>NC_059083.1:20798441-21398441 GCF_020497125.1 Mauremys mutica | reverse complement strand
GAATAGCCCACAGTAATTGAATTGTCTCATTAGAATTGGTTCTTTTCATGTACTATGTATCTCTATCTTCCTACTGTATGTTCCACTCCCTGCAGCCGATGAAGTGGGGTTTAGCCCGTGAAAGCTTCTGCCCAATAAACGTGTTGGTCTCTAAGGTGCCACAAGGACCCCGCGCTGTTTTTTCAGTGCTGAAATGTATCACAAAGGTTCCATTTGCAGATGGTTGATAAAGGGCTAAGAAGTGACCCCTGGATGTTCCTAGCATGTCGCAGACAGGAGCAGTCTGTGTCCAGCTGGGTATAAGCTGCCTCCTCTACCGTGGTGGGTGCTGCGCTTAGTGGCAGATTTGCTCACCTCAGTGATCTTCCCCCACAGTCTGGGTCAACCCCTCCTGTGTCTGATCAGGAGTTGGGAGGTTTGGGGGGAACCCGGGCCCACCCTCTACTCTGGGTTCCAGCCCAGGGCCCTGTGGATTGCAGCTGTCTATAGTGCCTCCTGTAACAGCTGCATGACAGCTACAAATCCCTGGGAGACTTCCCCATGGCCTCCTCCAAACACCTTCTGTATCCTCACCACAGGACCTTCCTCCTGGTGTCTGATAACGCTTGTACTCCTCAGTCCTCCAGCAGCAGCACCCCCTCACTCTCAGCTCCTGGTGCCTCTTGCTCCCAGCTCCTCACACGCACCCCACAAACTGGAGTGAGCTCCTTTTTACACACAGGTGCTCTGATTAGCTGCCTTGATTGGCTGCAGGGGATCTAATCAGCCTGGCTGCCTGAATTGGTTCTAGCAGGTTCCTGATCACTCTAGTGCAGCCCCTGCTCTGGTCACTCAGGGAACAGAAAACTGCTCATCCAGTGACCAGTATATTCACCCTCTACCAGACTCCTGCACCCCACGCTCTGGGTCTGTCACACTGCCTATGAGCCAGCTGGACTCTACCAGGCTGTACCAAGGATTAACCCTTTAGTGCAACATCTGGCAATCACTTCTCAGCTCTAGAGAAATGATCAGCCCCTGAGAGGTGCCTGCAGCATGAGCTTCCCCCAGCGTTTTGTGATGAACGAGCAGAACACGGAGCTACTGCTGTGTGTGTCTGCACAGGGAGCCCCATGCGGCTCTGCTCTGGGCTAGGTCTGAACCGGTGTCACTCCACGGAAGCCAGGAGGACACTGAGATCAGAATCCAGCTCACAGCCTCCCGGCTTGTCGCTTTCTGCTCTGTGAGTTACTTTGCAGTCACCTATTTGCAGCGATGGGAGCAGGGGCGGCTCCAGGCACCAGCACGCCAAGCACGTGCCTGGGGCGGCAAGCCACGGGGGTGCTCTGCTGGTCGCCGCGAGGCCGGCAGGCAGGTTGCCTTCGGCGGCGTGCCTGCGGAGGGTCGCTTTGGGGGACCTCCCGCAGACGTGCTGCCGAATCCACGGGACCGAGGACCTCCCGCCGGCGTGCTGCCGAAGGCAGCCTGGCTGCCGTGCTTGGGGCAGCAAAATCCCTACAGCCGCCCCTGGGTGGGAGCCATCTTCCAGTTCTTGCTGGGGGGCACAGGGCTGCCCAGAGGATTCAGGGAGCTTGTTCTCACCGGGCGGCAGTCCGAGTCTGAGGTGGCGGCATTTCGGTGGCGGGGCCCTTCAGTCGCTCCGCGTCTTCGGCAGCACTGAAGGGCCCCCCACTGCCGGAGACCCGGAGTGACTGAAGGGCCCCCCGCCGCCGCCACAGACTCGGACTGCCGCCCGGTGAGGAAAGGGATTCTCGGCCAGGGCTCGCAGGGCCCCTGCAGGGCCCCAGGGCAAATTTCCCCACTCCCCCCCCCGCCGGGCGGCCCTGGGGGTGCTAGGGCAGGGCAGGGGGGCTCAGTGTGTAGGAAGGTCATTGGCCTGTAATAAACACAAGTAACCTCGCTTTGACCAAACGAGTAAAGATGAAAGTGCAACTGGCAGCAGTTAGTCCCTGGCACTTCCCTTGTGTTTGGGAATCTTTGTGCGTTGTCATTCCCCCTAATTTATGCAAGCTCCCTTCCCTGTTCCTCTTCCCCTGGCTGACCTGAGCTCATGACCAGTCTGTCGGCTGGATAAGGGTGACGGGAGCAGGCTCCCCTCTGGCCCAGCTCTGCCGGTCCCTTGGCTGTAGCTTTTCCTCGCCAGCCCAGTGAGGATCAGAGTTGCCCTGGGTGTGCGCCCTGAGCCTCCCTCTCCATGCCCCACCCTGCCCCTCTGATTACCCCACGGACAGGGCCAGAGCCCACTGGAGTCACTGGAAAGGCTCCTGTGACTGCAGTGGGTTCGGGACCACCCCTCCCAGCCCAGCACTACAGCCCCAGGATTATTAACACACCCGGCCCGTTAGCTCAGCGGTGCTGCCGGGTGCACTGGGAGCAAACCCATCTGGGTCAGCTGCAGGGACTGAACCGGGGACCTTGGGAACCGAAAACAGGAGCCTTCACTGCTGGAGCTAAAAGGGCCCCTCTGTTAATTAACAGGCTAGTAGCAAACTCTTCTGTGGCATCTCCGCTAGAGGAGGCCGAAGCCCCCCTGCGTCAGGAGGGGTTAGGTACCGGGTGAGAATCAGGCCACGTTCATTCACCGGTGGAGTCAGCTGACCGGCTTTAGGGGCCTGGGTTTGAAAGTGTCTGCCTGTCGTGTTTACACTTCTCAGCCCACCAAGTCCCAGCGTCTCAGCCGCAGAGACTCAGTAAAGTGATGGTGTTTGCAACAACGGGTGTAATCCAAACGCTGCCGTGACCGATGTTCTGGATGTCCCGAGCCGCTGTTTGCCAGAAGCTGGGAACTGGCGACAGGGGATGGGTCACTGGATGATTCCCTGTTCTGTTCATTCCCTCTGGGGCACCTGGCACTGGCCACTGTTGGAGACAGGACACTGAGCTGGATGGACCTTTGGTCTGACCCCGTTTGGCCGTTCTTATGGGTGAGCGAGTGCGCGAGTTTCTACTCATTTGTGGCTGGCGCTGCCCTGCGGCCTGGTCCCTTTGGAAATAAAAAGAGGCTGTAAAATCTTGAACATTTTTTTTTCTAATTGCACCAAGGCTCATTTCCAGGCCTGCTCGTAGGAAAGGTCCCGGGCCTGAAACTGTGAAGGCTTCAAGAAAACAATTCATCCCCTTACAAATAACAACAAACGTGCTCATAGCACCTCAGGCGGCCCAGGCAGCGTCCGCGCCGCGCTGCAGAGAGCGGGTCCCTTCCCAAGGGGACAGGACCAGTTTCCCAGCGGGGCTACACTGGGGTTGCTCCATTGGCTCAACGGGGCCAGATCTGCAGCTGGTGTACGGGGGTGTTGCCCCATGGGAGTCATGGGGCTGATGCCAGTTTACACCAGCTGAGGTTCTGACCCGTCCTGGTGTTTTCATCAGTTCGGTAGCTGTGAGGTCCCTCCTCACAGGCAGGTCCCTCCTTCCCCATAGAACTTATCTCATGTCAGGTGTTAGCAAATGTTGAGTCTTTAAAATAATTTTTCACTAGCTCTTTTGGCAGCTGGGAGTTTTACCAGCAGCAGCCAGTTCACTCGCTTCTCCCCCACTCCCAACCAGCCTCCCTGCAGCCCCAGCCGCCCCCTTCCCACCGGCCAAAGCCTCCGTTCGTCCCCCACGATGCAGTTCGGTGCCCTCAGTTCAAAATGTCCAGACACCTCGAAAGACGGGAATGGGGGTCGAGGGAAACGAGTTGGAGTTCAGAGAAATAAATCACCAGGGAACTGCTGAGCTGAGACACTTTCATATTTGATGCACTGAAACTCGGAAGCTGTTCTGCAGAATTTCCCGCTGAGCACGAGTGAGTCAGACACCCCCGAGCCTGGCCGTGGGGCTCAGGTCTGGGCAGGGTCCGACCGGACAGGACTAAAAGCCCCTCAGCTGACTCAGGGTCACGGGGCTCAGCCTCCAGGGCTGGAAAACTGTTGTGGAAACGCTCCGGCTGGCGCCTGAGCTCTGGGAACTTGGGGAAGGGGAGGGGCCCAGAAGCTGGGCTCCAGCTGGAGCCCGAACGTCTGCACAGCCGTGTTTGGCCCGGCAGCCTGAGCGCCGCGGCTCTGAATCAGGTGACCGGGCCAGCCACAGCTGAGCGGCACAGACGGAGCTTATACCCCTGTGTCGCCGCACCCAGAGCACCCTGAGTACGGAGCAATGTTGCCTGGCCGGCCTCTCCCTTCTCCTTTGACTGTAGCTAATCTCCTGCCAGCCCGTTTCTCCGGTCAGTGCTTTGCAACTTCTCCTGCTTGGGCTGAAGGAAACCTGACCCGGCTTTAACCCAGCTGATCCTCTGGGAAGAGACCGGATCCCGACAGAGTGAGATGGGAGAAGGTCTGTAAGCCCAGGCCCCGTCAGGCCTGGCCCCAAGAGGGGAGGCTCGAGTAGAAGCAGTGAGGTCTGGTGTGACTGATGCGCTGTGTGACCATGACGAAGGTACTGCGCCTCCCTGCCTCGGTTTCCCCATCTGTACGTGGTGTAGTAATACTTACACACCTGCCCTGGGTGTGCGCTAACGCTGACTGTGTTAGTGTATCTGGGCAGGGCTTTCACAGGCAGAGGGCTAAGTAAACGCTAAGGAGAACATAGAACATTAGAGTCTCCGGCCTGGAGGGGAATGGAGGGGGCACACAGCCCCTGGCGGAGGGGGAGTGGGTTCCCTGGAGGTACGGGAGGGTGGCACCCAGGGAGGTTGTGGGGGCCATGGAGGGGTCCAGGAGCCCTGGCAGATGCAGTGAGCTCAGCAGCTCTGACGTCCTGCCCCCTGCTAGTGAAACGGGGGCAGGAGGAGGCTAAGTTGGGGAAGGGGGTGAGAATCTGAAAGCCAATGGGTCCAGTCCCTGCACTTCCCCAGCCCCTTACAAGCCGACATCTCGCCCACCCCGCGCAAACCTCAGGTCCCACGGGGCTGCCTGAGTGACCCTCCGAGGAGCTGCCTGGTGCAGTCACTGCTGGCTACACTCAGCACCGGGCTCTGGTTTCCAGCATCGCTGGCAGGAGGCAGCAAGCGGGCGCAGCTAGGCCGTTAGTGGTCAGGTTTTTCTCTGCCCCTGGTGGGCAGGTTGAGGGGGAGGAGGGCAGGGGGGTTGTTTTTTTTTTATAAAGAAACGAAAAAAAGCCCCCGGCCTAGTGAAATTCTCACCCGGCAAATCAGACCGGGATCGGGGCCGGTGGGGCTGTGACTAACCCGCTCTCTCCGGATCCCAGCAGGCTCAGCTCTGAGCACTTCGCAGTGCAGCTTCTCCCGCGTCCCGGCCCGAACTGCTCCTTAATGGGGAGTAGCAGGGAGCTCGGGGACTCCAGCACCACCGAGCCGAGGCTGGTCTGGGCTAAAAATGTCCATCAGCAGAAAAATCCACTCCCCACCGGTGCAGTTACGCTGACCTAAGTCTCTGTGTAGACAGTGCTAGGTGGCTGGACCAGTTCTTCTGCCCTCTGAGATAAGCCCAGGAAGCAGTGGTATCCCCCAGATGCCACCACTTGGCCTGACAAAATGAGATGTGGTGATTGTCATAGTCCGACGCCCCCTTTTCTCAGGGCTTTAATGGGCAGTAAAACGCATCATGTTTTCTACGTAATGAAATATATCACAATTTCTACATTGGGTATAGAATTTATTGCCCTACTGACGCGCATGGGGTAGGTCTCCTTTCTCACAGCAATGGGCTCAGGCTTTCTGCAGACTCAGGCAGCGTCGCTGCACCAGTTACACTCAGGACACAGGGGTTTGTGTGTGTGTGAGGAGGAGGGTAAATGATGTGTGGTGAGGAGAAGGACCTGTCCTGGTCCGATCATAAACTTGGGCTGGATCAGTCTCTAAAGAAAACAACTCCTGGGATGTCAAGACTGATTCTGTAGCACCAAGCTCTAGAGTTTTAAAAAAATGGAAAAAAAAGAAGGCCAATGTACTTGTAGGTAAATGCATGAAACGTACATTCAGTGAAACTGAAAGGCAACAAATTGACTGATCACACAAGGCACACTTGGCCGGTGGAACTCCCTGCCACAAGACAAGCTCGCGCCCAACCGCTCCGGCTCAGACACTTGCAATGGAGAATGAGTCCAGCCACGAATTAGATAGTGAGGATTAAGAAACAAACCCTCAGGATCTGGCGAAGATCCTTCCTGCTTCAGAGTGAAAACCAAAAATCAGCTACTACAGGTCAGGAGGGAACGTTCCCTGCAGGGAGATTTTCCAACATCTCCTACTGCCTAATTCTTACACCTTCCTCTGAGGCAGCTGACGGTGGCCACTGTCAGAGAGAGGAGACCGGACGCTACGCAGATGATATTCCCAGAGCTGATCCAGTCAGAAAAGTCCTCAGTGCAGCCCTTTCTGCCTATTGCAATCAGCACATTAATTCCTTAGTATTATTAACTGTTTGCATTACAGGAGCACCTATGGGCCCCAATGGGGATCAGGGCTCCATTGTACCAGGAACTGCACAGACACACAGCGATAGACAGTACCTGCCCCAGCTGAGATCAGGGCCCCATGGTGAATATGGGGTGCAGAGTGTCTCTTTGGGGCACAGAGTGTCACACTAGGGTCTCCCATCCCCACAGCCATAGGTTCTGTGTGACCTCTCATCTCTCCCCTTCCCTGCTGTGGCAGGGGATCTGTGTGTCCCACATTCCCTCCCACCACAAACCATTGTCCCTCATGATTAGTCCGGGAGGAATTCTGCACCACTGCGCAATTCCCGAATTTTGCAGAATTATTGTTCTGCACAGAATTTCATTGTTCTCCGCAGAATTGGTGCTGCAGAGCTGCTGGCCGCCACTGGGGGCCCCTGGACCCGGCAGAGCCCAGCTCCCCAACTCACAAGCAGGGGACACTGCAGGGACGAGGGGGAGTGGAGGGGGAGCTGGAGGCTTCCTGGCAGCTGTGGTTCCTGGCACGCCCTGAAAGAAGGAGCGGCGTATCCCGCAGTGCGTGGAGCACCTGGCCTGGCGGTGACGGAGCCCTGTGCGGTGTCAGCCCTACACAGCCCAGCACTGAAATCACTACAGGAAACTCTGTCCAAGCCTGGTCTGACCAGCATCAGGCTGTGTCTGCCCCTGGATCCCTGGGCCCTGCATCCCTCCAGCACCCCCCAAACACCCCTTCCGAGTACACAAACCCGCCCTCCACCATCCCCAAACTGTACCCCCGCAACTACCCCCCTCCCAGCAGTGTCATCTATTTGGGAACCTCTATATGGCAACCCTACAGGGTCAAGGCAAGAAAAGGAGAGTCGACTAATAGACCAGAGGGGCAGCGTTTCCCCCCCAGATGTGCCCAGCTGGCACGTGTGACGCACCCAGACTGAGGTGCCCACCAAAAGCCTAACAGAGAAGCAGGCACTGGGTTGTCGCAGGGGTTTTCTGAACTCTCTACTCCGGGGGAATCTTTGCTGTTGTCTGGATCGTTACAGACAGACTTGCTGACTGGTGCGTTTGTAGTGAATTATCACAGTTATTTGAACGGGCAGGTTATACTGTGTTACGCTGAGAGAGAAAATATGCAGAATTTTAAACTGTGTGCGCAGAATGTTTATTTTTTTGGCACAGGATTCCCCTAGGAGTACCCATGCCAGGGGCTCGGTGTGCCTTCCCAGAGTCCCCCATTCCCCCCTCGCTGTGGCGTCTGTATGCCCCCTCTGCCCTCCAGCCCAGGGGCTCTGTGTGCCCACCCCGTTTACCCTCTTCCCCCACCATTCCTATTTTATTCCTTTCTTGCTGGGATGTAAGACCCGTCAGTAGAGTGTCAGCACGTTCCCTCCCCCTGGGGCGATGGGCAGGGCGGAGCTGGGCTGCGGTTACGCGGGAAGATGCCAGTGGCTCCATCAGCCAGTTCATTGGCCTCTGGGTAATTGCAGAGTTTGTTAAGCTGCCACATCAGTTCATTGCCGGCACCAGCCCTTGCATCTGACCCTGCCCTACGTCGGTTCAGCCCCACACCCATTTCCATCCCCACCTGGGGCACGGAGCTGCTCCCTGCCCCAACTGTACCCCCAAAACTCCTGTGGAGCGGGGCAGGCAGTCGAAGGCAGGGAGGGATGGGTCTAAAAAAAAAAAATCACATTCTCCAGTCGTCAAGGCTAAAATCTCCCACGAGAGCTGGTGACACGGGGAGTCACCTCCCTGTTAAATTAGCAACACAGCGGGGAATCAGGGCCCTCATTTGTTCTGTGGTTACATAAGGACTTTCCTATTGAAAACGTTTACATTACAGACCTGATGCTGCTTCCTCGAGCTGATGCGCCTTTGATTTCAGAACGGCAGGGGGAAGGGTAGACCCGTACTTGCAATGCAGGGAAGGAATCAGTCTGTCTAGTAGAAGATCTTCCAGACCTGACGGTGCCACAGAACTTTTCCGTTTGTGAGGAATAACATAAAGGGCCAGAGTCTGATCTCAGTGACCTGAGTGTGAATCTGGAGTGACCCCACTGACATCAATGGAGCCAGAGTCAATTCTGATCTCAGTGACCCTGGTACCATCAATGGAGTCAGGGCTGGATTCTGGTCTCAGTGATCCTGGTGTGAATCAGGAGCGATGCTGCTGCACCAGTGGAGTTATTCTGTACTTGCCCAGGTGTAACAGTGCACAGATTGGATAACAGCTGGCCTCTGCTAACAGTTGGACCCAACATCTCAGACTTATTTTGTTCTTGCAGGCAGGATATCATCTCGTGGCAGCTCCCCATAGCTCTTTCCACTTGCTCTGGATGAGATGAGGCCATCTGGCTGGTCCCCTCCCAGAGCCAGGGATAGAACCCAGGAGTCCTGGCTCCCAGCCCCTCTCACCCTCCCAGATAACAGGGAGGGCTGCCCCTTGAAGGCCTGTCCACCTGCCCGCCCTGTTCACATGTATTTTATCATCCTTTCTAACAACTCAAGCTAGTAAACACACCAAAATGTGGCCTACTGAAAACAGCTATGTAATTAAAACAAAGTCATGGCCATTAAGTAAAAGCATAAAAACGATGCATCAGAGGCCCAGTTTAACAACCTACTCCTACCAGAGACCACTACAGCTTTAAGGAAAGCGGCTCTGAAAAAATGAAGCAACTGCCAAAACACGAGCATGCTCTGGGCTTTTGCAGTTCACAAAACTATCCCTCTTGCAGGCGTATTATCTGCGCACACGCTCAGCTTTCAGATGCTAAACAGAGCTACGAGTCCACTAGAAATAGTCAAAGCGGCGAAGAGTCTTGTGGCACCTTATAGACTAACAGACGTATTGGAGCATGAGCTTTCGTGGGTGAATACCCACTTCGTCGGATGCAAGTAGTGGAAATTTCCAGGGGCAGGTATATATATGCAAGCAAGAAGCAAGCTAGAGATAAGGAGGTTAGTTCAATCAGGGAGGATGAGGCCCTCTTCTAGCAGCTGAGGTGTGAACACCAATGGAGGAGAAACTGCTTTTGTAGTTGGCAAGCCATTCACAGTCTTTGTTTAATCCTGAGCTGATGGTGCCAAATTTGCAGATGAACTGAAGCTCAGCAGTTTCTCTTTGAAGTCTGGTCCTGAAGTTTTTTTGCTACCTTTAAATCTGCTATTGTGTGGCCAGGGAGGTTGAAGTGTTCTCCTACAGGTTTTTGTATATTGCCATTCCTAATATCTGATTTGTGTCCATTTATCCTTTTACGTAGTGACTGTCCGGTTTGGCCGATGTACATAGCAGAGGGGCATTGCTGGCATATGATGGCATATATTACATTGGTGGACATGCAGGTGAATGAACCGGTGATGTTGTGGCTGATCTGGTTAGGTCCTGTGATGGTGTCGCTGGTGTAGATATGTGGGCAGAGTTGGCATCGAGGTTTGTTGCATGGATTGGTTCCTGAGTTACAGTTACTATGGTGCGGTGTGTGGTTGCTGGTGAGAATATGCTTAAGGTTGGCAGGTTGTATATGGGCGAGGACTGGCCTGCCACCCAAGGCCTGTGAAAGTGAGGGATCGTTGTCCAGGATGGGTTGTAGATCCCTGATGATGCGTTGGAGGGGTTTTAGACTGTATGTGATGGCCAGTGTGGTTCTGTTGGTTTTTTTCTTGGGTTTGTCTTGCAGCAGGAGGCTTCTGGGTACACGTCTGGCTCTGTTAATCTGTTTCCTTATTTCCGTGTGTGAGTATCGTAGTTTTGAGAATGCTTGGTGAAGATCTTGTAGGTGTTGGTCTCTGTCTGCGGGGTTAGAGCAGATACGGTTGTACCTCAGTGCTTGGCTGTAGACAATGGATTGTGTGGTGTGCCCAGGATGGAAGCTGGAGGCATGAAGGTAGGCATAGCGGTCGGTGGGTTTTTGGTATAGGGTGGTGTTAACGTGACCATTACTTATTTGCACCGTGGTGTCTAGGAAGTGGACCTCCAGTATAGATTGGTCCAGGCTGAGGCTGATGGTGGGGTGGAAGCTGTTGAAATCGTGGTGGAATTCTTCCAGGGTTTCCTTCCCATGGGTCCAGATGATGAAGATGTCATCGATGTAGCGTAGGTAGAGAAGGGGCGTGAGTGGACGGGAGCTGAGGAAGCGTTGTTCCAGGTCAGCCATAAAAATGTTGGTATATTGTGGGGCCATGCAGGTGTCCATAGCGGTGCCACTGATCTGGAGGTTTATATTGTCACCAAATTTGAAATAATTGTGTGTGAGGATAAAGTCAGAGCTCAGCAACCAGATATGCTGTGGCATTATCAGGTATCTAGACTAACACGGCTACCCCTCTGATACTAGAAATAGTCACACACTCCTCACAAATATCATGAATATTGTCTGATACTGGAGAGTAAAAGGCATTCGCTCAGGCTTACACAATTTCTCTGGGTTGTCAGCTCTTACTTTGATGAATACTGCACACAGGGAACAGTAAAAAATAAGGAATCAAGCAACACAGACAGCAAACCAACCTACAAACAAACACGTGACAACACTGAAAATACGAAGGGAAGTAGAGCATCAAGTGGTTGGTGATGGGTATTTTAAATGAGGGTCTAGGACCCAGGCTGTGCAATGCAACAGAGCCCCAGAGACCGACCAGCTGACCCAAAAACTCAGAGTAGAAGCCCTGGAGCACATTGACACTGGGCTTCAGAGTTTGCAGACAGATCCCTGCTTCAAAGAGCTTGCAGATAAGGTCTTCCTGCTCCCAAACACCTAAGCACCACACCTAGTGCTTGCTACGTACGAGTCAATGGGAGCCCTCGGAAGAGCTGGAACTACACCAGATCGCAAAGATGTGGCCTTAATGGTTTCCAATACCTCTCCCCAAACAAATTCTAAAACTTCGTGGCCATCACCTGTCTGGAACCCAACTCTAATTGAAAGGCCGAACAAATAA
Source organism: Mauremys mutica (assembly GCF_020497125.1). Taxonomy (NCBI): domain Eukaryota; kingdom Metazoa; phylum Chordata; order Testudines; family Geoemydidae; genus Mauremys; species Mauremys mutica. Next base: position 21,387,146 of record NC_059083.1, on the reverse strand, counting down.
ACGCACCCGCGGTAAAGTTCCTCCAGTTTTAACAATTTCCCATGTATTCATTAGTAACATGGGAATTTTTAAAAAAAAAATCATGAGGATCACAGTTTTCAGCTGTCTACAAACCTCTACAAGATTTCTGTTGTTCAAAGAATCCTTTTCTCTCTTACTTTAAGCCAGGAACACGTCCTGTGGAAACCGGGTTTGAGATGTAACCGTGCCAATGTCAGGAGCTAGGCTTCACCACGTGCTTCTGCTCCAGGATTCATTCACCAAAGCCCCGATCCCGCAAAGGCCAGTGCACGGGAGCCCTGCACAGGCAGAGCTGTTTGCGGGATCAGGATCTAGGACAGAGTCAATCGCGTGAAAGCAGCTTCTTCAAGTGACACCAAGCAAAATACACTCACAGATTTCTGTTAACCGTGGCTTGCTGAGCTTTATCCATCAGATCACTCCCATGTAGCCACATGCCCCAAAACACCAGCAACTCGCCAGAAGTCTTGGCACCCCCTGCAAAGCCTGCTCCTCCCACCCCCACCCCCACCCCCGCTCTTGTCCGGCCTAGCCTGGGCCTGGGACACCCCGAACTCCCCAACCCCCCCTCACCCCACTGACCCCCACCTACGCCCTATTTCTCCCATCACTTCTTCCACCTCTGCTCCAGGGTCCAGGTCAGGAGGCACCTAACTAGTGGAGCCAGCCTGCAGGTGTGAGGCCCTGAATTCCCTCTTTGTCCCCCCCCATCTCCCTCCAGTATCATGTTCTACTGCAGGGGTCTAAATTCCCGGCCCGTGAGCCACCCCAATGTGGCTTGTGGGGCTCCAGCGGTTTTGGGGCCGGGTCTCTCGCTTGGCCCCACCTGCTGCCCCCGGGTGCTGCCCCGCACAGGCTCTGCCGGCTCGCTCCATGGGTCTGCCGGCTCCGGGCGGGGCTGGGCCTCCGTGTGCTGCCCCCACTCCGAGCGACCCTGTGGCCAATGGGAAGCTGCAGGGCTGGGCCCGGGGGCAGCAGCGCGCGGAGGCCCCTGGACCCGCTCTGCCTTGGAGCCTCCGCCGCACCCCCCGGCCCCCTCCCAGAGCCTGCACCCCCACCCCCACCCCCTCCCGCCTCCAACCCCCCTCCTATAGCCTGCACTCCCACCCCCTCCCACCCCCAAACTCCCTCCCAGAGCCTGCACTCCCACCCCCTCCCGCCCCCAAACTCCCTCCCAGAGCCTGCACCCCCACCCCATATACCCCCTTCCACCCCCCAACCCCCTCCCAGAGCCAGGGCCGCCCAGAGGATTCCCGGGGCCCGGGGTCTTCGGCGGCGGGGGGCCCTTCCGTTCCGGGACCGCCGCCAAAGTGCCCCGAAGACCCGCGGCGGGAGCCCCCCGCCGCGGGTCTTCGGGGTACTTCGGTGGCGGGTCCCGGAACAGATGGGGCCCCCCGCCGCCGAAGACTGGGCTGTTCAGCGGCGGCGGCGGGTCCCGCTTCTCCCCACCCCCCGCCCGGCCCCAGCTTCTCCCGCCCGCCCGGCCGCGGCCCCGGCCCCGGCCCCTTACCGAGCGCGTCACCGGCGGGGCCTGAGCTCCGTCCCGCTCAGAGCCGCGTGGTGAGGGGGCGGGGCTGTGAGCTCCGGGCCGAGCGGAGGCAGCTGCTCCGCCCCCTCACCACGCGGCTCTGAGCGGGGCGGGGCTCAGGCCCCGTTGGAGCTCCCAGCCCCGCCCCCTCACCACGCGGATCGGGGCGGGGCTCAGGGGCTCGGCCGGAGTCTCGGCGCTTGATGCGCCGAGGCTCCAGGAGAGGGGCGGAGGCGGGAGCCTCCGCTCTTCTCTTGGGGGCCCCTGCGGAGCCCGGGGCAAATTGCCCCCTTTGCCCCCCCCCTCTGGGCGGCCCTGCCCAGAGCCTGCACCCCCATCCCCTGGCCCACAGATCAGTGTCTGATCCTCCCTTGGGCCTGTGTCAGGAACCACAGATCTCAGAGGGGTTCAGCGCGGTCGCTGCGTTAGTCTGTGTCAGCAAAAACAACGCAATGAGGAGTCCTTGTGGCACCTTAGAGACCAACACGTTTATTGGGCAGAAGCTTTCGTGGGCTAAACCCCCTTCATCGGCTGCAGGGAGTGGAACATACAGGGGGAGGTATAAACACAGGGCACGTGAACAGAGGGGAGCTGCCGGACCGAGTGGGGGCTCAGTGCTAACGAGCCAATTCAATTAAGGTGGAAGTGGCCTGTTCTCAACAGTTGGCGAGACTCAAACGCTGCCCCCCGGGCGCTTAAGAGCTCGTCAGTCCGAACCCGCCACCCCGTGTCCTGCTAACGCTGCTGGAAGAGCCGCTGAAGGGGAGCAGAGGACTCCAGTCCTGGGCTCTGATTGGGGGAACCCTGGGGGGCCCGACGGGTCCCCAGCCTCTGTGCACCCCAAGCCAAGGGGCAGGACGTTGTCTGTGCAGCTGGGTCCTCCCTGCCCAGCTCTGCTTCCCCTGCGACACCTGCCCCTGGTCTCCTGGGAACCTCCCCCGCCTGGCGCCTGGTTTGCCCTCTGCTCTGTCCCCTCCAGCCCCCTCTCCCACCAGGGCCCCCCTGCTCTCCCCTCCCCCCAGCCAGGCCTCCCGCCTGCTCCCCCCTCCCAGCCCCTTCAGCCACGCTCCCCCAGCCCCCCTGTTCTCCCCTCCCCCCCCAGGCCCTTCAGCCAGCCCCTCCCCCAGTTGAGGCGTCTCTTCTGGCCCTTGGCAGGGTCCTTCCCACAGGGGGGCTCCCTCCTTCCTTGGTGGGACACCCCCCCCCCCCACACTGCACACAGAGTTGGCCTCCCAGGAGCATAGAGACTGATCCTAGAGCGCCACACACAGACCTCCACAGCCATAGAGCTGCGGGTAGAGCGTCACCCCCCTTCAGCCCAGTCCACCAGGGTCATAGAGATCAGGGGGGGGGCTAGAGGAGCCGCGCAGTACAACCAAGATCACAGAGGAAGAACGGGCGGATTCTCTCCCCGGCGAAAGAGGCCGGCGGGAAAGTGACGATCGGGTCCCCGGTACCAGCATCGAAAAACGTCACCTGCCCCCCTTCATAGTCCAGATACACCCGGATCCTGCGTGGCGCCTGGCTCGGGGACAAGGGGATGCTCTGCCCAGGGGATGTCAGAGCCCAGCTCTGATCCTTCCAGACCTGCACAGCCCAGATCCCCTGCTCAGGGTTAAGGCTGATCCCTCCCTTCCTGCTCATACACTCTCTGGCCACCCCCACAGCACAGACTCCCCCCCTCCCCACCTCCACCTCCCAGTAGTGTCGGCCCGAGGTGAATCCCTCACAGCCCAGCACACAGGGCACAATGTCAAATCTCTCAGGGTTGTTGGGCAGGTCCTGCAGTGTGAGTTCCCATCTCACACTTCTCCGATCCGCAGACACAAGGAGTCGGGGATGGGCCGTGTCTGGATCCAGAGTCACGTTCGCTGCAGAGAGAGAATCAGAGCGTGAGGGGCAGAGCTCAGCCCTGGGGCAGGGTCTGATCGTGTCACTGACAGAACCTGCCCCAGCTGGGGAGTGAACCAGGCAACCTCCCCCGTCCCAGATTTACCCAGCTCTGCACGGGGAGCAGCGCTGAGATCTCAGCCATGGGCTGGGGGGATTCACACCCTGACAGAGCCAGTTCAGGGACAGAGCGAGAGGATCAGCTCGGCTGAGCCAGGCCCCAGACCCAGAGTCGGAGTCTCAGTGATTCCATCCTTGTGCTGGGGGGGAAGACGAGGGGGGTCAGAGGGAGCTGGTTTTAAGCCACCTTTGTCCTTCCTTCAGTCTGCCTGGCCCCTCGCTCCAGGGGCCTCAGGGCTGCGAAGCAGAGAGCAGCCAGAGTGTGATGCCTCCTGTCTGCCCCCAGCAGAGCCGCCCCTGGGGAGGGTGAATCGGGGCGACCGCGCCGGGCCCTGCGCTTTGGGGGGCCCCGCGGGCTGGTGCGATTGGCTGGCGCAGTCGGTCCCAGAAGAGACGAATCCGTCACTTCCGCCCCGGACCCCCCTAGGGCCGGCCCTGGCCCCCAGCCTGGCCCCAGCCACTGCTACAATAACGGCTGGGGGCAGAGTTGCTGTGGAGCCCCTGTGCCAACTTCACACGGACGGAGGGGGGGGGGGGCTCCCTGGCACCAGAGCTATTTTCTGGGGTCTGTTTCCAGGCACATCAAGGCCCCTTTGCTCTGACAGAGCAGCACGAAAGGGCCTGACAGTCAGGCCCTGGAACCTTTCCCCACCTGCCCCCACCTCTCCCCACAGACGTGACCAGAGACCCTGGCAGCACAGGAGGCTCCCAGCAGATCACAGGGAATCCAGCGTCCCCCTGTCCAATGATGCAACTCGTCACATCCCGTCTCCTTGCAGAGCCCCCTCCCGCCTAGCGAGCAGCCAGCTGAGCAATGGAAACCTGCTTTCATAGAGACCCCACTGGCCCCCCATGACTGTGTGTAGCTGCGGGTGGGTGAGGACACCGCACACTCACTGAACGGCTGCTCGGCTTGTGCTGCTCTATCGGGGACTTTCCAACCCCCGCACTGCTGGCCCCACGGCTACGCAATGGCTAGTGCAGTATTGCCGACTTCAAGGGATCAAATCTCATCAGACTGGCCCAACAATCAGGACATTTTAAAGGATTCTATTGTGGTTTTTAACTCAGTCTCTTGATGTTTGAACCCCCCTGGCCCCTCCCCAGGGCTGCGCATGTGACAGTCAGTGCTGCCCACTCTCCCACATGTCCTGGAGAAGGGGATTTTGGCTCCTGCTGCAGGAGCTCTCACCCCCCATCTGCCCATCTCCTGCCCAGCAATTAATCCTGTCCCCAGCCCCCATCAGCTCTGTCCCCATCCAACCCACCCAATTCGGTCCCCCAGCGCCATCATCACCCCCCATCAGTTCAGCACCCCTCCCCCACCGCCCTCAGTTCACCCTCCCAGCACTCACCCTCTCTGCTCAGAACCCACCAGCAATACAGCCCCCCCCAGCCCATCAGCCCCCCAATCACTTCAGGCCCCCTGCAGCCCCCAGGCCATAATAAAGCCTCACGGCCCCACCTCTGCTCCTCCCGGGGCTCTTCACCCTCCCTAGGCCTGGGGGCTACAGTGGGGGCCCCTCTCCCACTTCCCAGGCTGGCAGGGGAGCAGCCGCACTGGGGTGGGGACAGAGGGAGCCCCAGTCGCCCCCAGGGCAGCTGACAGGATTTCTAAGTAAAATTCAGCCTCGTTTTTAGAGCTCTCAAATATCGGGATTTTTTGTGAGCTACAGCTGAGAGTTCTAGCGCGAGATCATGAGTGAGGCTTAATTCTAAATTCTAAGAGAGAAAAGAATCGACTTTTCTGTTTTTAGGAAAGATCTGGGCAGCCACCAGGAATATGTTGCTCAGCTCCTGTCAAATGCAAAATTGAAACAAAACCTGAACTATGGTGCTGCCAATGAGCCCCCATAATTCATTGGAAAGTTTTCACTCCCCCTTTGATCCCAGAAATTTACCTTTGTCCAACCGCTGTCTGGACGAGAGTGAGTCTAGAGGAAGAAATGGGGGAAAGAGACGAAATGTCAGGTTGTCGTGTTTAGGGATCTAGTCACATTGTTAATGTTCCAACACAAAAGCAAAATGAACAGAAAACGAACTTTATGAAGTTCTAGTGAAGGAGGTTAAGTGCAAATCAGACCAATACAAACCATTCCACATGTCACTAAAAATAACCCCAACCATTAAAAACTAAGGACACGACCTCAGGTTACATGACAGACCCAGCGATGTTTTACCAGCAATTACACACCTGTGGCTGGCCCATGGCAGCTGACGTGGGGTCGCAGGGCTGGGGCACTGGGGCTGTTTCATTGCAGGGTAGATGCTGGGGCTTGGACAGAGGCCTGGGCTGTGGGACCCTGTGACGGGAGAGGGTCGCAGAGCCCAGGCTCCAGCCTGAGCCCGAACTCATGAGCCGGAGTCAGCGGACACGGGCCAGTCACAGGTGTTTAATTGCTGTGTAGAGAAACCCTCTGAAACCAACACATCATTCACAGACAGATCAACACACAGACACTGTGTCACTGATTAGCATTTAATCAACTTTAAATCTGCCCCTGAACCATTAGTACTTAGTAAAACTGGGGGTCTCATTCTCTCCAGCTCAGGAGGATAAAAGGTGGAGAATCTCTAAAGCAGGGGTGGGGAACCTACGGCTCGTGGGCCAGATCCGGCCTGTTGCTAAATTTCATCCGGGCTGCAGCCTGCCCCCCGCAATCACCACTGCAGAGTTGGAGCCATGAATACTGAAGCCCTGAGCCTCTGCACAGAGCCGTGGGAACTAGGAGTGTGGCGGGTTCTGCAGCACCCCCCAGGTTTTGTGCGGGGTCCCAGGCGCTGGCCCCACGCCCAGGGTCCCAGCTGGCTGCTGGACCCCCGCCCGGGACTCTGCACCTGGCACTGCACGCGGGGTCCCATCAGCTGGCCCTGCACCAGGGACTCTGCTCCCGCCCCCAGCTGTGGTCCCAGCCTCAGCCCCTTACCCCTGTCGACACCTCGCCCCCCCTCCTCCCGGAGCCACGGCCCAGTCTTGGCCCCAGCTCTGGGGAGAGGGGGCACAGAAAGGGGTATGGGGGGTGCCAGTAAAAACTTTGGGGACCACTGGCTTTCAGCGCCTCTACTGTCAACATTGTTCCAGCGCAACAACCTGTGGGGCTGGAGCCGAGAGCGCCGGCTCGGCCTGCTGTGAGGGAAGCCCAGAGCCTCCAAGCCCCCCGCCTCCCCGTGGGTGAGTGGCCTGTGATTGATTTTTTTCTGTGGGTCAATAGCCCATGATAGAAAAAAGGTTCCCCAGCCCTGCTCTGAAGCAAGAGAGGGACTGTGGTGACACCGGAGGCCTTGCAGACAAACAATCCAAACAAACATACTCCAGAAACAGTGAATTCAGCAGGAAGCTCAAGCTCAGGTTAACGTTCACAGCTGCTAGGAAAGGAAACCCCCAGGGGGTCCGAATGCAGGCCCCTAACCCAGTGTGTGTGGGCCGTACTGAGAGCTGGGTAGGGAATTCATAGCTTCCAAATGATTAGTGACGATCTCCTGCCACAATCATTGTCCCGAAGAGATTTCCCCAGCTCTGTCAGTTATCAGTGTGACATAGGTGAGAAAATTCCCCAGGTGACTGGTTATTACCTTTGAATTCCTTCACTATGGTCTCCAGAGGTGCATTTCTGTGAGAAGATTCCCAGAGTCTCCATTTCAGGTCAGAAGAAAAGGCCACTGGGTTCTGAAACTTCTCCCTCTCGCACCTGAAGAACAACCCAGAGTCACTCGCTGTGGAGTTCGTTCATGTTTGTGTTTTACTAACATGTATTTTACTCTAGTGAATGGCTGTAGCTCAGCAGATCCTGGAGGTGAAATTCTCTATTGCCCCAGGAACAGGTCCATTACCAGCTTGGACACTACAAGCTTCCCCTTCATTCTGGTGAGACCGATACTGGAAAACTGCATCCAGTTCTGGTGTCTCCATTTTAAAATGACAAGGAGTCCGCTGGCACCTTAAAGACTAACAGATTTATTTGAGCATAAGCTTTCATGGGTAAAAGCCTCACACTGAGAGCTCCCTGGCACTTGAGTGTGGGGTACAAACACCGTCATGGGGAGAACAGACTTGGCACTAAAGGGCTCCTCAGTTTAGCAAACAAAGGCAGAACAAGGACCAATGGCTGGAAGCTGAAGCCAGAGAAATTCCCATGGGAATCAGACAGACATTGTTAGCAGTGCGGGTGCATTAACCATTGGCAGAAACTGCCCAGGGAAGTGGTGGATTCTCCATCTCTTGACAAGGCACCAGAACAGGGGGCCCGTGGCCCCATCACTTCTAAAAGTGGGAGAACTCTGCTCTCTGCCTTGGTACCCGCCTTAAAGTCAAGTGATGGGGGAGGGGGCAGAGAGGAGTGAGGAGGGTGTGGGGTCTCGGGGGAAGAGGCGGAGCAGGGGTGGGGCCATGGTTTGGGCACCGGTGCCCCCCCTCCACTTCTAGGGAGCTTCAGGTGTTACTGTCTGTTGATGTCGGTAAATCTAGGCTGACCGGCTTTCTGGAAGGTGCTTTAGTCCCACATTAGGATTTAGTCAGATTCACACAGGAATAACTGGGTGAAATTTAAGGACCTGTGATACAGAGGCACCGACTCCAGAAAAAAAAAGTGGCTGCTCAGCACCCACCAGCAGCCCCACAGATCAGCTCTTCCCCCAAACCCCCACTACCTCCCGCCCACCGGGGATCAGCTGCTCAGCAACGGGCAGGAGGTGCTGGGGGGGGGGGGGGAAGGGGGAAGTAAGGGCGGGCCCGGGGCAGAGTGGGGGTCGAACACTCCCGGGGGAATGAGAAGGTCAGTGCCTGTGCAATGATAGACAGGAGGTCAAATGTGAGGATCTCATGGTCCTTTCTGGCCTTCAACTTTATGCATTTATGAAACTCAGTAACACCATGTGGCAATGAGTTCCAGGGGTTAATAATTGTTTTAAAAAAAGGGCATTTCCTTTTCTCAGCTTTACACTAGTTGCCTTTCAGCTGCACTGAACGTCCCCTCGGTCTTGTACTGTGAGTGTGGGAAGCAGGATCCCCTGACGTATCCCGTACCCCACTGAAGGGAGATAATTAGGGACAATCCTTGTGGTGATGTAGATGCCCATCGTACCAGGACCTGGAGTGAGACCCACTATCCCATTTCAAAGATAATTTATGTTCTTATTTAGCTCTTTGGATACATACGATGGTCAGTCCACTAGCTCCGGGGTTCTCAGCTTACAAGGCCAGTGTGTGTCTACCCCGCACTGGGGGACAGCAAACGACTGAATGAACCGGCACTGCCCAGGGAGCCGGGAGCAGTGGGAGTCGGTGCAGTTCTGGGGGCAGGGCTGGAGCTGGGGGGAACTGGCTGGCACCTTCTATTGCTGGTTTGTCCATGGCTGGGGGATGAGCCATGTAACACGGCCGGGCAGGTCCCTGCCTGCAGGTGTCTGTGTCAGCGCAGGGCCTGTCAGGCCTGTAGCTCGACATCAGCATCACGGGGTGAGAGGCAGCCCAGGCTGGGGATCTGGAGGGCTCAGCAGTGCCACAGGCCAGGCTGCACCCCGGGAACCCGTCGCACTGATGTAAATCTCCCTTGTGGCAAATTAAACCGATTCCTTCTTGTTCTGCCCTCAGGGGACGTGAGGAACAAGTGGTCACCGCTCTCTGCAGAACAGCCTCAGACAGACCTGGAGACTGTTATCAGGCCCTGCCTCAGTCTCCTCTTCTCTACACTGAACACACCCATTTATTGCAACCTTCCTCACAGCTCGTCCAGTCTAAACCTCGGGTCACTTCTGTTGCTCTGCTCTCAACTCTCTCCAATTTCTCCACGTCCTTCTCACAGTGCGGTGCCCAGAACTGGACACAGGATTCCAGCTGAGGCCTCCCCGTGGCAAGAAGGGGGGAACAACGTCCTCCTGTGTCTGACACTGACACTCCTGTTAACACACCTGTGCTGGGTGCTCACCCCACATCAGCCCCCGGAAAGGGTGACGGAAGCAGAGAACGAGGAGATTGGGGAGACAGGCCACACACGGGGGGTTCAGGCCAGAGCAGTGACCCCTGGCTGGACGATGAAGCTCAGCTGAGCAGGTGGGGGCTGGGCTCGTGCAAAGCCAGGCAGGTGGCAGCAGAAATGGCTGCAGTGAGGAGTCTGCAGCCCCCCTGTGCACTCGACAGGGCAGGAGGGACCCAGGCAGAGAACAGCCTGCTGGGAGCCGGGCCTGGGGGAGGGAGTGTTAGACTCACAGGGCCAGAGGGGGCTGTCAGGGTCACCTGGTCTAACCCCCGTCAGAGAGCAGGGGGGAGACGAAGGCCTGTGGGAGGGGAGTGGGGAGCAGCCCAGGGAGGGAGCAGACGGTGCCTGCATGGGGCAGGGTCCCTGGGCTGGACCCTGGAGCAGTGGGCGGCTCGAGCTCCCCACCCAGCCCCGGCTGGAGCGGCATTGCCTGGGCAGTGGGGCCAGCGAGACTCTGCCCCCCAGCAGGGGAACCATTCAGTGACCTGGCTGGGGGCTGAGTCACGCAGAGGAAGCTGCAGCTCCTGGGAGGAGAGATGAGGCTGCAGAGTGAGAGAGACAACGGGGGTGGGAGACGCCAGGGGAGGGGTTGGCCCCGGAAGAGCTAATCCCCAGAGCAGCCAGGAGGGGGCAGCACCTGCGGTGACTACAGCAACCTGGGACAGCATCCCACAGTGACATCTGCCTTTTTCACAAGAGCGTCACCCTGCCGCCTCCTTCACTGTGTGACCCACTGCAACCCCCAGAGCTTTTCCCGCAGTCCTGCTGCCTCCCCAGTGATTCCCCAGTTCCTAGTTGTAGGTTTGATTTTTCCTCCCAACGTGCAGCACTTTGTCTCCATTGAATGTTCCCTTCAACTGATTTTAATCCTTCCTCCCTCCACCCTGTGTCTCTTGTGTCTATTTAGACTGTAACCTCCCTGGGGCAGGGACTGTCTCTGTCTCTGTCTGTGCAGTGCCCAGCACAACGGGGCCCTGGTTTTGCCTTGAGCCTCCAGGCGCTGCCAAAGCGCTACTGATAACAGCACGTTATAAACTCCTCAGAGCAGGGAACGTCTCTGCCATCGTATCTCCTGCCCGCCCAGCACACGGCTAGAGCTCACTGCATAATTAGAAACAATTAATAAACAGCTCATTGAACAGTCATCAGATGCAGGGCCGGCTCCAGGTTTTTTGCAGCCCTAAGCAACCCACCCCCTTTTTTTTGTGTGGCTTTTACATGGTTTCACTGTGCAAGGTTTTGTTTTTTGACTGTTTAAAATAAAAAAAAAGAAAACAGAATTTGACCAGCAAAGTGATGCAGAACATAACCAGAGACAGAGCCGAGGGGGAAGTGGGAGGGGGCTGAAGAGAGGAGGGGGGGCAGATACGGGGGGGACAGGAATGCAGGAGGGGGTGAAGGGGATGAGGGCACTGAAGGGAGAATGAGGCAATGTAGGGAAATGAGGGAAAATTTATGGGGTGGATGGGAACAGGGAAACTGAGTCGGGGGGGCACCATGAAGGAAAGGTGGGGTGAGGGGAGGCTGAGGGCAAGAGCAGACTGGCTGGGGAAGGGAGAGAGACAGAGCGGGAACCGAGGAGAATGAGAGGGAGGGATACAGGGCAGCTCCCCCACCCCATGGGGCAGGAGTGGGCGAGGGGCTGCCCCATGCAGCAGCCAGAGGGAAATTCTTTAACCACAAACAGGCAATGAAGCTTTGGGGGCAGGTGGAGGCTTCCACCTAAGGGCTCAGAAGCTACAAGGCAAATATCCAGCGCGCGCAGACGCACACACACAGCTCCCAATTTATTATTTTCAGACACACTCATGATCTGGGGGTCTGTCTCCTGCGTGTTTGGGGCTGCACGGCCCAGGCTGGCTCCCCCTGCCCCGCCAGAGCTGGCGGCAGCTTTCCTGGGCCCAGGGCAGGGAATCGCAGCCAGCTCTGCCGGGAGGAGCCTGGGGCCAAACCCTCCCCCTGCAGCCCGGGGGTGCCTGGGGGGAGGCGGGTGTCTCTCACCTTCCCTCCGAGCAGGCCCCCCGGGGCAGGGCAGGGGCTGGCCGGGAAGGGGCCCTGGCCAGGCTGGGGGCTCTGCCCTGGGAGAGGCTCCTGGGGGGGGAGCAGCGGGAAGGGCCCTGCTGGAGATTCCCCTCTCCCGGCTGCAGCCAGGGCTCCGGGCTCCCAGCACCAGCCGCCCCCCGGGGCTCGGGGATCTCGCCAGGAGCCTGGGAGCCAGAGTCACCGCAGCGGCTGCGAGTCACTTCCTGCTGCCGCGAGTCACTTCCTGCTGCTGGGCTGGAGCCCAGCTCCTCCTGGGTCCTAGCGGTACAACGCTGCCCTTGGAAATGTGCCACCCCAAGCAGGTGCTTGCTTTGCTGGTGCCTAGAGCCGGTCCTGATCAGCTGGCACCAACTTTCCATCCCTACCAACCTAGGTGGGGTTTGGAGTCTATGACCTAGAAATGAGAGACCCATTCTCCATCCCCGATCTCCTGAGGTCTCCGTTCCACCAGCCACACTACAAATAACACCCCTGTCTGTGGGTCAATCACTCTTCTCTCAGGCTGCTCTATTCTGGAGTCTAGTCAAAATGACAAGAGCCCCGAGATTAGATGTAACGGAGGGAGATTGGGAACCAGCCCCACACTCTGCACTGCTGGGCCGTGGGGAGCCAGGTCTCATGTCCAAAATCCCTTCCCTGCCCTGGGAAGTGAAAGGGAGAGTGAGAAGGAGCCACCTACCTGCTCAAGGTGCCTTTGATGTCCTAGAGGGGAGAGAGAAAAGGAAATTCAGTCCCAGCTCTCACACTAAGGATCCCTCCTGCTCTGGAGGGGACTCGCTTTGTCTTCACAGTTTGAGGTTCAAAGTGAAATTATTTGTTATTTATTAACATAAACAAAAACTTTGAATGTGCTGCTTTTGCTCCTTTGGAAAAGTGCTGTAAGTTCAGGATCTGGGCCCAGGAAGTTTATACATGGAGGCACACAGGCTCTTTGTGTAACAGCATCTGAATAACCACCCGGCCCATGGAATCAGAGGGCTCAGTCTTGTGATGAATGAGGTTTAATATCACTCTGGATACTGTGTTATCAATATCAATGTCTGATCACTTTTTGAGTTTTGCTAAATGCTTGGTCTCAACGACATCCGGTGGCAATGAGTTCCACAGTCTAACTACATGATGTGTGAAAAAGTGTTAGTTGGATCAGTTTTGAATTTGTCACCTTCTAATTTTATTGAGTATCAGAGGGGAGCCGTGTTAGTCTGGATCTGTAAAAGCAGCAAAGAGTCAAGAATTGTTTAGTTTGGAAAAGAAGACTGAGAGGGGACATGAGAGCAGTTTTCAGGTATCTAAAAGGGTGTGATAAGGAGGAGGGAGAAAACTTGTTCACCTTCCCCTCTAAGGATAGAACAAGAAGCAATGGGCTCAAACTGCAGCAAGGGAGGTTTAGGTTGGACATTAGGAAAAAGTTCCTAACTGTCAGGGTGGTTAAACACTGGAATAAATTGCCCAGGGAGGTTGTGGAATCTCCATCTCTGGAGATATTTAAGAGCAGGTTAGAGAAATGTCTCTCCAGGAAGGGCTAGACAGTGTTTGGTCCTGCCATGAGGGCAGGGGACTGGACTCGACCTCTCGAGGTCCCTTCCAGTCCTAGAATCTGAGTCCTGTGGCACCTTATAGACTAACAGACGTATTGGAGCATGAGCGTGTTAGTCTATGAGGTGCCACAGGACTCTTTGCTGCTAATTTTATTGAATGTCCCTTGTTCGTGCATTAGGAGACAGAACAGAATTTGGAGTTGGCCATTTTTGGAGGAGTCGTCTCCCAGTAGAATTCAAAAGAAGAATCTTTTCATTTAGACTCAATCCAATCCCCACTGTACTCAGGAAGTACATTTACATTGACTTTACTGGACATTTCATTAAGCCCTTAAGGAAAACTGTATTTTAGCAATACTGTGTGCTCTGACCTTTCACTCCTACTCTCCAAAAGTGAAGAGTTAGGAGACTTTCTGCCCTGTGAAAGGTTCTGGGGAGTTTTTAACACCGTCTCACCTGCAGGAATTCACTCGCTGGCCGCTGGCACTTCTCCATCTCACGGATCAGGGAACTGAAAGAGGATAGTTCCTCAGATAGTTTGGCAACATACTCAGCCCTCCCCTTTTCAATTTCCTTATTCAGCTCTTCCAGCTCGGCCAGCAGGAGTCGCTCTTGTTCCTCCAAAAGCTGGCGCAGTTGCTGAAATTCAGCCACAATCTTCTGCCTCTCAGTTTCCAGCTGTTTCTGAAATGAAGAGATACAAACAGAGAAAGCTCAGGTCAAGGACAGGAACACAGAGTGAGCTATGGGACATTTTATAAAGCCTTATGTATGCACATGGCAGCATGTCATTGTAACCCCACAGAATTTAACTCCTGATATTTTATGGAGAACAAACTCTGTGCTCAGTAGACAGATGATTTTCCAGTGGATTTTCAAAAACCCTAACTGGTGGTTAGAATAGGAACGTGTCTTGCATTATTAGGATATTCAGTTATCAGTGGTGTCCAGAAAACCAGACCCTTCAAATAACAGGAAGGACAGCAAGTGCAGGATCCAGAACGGGACAGGCAAGGATTACTTCTGGGGAACAAACAGTAGAACCCAAACTCAGAAGTGCTAGACTTGAACTGGAGAACAGAGGCTCCCCACAAAATACACCTAGATGAATAGGGCCGTGTTTCTAAAACAGGATTTAAAATCAGAGCCCCAACAATTGCTCTGACGAGTTTTGAATGCACAGTTTAGGGTACAAACATTTGGTCACATCATAAATCTCCAATTTTAACCCACACAGGGATTCTGAGCACAAACTGGGTGGCTGGCAAGACACCTGTGTCATAAACAGATAGTTAAGGGTTAAGGTCTCTTTTACCTGTAAAGGGTTAACAAGCAGTAACCTGATGAACACCTGACCAGAGGACCAATCAAGGGACAAGATAATTTCAAATCTCTGTGGAGGGAAGTCTTTGTGTGTGTTCTTTGTTGGGGTCTTTGTTCTCTGTTTGGATCTAAGAGAGACCAGACGTATTTCCAAGCCCTCCAAGTTTGCCTGAAGTATTTTCTACTATTCAGCATAGTAAGTATTAGAAAGGCGGATTAGTCTTATAATTTAATTTCTGCATTTGCAATTGTGTGTTTGCTGGATAAATTCTTTATTTCTGTTTGCTGTTACTTTGATTACTCTGAGAAAGGGGTGGGGGGAGTCTCTCCAGTTTTTATAAGTTAGACCCTATAACTTTGTCCTTCCTGGTGTTACAGAGATAGTGTACTTTTTTTCTTTTTAATAAAATCCTTTTCTTTTTAGAATCTGATTGATTTCTTCCCTTGTTTGGATTTTTCAGGGGAAGGGGAGAGGGATAGGGAATCCCTCTGTTTGATTCAAGGAATTTGAATCCAGGTATCTCTCCCCAGGACTAGGAGAAGGGAGGGGGAAGAAGGTGGGGGGAATGGTTTATTTCACTTTGTGTTGAGATTCAAGGAGTTTGGATCTGTGTTCTCCAGGGAAAGTTTGGGGGAACAGGGAGTGTGCCAGACACTAAAAACCTGGCTGGTAGCAGCTTTACCAGATCTAAACTAGAATTTTAGTTTAGAGGAGTTCATGCAGGTCCCCATCTTGTGAACGCTAAAGTTCAAAGTGGGGAATAAACCTATGACAACCTGTTTGCAGGTTCAGGGCACTTAGAAACGTGCGCATATGAACTGGACATAAGCCCACCAAGTCATGCTCTTTCTGGAGCTCTCTAGCGCCTGGTACCCCAGGAGCAAGAAACTTACATCATATTTCGAACCCAGATCTTCTTCACGGCAACGTCCAGCAGCGCTAGCGCTAGGGCCTGTTCCAAAGCTCACCACAATCAACACGAGTCTTTCCAATGACTTCAGTGGGGTTTTGTGGAAGCCAGTAAATATTTAACAAGGATTTGAAGAGATCTTAATGGCTAGCTGTGACCCTAATGACGTGAGAAGCAAGATAATGTAAGACAGAGTGAACTGTGTGAAAGTTATTACGACCTTGCAATATGCAGTCTTGCTTTTTTTCTAGTAAGATAGCAGAAAAGCTTATGTATAAACAAAATGTCTAAATGTTGTGGTTATGATTATGTATTAGTTTTAGTTGATGTATTTACCACTTGGGTTGAAGCTTTTCCCTGCAGGAAAGCAGATGTCTTTGCTTAAAGATTTTGTACCACATTTTGGCATCCCTGTGAGTATCAACAGTGATCGTGGAACTCACTTTACTGGACAGATTGTAAAGGAGTTATGTGCAGTTTTGCAGATCCAACACAACCTTCACTGCCCTCATCATCCACAATCTGCTGGGACAGTGGAACACCAGAACGGGATTTTAAAAAAATAAACTGGCCAAGATTTGTGCTGAAACACACTTAAAGTGGCCAGATGCCCTTCCTTTGGCACTGATGTGTATGAGAGCCATTCCCAATCGAAAGACTGGACTCAGCCCTCATGAAATTTTGACAGGACACCCAATGCGACTACCAACTGCATCCCCACTAACCCCAGCTCAGATGGACATTCATTTGATGGATAACATGTTGCTTAAGTATTGTCAGGCACTAATGAAATGTGTTAAGTCTTTTTTTATACACAGGTGATGGAAGCACTACCGAAGGATCCCACTACCGAAGGATCCTGTGCAACCTTGCCACTCATTAGAACCAGGAGCCTGGGTCTACATACAGATCCATCAACGAAAGACTGCCTTGGCTCCACGCTGGAATGGCCCTTTCCAAGTCCTGCTGACTACCGACACCGCTGTGAAGTGCCACAGACTGACTGCTTGGACCCAGGATTCTCACTGCACAAAGACCCCTCCACATCAGAAGAATTTTCCTACTGCTAATTCGCCTATTCCTTTTTCTAGTTTTACTGTGCTTTTGGACAGCAGGAAAAAGGACAAGTTTGGTCAGGTGTTAAGTGACCAGCCTTCTCCGGGGCAGCAGATTTCTATAGCGGCTGCCCGCACTATACTGTTGTGGTTATTGTTTGAGGGCTTTCCGTTAACCCTCCCCTGGTTCGTCTCACGCAGACAGAAAGCAGGAGACCAAAAGTCCAAAGTGCAGGGGTTAGTTCCAAGCAAGCATCTCCAGAGCCTTTACCCCGAGTCCCCCTTCCCGGTTCCGACACCAGAGCCTGTACCCCGCGCCCCCCTGTGACGTTATTGACAGACTCTGTAACCTCATAGATCATTGTTGCAACCAAAGACCTGTAGTGGCTCCAGATCCTGTATAAAGGGGGTCAAACACAGTGTCTAAGACAAGGTTCTGGTTTGCTGGTTAGGATTATGCTGGCTGTATACGTGTATCGGTTTGTAGTTGAAGTTACGAATATTGGCTCTGTACTGTCTGTATTTCAAACTTATGCTGTGCTTCTGGGTGACACCCCAGACAACTTGGTGTCAGCTCTGCCTAGCCTGCTTGATGGCCCTTTAATGACCATCAGCTGTACAACTGACCCATTGAGGGAAGGCAGACACGCCTTGTGACTCAGCAAGGTCTGCAGGGACCTGCCTATGGACAGAACTCTGAGGTTTTTCCAGGCCATGGGATGGACAGCTTGTCCTTGGGACAAAGAAAGCAGAGACCACATGGCAAGAGAGATTATAAAAAGCTGCTGCAGCTACTCCATCTTGTCTTCAGTCCTGCTTCTTACCTCTGGAGGGACTTTGCTACAAAGGGAAGCTCTCACAAAGGACTGTTGGCCCATCCCAGCGGGGGATGTTCCAGAGACTTGATTTGAATCTGCAGTTTATTCTATCACAGCTACAAGACTGAACCTAGAACTTTGCCAGTACTGTATGTAACTGATTCCATTTAACCACTTCTAGCTCTCACCTACATATTTTTCCTTTTATGATTAAACCTTTAGATTCGAAAGGATTGGCAACAGCATGATTTGTGGGTAAGATCTGATTTGTATATTGACCTGGGTCTGGGGCTTGGTCCTTTGGGATCAAGAGAACCTTTTCTCTTTTACTGGAGTATCGGTTTTCATAACCATTTGTCCCCATAACGAGTGGCACCGGTGGTGATACTGGGAAACTGGAGTATCTAAGGGAATGCATCCGACGAAGTGGGTATCACCCACGAAAGCTCATGCTCCGATACGTCTGTTAATCAATAAGGTGCCACAGGACTCCAGACTAACACGGCTCCCCTCTGATACTTGGATTATTAAAACTCTTTCCTTAATGCTCCATTTTCCTATTTACACTCAATTAAAGCAGAACAGTTTTTCTTTACAAGGAGAATAAATAAGCAATAATCTTTCATGGAAGGGAAGATGTTGCTCACTGTTCTTCTTCCGTTAGACTAAGCAGAGTATCAATAACGTCCCAGTGCACATTTGCCTCTGAGTAAGAACGGCACCTACCAGTAGTTCCTGGCTTGTTTTTTCCCCACTCGATTTATACGACAGAATCTCGTCTCTCTCTTTTTTCAAACTCTCCAAACGGCTCCGAATTTGTTCCTAACAAAAGAAAAACTGGTTTAGGTTTGGCTGCTTTTGGAGGATTTTCCCCCATTTTATTTATATTGTCAAGAATATTAAATACATAATAAAATGGGCGAGTGCTCTAACCACGTGACTATAAAGTCCTTCTCATGTTCGCGGGCTCTCTCTCTCTCCTGCAAATGACTCTCTAAGTATTTATCCCCAGTGGGGCAGCTTCAGCAGGAGAAATGGAGGCAGCCCCACCTCAGCACATCCCATAGGGAGGTGGCAGGTCCCTGTTCAAATCCCGGCTCTTCACCAGCTGGAAGAGGGACTTGAACCTGTGATCTCCCATGTCCCCGGTGAGTGCTCTAAACGCTGGGCTAAAAATGATGAGGGAAGTTTTCTGTGTGTGAACTCACCTGAGGGGCCTCAGGCCACCTACCAGACCAGGCCCCACACAGGAGTTAGGTGGCCTAAGGCTGATCTTCCCTGGGGCTCAGGTGGGAGACGGGCACCTAGCTGCCTTGAGCGAGGCAGCAGTGCACATGGGCAGAGGGAGTTTAGGCACCGACAGGGCTCAGCAGGAGTTTTGTGAATTGCAGTGGAGGCTCCAACTGGGGTTTAGGCACCTAAGTAAATACTGTGAATCTAGGTCTCCCGGACAGGGAAACTGAGCTAAGGACGGGCTGGACGGAGGCTTCACTTCCTCAGTGCACAGGTGTTCACACTCCGCTCATGCTCACTGCGACTCTTCTGAGAAGTCTCCGAACCACATTGTCACGCAGGGCATGTTTTGATATATCACCGGCCTTGGCATTTCTGAGTGGGCCTGAGAAACAATCTTCCCCCCTCCCCCTACACATAACCAATTCCTGTCCCCCCCACTAAGCACTGGGATTGCCGGAGAATGTCGGGGAGAGTCAGTGAGATGAGCCACTGGGACACCGTCCAAACAGATCTAACCCAGTGATACACAAACTGTGGGCATGCGGCATCTTCAATTCTTCCCAAAAAGTGCAGCTTGATCCTTGTACATGAATCACTGTGGTTACATCCGTTACATTTTCGAGACTCCCTGCTATAAAGGATATTTAACGTGGCTCGGGTTTTATTATGGAGAGGGAGCAAGGGGGGTGTTGCTGGCTGGGGAGGAAAAGACGGCAAGGAACGGACATAATTCTTCCCCAGTTCCCGAAGCCGGCGGGTTCTCCTCCCTGATCCTCCGCCTCCTTCCCCCTGGAAAACAGGACCCTGGATCTTCATTTTGAAAATATGGGCGCCCTGCCCCTGCTGCCGCAGATTTCAAGCAATCTGCTGGAATGGGCCAGGCCCCCAGCCATTGTCCATCCTGTATGAGAAGCAAACCCTGCTCCCCCCACCCTGCAAGGAGTAAAAAGGAGCTGGAATGAGTGGAGTTTCCTGTCCCTTCCCGCAGGGATTTTTCCCTGCACAGGGGATGCCCTCGCTCTAGGGCGCACAAGTCATATCCTGCTTTACACATCCTGGTGCTATTACAGCCGTACAGCCCTGCTGGCGTGGGTGTAGTTACACCTGTATAACGGTGTATCACCTATTCCTGTATGGAAAGGGGAACAGGGCTTCCTGGCATCAGGCACCTTTATACCAGCACAACTTGTATCCGCACTGCATAGGGGGGGTTGCTGACATAACTCTTTCGTTTAAAAAAAAAATCCCCCCCCCCCAGCACAGATCAGTACCAAAACTATATACAGAGTAGGTCTTAAAAACGTGTCTCCTCAGCATCTTCCTGTATGAAATCCCTTGTTTCTCTACCTTGTGATTGTAGGAAGCTAGTTTTATGACCTTGCTGGGTTTCTATTCTCAGATGGCTGGTCTGATTGTTCCAGCCTGTCTGGCCTGGGATGGGTCCCAAATGCAAAATTACCTGGTAATCCTGGGCCGCCTCCTCGATAGGAAGCACGGGGTGGTCTCTGTGTCTGCGGGACTCTCTGCACACCAGGCAGATCGGGGTTTGATCCACTTCACAGAAGAGTTGCAAAAGCGCCTTATGTTTTTCACACGCTCTCTCCCCGCTTGGCGCTGGGAATTTTTTGGCTATTTCCACGACATTCCTCAGGTCCCGGTTAGGCTGGAACTCCCCTGCCCGGAAGGGTTCTCTGCACTGAGGGCAGCGATACCGGGGGGAGGTTTTGGACTCCTGGCAGTACTGAGTGATGCAGGCTCGGCAGAAGTTGTGTCCGCACTTGATGAGAATCACCGGGTCGTTAAAAGAAGCCAGGCAAATGGAACAATTAACAGGCTCTTGTAACCCCCGTTTTGCGGCCATGGCACCTACGGGAAGAGAAAAATAAGTTTCACTTTCACTCAGCCACGTGTCTATTCCCGACTGAAGCTGGTCTCCGCCCTTCCTGCAGCCTGCAGCAGCCTCCTGCCTCCTTGCTGATCTGTCGTGAATGTGTTCGCTGGGCCCTGGGATCCTTCAGTTCTGGAAAGGAGAAAATATAAGGAGATAGGAGAGAGGTATATAAAATAATGACTATATTGAACTACATCTGTACAGATTATACTTTAAACAAATATTTTCCCCTGCTGTCCTAAACAGCATTAAGTAGATCAAGTCACTGAAGAGATAAAAGCATTTCTAAATAAAAGCCAATCATAAAATCCCTCATTCCATGCCCACAAAAACTTTGTAGAGGCCAACAGTATTGGCAGAATTATGCCCAAAACTACGCCATTATATGGTACTTTCCTTCAGCCATCTTAGTTAGAAATTATTTGTAAACGTTTCAAAACAGGATCTGATGGGAATTAGAAATAGAGCAGAGTTGCAATGTTAGTTTGATTGGGACTGGAACTTTGCCAAAGTTCTGGTGTTCTCAGTCTAATCAGATCCATTTCTAATAGTACAAATAATAATTGTAATGTTTAATTGTAATTGTATTATTACTGTATGTTGCAACATTTAAACATTTCCTGAGTTATCTAAACAATTAAATAAAAAATCCAGAACTATAGAGTGCCACATTAAATCAGCTTCTTAATTTATTTGAAACATTTAACTACATTCAGTATTGCCATTAGTATGCATTCAAAAATCATGAATAAGCCACACACAAAAAGGAGATTTAAAAATACATTTAATTTTTTTTATTTGCCTTCTGGTGACTGAGCCGTTAGATAACACTTGTGTCGTGTTTTCAGCAGAGGTGGTTGAAACAGAATTTCTGTTCCATGGGAAGTTCTGACATTTCAAAATTTATTTTGATTCTGAATCAGAATAAGAAAAAATTGAAAATTCCCATTAAATGAACAGGTTGAAAAAAAATTCATTTTGGGTCAACCAACACATTTCATTTTGATGAAATCAAAATGTTCCATTCTGCTTTTGACTTAAAAATAAGATAAAATTTAAAAATGAAAAGATGTTTTGAAACAAAACTGTGTCAGAAGGAACATTTCAACATTTTTTACCTGAAACTCAAAAAAGGGTCACACAAAAAGTGGAAAGTAGGTCAAATTATGAAGGATGAATATAAAAAACCACCACAAGCAGCATGTAGGGATAAAATCAGGAAGGCTCCGGCACAAAAGATTCTGGCAGAGCAGAGGGAGTCAGTGGAGCAGGGACAGACTGTCAGGGACGCGGAGGGCAGGGGGTGACTCTGGCTCGGTCAGAGCCATTGGGCTGAGGGGGGCACAGGTTGGCACTGGGGGTGTCTGGATGGGGAAGGTTCTGGACTAGGATGAGCCATTTGGTGACTGGGCAATGGCCGGGGAGGGGTAGGAAGGTTCTAGCAGCGCTGGGGCAGTGGATGGGGCCGGGGGGTATGTGTGGGGATTGGCCTCAGGACTCGGAGGTGACGGAGTTTACACCATGCAGCAGGAAATCACAAAGCCCGGCCTGGCGTTATGGTAGCAGCTGAAAAGGCCGATGCAGTTCCTGGCGCCTTCCTCTGAGCGTCCCCTCCCGCAGCAGGTAGGGATGTTTCAGAGTCACTATTAGTAGCAGTAGTTATTATTATGTACATGTTACAACCACAGCTCTGGGGCGCATGGGAGTGTTACACAAACACACACACCAGATACCATGGCCCAGTTAAAGTGCCCCAGTGCACCCACCAAAACCCTTTTTGGGCCTCCAGGCCTTGTCCTATAGGGAACCTCACCTGGGACCTCACTCTCTGTCCCTGGTCCTCACCCCTCTCTAGCTGGCTCTGGGGAGACCCTCACTCAGCCCTGGAGTAGGTCCGCAGCCCCTTTCCATCCAGCCAGCCTCTCTGCCCTACCCCAGCCCCTAACCAGGCTCACTGGCATCCCAAGGACTAGCTGGGACCCCCAGGCTGGACTCGCATCTTCAAACCTAGCTGTGTTCATGGTCTTGATTCTTGTCACTGCTTTAAACTTACAAATCAAGCACAATCGCCCCCTCTGCTGCCTGAAAGTCTGAATTACCGTCTATTGCGTGTCCGCTATTCTTGGTGCAACATCTCATTACAAAACAATATGGCGGTGGTCTCATTTCCTGGGCAGATCCCTCTCCCCCCCAAGGGCTGTGCTGAACAGGGCTCGTAGTGCATCACAGCAGGGATCCCAGAGCCTGATCACGGGAATAAGAGAAAATAGAGCTCCCCATTGATAGACCAAAGTGCCCGAAGGTCAGGGGGCTCCGTTATTGCCATTAAAACAGTCTTTGCTTTGCAGTAAGAGGAGTTTAAACTCATTAACGGCCTTGTCCCGTGCATCGTGGGAAGCAAACCCACAGCACACCAGTAAAATGCTCTGAAGCGCTGGAGGACGCGTAACAGACGTGGGTGGGGTGCACGGCAGGACGTTTAGTATCAAGGGAAGAAAACACCCTTAGGAAAAGCCCCCTCCCCTCCTACCAGCTTCAACTTTCCAACTTCCTCACCTTAGCGGGTTTGAGTTCCCACCTCTTCCTGCCCCCTCCCCCTAGACACCCCTGAATGCCTCCTTCTTGCCGACCCCCTGCCCTAAATGCCTCCCACCTGCTGCTCGCTCCTGTCTGCCGCCTCCTGCCAAGGGCGAGGGGTGGGTGCTGGAGGGGGGCTCTGCCAGCTCTGAGCAGAGGCGATTTTCAGCATCTTTATACACTTTCCTTCTAGTTACTGACAGTGTGTCTGTCACTGGTATCTCCCCTTCCCGATGTTTCCCAGCTCTGGTCTCCACCTGTGTCCCTTTTCCCATCGCGCTCTGCTCCCCCCGACCTCCTGGTGGCTCTGTTTAGTGCCTGCTCCCACCCATGCACTGAAAGCAGGTCCATCGCCCCCCAGCCGCACCCCTGCTGCGGCCAGCCCAGAAACTGCCACCCTGAGACAGAGAGAGAAATTAAATCCAACAGCCCGGCCTAGGGGCCCCTTCGTTCATCCTGCCGTGGCTGCTGTGTCGCTCCAGCTCCTCCCAGGCCCCAGGCCTGCGGCCCAGCCCCGCTCTGAAGCTCCCTCACTGACTCCCTCACAGGCTCTGCAACTTTTCTGGGAGGGGAGCCCTGGGGGGACCGTGGCCAAAGGTGGGGGCGGGGGGGTTGCTTCCTCCACCAGACTGCAGCAGCCTGAAGCAAGAGGAGCTCAGGTGGCCCAAGCTGAAGAACAGAATAACCGCTGGTGCTGCGCTTGTGAAACACAACAGCTCAGGTGTCATTAGGCCTGATATTTACGCACCAGAGTCTGAATGAAGCTCTCGGGGGCCCGAGCAACCCCCTTGTCCAATGCTCTGTATTCACATAGTCCCTGGGGCTGATCAAAATGGCAGTCGAGGAGGACCAGAGAATGACAGTTGTAACCCCATGTTAGACAGGAGAGAAGGGACGTGAACCAGGAAAGTGCAGGTTACTTTGGTCCCTGGTATATTTTTGGAGACCATCTGTGTCTATTGGGTTTCTGGGACCTGGGCGGGCCCAATGCTAAAGGATCCCCCCCCCCCACAGCCTGAGGGGAGGCTCTACAGGACTCAGAACCCCAAGGTGAAGCAAGGCCGCGTCTCCTGACTTGAAGCTGATCCAGGGGGTGGATGCAATGGAAGGAATTCCCGGGGAGCTGCGGGGGACGGAAATCAATCCTTCCTGGGGAGGGGGGGAAGGAGGGGGCGGGATGAACTTCCTCTCTGGGGGGAAAAGCCCCTCAGGCCGGCTTGATCCGCGAGGTGGGGTGGGGCAGCTTTGAGCTGGGCCAGCCTCACGTTCCCAGGCATGAGAGCCGGCCAGGGAGGATGCGGCTAGAAGCACTGGTGGAGTGTTGCCCCCTCCTGCCCCCCCACGCACGGGGGAAGGGATGCGGAGCCCCGGGACTGGGCTCAGAACCGTAGGGGTTGGGAGCTCCCAGAGCCCGAGTGGGAGGGGTCCGGGCTGGGGGAGGCGGCTCATTTGCACCCGGGGTTGCAGTGAAGCCCCTCGCACCTTTGGCCACGTCCAGGCACCCCCGACCGGCTGGACGGAGCACGGGGAGGGGACAAGCTGCTGCCCCAGCCCAATTTCACCCATCAGACACATGGGAAAACGTTTCTTAAAGGAGCCATGTCCTTTGGTTTGTGCCCCTGCCCAGCACTAAGGGGGCCCACAGCTGGTTTCTCCTGGCTGGAGGGGGAGCACAGGTCCTGGGGGAGACACCAGGGTGGGCTGAGAATGGCTGGCTCAGTCTTTGAGAAACCCCCCAGCCCAAACTCCCCCCAGCAGCCCCCTGGGACCAGCCGAGAAGCTGCCTGCCCATCTCCCCCCAGCCCCCTGCCGAGGCTGCCCACCCCTCCGCAGCCAGCCCAGAAGCTGCGGTGCCCTGGCTGCTGGCACCCCCTAGCCCAGCTCCCTCTGCCCTGACTCACACCTGCCTGCTGTGGGAGCACACTGGGAGCTTCAGCAGCTGCAGGGGAAACAGCTGATAGGTGGGGGCTTCCTGCCAAACAGCTGATTGGCTGCAGCCGGCCAAAGAGCTGCTGAGGGCTGCTGCGCATGCTAAATAGCTGATTGGAGGTTGCCAACAGCTGATCTCCCCGGTGGGTGCAGAGCACCCACTAATATTTTTTCTGTGGGTGCTCCAGCCCCGGAGCAGCCAGGGAGTCAGCGCCAATACCAACTGTGGTGCTGACACACCAGCTAAAATGTGTATGATCCTTAGAGGCTTAACAAGAGACACTGCCATTGTAATCAGGCCTATTCACTTGGGTGTGAGAGCTGGACATGGAAGTCACTGGGCTGCACATTGGGGTTGTCGGTGACAAGGCCGGGATTCCTTGAGCTGGTGCTCGTGGAATTCGGCTCACTGGTTGGATCATTAGCTTCCCTGACTGCTGTCAGGTACCGGCGGGTGATGCGACGAGGACGCTGATCCAGATGCGCAGTTACCTGCCGCCATATGTATCATCTCCAGCCCCCTGCGTCCGACTCCACTCCCATGGCTCCCAGTTCTGAGCAATATCGCTCCTCCCCATATCAGAGGAGAGGTCGCCACTGGTAAGTTACTGGAGAAAGTACGTGCCAACCCAAGCCTGCCACTGTACAATGACCTTTATAAACCGTCACGTTGCCCATTATGGTCCCATCCGCCACGGCAGGATGTTAGGGTGGAAACACTCTGGCGAGAGGTACAGATATCTGTTATAATCCCCAACCAGTCCCTCATCGCCGACCCCACAATCTGCCCACCTGGGTTTGACCTGCCCCACCGGGGTTTGACCTGCCCACCTGGGTTTGACCTGCCCCGTGACAGATGCAGGACATTCCATATGAGCCGTTCATTTTATTTCCAGTATATTGGGTGACAGGCATCAGCACTTCCACATGCAAAGACTGTAGGGAAATGGCTGACATCTTGACTGAGGGCACTTGAGCCTAGTTGAAAGCAATGGGAGATGCTGGCCATATTGATAAAGGGCAATTTTCAAGGTTGATGCCAGCTATTGTGAGCTGATGGGAAACATTTGTTAAAAGCCCAAAATTTCACAACACTCACAAATCAATCATAAGAGTTGGCAAGTCTGTGACACAGACTTTCATTTTCTGATTCTCAGTATTCAAGCTTTTGAGTTGCAACCAGGGGAAGGCTGATTTACTGGCCGAGTGAAACAAGTCTAACATTCAACTCAACACTCCCTCCTGCATTGCACTTAGTTTGGTGTTTGCACTGTTGTAGCTGGGTCCGTCCAAGGATCTTAGAGTGACAAGGTGAGTGAGAGTTCTCGATACTTTAAATGACTGCTCCATGGAGCAGCTGGTACGGGAACCCACAAGGGGAGAGGCAACTCTAGATTCAGTCCTGAGTGCAGCGCAGGAGCTGGTCCAAGAGGTAACTAGAACAGAACCACTTGGAAATAGTGACCATAATACAATAGCATTCAACATCCCTGTGGTGGGAAGAACAGCTCAACAGCCCAACACTGTGGCATTTAATTTCAAAAGGGGGAACTATTCAAAAAATGAGGGGGTTAGTTAAACAGAAGTTAAAAGGTACAGTGACTAAAGTGAAATCCCTGCAAGCTCCATGGGCGCTTTTTAAAGACACCATAATAGAGGCCCAACTTCAATGTATACCCCTTATTAAGAAACACGGTAAAAGAACTAAAAAAGAGCCCCCGTGGCTTAACAACCATGTAAAAGAAGGAGAGAGAGATAAAAAGACTTCCTTTAAAAAATGGAAGTCAAATCCTAGTGAGGCAAATAGAAAGGAGCACAATCACTGCCAAACTAAGTGCAAGGGTGTAATAAGAAAAGCCAAAGAGGAGTTTGAAGAACAGCTAGCCAAAAACTCCAAAGGTAATAACAAAATGTTTTTTAAGTACATCAGAAGCAGGAAGCCTGCTAAACAACCAGTGGGGCCCCTGGATGATCGAGATACCCTACCCTCTGATACTAGAAATAGTCATGCTCTCATCGCAAATATCATGAATATTGTCTGATACTGGAAAGGAGAGTAAAAGGCATTCGCTCGGGCTTACACAATTTCTCTGGGTTGTCAGCTCTTACTTTGATGAATACTGCACACAGAGAACAGTAAACATAAGGAATCAAGCAACACAGACAGCAAACCAACCCACAAACAAACACGTGACAACACTGAAAATACGAAGGGAAGGAAAACATCAAGTGGTTGGTGATGGGTATTTTACATGAGGGTCTAGGACCCAGGCTGTGCAATGCAACAGAGCCCTGTAGAAACAGAGGGAGGTGGTGTGTGTGTGTGTGTGTGAGAGAGAGACCGACCAACTGACTAAAACACTCAAGAGTAGAAGCCCTGGAGCACATTGACACTGGGCTTCGGAGTTTGCAGACAGATCCCTGCTTCAAAGAGCTTGCAGATAAGGTCTTCCTGCTCCCAAACACCTAAGCACCACACCTAGTGCTTGGTACCTACGAGTCAATGGGAGCCCTCGGAAGAGCTGGAACTACACCAGATCACAAAGATGTGGACATAATGGCTTCCAGTACCTCTCCCCAAACAAATTCTAAAACTTCGTGGCCATCACCTGTCTGGAACCCAACTCTAATTGAAAGGCCAAACAAATAAACAGCACCCGCGGTAAAGTTCCTCCAGTTTTAACAATTTCCCATGTATTCATTAGTAACACGGGATTTTTAAAAAAAAATCATGAGGATCACAGTTTTCAGCGTCTGCAACACTCCACAAGATTTCTGTTGTTCAAAGAATCCTTTTCTCTCTTACCTTAAGCCAGGAACACGTCCTGTGGAAACCGGGTTTGAGATGTAACCGTGTCAATGTCAGGAGCGAGGCCGAGCCACGTGCTTCTGCTCCAGGATTCATTCACCAAAGCCCCGATCCCGCAAAGGCCAGTGCACGGGAGCCCTGCACAGGCAGAGCTGTTGGCGGGATCAGGATCTAGGGCAGAGTCAATAGCGTGAAAGCAGCTTCTTCAAGTGACACCAAGCAAAATACGATCACAGATTTCTGTTAACCGTGGCTTGCTGAGCTTTATCCATCAGATCACTCCCATGTAGCCACACACACCTCGCCCATACCCCAAAACGCCAGCAACTCGCCAGAAGTTTTGGCACCCCTGGCAAAGCCTGCTCCCCCCCACCCCACCACTCTCTGCTCTCATGCAGCCTAGCCTGGGGCTGGGACACCCCGAACTGGGATACAGCCTGCAGGGCTCCACTAATTAGGTGTGAGGCCCTGAATTCCCTCTTTGTCCCCCCCCCCATCTCCCCCCAGTATCATGTTCTACTGCAGGGGTCTCAAGTTCCCGGCCCATGAGCCTCCCCAATGTGGCCCGTGGGGCTCCAGCAGTTTTGGGGCCGGGTCTCTCGCCTGGCCCCACCTGCTGCCCCCGGGCGCTGCCCCACACAGGCTCTACCGGCTCGCTCCATGTGTCTGCTGGCTCCGGGGCGGGGCTGGGCCTCCGTGTGCTGCCCCCACCCCGAGAGCCCCTGCGGCCAATGGGAAGCTGCAGGGCTGGGGCTGGGCCTGGGGGCAGCAGCGTGTGGAGGCCCCCAGACCCGCTCCGCCTTGGAGCCCCAGGTAAGCGCCGCACCCCCGGCCCCCTCCCAGAGCCTGCACCCCCACCCCCTCCCGCCCCCACCCCCCTCCCAGAGCCTGCACCCCCACCCCCTCCCACCCCCAAACTCCCTCCCAGAGCCTGCACCCCCCAACCCCCTCCCAGAGCCTGCACCCCCACACCCTCCCGCCCCCAAACTCCCTCCCAGAGCCCGCATCCCCCCCCATATACCCCCTTCCACTCCCCAACCCCCACCCAGAGCCTGCACCCCCACCCCCTGGCCCACAGATCAGTGTCTGATCCTCCCTTGGGCCTGTGTCAGGAACCACAGATCTCAGAGGGGTTCAGAGCGGTCGCCGTGTTAGTGTGTCCCAGGAAAAACAGCGCGGAGTCCTTGTGGCACCTTAGAGACCAACACGTTTATTGGGCAGAAGCTTTCGTGGGCTAAACCCCCTTCATCGGCTGCAGGGAGTGGAACATACAGGGGGGAGGTATAAACACACGGCACGTGAACAGAGGGGAGCTGCCGGATCGAGTGGGGGGTCAGTGCTAACGAGCCAATTCAATTAAGGTGGAAGTGGCCTGTTCTCAACAGTTGGCGAGACTCAAACGCTGCCCCCCGGGCGCTTAGGAGCTCGTCAGTCCGAACCCGCCACCCAGTGTCCTGCTAACGCCGCTGGAAGAGCCGCTGGAGGGGAGCAGAGGACTCCAGTCCTGGGCTCTGATTGGTGGAACCCTGGGGGGCCCGACGGGTCCCCAGCCTCTGTGCGCCCCAAGCCAAGGGGCAGGACGTTGTCTGTGCAGCTGGGTCCTCCCTGCCCAGCTCTGCTTCCCCTGCGACACCTGCCCCTGGTCTCCTGGGAACCTCTCCCGCCTGGCGCCTGGTTTGCCCTCTGGGCTGTCCCCTCCAGCCCCCTCTTCAGCCAGGACCACCCCTGCTCTCCCCTCCCCCAGTTGAGGGGTCTCTCCCTGGCCCTCGGCTGGGTCCCTCTCACAGGGGGGCTCCCTCCTTCCTTGGCAGTGTCAGGGACTTTAACCCCGACAGCGAAGTTAGTTGTTTGATTACAGAGAGACAGGCAACACCAGCAAGGTTTGATTAAAAAGCTGTTTATTGACAAGTGCACGCATCAATAGAGAGCAGCTTGTGTTCACGAGAACCAGCCCCTTTTTACAGCTTAGTATTAGCCTATATAGACAGTTTTATTACGTCATACATCATTCACTTGAGCAACCCACCCCCCCTTTGTTTAACAACTTGAAACTAGACACTTTTAATATACACACATGCCTAGACTTTAGGTTTACAACTACAGATTATTTAATAATATTTTAACAAGCACCAAATGTTAGGAATACAGGGGAGTTTTAAACAAGCCTATAACTTAACCAGGAGTTAGAATTTGAACTGTGGGATGCTAGGGTTTTTTATTAGTTTTTTAAACACTGCTTTTAACACCGCACAGCTGGTACTATGCCAGGAATGCAACCCCTGGTTTATTTTACTTTTTTTAGGGCTTTGTGAGACAATGCTGCTTTTTAGTATTTTTTTACTTTGGGATTACCCAGAAACCTTTGTTAGCCTTACTTTAGTCAGGTTGGTATACCTGTTTTGTTTGCTATATTTTTATTTAGGCCTAACAGTAGGACACCCCCCCACTGCACACAGAGTTGGCCTCCCAGGAGCACAGAGACCGATCCTAGAGCCACACACAGACCTCCACAGCCATAGAGCTACGGGGAGAGCGTCACCCCCCTTCTGGCCGGGGGCGGGGGCAAGTCCTCCAGGCCATAGAGATCAGGGGGTGGGGGCTCAAGGAGCCTGTGTGACGGTGCGGTTCTGGCGGGACCCAACTGAGAGTGCCAAATCAGGACCAATTGCTCAAACAGGGCAGTCACAGCCCTAGGCTGGGGTTTTTCCACCTCTAAGGCAAACCAAACCAGCCAGCCAAAGAGGACTTTGGTCTTACCCCACTGGCTAACCACAAGTCACACAAGCAATTTCCTTAGACACTCCAGTCTCCCAGTATCACCACCAGTGCACTCGTCCTGGGGATAAATGGTTATGAAAACCAACACCCCAATAAAAGAAAAAAGTTCTCTTGATCCCAAAGGACCAAGCCCCAGACCCAGGTCAATATACACATCAGATCTTACCCACAAATCACGCTGTTGCCAATCCTTTAGAATCTAAAATCTAAAGGTTTATTTACAAAGGGAAAAAGGTAGAGATGAGAGCTAGAATTGGTTAA
This sequence comes from Mauremys mutica, assembly GCF_020497125.1. Lineage (NCBI taxonomy): Eukaryota > Metazoa > Chordata > Testudines > Geoemydidae > Mauremys > Mauremys mutica. The sequence goes on along the minus strand of NC_059083.1, from coordinate 21,356,443 downwards.
ATGGAATCAATTACATACAGTAATGGCAAAGTTCTTAGTTCAGGCTTGCAGCAGTGATGGCATAAACTGCAGGTTCAAATCAAGTCTCTGGAACATCCCCCGCTGGGATGGGTCATTCAGTCCTTTGTGCAGAGCTTCAGCTTGTATCAAAGTCCCTCCAGAGGTATGAAGCAGGATTGAAGACCAGATGGAGATGATGCATCAGCCTTATATAGGCTTTTCCAGGTGTAAGAACCTCTTTGTCCTTACTGTGGAAAATTACAGCAAAATGGAGTCTGGAGTCACATGGGCCAGTCCCTGCATACTTCGCTGAGTCATAAGGCGTGTCCGCCTTCTCTCCTTGGGTCAATTGTGTAGCTGATGGTCCTTAATGGGCCATCAAGCAGGCTAAGGAGAGCTAACACCAATTTGTCTGGGATATCACCCAGAAGCACATCACCAACTTGAAATACAGACAGTATAGAGCCAATATATATAACTTCAACTAAAAATGATACATGCACACAGACAGCATAATCATAACCAGCAACCCAGAACCTGGTCTTAGACACCTTGTATGACCCCCTTTACCTAAGATTTGGTGCCACTACAGGACCTTGGTTGCAACCCATGTTCTATATGGTCCCAATTTATATCAATAACGTCACAGCCTGTTTCGTGGGAACAGACAGGGCACCTCAGGGACACAGGGTGAGCCGCAGACTAGAACCAGGCCAGAAGACCGGGACACGAGCCCTAACCCGGAAGAACGGGCGGATTCTCTCCCCGGCGAAAGAGGCTGGCGGGAAAGTGAAGATCGGGTCCCAGGTACCAGCATCGAAAAACGCCACCTGCCCCCCTTCATAGTCCAGATACACCCGGATCCTGCGGGGCGCCCGGCTCGGGGGGAAGGGGATGCGCTGCTCAGGGGATGTGTCAGCCCGGTAGTGATCCTCCCTGCACCGCACAGCCCAGATCCCCTGCTCAGGGTTAGGGCTGATCTCTCCCTTCCTGCTCATAGACTCTCTGGCCACCCCCACAGCACAGTGTCCCCTCCTCCCCTTCACCTCCACCTCCACCTCCCAGTAGTGTCGGCCCGAGGTGAATCCCTCACAGCCCAGCACACAGCACGTAGTGTCAAATCTCTCAGGGTTGTCGGGCAGGTCCTGCCGTGTGTGTTCCCATCTCACACTTTCCCGATCCGCAGACAGGATGAGTTGGGCATGGGCCGTATCTGGATCCAGAGTCACGTTCGCTGCAGAGAGAGAATCAGAGCGTGAGGGGCAGAGCTCAGCCCTGGGGCAGGGTCTGATCGTGTCGGTGACAGAACCTGCCCCAGCTGGGGAGTGAACCAGGCAACCTCCCCCGTCCCGGATTTACCCAGCTCTGCACGGGGAGCAGCGCTGAGATCTCAGCCATGGGCCGGGGGGATTCACACCCTGACAGAGCCAGTTCAGGGACAGAGCAAAAGGATCAGCTCGGCTGAGCCAGGCCCCAGACCCCGAGTCTGAGTCTCAGTGATTCCATCCTTGTGCTGGGGGGGAGACGAGGGGGGTCAGAGGGAGCTGGTTTTAAACCACCTTTGTCCTTCCTTCAGTCTGCCTGGCCCCTCGCTCCAGGGGCCTCAGGGCTGCGAAGCAGAGAGCAGCCAGAGTGTGATGCCTCCTGTCTGTGCCCCCAGCAGAGCCGCCCCTGGGGAGGGCGAATCGGGGCGACCGCGCCGGGCCCTGCGCTTTGGGGGGCCCCACAGGCCGGTGCTATTGGCTGGTGCGGTTGGTCCCAGAAGAGACGAATCCGTCACTTCCTCCCCGGACTCCGCACCCCCCTAGGGCCGGCCCTGGCCCCAGCCTGGCCCCAGCCCACTTCTACAATAACGGCTGGGGGCAGAGTTGCTGTGGAGCCCCTGTGCCAACTTCACACGGACGGGGGGGGGGGGGGGGGCACCCTGGCACCGGAGCTATTTTCTGGGGACTGTTTCCAGGCACATTAAGGCCCCTTTGCTCTGACAGAGCAGCACGAACGGGCCTGACAGTCAGGCCCTGGAACCTTCCCCACCTGCCCCCACCTCTCCCCACAGACATGATCAGAGACCCTGGCAGCACAGGAGGCTCCCAGCAGATCACAGGGAATCCAAAGTTCCCCTGTCCAATGAGGCAACTCGTCACATCCCGTCTCCTTGCAGGGCAGGAGAAGGTGATTCTGGCTCCTACTGCAGGAGCTCTCACCCCCCATCTGCCCATCTCCAGCCCAGCAATTAATCCTGCCCACCAGACCCCGTCAGTTCTGTCCCCATCAGTTCAGCACCCCGACCCCACCGCCCTCAGTTCACCTGCCCAGCACTCACCCTCTCTGCTCAGAACCCACCAGCAATACAGCCCCCCCAGCCCATCAGCCCCTCAATCACTTCAGCCCCCCAGGCCATAATAAAGCCTCCCAGCCCCACCTCTGCTCCTCCTAGGGCTCTTCACCCTGCCTAGGCCTGGGGGATACAGTGGGGGCCCCTCTCCCATTTCCCAGGCTGGCAGGGGAGCAGCCGCACTGGGGTGGTGACAGCGGGAGCCCCAGCCACACCCAGGGCAGCTGACAGGATTTCTAAGTGAAATTCAGCCTCATTTTTAGAGCTCTCAAATATGAGGATTTTTTATGAGCTACAGCTGAGAGTTCTAGCGCGAGATCACGAGTGAGGCTTAATTCTAAATTCTAACAGAGAAAAAAATCAACTTTTCTGTTTTTAGGAAAGATCTGGGCAGCCACCAGGAATATGTTGCTCAGCTCCTGTCAAATGCAAAATTGAAACAAAACCTGAACTATGGTGCTGCCAAGGAGCCACCATAATTCATAGGAAAGTTTTCACTCCCCCGTTGATCCCAGAAATTTACCTTTGTCCAACCGCTGTCTGGACGAGAGTGAGTCTAGAGGAAGAAATGGGTGAAAGATGACATGTCAGGTTGTCGTGTTTAGGGATATATTCACATTGTTAATGTTCTAACACAAAAGCAAAATGAAAAGAAAACAAACTTTATGAAGTTCTAGTGAAGGAGGTTAAGTGCAATTCAGACCAGTACAAACCATTCCACATGTCACTAAAAATAACCCCAAACATTAAAAACTAAGGACACGACATAAGGTGACATGACAGACCCAGAGATGTTTTACCAGCAATTACACACCTGTGGCTGGCCCATGGCAGCTGACGTGGGGTCGCAGGGCTGGGGCACTGGGGCTGTTTCATTGCGGGGTAGATGCTGGGGCTTGGGCAGAAGCCTGGGCTGTGGGACCCTGTGACGGGAGAGGGTCGCAGAGCCCAGGCTCCAGCCCGAGCCCGAACCTCGTGAGCCGGAGTCAGCGGACACGGGCCAGTCACAGGTGTTTAATTCCTCTGAAACCAACACATCATTCACAGACAGACCAACACACAGACACTTTGTCACTGATTAGCATTCGATCAACTTTAAATCTGCCCCTGAACCATTAGTACTTAGTAAAACTGGGGGTCTCATTCTCTCCAGCTGAGGAGGATAAAAGGTGGAGAATCTCTAAAGCAGGGGTGGGGAACCTACGGCTCGTGGGCCAGATCCGGCCTGTTGCTAAATTTCATCCGGCCTGCAGCCTCCCCCCCCACCGCAGAGTTGGAGCCGCGAATACTGAAGCCCTGAGACTCTGCGCAGAGCCGTGAGAAGTAGCAGTGCGGCGGATTCTGCAGCACCCCCAGGTTTTGTGCGGGGTCCCAGGCACTGGCCCCACGCCCAGGGTCCCAGCTGGCTGCTGGACCCCCGCCCAGGGCTCTGCCCCGGCACCGCACGCGGGGTCCCGTCAGCTGGCCCTGCACCAGGGACTCTGCTCCCGCCCCCAGCTGTGGTCCCAGCCTCAGCCCCCTTACCCCTGTCGTCATCTCGCGCCCACTCCCGGAGCCACGGCCCAGTCTTGGCCCCAGCTCTGGGGAGAGGGGGCACAGACAGGGGTAAGGGGGGTGCCAGTAAAAAGTTTGGGGCCCACTGGCTTTCAGCTCCTCTACTGTCAAAATTGTTCCAGCGCCACAACCTGCAGGGCTGGAGCTGTGAGTGCCAGGTCGGCCTGCTGCAGGGGGGGGAGCCCAGAGCCTCCACGCCCCCCGCCTCCCCGTGGGTGAGTGGCCTGTGATTGATTTTTTTTCTGTGGGTCAATGGCCCGTGATAGAAAATAGGTTCCCCAGCCCTGCTCTGAAGCAAGAGAGGGACTGTGGTGACACCGGAGGCCTTGCAGACAAACAATCCAAACAAACATACTCCAGAAACAGTGAATTCAGCAGGAAGCTCAAGCTCAGGTTAACATTCACAGCTGCTAAGAAAGGAAAAACCCCAGGGAGTCCGAATGCAGCCCCCGAACCCAGTGTGTGTGGGCCGTACTGAGAGCTGGGTAGGGAATTCATAGCTTCCAAATGATTAGTTGACGATCTCCATCCACAATCATTGTCCTGAAGAGATTTCCCCAGCTCTGTCAGTTATCAGTGTAACATAGGTGAGAAAATTCCCCAGGTGACTGGTCATTACCTTTGAATTCCTTCATTCTGGTCCCCAGAGATGCATTTCTTTGAGAAGATTCCCAGATTCTCCATTTCAGTTCAGAAGAAAAGGCCACTGGGTTCTGAAACTTCTCCCTCTCGCATCTGAAGAACAACCCAGTGTTACTCGCTGTGGAGTTCGGTCATGTTTGTGTTTTACTAACATGTATTTTACTCTAGTGAATGGCTGTAGCTCAGCAGACCCTGGACACTACAAGCTTCTCCTTCATTCTGGTGCGACGGATACTGGAAAACTGCATCCAGTTCTGGTGTCTCAATTTGAAAATGACAAGGAGTCCGATGGCACCTTAAAGACTAACAGATCTATTTGAGCATAAGCTTTCGTGGGTAAAAACCCCACTTCTTCAGATGCACGGAGTGAAAGTTACAGCTGCTGTGGGCATAAATATACTGGCACATGAAGAGAAGGGAGTTACCTCACAAGTGGAGAACCAGTGGTGACAGGGCCAATTCGATCAGGGGGGATGTGCTCCACTCCCAATCATAGATGAGGAGGTGTCAATTCCAGAAGAGGAAATTTTAAAATGGACATTGAAAAAGTGGAGCCGGTGCAGAGAAGACCCACAAATCTGATTTGAGGGCTGGTGAAAATGCCTTGTCCTGAGAGATCCCTGGCACTTGAGTGTGGGGTACAAACACCGTCATGGGGAGAACAGACTTGGCACTAAAGGGCTCCTCAGTTTAGTAAACAAAGGCAGAACAAGGGCCAATGGCTGGAAGCTGAAGCCAGAGAAATGCCCATGGGAATCAGACAGACATTGTTAGCAGTGCGGGTGCATTAACCATTGGGTGCATTAACCATTCCCTGCCCAGGGAAATGGTGGATTTTCCATCTCTGGACGTGTGCCAGAACAGGGGGGCCGTGGCCCCATCACTTCTAAAAGTGGGCGAGCTCTGCTCTCTGCCTTGGTACCTGCCTTAAAGGTGAGTGATGGGGGGAGGGGGCAGAGAGGAGTGAGGAGGGGGCGGGGTCTCGGGGGAAGAGGTGGAGCAGGGGTGGGGCCATGGTTTGGGCACCGCTGGCCCCCCCACATCTGTTGATGTCGGTAAATCTAGGCTGATCGGGTTTCTGGAAGGTGCTTCAGTCGCACTTTAGGATTTAGTCAAATTCACACAGGAATAACTGGGTGAAATTTAAGGACCTGTGATACAGAGGCACCGACTCCAGAAAAAGAAGTGGGTGCTCAGCACCCACCAGCAGCCCCACAGATCAGCTCTTCCCCCAACCCCCCAGTGCCTCCCGCCCACCGGGGATCAGCTGGTCAGCAACGGGCAGGAGGCGCTGGGGGGGAGGGTGAAGTAAGGGCGGGAAGAGGCTGGGCAGGACAGGAAGAGGCGGGGTGGGGTCTTGGGGGAGGGGCGGAGCGGGGGCAGGGCCCGGGGCAGAGCGGGGGTCGAACACCCCCGGGGCAATGAGAAGGTCAGTGCCTGTGCGGTGATAGACAGGAGGTCAAATGTGAGGATCTTATGGTCCTTTCTGGCCTTCAACTTTATGCATTTATGAAACTCAGTAACACCATGTGGCAGTGAGTTCCACGGGTTAATAACTGTTAAAAAAAAAAGGCGTTTCCTTTTCTCAGCTTTACACTAGTTGCCTTTCAGCTGCACTGAACGTCCCCTCGGTCTTGTACTGTGAGTGTGGCTGAGCAGGATCCCCTGACGTATCCCGTACCCCACTGAAGGGAGATAATTAGGGACAATCCTTGTGGTGATGTAGATGCCCATCGTACCAGGACCTGGACTGAGACCCACTATCCCATTTCAAAGATAATTTATGTTCTTATTTAGCTCTTTGGATACATACGATGGTCAGTCCACTAGCTCCGGGGTTCTCAGCTTACAAGGCCAGTGTGTGTCTACCCCGCACTGGGGGACAGCAAACGACTGAATGAACCGGCACTGCCCAGGGAGCCGGGAGCAGTGGGAGTCGGTGCAGTTCTGGGGGGCAGGGCTGGAGCTGGGGGGAACTGGCTGGTGCTTGTATTGCTGGTTCGTCAATGGCTGGGGGATGAGCCATGTAACACGGCCGGGCGGGTCCCTGCCCGCAGGTGTCTGTGTCAGCGCAGGGCCTGTCAGGCTTGTAGCTCGACATCAGCATCACGGGGCGAGAGGCAGCCCAGGCTGGGGATCTGGAGGGCTCAGCAGTGCCACAGTCCAGGCTGCACCCCGGGACCCCGTCACACTGATGTAAATCTCCCTTGTGGCCAATTAAACCGATTCCTTCTTGTTCTGCCCTCAGGGGACGTGAAGAACAACTGGTCACCGCTCTCTGCAGAACAGCCTCAGGCAGATCTGGAGACTGTTATCAGGCCCTGCCTCAGTCTTCTCGTCTCTAGACTGAACATACCCATTTATTGCAACCTTCCTCACAGCTCGTCCAGTCTAAACCTCGGATCACTTCTGTTGCTCTGCTCTGAACTCTCTCCAATTTCTCCACGTCCTTCTCACAGTGCGGTGCCCAGAACTGGACACAGGATTCCAGCTGAGGCCTCCCCGTGGCAAGAAGGGGGGAACAACGTCCTCCTGTGTCTGACCCTGACACTCCTGTTAACACACCTGTGCTGGGTGCTCACCCCACATCAGCCCCCGGAAAGGGTGACGGAAGCAGAGAACGAGGAGATTGGGGAGACAGGCCACACACGGGGGGGTTCAGGCCAGAGCAGTGACCCCTGGCTGGACGATGAAGCTCAGCTGAGCAGGTGGGGGCTGGGCTCGTGCAAAGCCAGGAAGGTGGCAGCAGAAATGGCTGCAGTGAGGAGTCTGCAGCCCCCCTGTGCACTCGACAGGGCAGGAGGGACCCAGGCAGAGAACAGGCTGCTGGGAGCCGGGCCCTGGGGGAGGGAGTGTTAGACTCACAGGGCCAGAGGGGGCTGCCAGGGTCACCTGGTGTAACCCCCGTCAGAGAGCAGGGGGGAGACGAAGGCCTGTGGGAGGGGAGTGGGGAGCAGCCCAGGGAGGGAGCAGATGGTGCCTGCATGTGGCAGGGTCCCTGGGCTGGACCCTGGAGCAGTGGGCGGCTCGAGTTCCCCACCCAGCCCCGGCTGGAGCGGCATTGCCTGGGCAGTGGGGCCAGCGAGACTCTGCCCCCCAGCAGGGGAACCATTCAGTGACCTGGCTGGGGGCTGAGTCACGCAGAGGAAGCTGCAGCTCCTGGGGGGAGAGATGAGGCTGCAGAGTGATAGAGAGACAACGGGGGAGAGATGCCAGGGGAGGGGTTGGCCCTGGAAGAGCTAATCCCCAGAGCAGCCAGGAGGGGGCAGCACCTGCGGTGAATACAGCAACCTGGGACAGCATCCCACAGTGACATCTGCCTTTTTCACAAGAGCATCACCCTGCCGCCTCCTTCACTGTGTGACCCACTGCAACCCCCAGAGCTTTTCCCGCAGTCCTGCTGCCTCCCCAGTGATTCCCCAGTTCCTAGTTGTAGGTTTGATTTTTCCTCCCAACGTGCAGCACTTTGTCTCCACTGAATGTTCCCTTCAATTGATTTTAATCCTTCCTCCCTCCGCCCTGTGTCTCTTGTGTCTATTTAGACTGTAACCTCCCTGGGGCAGGGACTGTCTCTGTCTGTGTCTGTGCAGCACCCGGCACGTTGGGCCCTGGTTTTGCCTTGAGCCTCCAGGCACTGCCATAGCGCTACTGATAACAGCACGTTATAAACTCCTCAGAGCAGGGAACGTCTCTTCCATCGTATCTCCTGCCACGCCCAGCACACGGCTAGAGCTCACTGCACAGTTAGAAACAATTAACAAACAGCTCATTGAACAGTCATCAGATGGCCCTGACTTTCCATCCCTATCAACAGGGCCGGCTCCAGACCCCAGCGCGACAAGCGCGCGCTTGGGGCAGCATTTTGACGGGAGGGCGGCAGGCGGGAGGTCCACCGGAGCCGCAGGATAGCGACCGGCAGCGCGCCCCCTGCGGCATGCCACCGTGCTTGGGGCGGCCAAATTCCTAGAGCCGCCCCTGCCTCCCAACCTAGGTGGGGTTTGGAGTCTATGACCTAGAAATGAGAGACCCGTTCTCCATCCCCAGTCCCCTGAGGTCTTCGTTCCACCAGCCACTACAAATAACACCCCTGTCTGTGGGTCAATCACTCTTTTCTCAGGCTGCTCTATTCTGGAGTCTAGTCACAATGACAACAGCCCCGAGATTAGATGTAACGGGGGGAGATTGGGAACCAGCCCCACACTCTGCACTGCTGGGCCGTGGGGAGCCAGGTGTCATGTCCAAAATCCCTTCCCTGCCCTGGGAAGTGAAAGGGAGAGTGAGAAGGAGCCACCTACTTGCTCAAGGTGCCTTTGATGTCCTAGAGGGGAGAGAGAAAAGGAAATTCAGTCCCAGCTCTCACACTAAGGATCCCTCCAGCTCTGGAGGGGACTCACTTGGTCTTCACAGTTTGAGGTTCAAAGAAAAATTATTGGTTATTTATTAATGCAAACAAAAACATTCAATGTGCTGCCTTTGGTCTTTCAGAGAAGTGCTCTGACTTCAGGAGCTGGGCCCAGGAAGTTTCTATACGGAGGCACACAGGCTCTCTGTGTAGTGACATTTGCATACCCACCTGGCACATGGAATCAAAGGCTCATTCTTGCAATGTGTTGAACAAGGATCTGCCTAAAACTCACAGGTGTGGGGAAGATCCCCTCCTGCAGACTCCAGGGGGCCAGAGGGAGGGATGCCCCCAGGCTGTGCTGCCCCCGTGCTGTAAACTCTCTCCCCACTCGCGCACAAACACTCTGAAGGCCGGTCCTGTGGGCTTCTTGACATCCACAGGAAGGTGGGGCTGGGTGAGAGCAGTGGGTGTGGGGTACAGAGTAACACAGGGCCAATCACTATCCTACATCCCAGGTTCAATGCAGGACACCTGAGGAGTGAAGAATGCTGCCCACAGCAGATACTGGTCGCAACAGAGAACCTGACCCTAGATATCAGGTAGAGACGCCCAGGATGCTACATTCTATTTCTTGGCTTTTTTTTCTTTTTTTTTTTTTTTGCTAGTTAGAGGCATTTTTTGAAAAATAAAATCATCAGAAGGCTTTTGGAATTCTAACGACTACTTACACGTTCAGCCTACCATAAGTAATGAACAGCTTCCCTAACTAACTTCAGTTCTGGCAGAGAAAATCACCACAGCCTCAGACCCCATGTATCAGTTTGAAGGCCAATATTTTCCCTTTTTGTGATATGTAGGAAAAGTGGCAAAATCAGGCTTTAAATGGAATCGTAGCTTCAATCGTAGCTATTTCCATAATTAAAGACAGGTTCCATCTTTAATATTTTGGAACACAGGCAATGCCAGACTGGCTCAGACCGGACGTCCATCTAATCACTATTCTGTCTCCAAAGGTGGACAGTGCCAGATGCTTCAGAGGAAGGTGCCAGATAATCTGCCTCCCACATTCTCATCCTTTCTCTCTAACAGTTAGCGACTGGCTGAAGCAATGAAGCATGAGGTTTAAGATCACTCTGCGTATTCTTGTTATCCATATAAATATCTGATCACTTTTTGAGTTTTGCTAAATGCTTGGTCTCAATGAGATCCGGTCTAATTACGTGATGTGTGAAAAAGCGTTCTTTGCATCAGTTTTGATTTCTTCACCTTCTAATTTTATTGAATGTCCCTTTGTTCCTGCATTAGGAGACAGGGAGAACAGAGTCTGGAGTTGCCTATATTTGGAGGAGTTTTCTCCCAGTAGAATTCAAAAGAGGAATTTCTTTTCATGTAGGACTTGATCCAATGCTCGTTGTACTCAGGAAGTACATTTCCATTGACTTTAATGGGCATTTTATCAAGCCCTTAAGGAACAATAATGTATATTGTAGCAATACTGTATGTTCTGACCTTCCACTCCTACACTCCAAAAGTGAAGGGTTAGGAGACTTTCTCGCCCTGAGAAAGGTTCTGGGGTGTTTCTAACACCGTCTCACCTGCAGGAATTCACTCGCTGGCAGCTGGCACTTCTGCTCCATCTCACTGATCAGGGAACTGAAAGATAGTTTGGCAACATACTCAGCCCTCCCCTTTTCAATTTCCTTCTTCAGCAATTCCAGCTGGGCCAGCCGGAGTCGCTCTTGTCCCTCCAGAAACTGGCGCAGTTGCTGAAATTCAGCCACAATCTTCTGCTTCTCAGTTTCTAGTTGTTTCTGAAATGACAAGATATGAACAGGAAAAGCACAGCTCAAGGACAAGACTACGGAGTGAGCCATGGGACATTTTATGCACGTGGCAGCATGTCATTGCAACCCCACAGAATCTAACTTCTGACATTTTATGAAGAACATACTCTATGCTCAGTAGACAGAAGATTTTCCAATAGATTTTCAAGAGTCCTAACTGGTGTTTAGAATATGAATTTTTCTTGCATGATTTGGATAATCTGAGATCAGTGGCTTCTAGAAAACCAGATCCTTCTAGTAACAGGAAGCACAGCAGGTGTGGGATTCAGAACTGGACTGGCAAGGATTATTTTAGTAGAGGAAACAGCAGAACCCAAACTAAGAAGCACTAGACTTGAACTGGGGAACACAAGCTGTCCACAAAATACATAGAGACATAAAGGGCATTTAAAAAAAAAGTACTAAAATTTGAGCTCCATCATTTGCTGCCATGAGTTCTGAAAACAGTTTTGGATACATAACATTTGGCCCACCATAAATCTTGGATTTTAAGCCACACAGGGACCTTGAGCACAAATTGGGCTGCCGGGAAGACCCCTTTTTACACATGCAAATCTGAGTTTGCAGGTTCCTTAGGACTGAGTGCGTGTGAACTGGACAGAAGCCCACCAATTCATGTTGTTTCTGGAGCACTCTCTGGCCCCGGATACCCGAGGAGCCAGGAAATCAGACCAGATCTGGACCCAGATCGTCTCCATGGCAATGTCTAGCAGCAATACCATTCCGGGCCTGTTCCAAAGCTCACTGAACTGACCCGGAGTCTTTCCAATGACGTCCTTGTGCTTTGTCTTAGGCACTAAGTGACCCTCCTCCTCTGGGGCAGCAGATTCCCAGAGCAGCTGCACTGATTGGCCAGCTGCGGTTCTCTCTGTTCAAAGTGCAGCTTGCCAAAAAACTGGGGGGTGGGGGGAATTTGCAAAAATAATTGAAATTTCAAAGTTGTTTCCATGTCTCAGTTTTGAAAATGGAACTTCTTTTGATTTGTTTGTAAATATGTCGAAATAACTTTTGAAAAATGTCACATTTTTCTTTCTCCCTTTTCCCAAAATGGAAAAAAATAATGTTCATTTCCCCCTGTTTTTCTTTTTAGTACGTCCTCTCTGTACCTCTTCAAAAGAGCTCCCAGTTTTGAAAAAGTGGCAAAAAGAAAATGGAAAAATTAAGGGGGAAAAAAAACCTGGAAATTATTCATTTTAGTGCACTCAGGAGAAAAAAGGACTAAAAAAGAGAGAGATAAAAAACAAACATGAAAGTTTAAAAAATGTTCAGCTTTTTAAAAGCCAAATGAAATTTCAGTTTGAAATGACACAAAAATGTTTGTTTTATTTTGAAATTTTCTGTCAAAAAATTAAAATTTTGTTGCAAGTGACTTTTTCCCATGAAAAAAGTTGTTTTCTACTAAACCCCTTTTCTCTGCTGGAAGCTTTTTCGGTTGAAACTTTTCAACCAGCTTTAGTTGAAAGACTAAAGGAGAAACTACTGTTAAGTAAACAAATTACACTCGAATTAGCAGTGAAAATATTTGGATGATTAAAGCTCTTTCTTTAATGCTGCATTTTCCTGCTGACTCTCAATTAAAGCAGAACAGTTTTTCTTTACAATGAGAAGGAAGAAGTGATCATCTTTCACGGGTGAGAACGTGTTACTCACTATTCCTCTGATGACACTCAGACTAAGCTGTGGATTGATAATGTCCCTGTGCACATCTGCATAACGGCACCTACCAGCAGTTCAGGGCTTTTATCTTCCCCACTCAGTTTAAATGACAGAATCTCCTCTCTCTCTTTCTTCAAACTCTCCAAACGGCTCCAAATTTGGTCCTAACAAAAGAAAAACTGGTTTAGTTTTGGTTGTTTTTGGAGGATTTTCCCCCCATTTATTTATATTTGCAAGAATATCAAATACATAATAAAATGGGTGAGTGCTCTAACCCCATGACTGTACAGTCAGTCTCACGCTTGTGGTCTCTCTCTCTCAGCCCCAAATGACTCTTTATCCCCAGTGCAATATCTTCTCCAGGGGAGAGGGAGGGAGCCCCACATTACAATAGCCCATGGGTAGGGCACTCCCCTGAGAGATGGCAGATCCCTGTTTGAATCTCTTCTCACTGGGTGGAGGAGGGACTTGAACCAGTGAACCTACTTCCCAGGTGGGTACCCTAACCCCTGGGCTAAAAGTTAGGAAGGAGGCTGCCTCTGTGTGTACCAGCTTGTGGGGCCTGAAGTGGCAGGTGTGTTCAGAGGCCACCTACCAGGTTGGGCCTCACACTCTACCTAGGCAGCCCAACGCCTGTCTTCCTCCAGACTGTGAATCGCTCTAGGGCTTAGGTGGGAAATAGGCGACTGGATGCCTAGCGGGAGGCAGCACTGCAGGGTGCGTGTCTAGAAATATAGGGATGGTGTAAAAGCTGGAATGAGCCAGAAAGGCCCAGACCAACATTTTAGTCAATAAAATTGTTGCAAAAACCATCAGGTGCTTTTACAGACAGTTAAGAACAATATTTTAGTGATGAGAACAGACTCGTAACACATTGTGCTCCTGGGGGAATTCAGTGCCACTGCACCATGCAGGATTTTGCAGAAATTAATGTTGGGCACCGAAAATTTCCTTTCCCCCCCACAGAAATGGGCTGCCGAGATGTTGGCCGCCACTAGGGGCTGCTGGACTTGGCAGAGCCCAGATCTCAAACAGAGACAATCCCAGGGGGAGGGAACGGGAGTGTTCCCAGCAGCTGCTGCGGTTGCCAGCCCGCCCCGAGGGCAGAAGGGGGCAGCAGCAAGCAGGAAAGTAGGGTGACCAATCGGGACAGTCCCGATTTTGGGATCTTTTTCTTATATAGGCTCCTATTACCCCCCAACCCTTGTCCCGATTTTTCTCACTTGCTATCTGGTCACCCTGCAGGAAAGTCTGTGCAAGCCGGGACCCAGCATGAGGCTGTTTCTCCTTCTGGATCCCTGGGCTCTGGGGGAGACGGGCTGTGAGTGTCTGGGCCAGGGGGAACCTCGCAGCTGGGCTCTGGGGGGAGAGGGGGTGTGAGTGTTTGGCCCCCCGGCTGGGCTGTTGGGAGAGGAGGCAGAGAAGCAGGAACTGGGCTGTTGTCGGGGTCTCTTTAACTCTCTACCCCTGTATTGTTACAGACAGACTTGCTGACAGGTATTTTGAAATAAATTACAAAAATAATTGTCTGCACGGGGGGGAACCTCGCAGCTGGCCTCTGAGGGAGGCGGGGTGTGAGTGTCTGGGCCAGGGAGGGCTCCACAGCTGGGCTCTGGGGGGGGAGTGGACAAAAATGATACTCACAATCAGGGGCGGCTCTAGACCCCAGCGCGCCAAGCAGGCGCTTGGGGCGGCCGTTTCCCCGGGGGGCGGCATTTGGCTCCGGTTGAGCTCCCGCCGGCATGCCTGCGGCAGGTCCACCGGAGCCCGGAACCAGCGGACCTGCCGCAGGCATGACTGCGGCGGGTCCCGTCTTCCCGCGGCTCCGGTTGAGCTCCCGCAGGCATGACTGCGGCAGGTCCGCTGGTCCCGGGCTCCGGTGGACCTGCATGCCGGCAGGAGCTCAACCGGAGCCGCGGGAAGAGGGGACCCGCCGCGGGACCGGGGAAGGGCGGCGCAGCGCTCCGCGCTGCTTGGGGCAGCCTACTTTCTAGAGCCGCCCCTGCTCACAATACAACTGAGAATAATGCTGCACTACAGAACACCCCGACAAACCACCTGTTCAACAAACAGCTTTATTAACAAAACCACCCGCAGACTCAGCTCTGAAGTGGTTCATGGGACCCGAATAAAGGGCAATGGCTGGAACGGCATTTTAATAAATAAAACTGATTTTAAACAGCTCAGCGGAAACAGTCAGACAACACTGGGAACGTTACTGTAGTCATGAGAACTGATTAACAGCTGAGTGTCATTAACCCATTCCAGCCCAGAACCATTTTCAAACCAAGGAGGAGCCTGAACAGTTGGTTCTGAAGTGGCTCGGGGGACCGAAGTTTTCCATGCAGCACATACAGGTGAGACCGATACAGGCCTAATGAGAAACTCATCTGAACCGACCTTTAACCCAGGTTTTCGGGGGATAATTCACTTTACTAAACCCACCCAGGTCAGCAGCAGTTTCACTGTAACAGCACTGTGCTATAGGTATAAATTTCAGCCCCTGGGCAATTCAGAACTGACTTTTCTAGGACCTTATCGGTGTTAAAAATGGTTTTTAGCAAGACCAGGTTAATAGCAGTGTGTTATAAGTCTCATTGCTAAAGGATTGTCCGTAAGGGTGTCGAACGGTATCCGCTGGTTTTTGCCATCATTTTTTAATTAAAATGCAGTTCCTGCCCATTCCAGCCCTTACACCGTCCCGTGATTTCTTACCTTGTAATCCTCAGCAGCCTCCTCTATGGGAACCACCGTGTGATCTCTGTGATCTCGGGACAGGTGGCAAACCACACAAATGGGTGTTTGATCCTCTTGGCAGAAGACTTTTAAATCCTCGTTGTGTTTTTCACACACTGTCCCAACTTCTGGTTCTTTTGCTGACTTCAGTGTAAGTGTTCTGGAAGCTTCTACAATATTCCTCAGCTGTCTGTTTGGTTTGAGGTTTCTCCGGGAGAAGGTTTCTCTGCACTCAGGACAGGGGAAGTCTGCACTCAATTCCTCCCAGCACCGAGTGATGCAGGCCTGGCAGAAATGGTGCCCACAATCTAGAGACACTGGATCTTTAAAATAATCTAGACACACCACACACGTCAGTTCACCTAGGAGCAGTTGTGCTGGATTCGCAGCAGCCATGGCTGCTTCTGCAGAGAAGAGAGGAATTTAGTTTCCTTTTATTGTTCTCAGAAATGGGCTGATTCTGAACTTTGCACACCAAACGGGCCTTTCCTACGTGTACATTGCCTCATGTTACTCTTGGGAGGTTGGAAACTGCTTCTGGTCTGAGTTAGCTCCTGGAGGAGGCACCAGGACAGACTGTGGAGTGGCAGCACCTGACGCTGTTGGTCCCTGCAATGGTGCAGCCTGGCCCCTCTGCAGAACAGCGGATTGAAAAACAGCCCCTGCCACATCCACACCCAGCTCCATACAGCATTTCTCCCGCCATCACTTGTTGTGGGACTGCAGAGGGACCTACAGCCTAGCTCAGGGCACAGCTCTCTGCAGCAGGTGGTGCTGGGAACATTTACAAAGTGCTGTGGGCTGCCAGTGGTATCCAGCCTTTGGAAGGGGAATCCTAGAGTCCTGCCCCTCCCCCTCAACCCAGTGACTGGGGCAGTGACCATCTGTTTTTCTGCTCAGTGTTCGCCCTCTGTGGTTGATACAATAATCTCTCAATATCGTCTTCCTAGGCAGGTTCCCAGAGGTCAGCAGGGGATAGACACATGGTCTGCGACTCAGGAAGAGGGAAAACGGGGCTGGAACAATGGGGGCCGGAGTCACTGCCTCATTCTCACCAACTGCAGCATGAAAACATGTTGATATCTTGTGCCAAGGGCTTTGCATGAGGCACCGCTGGGCTTCTTAGCCTCCATCTAACTTCTGCAAAGTCCTGATCGGCAAAGCTGTTCCCAGTGACAAAAGGCCTGGTGGATCTGTGTTGCTTCCAGTGACATATGCAATCAAGTAGTTTTCACTGTGAGGGGTTTTAACCCATTCTCAGAAAATAACCTAAAGATTCAGATCAAATTATCAGATCCCAGAGCAGTGGATTTGTCTGTGGGGGACCAACGCTGTCATCTCTGCTTGAGTATGAGCCACTGTCACTGGCCAAGGGAGTGGAAGTTCCTACTGCTCTTTGGGTTATAACCCGTGAGCTGGACTCTAATAAAATCCAGCTGGGAGACATTGGGACTATTATCAGAAGAGAGTTAGGGCAGGAAAGCGACCGATTGGCCCTTACTACAGACATCATTTTCTGACAGTAAATATCTTCTGTTATTGCCCTGTCTGTTAGCTCCTTTTTAAGGGAAAGTTCATCCAGAATATTCTGTCAAGGCGACACTAGTGCTAGTTGTGGGGACCCCAGATTTCCTTGACTCCTGTCAGTCCGGTTGTTAGCCAGCGTTTAGCGCACAGACTACATTGGTAACGGACCTTCTCCAGATCGTGGGTGAAGATCAAGTCAATCACGCTGACTCTTGTACATCTGTCAGACGTCTTTGATACACTGACTATGGTGAATTGTAACTCATAGCGCTACACTCGAGTGGCTTTGTCCTTTCTAGGGCGATCCCATAGGTCGTGCGTTGCAATTTTCGGTCTGCCCTGAGGACTTTTTCATGCAGGCTGCCACAAGCTTCTATTCTTAAGTTAAGGAGAGAGGTCCATGAGCTGCTCTTCCAACTGTTAAAACAACACAAACCATTCAAGTTTGCACTTTGTGTTGGGAGGTTTTAATTTAAGGATAGAGCTAATATGATAAGTAATCATTGTATTGCATGGTGAGAGTTCATGGGCATAATAATTTCATCTCACCGTATCACTGCTAATCTGAAGGCTGAAGTCCAGCCCATCCCTATTCTCGGATGACTCTATAATTTATGGGAAATTACAAAACAGCAGTAGGAAGTCCCGTGTTCTGACTGGCCATTAGACGTCATGTTGTGACACACATTGCAACCCCACGCAGTGTTTTTGGTGACCACTGTTCTACATTTCTGAAAGGTTCATGTGTGATTGTGTCTTACTCCATTGGGGAGGGTCCCACAAGTCTCCAGGAACTCGAAAGGGGGTGTGGGTGGGAGAGGGATTAAGGGGAGTCACTGAATACTGTAACCAGCCCCACAGGTGCCAACTGCTTCAGGCCTTCACTCCTGTGATAGGGCCACATGGCCTCCCCTTTCACACACCCCACACCCTGTGCCGCCAGCACAAAGGGGTGTCAAAGCTTTACCTGAATGAGGGAGGTAAAGTGGGTTCAACAACTCAACCTTCTTAAAATACTCTGCGTCGGGTCCCTCACGGCAAACCATTGTTTGCCATTTTCACAAGCGCAGTAGCCTGGGGCAGACACGGATTGGCAGAGGAAGCGTCTTCCCAGTGCGGGGCTGAGATGGGCCTTACCCTCCCTCACCACTGGGCCCCGCACCCAGCTCCTCCTCTCCCCCCAAGCTCCCACCTCCAGCCAGGCCTGAAGCGAGCCAAGATAAGAGCCCAGGGGGGCCATTTCAGCAACTTTAACTGTGATTCAGGAGCTCCTTCGGCACCTGAAAACAATTGAGGTTTTTTGCAAATTATTACTTAGAAATTAGCTGACAGGAACCTGTATCTAATTCCTATTAGGGCTGTCAATTAACTGCCATTAACGCCTGCAATTAACGCACAGCACAATTAACGTGTTACATTTTTTAACCCGCATTAATTGCAGACCCTCAGGGCGGGAGGGCAGCAGGAGCCGCTCCAAAAAGCCTGGCTGGTCAGGGGCAGTAACACAAGCCACCAGCAGGGGGCTGGAAGAGAAGAGGCGACAGACAGTGGGGTAAAAACAGGACGGCCGGGGGCTCACCGGAGCAGCCCCCCCACCCCGCTTGCAGGGCTCGCCCGAACCGCCCTCCCCAGGCCGCCTGCAGCTGGGGCTGACCCTGAGCCCCTGTCCTGAGCTCAGGGGCTGGTCCCCCCCCAGCTCCACACCTCCCCCGGCTGAAGCTGATCCTGCCCCCACCCTGAGCTCGGCGCCCCCCAGGGGTTCAGCTCTGAACCCAGCACCTCCCGCCTGCAGCAAATTTCCCCACTTTCCTGCTGGCGGGCAGGGGCATCGCTGCCTTCAGCTGACTCCAGGCTGCGGCCGCCTCGCTCTGCTCTGCCTGGCAGCCGGGACAAATGCCCAGTTTGGCGAAGAAGGAGGGACGGCCGGGACAGAGCTGGAAAAGGGCCCTGTCCTGGCCAAAACGGGACATATTGTCACTGTCGAAGAAAAACTCAGTTCTCACTTTTTGTTTGGGTGCAGCAAAATCAAATTCTTTATTATTTCTCCAGTAATTACCATGGAGGGAGAGAGTGCCATAGGACACAGGGTCCTGGACAGGTCTCTCAACTGGTAAACAATTACATCAAGCCTTTATACCATTGTTTCAGACAATTTCTAGCAATAATACAGACAGTAAAAAGCAACAAATACATTTTGTTTATACATAAGCTTTTCTGCTATCTCACTAGAAAAACAAGACTGCAAGACTGCATATTGCAAGGTCGTAATAACTTTCACACAATTCACTCTGTCTTACATTATCTTGCTTCCTCACGTCACCAGGGTCACAGTTAACCTAACTCATGCTAACTAACATTCATTAAGATCTCTTCAAAACCTTGTTAATTATTTACTGGCTTCCACACTCCCCCCTTTTGTACTTCTAGTACAACAAACAATTTTAAATCTCAATTCGCATGAAACCATGGACTTCAGATTCTACAGCAAACATGTCAACCGTCAGGGGACGTAATGACAATGCATAATTAGC
This sequence comes from Mauremys mutica, assembly GCF_020497125.1. Taxonomy (NCBI): domain Eukaryota; kingdom Metazoa; phylum Chordata; order Testudines; family Geoemydidae; genus Mauremys; species Mauremys mutica. The sequence goes on along the minus strand of NC_059083.1, from coordinate 21,337,273 downwards.
ATGAACATGAAAGGTATTGCTATTCTTACGTTATGTACAACAACAACAACAATAATATAATCCTAAATTAACTAACAACACTACAAATAATAACAATCCTATAGGAATAATATAATGGGGCTGTTGTACAATCGTGAACACAAAGCACAAAACATCATACCTAGTACATAAAGTAAACACTCTATAAGCTGTATGAAAGGCATGCCTTCCAGCTTGATATATATTCTAAAGCATGGGAATTTGCCCTTGCAATTCAGAGATTCTTTGAACCTTTGGTAACAATGAAAGCAAATTTTGAAACTAATCAGGCACGATTCTAGTCCAATCAAAATATACCTAAAATCTAAGAGCTACTTGCAATATTCTATCTGCATTCTATCTGCAGGCCAGTAAATGATATAATTGCCTGCAGCAGTGGTAAGATCAATATGTATATCTTGTAAAGTGGTGGCATTAACGCACACACAGCTATCATTAGGTTGAAAAAAAATGGGTGTCCCGTCAGGGTAGTTCCTTGACCTCCACCCTCTCAACAAATATTGTCATAAACAGTGACAACTTCCCCTAGCTTCAGTTTATAGATACACTGAGCTGTGGTGGTTCTAACGGCCAAAATGTCCATTGATTCTCTATTCTTATCCAAAATGTCAGGTGTCATTCTAGGGGTACTGTCTAGAAATCAGTTGGAGATACCAGGTGGTCTAATTTCCCCAGATGTCTCGGTAAACAATTACAGTCCCACAGGACTACAGTCCCTACAGTCCTCCCCATGGACCCAACAGGATTCGGTATGTGGGAGCCCACACCCACCCTAACCGGTCCATATGCTTGGAAGGAGCACTGTGAATGTCCACACTTCCATCCAGAAAGTGTCCAAGTATGTCTTCATGACCACAGATCAGATGGTACTCCTGACGTGTCTGGAAGGGCAGTGGGCCAAGTCTAGTCCAGATCCCACTGCAATGCCTTCCCAGCCTCAGTGATATTCAATACCATCTCTGTCAGTAACTTCTGGGTCATAGAACTAAGGGTGGAAATGACATGTAACTCACCAACTCCAGCCTGTACTGAAGATAGCTGAGCTTCAAAAATAAGACTAGTGGCCTTTTCTAGTTGCCCCAATTTCTTATCATGTTCTTGGCCTGGAAGAGTAGTCCAAATGGCTACTACACTATTGGCTCCAGCCCACAGGGATCTGGTCAATTCCCTTTTTGTCCAGAGGAAATAACCCATGCCTTTTGTTGTGCTAATCTAATGGCAGCCCCTTGTGAGCAATCTGGGTATGTAGAAAACTGGATAAGGGCAATGTCAGTTAAAATCCAATTAGGGAGGGCAATACATACTGAAGGATTTATCCAAAACACAGGGCACAGCCTTTAGAATAAACCCCAAAATCCAATTAATACCACAGCCCCAAGCATGGGTCCCACAAATTTCCTCCTGCCAGTGTACAATTCTTTGTTTCTTCACCAGGGTCAGTTCTCAATGTCCTTTTCAGTCAGGAATTCCTGGACTTTGGCAATGTCAGTGGAGTGAGTGTGTCATCTTCTTTCCCAAAACAATCGAGGTTTAGCATCCTACAGGGGAGAGGTTTCCAGCACATATCACCCTGTAATAGCTGTGCTTTTTTCTAGAAAAGTCTAAAGGCACAGTTGGTCTGTCAGTGGACAAGGGAGCTTTTTCCCTGCTGTCCAGAAGCACAGTAGAACTAGAAGAAAGAATAGGCTAATCATCAATAGGAAAATTCTTCTGATGTGGAGGGGTCTTTTTGCAATGAGAATCCTGGGTCCAAGCAGTCAGTCTGTGGCACTTCACAGCGGTGTCGGTAGTCAGCAGGACTTGGAAAGGGCCTTTCCAGCATGGAGCCAAGGCAGTCTTTCGCTGATGGATCTTTATGTAGACCCAGGCTCCTGGTTCCAACGAGTGGCAAGGTTGCACAGGATCCTTTGGTAGTGCTTCCATCATCTGTGTATAAAAAGACTTAACACATTTCATTAGTGCCTGACAATATTTAAGCATTATGTTATCCAGCAAATGAATGTCCATCTGAGCTGGGGTTAGTGGGGGTGCAGTTGGTAGTCAGCATTGGGTGTTCTGTCAAATTTCATGAGGGCTGAGTCCAGTCGTTCGATTGGGAATGGTTCTCATACACATCAGTGTCAAAGGAAGGGCATCTGGCCACTTTAAGTGTGTCTCAGCACAAATCCTGGCCAGTTTATTTTTTTAAGTCCCGTTCTGGCGTTCCACTGTCCCAGCAGATTCTGGGTGGTGAGGGCAGTGAGTTGCACATAACTCCTTTACAACCTGTCCAGTAAAGTGAGTTCCACGACCACTGTTGATAGTCACAGGGATGCCAAAACGTGGTACAAAATCTGTAAGCAAAGACATCTACTGTCCTGCAGGGAAAAGCTTCAACCCAAGTGGTAAATACATCAACTAAAACTAATACATATCCATAACCACAACATGTAGACATTTAAATAAAATCAATCTGAATATTTACAAAAGGTCCCCAAGGAGGAGAGGGGGCTGGCCGCTGCACACCAATCTCGTGTAACTGCAGTAACCATTCCCCCCCCCTTCCCTTGGTAAGCAGCCAAGCGGTGTCCTTGACTGGGGCCAGCGCATGTTAGCCATTCTCTGGTTGTTTGTTCCATTTAACCTACAAAGGAAACTTTTACTCTTCAATTATACACCTTTTTCATACCATGAACACATAAACAGTACTGTTATACAGTACAGAAGTATTATCATTCAATGTATGCCACATATACCCTTTCACTAAAATAACCTTATTACAGAACTTTGGAAGAACAAGCCAGGACAAGCACACCCACTTTGAGAAGTTCACTTAATATAACTTCTAGTCCAATAGCTATCCACCATCCCCAGCCCTCTGGCTAAAAGTCTGAGGTAGCCAGAAGGATCCCTCGTACAATATGGGGAGTGGGTTAACTTTTCATGTCCTTGCTTCCAAAGACTGTCAGTATGCAAATTTTAACAACAATTCTCAATTAAAAGATTTGGCCAATGTAGTTTCTTTCCCTTACTTAAGAAAATGTATTAGACTTTAGTATATCACATTTTCTGATGTAACCAAACACTTTGTATTCTAAATTGAACAAAACAAGTATCTGCATCTCAATCCAACATTTCCGCTTGATATCAAATCAGACCATCTCATGAAAATATTAAACACAACAATTCTGGCCACGGAAAAAAAACACAACAAGACAGAACATAGAACACACAACATAATTTTTTACTGTGCCAGTAAATCAAGGTACGTTGAATGCTGTGCAGCTGGCATTAATGTTCTTTGATTATCTGAAAGACAAAAACAGAGGTCCACCCCTTCGGGGCAGTTAAATACTTAAAATATACAAATACTCTTGTTGATTCTAGGCAAAACAGAGGAATTACCCCATATTTTCTCATATGTGCTTCTCAGACAGCCTTGGTTTCAGCGGCCTTTACGTTATCAGTTAGTTAATTTGCAATAACAAATTATTTCTGGCTTGCTTTTTTTTTTACTGTTAACTCCTGCTTTTAAACACTGACAGAAAACATCCCCACGTATAGTGCCTGTAGGGCCTAATAAAATTTCATTACATAGCACTGTATACATTCTTCAACTGATTTAACAAAATCGTTCATAGCCAAATGAGTGCAATCTAATAATTTCTTTGCCTGAATTCATTCACAAACATGTCAAAGACACCAAAAAACTGTTCTCTTTAGCTTTTTCACAAAGTTCAAGTGCTGTTCCCCCCAGCAAACACAGAGTCAATTTTTCATTTTCCCTTAAAAATCAATTGCTTTTTCCTTCCAACAGCCACTTTACCAATGCAAATCACCATTCCAAATATCCTTCTGAGTATTTGAAATCCTCAGGCTTATATCCACTTACTCCTTCTTTCCACTACACCCTCAAAAGTTTCCAACCTGTTTTCCAATCACTCTGTCTGTTGCCCTCCCGCTTGGGCCCGATCCTTTTTTCCTCACTGAATCGTCCCGTCCATGGACACTAGCTTGTTCCACAACCAGTTCTTAGCTAGGAGGGTGGGCTTCACAACTAGCCCCCACCCTTCTGGTCTTGTCCCCAAAACATTTCTACTCACAAGACTACCTGAGTCCTCCCTAGTAAGGTTTGCCACCTGGGCAAAAATACATGGCCATTCACTTAACACATAATCCAAACCCCTTTGGGGGTCTACCCAGAGACCCACCCATTTGTCTGCTGACACTTAAACAGAAAAGAAAATTACACAAAAAGCAAAGAAAATTACAGTCTAAGCCAAATTTTTCTACTTCTATTATATTGTCCGCCACGGGGGGGGGCGGGACTGTAAAAATCTCAGGACAACCTCAGAGCTTCATCGCATACATGGCTTCCACCCTGAGGAATTACGAACGAGAAGTTCAGTTCCGCTCACACACCTAACACCCAAATGAACAGAGCAGAAAAACATCAGTAACCAGTTAAACAAAACAGAGCCAAAGCTAAATAGTGCACCAAAACCAAATAGTGTTTCCTTATTCTATTAGAGCCCACCTTTAATCATGCAATCCTTATCATATAACACCAACAATACCAAACAAAGCAAACACAAAATAACAAGGGTAAAACAGATAGATGGTGTAAATTCTGCAGGGTTCCCCCATTCATAATTGCTCACCAAACTGTGACAAATTTCTGTTACCAATTTTTCCCTCGTGTCAGGTGATCAAACTGACAGAGCATATAATCAAATTTTAAAGCTTCATTAAAAATAATAAAACAACAACGGAGAGTATTGGGAACACTCCCACATCACTCAGGAAAAATATGAATGCCCCAAGCCTTAAACCACTTTAATACTCACACATGTCTCACTGGGAAGTTAAGCTTTGCAAATATAATTCCAATTCTGTAACTCCTGCTGTTGTTTGCCTCAGTTTCTATTTTCCACAAGCAGCTGGGGCTGAAAGCAGTTTTTCTTTGCACTTAGCATAGTCCGCACTAATTCATGACCTTGAAGACAAAACAACTTCTCCTTTATCTCAGGGCTAAGCCGAATATCAAATTAACCCGTTCCTAGACAAATTGCTCACACTGTGACAGAGGTTTTTCTTTGTGATTAAAGCTCCACTGAGATATATGATCTTATCTAGATTGAAGGTACCTTCTAATGGGCATTGTTTAAATGAATTTTCACGCGTGTACAGATTCCAATCATTTAAATACCTGCAGGTTTTAGGACCATAATGTACGTACATGTAATATGCTGGGGCACCCTTAGGGGGTGAGGTGGAATATTTAGACAGTCCCTTACCCATTTTCCACTCACACAGGAGAAACTCACAAGGAAAGGGGAGGGAAGATGGGTTCACACACTCCTAGACCCAGGCAGCTTCCTCGCCAGACTATGCCAGGCTGAGTCAGCCCACCGTGGGTCGGATCTCCTAAAGATCCACTAGTTACCGGGCTAGCCCGGTAACAGCCACTCACACTGGTGTACACACACACACCCCAAGGCCTCTTTTTCTTCCTTTTTCTTTTTTTTTTTGAACCCTTTTTATCTCTTTTTTTTTTTTTTTTAACCATGATGCATCTTTACCTGGTCCGGACCAATACCATGAGGCGGTATGACAACCCCTCTTGAGGCGGTAAAAACCCCTCAGCACCGGTGCATTCTAATGCATTTACCTATGCATTACCTTATGCATTACCTTATGCATTTCCTTGGCCAACTCAGCAGTTCCCAGTACTGCAATAAACTAACCTTATTGGGGCCTCTCCCCAATACCACTTTGCATCTGATCCTGCTGCACAGTCAATAAGTTCAGATGGCGTGAGCCCAACAGAGAGACAGACGTCCTCACGGAAAGTCCTCCTCCGATACCCCAATAGAGATTTCAAAAGGTCTCATACCTCTCATGTGGCGCCATGGGGTTCGAAGGGGAATGATCCGTAGTAGTTGTCTGTGGGTCCGTGGGCGTTGCCATCCCGGACGAGCCCCCAAATTGTCGAAGAAAAACTCAGTTCTCACTTTTTGTTTGGGTGCAGCAAAATCAAATTCTTTATTATTTCTCCAGTAATTACCATGGAGGGAGAGAGTGCCATAGGACACAGGGTCCTGGACAGGTCTCTCAACTGGTAAACAATTACATCAAGCCTTTATACCGTTGTTTCAGACAATTTCTAGCAATAATACAGACAGTAAAAAGCAACAAATACATTTTGTTTATACATAAGCTTTTCTGCTATCTCACTAGAAAAACAAGACTGCAAGACTGCATATTGCAAGGTCGTAATAACTTTCACACAATTCACTCTGTCTTACATTATCTTGCTTCCTCACGTCACCAGGGTCACAGTTAACCTAACTCATGCTAACTAACATTCATTAAGATCTCTTCAAAACCTTGTTAATTATTTACTGGCTTCCACATCACCCTACCCAGCCCAGGCCCTGTTGTCCCCAGCCGGCCCCTCACTCCTGGGTCCAACCCCCCTGTTTCGTGCCCCACTGTCCCTAGCCGGCCGCTTGCTCCAGGGTACCCCATAGAGAACATGGGCCTGGTGAGCTCAGCCTCCCTGCACCAGCCTCTCCTCTGCAGTATGGGGAGTCCTTGAGGTAAAACCCACCCTCGCAAACAAGGGCTCCCTCAGCGGAAGGGAGCCCACCATGCTCAGTAAAAGGAGGCCGGCCTGGCGAGCCCAGCATGTTGGTGATTTTATATAATAAATTATTTTAAATGTTTAGGACCAGGTTTTTTCATGTGGTTTCCCCCCTCATCAATATGGACTTTGGGACTTTTTGAAATGGAGTCAAATCTCCATTTTTCCCCCAGAGGCGGGAAAATGAAGGCGCCCGAGCTGTGGCGCAAACGGCTGGTTCAAACCGGTTGGAACTGGCTTGTAACTGCCGTCCCCTCAGCGCTTTCCCGCCACTCGCACCTTATAAGGACCTGTGCCCTGTCGTCACAGCGCTGCCCGTCCGGGGGCAGCCATGTCCGGTCGGGCTTTTGCCTCAGTCTCCGGATCGAGAGCTGGGAAGGCTCCTGTGACCCCAACAATTTACCTGCCACCCAGGGTCCTTTGGTCCCTCCGCAGCTCCGGTCCCAGCCGCTTGTCACCATCCCGCGGCCGAGATCCAGCGTTTCTCCCCAAAGGGCAGCGTTCGGCCGAGGGGAGAACGTCCTGGACCCACCACTCGCTACCATGTGCCCTGCCCAGAGATGACGTGGGATTAGCAGGAGGCCATAGAGGGGATTGGATCTGTTTTGTTCTTTCTGCCAAGGGAGGGGTATATTGGGCTTGAGCTCTAAGCTCCTTTGTTTCAGTCCACTGGTCGCTGAGTGTTTGTGTTTGCTTATGGCTTTCTCCTTGCCCCTGTTGCCGGCACAGAGTGCCCGAGGACAGCAACAGTGGGGGGGTCGTTGCCCGGTGTGCTTCGCACCAATGAACACACCAAGGTGGAGAAGCAGACAAAGTTTATTTGAGATCTCAAAGCGATGCCAGGAGACAGACACGTCTCAAATCAAGCACCCAGATACAAGCAGTTTCCCTTTTTTTATACCCAAGCAGATTCCCCCCTTTCTCCTCCCCCCCTTCCCCCTGTAGCAGTTACATCAACCTTGGCAGCTGCAGCTCGTTAGTGATCTTTCCTTCTGCAGTTATCTTGAGACCGATTTGAGCTGTGTTGCAACTGATAACTGGCTGTTACACCTTCCATTCTCTGTTGCTGGCTTGTTAGGTCGATTAAAGTTCAAACATGGAAGGGCTTTGGTTCATTTAGGCCTAGTGCAGGGAGGCTTCATCGACACTTGTGGTCTTCCACCCTCCCGAGTTACCTAGGGTTATGCCTAATGACACCAACATATTCATAAATGATCTGAAGAAAGGGGTAAAAAGTGAGGTGGCAAAGTTTGTGGATGATACTAAACTGCTCAAGATAGTTAAGACCAAAGCAACTGTGAAGAACTTCAAAAAGATCTCACAAAACTAAGTGATTGGGCAACAAAATGGCAAATGAAATTTAATGTGGATAAATGTAAAGTAATGCACATTGGAAAAAATAACCCCAACTATACAGACAGTATGATGGGGGCTAATTTAGTTACAACAAGTCAGGAAAAAGATCTTGGAGTCATCGTGGATAGTTCTCTGAAGATGTCCACGCAGTGTGCAGAGGCGGTCAAAAAAGCAAACAGGATGTTAGGAATCATTTAAAAGGGGATAAAGAATAAGACTGAGAATATATTATTGCCCTTATATAAATCGATGGTACGCCCACATCTCGAATACTGTGTACAGATGTGGTCTCCTCACCTCAAAAAAGATATTCTAGCACTAGAAAAGGTTCAGAAAAGGGCAACTAAAATGATTAGGGGGTTGGAACGAGGATTATGAGGAGAGATTAAAGGGGCTAGGACTCTTCAGCTTGGAAAAGAGAAGACTAAGGGGGGAAATGATAGAGGTCTATAAAATCATGAGTGATGTGGAGAAAGTGGATAAGGACAAGTTATTTACTTATTCCCATAATACAAGAACTAGGGATCACCAAATGAAATTAATAGGCAGCAGGTTTAAAACAAATAAAAGGAAAATCTTCTTCATGCAGTGAACAGTCAACTTGTGGAACTCCTTACCTGAGGAGGTTGTGAAGGCTAGGACTATAACAGGGTTTAAAAGAGAACTGGATAAATTCATGGTGGTTAAGTCCATAAATGGCTATTAGCTAGGATGGGTAAGGAATGGTGTCCCTAGCCTCTGTTTGTCAGAGGGTGGAGATGGATGGCAGGAGAGAGATCACTTGATCATTACCTGTTAGGTTCACTCCCTCTGGGGCACCTGGCATTGGCCACTGTCGACAGACAGATACTGGGCTAGATGGACCTTTGGTCTGACCCGGTACGGCCGTTCTTATGTTCTTAAGAAAACAATTCATCCCCTTACAAATAACAAACGTGCTCATAGCACCTCGGGCGGCCCAGGCAGCGTCCGCGCAGCGCGGCAGAGAGCAGTTCCCTTCCCACGGGGACAGGGCCAGTTTCCCAGGGGGGCTACATTGGGGTTGCTCCATTGGCTCAACGGGGCCAGATCTGCAGCTGGTGCAGGGTGGTGTTGCCCCATGGGAGTCATGGGGCTGATGCCAGTTTACACCAGCCGAGGTTCTGACCCGTCCTGGTGTTTTCACCGGTTCGGTAGCTGTGACACGACAGGCAGGTCCCTCCTTCCCCATAGAGCTTCTCTCATGTCAGGTGTCAACAAATGTTGAGTCTTTAAAATAATTTCCTCACTAGCTTTTTTGACAGCTGGGAGTTTTACCAGCAACAGCCAGTTCACTCGCTTCTCCCCCACTCCCAACCTGCCTCCCTGCAGCCCCAGCCAAGCCCCAGCCGCCCCCTCCCCACCAGCCAAAGCCTCCATTCTTCCCCCACGATGCAGCTCGGTGCCCTCAGTTCAAAAAGTCCAGACACCTCGAAAGATGGGAATGGGGGCCGAGGGAAACGAGTTGGAGTTCAGAGAAATAACTCACCAGGGAACTGCTGGGCTGAGACACTTTCATATTTGATGCACTGAAACTCTGAAGCTGTTCTGCAGAATTTCCCGCTGAGCACGAGTGAGTCAGAAACCCCCGAGCCTGGCCTTGGGGCTCAGGTCCGGGCAGGGTCCGACCAGACAGGACTAAAAGCCCCTCAGCTGACTCAGGGTCACGGGGCTCAGCCTCCAGGGCTGAAAAACTGCTGTGGAAACGCTCCGGCTGGCGCCCGAGCTCTGGGAACTTGGGGAAGGGGAGGGGCCCAGAAGCTGGGCTCCAGCCCGAGCTCGGACGTCTACACGACCGTGTTTGGCCCGGCAGCCTGAGCGCCGCGGCTCTGAATCAGGTGACTGGGCCAGCCACAGCCGAGCCGACGGAGCTTTTACCCCTGTGTAGCCGTGCCCAGAGTACCCTGAGTACGGAGCAATGTTACCTGGCCGGCCTCTCCCTTCTCCTTTGACTGTAGCTCATCTCCTGCCGGCCCGTTTCTCTGTTCAGTGCTTTGCAGCTTCTCCTGCTTGGGCTGAAGGAAACCTGACCCGGCTTTAACCCAGCTGATCCTCTGGGAAGAGACCGGATCCCGACAGAGTGAGATGGGAGAAGGTCTGTAAGCCCAGGCCCCGTCAGGCCTGGCCCCAAGAGGGGAGGCTCGAGTAGAAGCAGTGAGCTCTGGTGTGACTGATGCGCTGTGTGACCATGACCAAGTCACTGCACCTCCCTGCCTCGGTTTCCCCATCTGTAAGTGGTGTAGTAATACTTACACACCTACCCTGGGTGTGCGCTAACGCTGACTGGGTTAGTGTATCTGGGCAGGGCTTTCACAGGCAGAGGGCCAGGTAAACGCTAAGGAGAACATAGAACATTAGAGTCTCTGGCCTGGAGGCGAATGGATGGGCGCACACAGCCCCTGGCAGGGGGGAGTGGGTTCCCTGGAAGGTTGTGGGGCCATGGAGGGGTCCAGGAGCCCTGGCGGATGCAGTGAGCTCAGCAGCTCTGATGTCCTGCCCCTGCTAGTGAAACGGGGGGCAGGAGGAGGCTAAGCTGGGGAAGGGGGTGAGAATCTGAAAGCCAATGGGTCCAGTCCCTGCACTTCCCCAGCCCCTTACAAGGCGACATCTCGCCCACCCTGCACAAACCTCAGGTCCCCCGGAGCTGCCTGAGTGACCCTCCGAGGAGCCGCCTGGCGCAGTCACTGCTGGCTGCACTCAGCACCGGGCTCTGGTTTCCAGCATCGCTGGCAGGAGGCAGCGGGCGCAGCCAGGCGGTTCGTGGTCAGGCTTTTCTCTGCCCCTGTGGGCAGGCTGAGGGGGAGGAGGGCAGGGGGGTTGTTTTTTGAATAAAGAAACAAAAAAAAAAAGCCCCTGGCCTAGTGAAATTCTGACCCGGCAAATCAGACCGGGATCGGGGCCGGCGGGGCTGTGACTAACCCGCTCTCTCCGGATCCCAGCAGGCTCAGCTCTGAGCACTTCGCAGTCCAGCTTCTCCCGCGTCCCGGCCCAAACTGCTCCTTAATGGGGAGTAGCAGGGAGCTCGGGGACTCCAGCACCACCGAGCCGGGGCTGGTCTGGGCTAAAAACATCCATCAGCAGAAAAATCCACTCCCCACCGGTGCAGTTACGCTGACCTAAGTCTCTGTGTAGACAGTGCTTGGTGGCTGGACCAATTCTTCTGCCCTCTGAGATCAGACCAGTAAGCAGTGGTATCCCCCAGACGCCACCACTTGGCCTGACAAAATGAGATGTGGTCATTGTCATAGTCCGACGCCCCCTTTTCTCAGGGCTTTAATGGGCAGTGAAATATATCACGATTTCTACATTGGGCATAGGAGTTATCGCCCCATTGACGTGCATAGGGTAGGTCTCCCTTCTCAGAGCAATGGGCTCAGGCTTTCTGCAGACTCAGGCAGCGTCACTGCACCAATTACACTCAGGACACAGGGGTTTGTGTGTGTGTGAGGAGGAGGGTAAATGACGTGTGGTGAGGAGAAGGACCTGTCCTGGTTCGATCATAAAATTGGGGTGGATCAGTCTCTAAAGAAAACAACTCCTGGGATGTCAAGACTGATTCTGTAGCACCAAGCTCTAGCGTTTTAAAAAAATGGAAAAAAAGAAGGCCAATGTACTTGAAGGTAAATGCACGAAACGTACATTCAGTGAAACTGAAAGGCAACAAACTGACTGATCACACAAGGCACACTTGGCCGGTGGAACTCCCTGCCACAAGACAAGCTCGCACCCAACCGCTCCGGAAGATTAAAAAGAAGGCTCCGACACTTGCAATGGAGAATGAGTCCAGCCACAAATTAGATAGTGAGGATTAAGAAACAAACCCTCAGGATCTGGTGAGGCTCTAACCTTCCCGCTTCAGAGTGAAAACCAACTGTCAGCTACCGCAGGTCAGGAGAGAACGTTCCCTGCGGGGAGATTTTCCAACATCTCCTACTGCCTAGTTCTTACACCTTCCTCTGAGGCAGTTAACTGTGGCTACTGTCAGAGAGAGGAGACCGGACGCTACGCAGACGATATTCCCAGAGCTGATCCAGTCAGAAAAGTCCTCAGTGCAGCCCTTTCTGCCTACTGCATCCAGCGCATTAATTCCTCACTATTATTGTTTGTATTACAGGAGCACCTATGGGCCCCAACGGGGATCAGGGCCCCATGGTGAATATGGGGTGCAGAGTGTCTCTTTGGGGCACAGAGTGTCACACTAGGGTCTCCCATCCACCTTGCTATAGGTTCTGTGTGACCTGTCATCTCTCCTCTTCCCTGCTGTGGCAGGGGATCTGTGTATCCCACATTCCCTCCCACCCCAAACCATTGTCTCTCATGATTACTCCGGGGGGGGGGAGGGGAGGGGATTCTGCACCACTGCGCAATTCAGATTTTTTGCAGAATTATTGTTCTGCACAGAATTTCATTGTTCTCGGCAGAATTGGTGCTGCAGAGCTGCTGGCCGCCGCTAGGGGCCCCTGGACCCAACAGAGCCCAGCTCCCCAGCTCACAAGCAGAGGACACTGCAGGGAGGACGGGGTGTGGAGGGAGAGCTGGAGGCTTCCTGGCAGCTGTGGTTCCTGGCATGCCCTGAAAGAAGGAGCGGCGTGTCCCGCAGTGTGTGGAGCACCTGGCCTGGCGGGGATGGAGCCCTGTGCGGTGTCAGCCCTGCACAGCCCAGCACTGAAATCACCACAGGAAACTCTGTCCAAGCCTGGTCTGACCAGCATCAGGCTGTGTCTGCCCCTGGAGCCCTGGGCCCTGCGTCCCCTCCAGCAGCCCCCAAACACCCCTTCCGAGTACACGAACCCGCCCTCCACCATCCCTCAACTGTACCCCCCAACTACCCCCCTCCCAGCAGTGTCATCTATCTGGGAACCTCTATATGGCAACCCTACAGGGTCAAGGCAAACAAAGGATAGTCGACTAATAGACCGGAGGGGCAGCGTTTTCCCCCCAGATGTGCCCAACTGGCACGTGTGACGCACCCAGACTGAGGTGCCCAACAAAAGCCTAACAGAGAAACAGGCACTGGTTGTCGCAGGGGTTTCCTGAACTCTCTACTCCGGGGGGAATCTTTGTTGTTGTCTGGATTGTTACAGACAGACTTGCTGACTGGTGCGTTTGTAATGAATGATCAAAGTTATTTGAACGGGCAGGTTATACTGTGTTACGCTGAGAGAGAAAATATGCAGAATTGTAAAATATTGTGCACAGAATGTTTATTTTTTTGGCACAGGATTCCCCTAGGAGTACCCATGCCAGGGGCTCGGTGTGCCAATCCCAGAGTCCCCCATTCCCCGCTCAGTATGGCGTCTGTATGCCCCCTCTGCCATCCACGCCAGGGGCTCTGTGTGCCCACCCCGTTTACCCTCTTCCCCCCCACCATTCCTATTTTATTCCTTTCTTGCTGGGATGTAAGACCCGTCAGTAGAGTGTCAGCACGTTCCCTCCCCCTGGGGCGATGGGCAGGGTGGAGCTGGGCTGCGGTTACGCTGGAAGATGCCAGTGGCTCCATCAGCCGGTTCATTGGCCTATGGGTAACTGCAGAGTTTGTTAAGCTGCCACATCAATTCATTGCTGGCACCAGCCCTTGCATCTGACCCTGCCCTACGTCAGTTCAGCCCCACACCCATTTCCACCCCCACCTCAGGCACGGAGCTGCTCCCTGCCCCACCTGTACCCCCAAACCCCTGTGGAGCGGGGAAGGCAGTGCAAGGCAGGGAGGGATGGGTCTAAAAAAATCACATTCTCCAGTCGTCAAGGCTAAAATCTCCCACGAGACCTGGTGACACGGAGAGTCACTTCCATGTTAAATTAGCAACACAGCGGGGAATCAGGGCCCTCATTTGTTCTGTGGTTACATGAGGACTTTCCTATTGAAAACGTTTACATTACAGACCTGACGCTGCTTATTGGAGCTGATGCGCCTTGGATTTCAGAACGGCAGGGGGAAGGTTAGACCCGTACTTGCAATGCAGGGAAGGAATCAGTCTGTCTAGTAGAAGATCCTGCAGACCTGACGGTGCCACAGAACTTTTCCGTTTGTGAGGAATAACAAAGGGCCAGATTCTGATCTCAGTAACCTGGGTGTGAATCTGGAGTGACCCCACTGACATCAGTGGAGTCAGGGCTGGATTCTGGTCTCAGTGATCCTGGTGTGAATCCGGAGCGATGCTGCTGCACCAGTGGAGTTACTCTGTACTTGCCCAGGTGTAACAGCGCACAGACTGGATAACAGCTGGCCTCTGCTAACAGCTGGACCCAACATCTGTCTGTGATGCTCAGACTTATTTTGTTCTTGCAGGCAGGACATCATCTCGTGGCAGCTCCCCATGGCTCTTTCCACTTGCTCTGGACGAGATGAGGCCATCTGGCTGGTCCCCTCCCAGAGCCAGGGATAGAACCTAGGAGTCCTGGCTCCCAGCCCCTCTCACCCTCCCAGATAACAGGGAGGGCTGCCCCTTGAAAGCCTGCCCACCTGCCCGCCCTGTTCACATGTATTTTATCATCCTTTCTAATAACTCAAGCTAGTAAACACCCCAAAATGTGGCCTACTGAAAACAGCTACGTAATTAAAACAAAGTCATGGCCATTAAGTAAAAGCATAAAAACGATGCACCAGAGGCCCAGTTTAACAACCTACTCCTACCAGAGACCACTACAGCTTTAAGGAAAGCGGCTCTGAAAAAATGAAGCAACTGCCAAAACACGAGCATGCTCTGGGCTTTTGCAGTTCACAAAACTATCCCTCTTGCAGAAGTATTATCTGCGCACACGCTCAGCTTTAAGATGCTAAACAGAGCTCCGAGAACACTAGAAATAGTCAAAGCGGCAAAGAGTCCTGTGGCACCTTATAGACTAACAGACGTTTGGGAGCATGAGCTTTCGTGGGTGAATACCCACTTCGTCAGATGCAAGTAGTGGAAATGTCCAGAGGCAGATATAAATGTGCAGGCAAGAAGCAAGCTAGAGATAAGGAGGTTAGTTCAATCAGGGAGGATGAGGCCCTGTTCTAGCAGTTGAGGTGTGAACACCAAGAGAGGAGAAACTGGTTCTGTAGTTGGCAAGCCAGTCACAGTCTGTTCAATCCTGAGCTGATGGTGTCAAATTTGCAGATGAACTGAAGCTCAGCAGTTTCTCTTTGAAGTCTGGTCCTGAAGTGTTTTTGCTGCAGGATGGCCACCTTTAAATCTGCTATTGTGTGTCCAGGGAGATTGAAGTGTTCACCTACAGGTTTTTGTATATTGCCATTCCTAATATCTGATTTGTGTCCATTTATCCTTTTACGTAGTGACTCTCCAGTTTGGCCGATGCACATAGCAGAGGGGCATTGCTGGCATATGATGGTGTATATTACATTGGTGTACATGCAGGTGAATGAACCGGTGATGTTGTGGCTTATCGGGTTAGGTCCTGTGATGGTATCGCTGGTGTAGATATGTGGTCAGAGTTGGCGTCGAGGTTTGTTGCATGGATTGGTTCCTGAGGGAGAGTTAATATGGTGTGGTGTGCGGTTGCTGGTGAGAATATGCTTCAGGTTGGAAGGTTGTCTGTGGGCGAGGACTGGTCTGCCACCCAAGGCCTGTGAAAGTGAGGGATCATTGTCCAGGATGGGTTGTAGATCCCTGATGATGCATTGGAGGGGTTTTAGCTGGGGACTGTATGTGATGGCCAGTGGAATCCTGTTGGTTTCTTTCTTGGGCTTCTCTTGCAGTAGCAGGCTTCTGGGTACACGTCTGGCTCTGCTGATCTGTTTCCTTATTTCCTCGTGCGGGTATCGTAGTTTTGAGAATGATTGGTAAAGATCTTGTAGGTGTTGATCTCTGTCTGAGGGGTTGGAGCAGATGCGGTTGTACCTCAGTGCTTGGCTGTAGACAATGGATTGTGTGGTGTGCCCGGGATGGAAGCTGGAGGCATGAAGGTAGGCATAGCGGTCGGTGGGTTTTCGGTATAGGGTGGTGTTAACGTGACCATCACTTATTTGCACCGTGGTGTCTAGGAAGTGGACCTCCCATGTAGATTGGTCCAAGCTGAGTGGTGGGGTGGAAGCTGTTGAAATCGTGGTGGAATTCTTCCAGGGTTTCCTTCCCATGGGTCCAGATGATGAAGATGTCATCGATGTAGCGTAGGTAGAGAAGGGGCGTGAGTGGACGGGAGCTGAGGAAGCGTTGTTCCAGGTCAGCCATAAAAATGTTGGTATATTGTGGGGCCATGCAGGTGCCCATAGTGGTGCCACTGATCTGGAGGTTTATATTGTCACCAAATTTGAAATAATTGTGTGTGAGGATAAAGTCAGAGCTCAGCAACCAGACGCGCTGTGGCATCATCAGGGATCTAGACTAACACGGCTACCCCTCTGATACTAGAAATAGTCACACACTCCTCACAAATATCATGAATATTGTCTGATACTGGAAAGGAGAGTAAAAGGCATTCGCTCAGGCTTACACAATTTCTCTGGGCTGTCAGCTCGTAGTTTGATGAATACTGCACACGGAGATCAGTAAAAAATAAGGAATCAAGCAACACAGACAGCAAAGCAACCCACAAACAAACACGTGACGACACTGAAAACACGAAGGGAAGTAGAACATCAAGTGGTTGGTGATGGGTATTTTAAATGATGGTCTGGGACCCAGGCTGTGCAATGCAACAGAGCCCTAGAGACCGACCAACTGACCCAAAAACTCAGAGTAGAAGCCCTGGAGCACATTGACACTGGGCTTTGGAGTTTGCAGACAGATCCCTGCTTCACAGAGCTTGCAGATAAGGTCTTCCTGCTCCAAAACACCTAAGCACCACACCTAGTGCTTGCTACGTACGAGTCAATGGGAGCCCTCGGAAGAGCCGGAACTACACCAGATCGCAAAGATGTGGCCGTAATGGTTTCCAATACCTCTCCCCAAACAAATTCTAAAACTTTGTGGCCATCACCTGTCTGGAACCCAACTCTAATGGAAAGGCCGAACAAATAAACAGCACCCGCGGTAAAGTTTCTCCAGTTTTAAGAATTTCCCATGTATTCATTAGTAACATGGGAATTTTTTTTTTTAAATCACGAGGATCACAGTTTTCAGCTGTCTACAAACCTCTACAAGATTTCTGTTGTTCAAACACTCCTTTTCTCTCTTACTTAAGCCTGGAACACGTCCTGTGGAAACCGGGTTTGAGATGTAACCGTGCCAATGTCAGGAGCGAGGCCTCGCCACGTGCTTCCGCTCCAGGATTCATTCACCAAAGCCCCGATCCCGCAAAGGCCAGTGCATGGGAGCCCTGCACAGGCAGAGCTGTTGGCGGGATCAGGATCTAGCACAGAGTCAATAGCGTGAAAGCAGCTTCTTAAAGTGACACCAAGCAAAATACGATCACAGATTTCTGTTAACTGTGGCTTGCTGAGCTTTATCCATCAGATCACTACCACGTAGCCACCACCACCCCCGCCCATACCCCAAAACGCCAGCAACTCGCCAGAAGTCTTGGCATCCCCTGCAAAGCCTGCTCCCCCCTACCCCCACCCCCGCTCTCGTCCGGCCTAGCCTGGGCCTGGGACAGCCCGAACTCCCCAAGACCCCTCACCCCACTGACCCTTACCTTCTCCCTATTTCTCCCATCATTTCTTCCACCTCTGCTCCAGGTCACCTCTTTTTCCCGTCCCCTCCCGCCCAGTATCATGTTCTACTGCAGGGGTCTCGAGTTCCAGGCCCGCGAGCCTCCCCAATGTGGCTTGTGGGGCGCCAGCAGTTTTGGGGCCGGGTCTCTCGCTTGGCCCCACCTGCTGCCCCCGGCTGCTGCCCCGCACAGGCTCTGCCGGCTCGCTCCATGGGTCTGCCGGCTCTGGGGCGGGGCTGGGCCTCCGTGTGCTGCCCCCACTCCGAGCGACCCTGTGGCCAATGGGAAGCTGCAGGGCTGGGTCTGGGGCGCGGAGCGCGCGGAGGCCCCCAGACCCGCTCCCCCTTGGAGCCCCAGGTAAACGCCGCACCCCCCGGCCCCCTCCCAGAGCCTGCACCCCCACCCCTCCCGCCCCCAACCCCCCTCCTATAGCCTGCACTCCCACCCCCTCCCGCCCCCAAACTCCCTCCCAGAGCCCGCACCCCACCCCATATATCCCCTTCAACTCCCCAACCCTCTCCCAGAGCCTGCACCCCCACCCCCTCCTGCCCCCAAACTCCCTCCCAGAGCCCGCACCCCACCCCATATACCCCTTCCACCCCCAACCCCCCTCCCAGAGCCTGCACCCCCACCCCTTCCACCCCCAAACTCCCTCCCAGAGCCTGCACCCCCACCCCACATACCCCCTCCCACCCCCAAACTCCTTCCCAGAGCCTGCACCCCCACCCCACATACCCCCTCCCACCCCCAAACTCCTTCCCAGAGCCTGCACCCCCACCCCACATACCCCCTCCCACCCCCAAACTCCTTCCCAGAGCCTGCACCCCCACCCCACATACCCCCTCCCACCCCACACCCCTCCCAGAGCCTGCACCCCCACCCCACATACCCCCTCCCACCCCCAAACTCCCTCCAGAGCCTGCACCCCCACCCCACATACCCCCTCCCACCCCCAAACTCCCCCCCAGAGCCTGCACCCCCACCCCGGCCCACAGATCAGTGTCTTATACTCCTTTGGGTCTGTGTCAGGAACCACAGCTCTCAGAGGGTTTCAGAGCAGTTGCCGTGTTAGTCTGTACCAGGAAAAACAGCGCGGAGTCCTTGTGGCACCTCAGAGACCAACACGTTTATTGGGCAGAAGCTTTCGTGGGCTAAACCCCCTTCATCGGCTGCAGGGAGTGGAACATACAGGGGGGAGGTATAAACACACGGCACGTGAACAGAGGGGAGCTGCCGGACCGAGTGGGGGCTCAGTGCTAACGAGCCAATTCAATTAAGGTGGAAGTGGCCTGTTCTCAACAGTCGACGAGACTCAAACGCTGCCCCCCGGGCGCTTAGGAGCTCGTCAGTCCGAACCCGCCACCCAGTGTCCTGCTAACGCAGCTGGAAGAGCCGCTGAAGGGGAGCAGAGGACTCCAGTCCTGGGCTCTGATTGGGGGAACCCTGGGGGGCCCGACGGGTCCCCAGCCTCTGTGCGCCCCAAGCCAAGGGGCAGGACGTTGTCTGTGCAGCTGGGTCCTCCCTGCCCAGCTCTGCTTCCCCTGCGACACCTGCCCCTGGTCTCCTGGGAACCTCCCCCGCCTGGCGCCTGGTTTGCCCCCTGGTCTTTCCCCTCCCTCCAGCCCCCTCTCCCGCCAGGCTCCCCCCCTGCTCTCCCCTCCCCCCCCACAGCCCCTTCAGCCAGGCTCCCCCCTGCTCCCCCCTCCCTTCCCACCAGCCCCTTCAGCCAGGCCCCCCCCCGCTCTCCCCTCCCCCAGTTGAGGGGTCTCTCCCTGGCACTCGGCTGGGTCCCTCCCACAGGGGGGCTCCCTCCTTCCGTGGTGGGACCCCCCCCCCCGCCAGAGTTGGCCTCCTAGGAGCATAGACACTGATCCTAGAGCGCCACACACAGACCTCCACAGCCAGAGTGCTACGGGTAGAGCGTCACCCCCCTTCAGCTCGGGGGGAGGGGGCTGAGTCCTCCAGGCCATAGAGATCAGGGGGTGGGGGCTAGAGGAGCCGCACACCGGCACTAAGCCAGAAGAACGGGCGGATTCTCTCCCCGGCGAAAGAGGCCGGCGGGAAAGTGACGATCGGGTCCCCGGTACCAGCATCGAAAAACGCCACCTGCCCCCGTTCATAGTCCAGATACACCCGGATCCTGCGGGGCGCCCGGCTCGGGGGGAAGGGGATGCTCTGCCCAGGGGACGTGCGAGCCCAGTACTGATCCGCCCAGCACCGCACAGCCCAGACCCCCCGCTCAGGGCTAAGGCTGATCCGTCCCTTCCTGCTCACAGACTCCCTGGCCACCCCCACATCACAGAATCCCCTCCCCACCTCCGCCTCCACCTCCCAGTAGTGTCGGCCCGAGGTGAATCCCTCACAGCCCAGCACACAGGACATTCTGTAAAATCTCTCAGTGTCAAATTGTTAGGCCTGAATAAAGATGTAGCACAAAACCAGTTGTGCCAACCTGACTAAAATCAGGCTAGCAGAGGTTTCTGGGAAAACCCAGAGTGAAATACTGACAGGCAGAATTGTCTCACAAAGCCCTGGGAAAGAGCAAGATAAGTGAGGGGGCTGATGCCAGCTGTGTTGTGTTAAGACACAGTGTTTGAAGGACCGATAAGAAACACAAGCATCTCACAGTTCTGACTAACTCCCTGGTTTAGTGTTCGGTGTGTTTTTAACTCCCTCACATTCCTAACCTTTGGCGCTTGTTGAGATATTAACAATTCAATATTGTAGAGACTAGGCATGCGTATATATTAAAAGGTGTCTAATTTCTAGTTGTTAGACAAAGGGGGTGGATTGCTCTAGTGAATGATCTATGACGTAATAAAACTGTCTATATAAGCTAATACTAAGCTGTAAAGAGGGGGCTGGTTCTTTTCGGATACGAGCTGTTCTTTACTGATACGTGCACTTATCAATAAAGAACTTTTGATCGGACCTTGCTGGTGTTGCCTGGTCTCTCTGCGGTCAGACAACGAACTTCGCTGTTGGGGTTCGAGTCCCCGACATCTTTGGCGACTCCGCCGGGACTTTGTCTGACTCTCCGGCGGGGGATCAGACTTTGAGGCAACGCAGCGCGCATCCTCTGATTTAGAGGAGCCTTGCCTGGTAATCTGATCTCTGCGTCGGCGATAAGGCGAGTTCTGTGAACCAGCTGAAGCTCGTAGAAATCCAGCAACATCCACCTACCCGTTGAGTAGGGTTAAGGTTGCCTGGGTTAGAGTCCCAGTGCAGATTGTCGGGGTTAGAGTCCCTGACAACTTAGGTCTGGGTTAGAGTCCCAGTCCAGGTCTGGGTTAGAGTCCCAGTCCAGGTTTGCACAGGATCCAAGTAGTCTGGGTTAGAGTCCCAGCCTGGGTTTGAGTCCCAGTCCAGGTGTTCGAGTCCCCTGGAGAGGTAAGTGAGCGCTCGACGCGGGAGGTGGGGGTTAGAGTCCCTTTACCTTGACGCGGGGAAGAGGGGTTAGAGTCCCCTTACAAAATGGAACAAGTTGGCAGTAAGTGCCTGGGGGACGCCCCATTGTCTCTAATACTTAAAGATTGAAAGAAGATTTCTGGAACCAGGTAGCTTTTGGAGCTGTATGTTTAAAGCTGTATGGAGAGCTCTTGTAAAAATCCCCCAGCATATGCCCCAGAGCCACACTGGGAGGAAGACTGTCCGTGGGGACGTCTGTCTCTCTTGGGCTCACGCCATCTGAATTTATTGACTGTGCAGCAAGATATGATGCATCGTGGTAATAGGAAATAATGGCCTTGGTGTGTGTGTGTGTGTGTGTGTGGAAAATGGGGGAGGGACAGTCTAAATATTCCACCTCACCCCCTAAGGGTACCCCAGCATGTTACATGTACGTACATTATGGTCTTAAAACCTGCAGGTATTTAAAGAATTGGAATCTTTACACGCGTGAAAACCTATCTAAACAATGCCCATTAGAAGGTACCTTCAATCTAGATAAGATCATATATCTCAAAGGAGCTTTTAATCACCAAAGTAAAGCCTCTGACACAGTGTGAGCAATTTGTCTAGGAACGGGTTAATTTGAAATTCAGCTTGCCTTGGTGAAACTGGAGAAGCCACGGGCTGGAATCTGAACTGAACTCTCTAAAAGAGACACTGCAGGAGATTCCAGGGTGTAAAAAACAGCTCTCCCAAGAGCAGAAGCATGTTGGAAATTCTGGACAAGCTGTATACAGGATAATCTCCCGTCTGCCTATTCCCCTTCTCTGAACGTTATACAGACGTGGTCAGTTTGGACATGTGTGAGTATTAAAGTGGCTTAAGGGTTAAAGTATTCATGTTCTTCCTGAGTAATGTGGGAGCGTTCCCAACACTCTTCATTGTTGTTTTATTATTTTTAATTAAGCTTTAAAATTTGATTATATGGTGTGTTCC
The DNA here is from genome assembly GCF_020497125.1 of Mauremys mutica. Classification (NCBI taxonomy): domain Eukaryota; kingdom Metazoa; phylum Chordata; order Testudines; family Geoemydidae; genus Mauremys; species Mauremys mutica. The sequence continues at coordinate 21,315,255 of NC_059083.1, read as the reverse complement.
CCCAACGTCCTGCAGTAGATGAATTGGTAACAAATTTGTCACAGTTTGGTGAGCAATTGAGAATAGGGGAGCCCTATAGAATTTACACCATCTATCTGTTTTACCCTTGTTTTGTGTTTCTTTTGTTTGGTACTTTTGGTGTTATATGTTGAGGATTGCATGATTAAAGGTGAGCCTACTCTCAGCTGCAGTAAGTCTGAGAACTGGAGAGGGGTTTAGCATTTTTCTCTCCACCCTGGTTGACCGGAAGGGTGGCAGGTGGATCTGCCCCCAGTCGTAGCAGGACTGGGCAATAGAGTAGTTGGAGAAAAGGGACGAGATGTGTACTTGATAACTAGAATTGAGCAATTAAGAGCATGGATCATGAACCAGGCGGCAACTCAAACCTGCGCCAGGGCAAGTTGCAGGCCTTGAGACAGGATTTCCAGTTAGAAAAGGAAGCCCTGGCTAAGCAAGTACCAGTCCTTCAGGGACTTGTTAAAATTTAACCATTTGTGCTCAGCATATGTTGTAACAGCAGTGTGTTTGCTACAAGAGGAAATTGAATAGTTCAACGCCAGTGGGCCATGTGTTTTGCCCAGGTGGCAAGTCTCACAGGGGAGGACTCGAGTAGTTTTGTGAGTAGAAATGTTTTAGGGAAAGGACCAGAAGGGTGGGGGCTACTTAAAAAGCCCACCCTCCTAGCTAACTGGTAGTGCAATACGTTGGTACCCATGGAAAGAAACGGTTCAGAAAAAAAAAAAAAAAAAAAAAGGATCGGGCCCAGGCGGCCAGGCAACAGACAGAGAGCTTGGAGAACAGGTTGGAAACTTTTAGGGTGTAGTGAAAAAAAAAAACAAGAACGGAGTAAGTAAGTATACACATAGGGGTTCAAATACTTAGAAGAATATTTGGCATGGTGATCTGAGTTGGTAAGTGGTTGTTGAAAGGACAAGCAAGTGATTTAAGGCACAGTGAAAAGTTAACTCTATAGTTGCTGGAGGGAACAGCAGTTGAACTTTGTAAACGTACTAAAGTAAAAAGTTCTTGGTGTCTTTGAAATGTTTGTAAATAAATTCAGGCAAAGAAATTATTAGATTGCAATCATTTGGCTATGAACAATTTTGTTAAATTAGCTGAAGAATGTATACCGTGCTATGTAATTAAAATTGTATTAGGCTCTAAGAGCACTGTGAGTGCTGATGTTTTCTTTCAGTGTTTACAAGCAGGAGTTACAAGTAAAAAGTGAGCCAGCAAGCATCTGTATTAATGCAAATTATCTAACTAATAAGATAGGAGCCACTAAAACAGGGGCTGCCTATAAAACACATACAAGAAAATATGGGGTAATTCCCTTGTTTTGCCTAAAATCAACAAGAGTATTTGTATATTTTTAGTAATGATTGCCTGCCCAGAAGAGGTAGACTTCTGTTTTGTCTTTCAGATAATCAGAGAACACTGATGCCGGCTGAACAGCATTCAACGTACCATGATTTGCTGGCACAGTAAAAATTGTGTTTTGTGTTCTATGTTCTGTCTTGTGGTGTTGTCTTGTGGCCAAAATTGATGTGTTTAATATTTTTATGGGATGGTCTGATTTAAAATCAAGCAGCAGTGTTGGATTAAAATGCAGATATTTGTTTTGTTCAACTTAGAATACAAAGTGTTTGGATACATCAGCAAAATGTGATATACTAAAGTCTTATACATTTTCTTAAGTAAGAGAAAGATACTACATTGGCCAAAACTTTTAATTGACAATTGTTATTGAAATTTGCATATTAACAGTCTTTGAAAGCAAGGACATGGAAAGTTAACCCACTCCCCATATTGTACATGGGATCCTTCTGGCTACCTCAGACTTCTAGCCAGAGGGCTGGGGATGGTGGACAGCTATTGGACTACAGTTTGTATTAAATGAACTCATCGAAGTGGGTGTGCTTGTCTTGGTTTGTTGTTCTCAAGTTCTGTAATAACATTATTTTAGTGAAATGGTATATGTGGCATATATTAGATAAGACTAATGTACTGTATAACAGCAATGTGTATGTGTTCATTGTTAACACCAGGTGTATATGTAAAACATGAAAGTTTTTTTTGTAGGTTAAAAAAAAAAACAAGCTGAGAAGGGAAGCGGAAAAAAAAAAACAAGTTGACTGAAAAAAAAAATAGATAACATGCTCAGTTTAAAGCTGAGACACTGACTTTGTTCAAGGACACTCCTCACAGCTAAGACTTGGCTAACCCTCAAAAGGAACAAGGGGGGGACTTAAATTTGCCCATGCAGCTATAAAATTTGTAAAATCTGCAAAGACACTAATGCAATGTGTTAGGTTTCTTTTCTCACAGGTAAAGAAGAAACAACCCAAAGATCCTAGCAGCCTGCCCCTCCTTGGAACCAGGAGACTGGGTCTACATAAAGATCCATCAACGAAAGACTGCCTTGGCTCCATGCTGGAAAGGCCCGTATTGAGTCCTGCTGTCTACCAACACTGCTGTGAAGTGCCAAAGACTAACTGCTTGGACCCAGGATTCTCACTGCAAAAAAAGACCCCTCCACATCAGAAGAATTTTCCTATTGATGATTCGCCTATTCTTTCTTCTAGTTCTACTGTGCTTCTGGACAGCAGGGAAGAAGGACAAGGTAACGTACTGGTAACCTTTCCCTTGTCCACTGACAGACCAACTGTGCCTTTAGACTTTTATAGAAAAAGCACAGCTATTACAGGGTGATATGTGCTGGAAACCTCTCCCCTGTAGGATGCTAAACCACAATTGTTTTGGGAAAGAAGAAGAAACACTCACTCCACTGACATTGCCAAAGTCCAGGAATTCCTGACTAAAAAGAACATTAAGAACTGACCCTGGTGAAGAAACAAACAATTACACACTGGCAGGAAGAAATTTGTGGGACTTATATTTGGAACTGTGGTATTAATTGGATTTTGGGGTTTATTCTACAGGCTGCGCCCTGTGTTTTGGATAAATCCTTCAGCATGTATTGCCCTCCCTCGTTGCATTTTGAATAACATTGTCCTTATCCAGTTTTCAGATCGCTTTCACATACCCAGATTGCTCACAAGGGGCTGCCATTAGATTAGTCTACCAGAAAGCCTGGGCTATTTCCTCTGGAACAAAGAGGGACCTAAAAGCCAAGAAAATGATGAGAAATTGGGCCAACTAAAAAGGCCAATAGCCTTATTTTTGCAGCTCAGCTATCTTCAGTACAGGCTGGAGTTGTTGAGTGACATGTCATTTCCACCCTTAGTTCTATGACCCAGAAGTTACTGACAGAGATGGTATTGAATATCACTGAGGCTGGGAAGGCATTGCAGTGGGATCTAGTATGTTTAAATTGATCCTGACCACTGGACTAGGCCCACTGCCCTTACAGACACGTCAGGAGTACCATCTGATCTGTGGTCATGCAAACATACTTGGACACTTTCTGGATGAAAGTGTGGATATTCATAGTGCTACTTCCAAGCATATGGACCAGTTAGGGTGGGTGTAGCTTTCACATACCGAATCCTGCTGGGTCCATGGGGAGGATGCATGTGGGACTGAATTGTTTACCGAGACATCTGGGACATTAGACCCCTTGGTATACCTACCTGATTTATAGTCAGTGCCCCAGACCAATGAACTGTTACCTCTGAAGGCGATTTGTAGCTTCGTCTGCAACTGAAGAAACCGTAACCCGGTTGTGCCCTGCCAAGCAGTAATTTGTTGTCCCAAGAGTCCCGTTGGTCCTCTAGGGACAAAGGGGGGATTGTTAGGCCTGAATAAAGATGTAGCACAAAACCAGTTGTGCCAACCTGACTAAAATCAGGCTAGCAGAGGTTTCTGGGAAAACCCAGAGTGAAATACTGACAGGCAGAATTGTCTCACAAAGCCCTGGGAAAGAGCAAGATAAGTGAGGGGGCTGATGCCAGCTGTGTTGTGTTAAGACACAGTGTTTGAAGGACCGATAAGAAACACAAGCATCTCACAGTTCTGACTAACTCCCTGGTTTAGTGTTCGGTGTGTTTTTAACTCCCTCACATTCCTAACCTTTGGCGCTTGTTGAGATATTAACAATTCAATATTGTAGAGACTAGGCATGCGTATATATTAAAAGGTGTCTAATTTCTAGTTGTTAGACAAAGGGGGTGGATTGCTCTAGTGAATGATCTATGACGTAATAAAACTGTCTATATAAGCTAATACTAAGCTGTAAAGAGGGGGCTGGTTCTTTTCGGATACGAGCTGTTCTTTACTGATACGTGCACTTATCAATAAAGAACTTTTGATCGGACCTTGCTGGTGTTGCCTGGTCTCTCTGCGGTCAGACAACGAACTTCGCTGTTGGGGTTCGAGTCCCCGACAAAATCTCTCAGGGTTGTCGGGCAGGTCCTGCCGCGTGACTCCCCTTCTCACACTTCTCCGATCCGCCGACAGGATGAGTCGGGGATGGGCCGTGTTTGGATCCAGAGTCACGTTCGCTGCAGAGAGAGAATCAGAGCGTGAGGGGCAGAGCTCAGCCCTGGGGCAGGGTCTGATCGTGTCAGTGACAGAACCTGCCCCAGCTGGGGAGGGAACCAGGCAACCTCCCCCCTCCCGGATTTACCCAGCTCTGCACGGGGAGCAGCGCTGAGATCTCAGCCCTGGGCCGGGGGGATTCACACCTGACAGAGCCAGTTCAGGAACAGAGCGAAAGGATCAGCTCCGCTGAGCCAGGCCCCAGACCCCAAGTCTGAGTCTCAGTGATTCCAGCCTTGTGCGGGGGGGGGGGGGGGGGGGGGGAAGACGAGGGGGGTCAGAGGGAGCTGGTTTTAAGCCACCTTTGTCCTTCCTTTAGTCTGCCTGGCCCCTCGCTCCAGGGGCCTCAGGGCTGCGAAGCAGAGAGCAGCCAGAGTGTGATGCCTCCTGTCTGTGCCCCCAGCAGAGCCGCCCCTGGGGAGGGCGAATCGGGGCGACCGCGCCGGGCCCTGCGCTTTGGGGGGCCCGCAGGCTGGTGCTATTGGCTGGTGCAGTCAGTCCCAGAAGAGACGAATCCGTCACTTCCACCCCGGACCCCCCTAGGGCCGGCCCTGGCCCCCAGCATGGCCCCAGCCCCCTGCTACAATAACGGCTGGGGGCAGAGTTGCTGTGGAGCCCCTGTGCCAACTTCACACGGACGGGGGGGGGGGGGGGGGGCTCCCTGGCACCGGAGCTATTTTCTGGGGACTGTTTCCAGGCACATCAAGGCCCCTTTGCTCTGACAGAGCAGCACGAACGGGCCTGACAGTCAGGCCCTGGAACCTTTCCCCACCTGCCCCCACCTCTCCCCACAGACGTGACCAGAGACCCTGGCAGCACAGGAGGCTCCCAGCAGATCACAGGGCCCAACAATCAGGACATTTTAAAGGATTCTGTTGTGGGTTTTAGCTCAGTCTCTTGATGTTTGAACCCCCCTGGCCCCTCCCCAGGGCTGCGCATGTGACAGTCAGTGCTGCCCACTCTCCCACCTGTCCTGGAGAAGGGGATTTTGGCTCCTGCTGCAGGAGCTCTCACCCCCCATCTGCCCATCTCCTGCCCAGCAATTAATCCTGTCCCCCATCCCCCATCAGTTCTGTCCCCATCCAACCCCCTCAATTCAGTCCCCCAGCCCCATCATCACCCCCATCAGTGCAGCACCCCTCCCCCACCGCCCTCAGTTCACCCTCCCAGCACTCAGCCTCTGCTCAGACCCCACCAGCAATACAGCCCCCCCCAGCCCATCAGCCCCCTGCTCTGTTCAGAACCCTGCAGCCCCCAGGCCATAATAAAACCTCCCAGCCCCACCTCTGCTCCTCCTGGGGCTCTTCACCCTGCCTAGGCCTGGGGGCTACAGTGGGGGCCCCCCTCCCACTTCCCAGGCTGGCAGGGGAGCAGCCGCACTGGGGTGGGGACAGCGGGAGCCCCAGCCGCACCCAGGACACTGACAGGATTTCTAAGTAAAATTCAACCTCGTTTTTAGAGCTCTCAAATGTCGGGATTTTTTTTTTAAGCCGCGGCTCTATGGTGAGATCATGAGCGAGGCTTAATTTTACTGAGAAATCGCATCTCTCACGATTCATTCATGAAAGTTGGCCTGTCTGCGAAAAAGGTGATGTCTACCGAACCCCTTTGGACATTTTTAACATTTTTTCTTTTGACCTATAAAGTAGAGAGAAAACATAAATGTCTATTTTTGTATGTTGGATTTTCCCATTCTTCACTGTACCACTTGTGCATTTGCTAATAATAATAATATGGCCAGGGGATGTGATGTATGCGCATAAAGAGTTCTGAGAATGAGGTGAGATGTTCCTCTCTGATTTGCCAAAAGGCTCATTTTTAAACTCTTAGCTCTCTATGGAGACCCACTGCTCGCCCCCTCTCCCGTACCCCAGCCCACCTGGGTAACCCAACCGCTAGTTACAAATTCTAAATTCAAACAGAGAAAAGAATCGACTTTTCTCTTTTTAGGAAAGATCTGGGCAGGCACCAGGAATATGTTGCTCAGCTCCTGTCAAATGCAAAATTGAAACAAAACCTGAACTATGGTGCTGCCAATGAACCCCCATAATTCATAGGAAAGTTTTCACTCCCCCTTTGATCCGAGAAATTTACCTTTGTCCAACCGCTGTCTGGACGAGAGTGAGTCTAGAGGAAGAAATGGGTGAAAAAGACGAAATGTCAGGTTGTCGTGTTTAGGGATATATTCACATTGTTAATGTTCTAACACAAAAGCAAAATGAAAAGAAAAGAAATTTTATGAAGTTCTAGTGAAGGAGGTTAAGTGCAATTCAGACCAATACAAACCATTCCACACCTCACTAAATAACCCCAAACATTAAAACTAAGGACACGACCTAAGGTGACATGACAGACCCAGAGATGTTTTACCAGCAATTACACACCTGTGGCTGGCCCATGGCAGCTGACGTGGGGTCGCAGGGCTCAGGCACTGGGGCTGTTTCATTGTGGGGTAGATGCTGGGGCTTGGGCAGAGGCCTGGGCTGTGGGACCCTGTGACGGGAGAGGGTCGCAGAGCCCAGGCTCCAGCCCGAGCCCGAACCTCCTGAGCGGGAGTCAGCGGACATGGGCCAGTCACAGGTGTTTAATTGCTGTGTAGAGAAACCCTCTGATACCAACACATCATTCACAGCCAGACCAACACACAGACACTGTGTCACTGATTAGCATTCGATCATTAGTACTCAGTAAATCTGGCTCATCCTTCCTGGCAGCCCTGGGGGTCTCATTCTCTCCAGCTCAGGAGGGTAAAAGGTGGAGAATCTCTAAAGCAGGGGTGGGGAACCTACCTCTGCGAAGAGCTGCGGGAACTAGGAACGCGGGGGGTTCCCATTTGCTGGCCCCGCACCCAGGACTCTGCCCCAGCCCCCAGGTGTGGTCCCAGCCTCAGCCCCCTTACCCCATCCTGCCCCTCCCCTCCTGGAGCCATGGCCCAGTCTTGGCCCCTGCTCTGGGGAGAGGGGGCACAGACAGGGCTAAGGGGGGTGCCAGGTAAAATGTTTGGGGACCACTGGCTTTCAGCTCCCCCACTGTAAAAATTCTTCCAGTGCCACTGCCTCTGCACCCCCCACGGGGCTGGAGCCGCGCACGCCAGCTCGGCCTGCTGCGGGGGGAGCCCCGAGCCTCCACACCCCCTCTGTGTCCCCCTGCGGGTGAGTGGTCAGCGACTGATTTTTAATGTGGGTCAATGGCCCGTGATAGAAAAAAGGTTCCCCAGCCCTGCTCTGAAGCAAGAGAGGGACTGTGGTGACACCGGAGGCCTTGCAGGCAAACAATCCAAACAAACATACTCCAGAAACAGTGAATTCAGCAGGAAGCTCAAGCTCAGGTTAATGTTCACAGCTGCTAGGAAAGGAAACCCCCAGGGGGTCCGAATGCAGCCCCCTAACCCAGTGTGTGTGGGCCGTACTGAGAGCTGGGTAGGGGATTCATAGCTTCCAAATGATTAGCTGACGATCTCCATCCACAATCATTGTCCCTAAGAGATTTCCCCAGCTCTGTCTGTTATCAGTGTAACATAGGTGAGGAAATTCCCCAGGTACTATTGGGTTATCCGGGAGAGGGGGCGGGCGGAAGCCCGCCCCATGCTAACGGATCCCCCCCCAGCCTAAGGGGAGGATCCACAGGGCCACGGAAACCCACTAAGTGCGGGGGACAACTAATAAAAGAACAGGGACAGGAGTGAGGTCAAAGGGTCATAAGAAGGAGCCTGATGGGGACACCGAGCAGAGAACCCCGGACAGCGCCCACTGCTCCTCGAAGGCGTCAAGGGAGCCAGCGGACGCCTCCCAGAGGAACTCCACCCGGAGACGTGAGCAGACGAGGGTTCGGAAACAAGCCCCACAGTCGCAGGAGTCTCCGTCGGCCAACCTCCTCTCCCTGGTCGCGTGGATGGCCTTTTTAGCCAGGGCGAGGAGGAGGTTGACCAGGAGGTCCCGCGACTTTGTGGGGCCACGGATAGGGAGTGCATGGATAAGGAGGTGAGGGGAAAAGTGCAGCCAGAAACGTAACAGAATGTCGGTGAGGAGCCGGTATAGGGGCTGCAACCTGGCGCACTCTAGGTAAACATGCGCCAGGGTCTCCCTCACGCCGCAGAAGGGGCAGGTGTCCGGGACAGGGGTGAACCGCACCAAGTACACGCCCGTGCTCACGGCCCCGTGAAGGAGCCGCCAGCTGATATCCCCGGCGGGCCTCGGGACCAGGGTGGAGTACAGGCTGGCCCACCGGGGCTCCACACCCTCCACAGGTGGCAAGAGGTCCCGCCACTTCTGGTTATTACCTTTGAATTTCTTCACTATGGTCTCCAGAGATGTGTTTCTTTGAGAAGATTCCCAGAGTCTCCATTTCAGTTCAGAAGAAAAGGCCCCTGAGTTCTGAAACTTCTCCCTCTCGCATCTGAAGAACAACCCAGAGTCACTCCATGTGGAGTTCGGTCATGTTTGTGTTTTACTAACATGTATTTTACTCTAGTGAATGGCTGTAGCTCAGCAGACCCTGGAGGTTAAATTCTCTGTTGCCCCAGGAACAGGTCCAATCCCAGCTTGGACACTACAAGCTTCCCCTTCATTCTGGTGAGACCGATACTGGAAAACTGCATCCAGTTCTGGGGTCCCCACTTTAAAATGGATGTTGAAAAAGTGGAGCCGGTGCAGAGAAGACCCACAAATCTGATGTGAGGGCTGGTGAAAATGCCTTGTCCTGAGAGATCCCTGCCACTTGAGTGTGGGGTATAAATGCCCATGTGACGCAGCAGGGACTGGGAATTGACCTGGGAATGTTGCAGGGGAGTTTTACGGGGACTGTCTGCACTGGGGATGGGAGACGTTCCTTGAGGGAAGATACCTGAGCACGTAACATGAGAGCCCAGGAGAGGGGTTGGGGCCAGGAGACACCTTCTGCCTGGGAAACGGGCCAAAGGCTGGAGGAGGAGCTGGGGGGAGGCTGGGGGAGACGGCAGGAGCGGGGTTCAGTTTAGAGCTGGCTGGGGAAACGGAGGGAGCCCCAGGATTGGGGTCTAAGCTCCCTGCCCCACAGAAGGACTTGACTGAGGGGTCCTGGTTGTACCTTCAAGCTCTGTTTTGGGCCGTGTTCCTGTCGTCCAATAAACCTTCTGTTCTACTGGCTGGGTGAGAGTCACGGGGAATCGCAGGAAGTGGTGGGTGCAGGGCCCTGACTCCCCCTCACTCTGTGACAACCGTCATGGGGAGAACAGACTTGGCACTAAAGGGCTCCTCAGGTTAGCAAACAAAGGCAGAACAAGGACCAATGGCTGGAAGCTGAAGGCAGAGAAATGCCCATGGGAATCAGACAGACATTGTTAGCAGTGCGGGTGCATTAACCAGTGGCAGAAACTGCCCAGGGAAGTGGTGGAATCTCCATCTCCTGACAGGGCACCAGACCAGGGGGGCCGTGGCCCCATCACTTTTAAAGGTGGGCGAGCTCTGCTCTCTGCCCTGGTACCTGCCTGAAAGGTGAGTGATGGGGGAGGGGCGGAGAGGAGCGAGGAGGGGGTGGGGTCTCAGGGGAAGAGGCGGAGCAGGGGTGGGGCCAGGGTTTGGGCACCGCTGACCCCCCCCCCCACTGCTAGGCAGCCTCAGGCGTTACTGTCTGTTGATGTCGGTAAATCAGGACTGACTGGCTTTCTGGAAGGTGCTTTAGTCAACACACGTCAGGATTTAGTCAAATACAAGTTACTGGGCTGAGCACAGGAATAACTGGGTGAAGTTTAAGGACCTGACACACGTCAGCACCGACTCTGTGGGGGCTCCGGGGCTGGAGCACCCGTGGAACAAAAATAGTGGGTGCTCAGCAGGGGCGGCTCTAGAAATCACGCTGCCCCAAGCAGCGCGGAGCGCTGCGCTGCCCTTCCCCGGTCCTGCGGCGGGTCCCCTCTTCCCGCGGCTCCGGTTGAGCTCCCGCTGCGGCAGGTCGACCGGAGCCCGGGACGAGTGGACCTGCCGCAGGCATGACTGCGGAAGGTTAACCGGAGCCGCGGGACCACGGCACCCGCCGCAGTCATGCCTGCGGCAGGTCCACTCGTCCCGGGCTCCGGTCGACCTGCCGCAGCCATGACGGCGGCAAGTCCGCCGGCCCAGCCTCCCGCCCTCCCCGGCGGCAGGGGACGCCCCCTACATTTTGCCGCCCTAGGCACCAGCTTGTTTTGCTGGTGCCTAGAGCCGCCCCTGGTGCTCAGCACCCAGCAGCAGCCCCACAGATCAGCTTCCACCGCTCCCCACCCACCCCGTCCCCTCAGTCTTGTACTGAGAGTGTGGGAAGCAGGATCCCCTGACGTATCCCGTACCCCACTGAAGGGAGATAATTAGGGACAATCCTTGTGGTGATGTAGATGCCCATCGTACCAGGACCTGGTATGAGACCCACTTCAAAGATAATTTATGTTCTTATTTAGCTCTTTGGATACATACGATGGTCAGTCCACTAGCTCCGGGGTTCTCAGCTTACAAAGGCCAGTGTGTGTCCACCCCGCACTGGGGGACGGCAAACGACTGAATGAACCGGCACTGCCCAGGGAGCCGGGAGCAGTGGGAGTCGGTGCAGTTCTGGGGGCAGGGCTGGAGCTGGGGGGAACTGGCTGGCGCCTTCTATTGCTGGTTCGTCAATGGCTGGGGGATGAGCCATGTAACACGGCCGGGCGGGTCCCTGCCCGCAGGTGTCTGTGTCAGCGCAGGGCCTGTCAGGCTTGTAGCTCGACATCAGCATCACGGGGCGAGAGGCAGCCCAGGCTGGGGATCTGGAGGGCTCAGCAGTGCCACAGTCCAGGCTGCACCCCGGGACCCCGTCACACTGATGTAAATCTCCCTTGTGGCCAATTAAACTGATTCCTCCTTGTTCTGCCCTCAGGGGACGTGAAGAACAACTGGTCACCGCTCGCTGCAGAGCAGCCTCAGGCAGATCTGGAGACTGTTATCAGGCCCTGCCTCAGTCTCCTCTTCTCTAGCCTGAACACACCCATTTATTGCAACCTTCCTCACAGCTCGTCCAGTCTAAACCTCGGGTCACTTCTGTTGCTCTGCTCTCAACTCTCCCCAATTTCTCCACGTCCTTCTCACAGTGCGGTGCCCAGAACTGGACACAGGATCCCAGCTGGGGCCTCCCCGTGGCGAGAAGGGGGGAACAACGTCCTCCTGTGTCTGACCCTGACACTCCTGTTAACACACCTGTGCTGGGTGCTCACCCCACATCAGCCCCCGGAAAGGGGGAAGGAAGCAGAGAACGAGGAGATTGGGGAGACAGGCCACACACGGGGGGTTCAGGCCAGAGCAGTGACCCCTGGCTGGACGATGAAGCTCAGCTGAGCAGGTGGGGGCTGGGCTCGTGCAAAGCCAGGAAGGTGGCAGCAGAAATGGCTGCAGTGAGGAGTCTGCAGCCCCCCTGTGCACTCGACAGGGCAGGAGGGACCCAGGCAGAGAACAGCCTGCTGGGAGCCGGGCCTGGGGGAGGGAGTGTTAGACTCACAGGGCCAGAGGGGGCTGCCAGGGTCACCTGGTCTAACCCCCGTCAGAGAGCAGGGGGGAGACGAAGGCCTGTGGGAGGGGAGTGGGGAGCAGCCCAGGGAGGGAGCAGACGCTGCCTGCATGTGGCAGGGTCCCTGGGCTGGAGCCTGGAGCAGTGGGCGGCTCGAGTTCCCCACCCAGCCCCGGCTGGAGCGGCATTGCCTGGGCAGTGGGGCCAGCGAGACGCTGCCCCCCAGCAGGGAAACCATTCAGTGACCTGGCTGGGGGCTCAGTCACGCAGAGGAAGCTGCAGCTCCTGGGGGGAGAGATGAGGCTGCAGAGTGAGAGAGAGGGGGTGGGGGGGAGACGCCAGGGGAGGGGTTGGCCCTGGAAGAGCTAATCCCCATAGCAGCCAGGAGGGGGCAGCACCTGCGGTGAATACAGCAACCTGGGACAGCATCCCACAGTGACATCTGCCTTTCACAAGAGCATCACCCTGCCGCCTCCTTCACTGTGTGACCCACTGCCACCCCCAGAGCTTTTCCCGCAGTCCTGCTGCCTCCCCAGTGATTCCCCATTTCCTAGTTGTAGGTTTGATTTTTCCTCCCAACGTTCAGCACTTTGTCTCCATTGAATGTTCCCTTCAATTGATTTTAATCCTTCCTCCCTCCGCCCTGTGTCTCTTGTGTCTATTTAGACTGTAACCTCCCTGGGGCAGCGACTGTCTCTGTCTGTGTCTGTGCAGCACCCGGCACGCTGGTTTTTCCTTGAGTCTCCAGGCGCTGCCATAGCACTACTGATAACAGCACGTTATAAACTCCTCAGAGCAGGGAACGTCTCTTCCATCATATCTGTGGCCACGCCCAGCACACGGCTAGAGCTCACTGCATAATTAGAAACAATTAACAAACAGCCCATTGAACAGTCATCAGCTGGCCCTGACTTTCCATCCCTACCGACCTGGGTGGAGTTTGGAGTCTATGACTTAGAAATGAAAAACTCATTCTCCATCCCCGATCTCCTGAGGTCTCCAGTCCACCAGCCACACTACAAATAACACCCCTGTCTGTGGGTCAGTCACTCTTTTCTCAGGCTGCTCTATTCTGGAGTCTGGTCACAATGACAACAGCCCCGAGATGAGATGTAACGGAGGGAGATTGGGAACCAGCCCCACGCTCTGCACTGCTGGGCCGTGGGGAGCCAGGTCTCATGTCCAAAATCCCTTCCCTGCCCTGGGAAGTGAAAGGGAGAGTGAGAAGGAGCCACCTACCTGCTCAAGGTGCCTTTGATGTCCTAGAGGGGAGAGAGAACAGGAAATTCAGTCCCAGCTCTCACACTAAGGATCCCTCCTGCTCTGGAGGGGACTCACTTGGTCTTCACAGTTTGAGGTTCAAAAAAAAATTATTGGTTATTTATTAACACAAACAAAACCATTCAATGTGTTGCCTTTGCTCTTTCAGAGAAGTGCTCTGACTGCAGGAGCTGGGCCCAGGAAGTTTGTATACGGAGGCACACGGGCTCTTTGTGTAATGACATTTGCATAACCACCCGGCACATGGAACCCGAGGGCTCAGTCTTGCGATGTGTTGAACAAAGATCTTCCTAACGCTCACAGGTGTGGGGAAGATCCCCTCCTACAGACTCCAGTGGGGCCAGAGGGAGGGATGCCCCCAGGCTGTGCTGCCCCCGTGCTGTAAACTCTCTCCCCACTCGCCCACAAACACTCCGAAGGCCCGTCCTGTGGGCTTCTTGACATGCACAGGAAGGTGGGGCTGGATGAGAACAGTGGGTGTGGGGTACAGAGTAACACAGGGCCAATCACCATCCTACACCCCAGGTTCAATGCAGGACACCCGAGGAGTGAAGATGCTGCCCACAGCAGATACTGGTCGCAACAGAGAATTTGACCCTAGATATCAGGTAGAGATATCCAGGATACTACATTTTATTTCTCACTTTTTTTTCTTTTTTTTTGCCAGTTAGAGGCATTTTTTGAAAAATAAAATCATGAGAAGGCTTTTGGAATTCTAACGACTACTTACACATTCAGGCTGCCATAAGTAATGAACAGCTTCCCTAACTAACTTCAGTTCTGGCAGAGAAAATCATCACAGCCTCAGACCTCATGTATCAATTTTAAAGCCAATATTTTCCCTTTTTCTGATATCTAGGAAAAGTGGCAAAATCTGGCTTTAAATGCAATCGTAGCTTCAATCGTAGCTATTTCCATAATTAAAGACTGGTTCCACCTTTAATCTTTTGGTGTTAGTGTTTGGAACACAGGAAATGCCAGACTGGCTCAGACCGGACGTCCAGCTAATCAGTATTCTGTCTCCAAAGGTGGACAGTGCCAGATGAGAGGAAGATGTAAGATAATCTGACCCCCACATTCTCATCCTTCTCTCTAATAGTTAGCGACTGGCTGAAGCAATGAAGCATGAAGTTTAATATCACTCTGCATATTCTTGTCATCCATAGAAATATCTGATCACTTTTTGAGTTTTGCTAAATGCTTGGTCTCAAGGATATCCAGTGGCAATCAGTTCCACAGTCTAATTACGTGATGTGTGAAAAAGCGTTCATTCCATCAGTTTTGAATTTGTCACCTTCTAATTTAATTGAATGTTCCTTTGTTCTTGCATTAGGAGACAGGAAGAATAGAGTTTGGAGTTTACCATTTTTGGAGGCGTTTTCTCCCACTAGAATTCAAAAGAGGAATTTCTTTTCATTTAGGACTTGATCCAATGCCCATTGTACTCAAGAAGTACATTTCCATTGACTTTAATGGGCATTTTATCAAGCCCTTAAGGAACAATAATGTATATTGTAGCAATACTGTATGATCTGGCCTTTCATTCCTACACTCCAAAAGTGAAGGTTTAGGAGACTTTCTCACCCTGTGAAAGGTTCTGGGGTGTTTCTAACACCGTCTCACCTGCAGGAATTCACTCGCTGGCTGCTGGCACTTCTCCTCCATCTTACTGATCAGGGAACTGAAAGAGGAGAGTTCCTCAGATAGTCTGGCAACATACTCAGCCCCCATCTTTTCAATTTCCTTATTCAGCTCTTCCAGCTGGGCCAGCAGGAGTCGCTCTTGTTCCTCCAGAAACTGGCACAGTTGCTGAAATTCAGCCACAATCTTCTGCTTCTCAGTTTCCAGCTGTTTCTGAAATGAAGAGATACAAACAGAGAAAGCACAGGTCAAGGACAGGAACACGGAGTGAGATATGGGACATTTTGTAAAGCCTCATGTATGCACACGGGGTATGTCATTGCAACCCCGTAGAATTTAACTCCTGATATTTTATGGAGAACAAACTCTATGCTCAGTGGACTGATGATTTTCCAATGGATTTTCAAGAATCCTAACTGGTGTTTAGAATATGAATTTTTCTTGCATGATTTGGATAATCTGAGATCAGTGGCTTCTAGAAAACCAGATCCTTCTAGTAACAGGAAGCACAGCAGGTGTGGGATTCAGAACTGGACTGGCAAGGATTATTTTAATAGAGGAAACAGCAGAACCCAAACTAAGAAGCACTAGACTTGATCTGGGGAACACAAGCTGTCCACAAAATACATAGAGACATAAAGGGCATTTTAAAAAAATGTACTAAAATTTGGGCTCCCTCATTTGCTGAGATGAGTTCTGAAAACAGTTTTGGATACATAACATTTGGCCCACCATAAATCTTGGATTTTAAGCCACACAGGGACCTTGAGCACAAATTGAGCTGCCGGGAAGACCCCTTTTTGCACATGCAAATCTGAGTTTGCAGGTTGCTTAGGGATGAGTGCATGTGAACTGGACAGAAGGCCACCAATTCATGTTGTTTCTGGAGCACTCTCTGGCCCCGGATACCCTGGGAGCCAGGAAATCAGACCAGATCTGGACCCAGATCTTCTCCATGGCGATGTCTAGCAGCGATGCCATTCCGGGTCTGTTCCAAAGCTCACTGAACTGACCCGGAGTCTCTCCAATGACGTCCTTGTGCTTTGTTTTAGGCACTAAGTGAACCTCCTCCTCTGGGGCAACAGATTCCCAGAGCAGCTGCACTGATTGGCCAGCTGCAGTTATCGCTGTTCAAAGTGCAGCTGGCCAAAAAATTGGGAGGTGGGGGAATTTGCAAAAATAATTGAAATTTCAAAGTTATTTCCATGTCTCAGTTTTGAAAATGGAACTTCCTTTGATTTGTTTGAAAATATGTCGAAATAACTTTTGAAAAATGTCACATTTTTCTTTCTCCCTTTTCCCAAAATGGAAAAAAATAATGTTCATTTCCCCCCATTTTTCTTTTTAGTATTTCTTCTCTGTACCTCTTCAAAAGAGCTCCCAGTTTTGAAAAAGTGGCAAAAAGAAAATGGAAAAACTAAGGGGGAAAAAAACCTGGAAATTATTCATTTTAGTGCACTCAGGAGAAAAAAGGACTAAAAAGAGAAAGAGAGAGATAAAAAACAAACTTGAAAGTTTTAAAAATGTTCAGCTTTTTAAAAGCCAAATGAAATTTCAGTTTGAAATGACACAAAAATGTTTGTTTTATTTTGAAATTTTCTGTCAAAAAATTAAAATTTTGTTGCAAGTGACTTTTTCCCATGAAAAAAGTTGTTTTCGACTAAACCCCTTTTATCTGCTGGAAGCTTTTTCGGTTGAAACTTTTCAACCAGCTTTAGTTGAAAGGAGAAAGGAGAAACTACTGTTAATTAACAAATTACACTCGAATTATCAGTGAAAATATTTGGATGATTAAAACTCTTTCTTTAATGCTGCATTTTCCTGCTGACTCTCAATTAATGCAGAACAGGTTTTCTTTACAATGAGAATAAAGAAATGATCATCTTTCATGGGTGAGTACGTGTTACTCACTATTTCTCTTACGATACTCAGACTAAGCAGTGGATTGATAATGTCCCTGTGCACATCTGCATCTGAGTAATAACGGCACCTACCAGCAGTTCATGGCTTTTATCTTCCCCACTCAGTTTAAATGACAGAATCGCTTCTCTCTCTTTTTTCAAACTCTCCAAATGGCTCCGAATTCGTTCCTAACAAAAGAAAAACTGGTTTAGTTTTGGTTGTTTTTGGAGGCTTTCCCCCCATTTATTTATATTTGCAAGAATATCAAATACATAATAAAATGGGTGAGTGCTCTAACCCCATGACTATACAGCCAGTCTCATGCTTGTGGTCTGTCTGTCTCTCTCAAATGACATTTTATCCCCAGTAGAACAGCTTCTCCAGGGGAGAAGGAGGGAGCCCCACATTACAATAGCCCATGGGTGGGGCACTCCCCTGAGAGATGGCAGATCCCTGTACCAATCTCTTCTCCTCACTGGGTGGAGGAGGGACTTGAACCAGTGAACCTACTTCCCAGGTGGGTACCCTAACCCCTGGGCTAAGAGTCAGGAGGGAGGCTGCCTCTGTGTGTACCAGCTTGTGGGGCCTGAAGTGGCAAGATTGTTCAGAGGCCACCTACCAGGTTGGGCCCAACCCACTACCTAGGCAGCCGAACGCCTGTCTTCCTCCAGACTGTGACTTGCTCTAGGGCTTAGGTGGGAAATAGGCGTCTGGATGCCTAGCGGGAGGCAGCACTGCAGTGTGCATGTGCCTAGAAATATAGGGATGGTGTAAAAGCTGGAACGAGCCAGAAAGGCCCAGACCAACATTTTAGTCAATAAAATTGTTGCAAAAACCAGCAGGTGCTTTTACAGACAGTTAAGAACAATATTTTAGTGATGAGAACAGACTCATAACACATTGTGCTCCTGGGGGAATTCAGTGCCGCTGCGCAATGCAGGATTTTGCAGAAATTAATGTTGGGCACCAAAAATTTCCTTTTTCCCCACAGAAATGGGCTGCAGAGACGTTGGCCGCCACTAGGGGCTGCTGGACTTGGCAGAGCCCAGATCGCAAATAGAGACAATCCCAGGGGGAGGGAACGGGAGTGTCCCCAGCAGCTGCTGCGGTTGCCAGCCCAACCCGAGGGCAGGAAGGGGGCAGCAGCAAGCAGGAAAGTAGGGTGACCAATCGGGACAGTCCTGATTTTGGGATCTTTTTCTTATATAGGCTCCTATTACCCCCCAACCCTTGTCCCGATTTTTCTCACTTGCCATCTGGTCACCCTGCAGGAAAGTCTGTGCAAGCCGGGACCCAGCATCAGGCTGTTTCTCCTTCTGGATCCCTGGGCTCTGGGGGAGATGGGCTGTGAGGGTCTGGGCCAGGGGGAACCTCGCAGCTGGGCTCTGGGGGGAGAGGGGGTGTGAGTGTTTGGCCCCCCGGCTGGGCTGTTGGGAGAGGAGGCAGAGAAGCAGGAACTGGGCTGTTGTCGGGGTCTCTTTAACTCTCTACCCCTGTATTGTTACAGACAGACTTGCTGACAGGTATTTTGAAATAAATTACAAAATAATTGTCTGCACGGGGGGGAACCTCGCAGCTGGCCTCTGAGGGAGACGGGGTGTGAGTGTCTGGGCCAGGGAGGGCTCCACAGCTGGGCTCTGGGGGGGAGTGGACAAAAATGATACTCACAATACAACTGAGACTAATGCTGCACTACAGAACACCCCGACACACCACCTGTTCAACAAACAGCTTTATTAACAAAACCACCCGCAGACTCAGCTCTGAAGTGGCTCATGGGACCCAAATAAAGGGCAATGGCTGGAACGGCATTTTAACAAATAAAACTGATTTCAAACAGCTCAGCGGAAACAGTCAGACAACACTGGGAACGTTACTGTAGTCATGAGAACTGATTAACAGCTGAGTGTCATTAACCCATTCCAGCCCAGAACCATTTTCAAACCAAGGAGGAGCCTGAACAGTCGGTTCTGAAGTGGCTCGGGGGACCGAAGTTTTCCATGCAGCACATACAGGTGAGACCGATACAGGCCTAATGAGAAACTCATCTGAACCGACCTTTAACCCAGGTTTTCGGGGGATAATTCACTTTACTAAACCCACCCAGGTCAGCAGCAGTTTCACTGTAACAGCACTGTGCTATAGGTATAAATTTCAGCCCCTGGGCAATTCAGAACTGACTTTTCTAGGACCTTATCGGTGTTAAAAATGGTTTTTAGCAAGACCAGGTTAATAGCAGTGTGTTATAAGTCTCATTGCTAAAGGATTGTCCGTAAGGGTGTCGAACGGTATCCGCTGGTTTTTGCCATCATTTTTTAATTAAAATGCAGTTCCTGCCCATTCCAGCCCTTACACCGTCCCGTGATTTCTTACCTTGTAATCCTCAGCAGCCTCCTCTATGGGAACCACCGTGTGATCTCTGTGATCTCGGGACAGGTGGCAAACCACACAAATGGGTGTTTGATCCTCTTGGCAGAAGACTTTTAAATCCTCGTTGTGTTTTTCACACACTGTCCCAACTTCTGGTTCTTTTGCTGACTCCAGTGTCAGTTTTCTGGAAGCTTCTACAATATTCCTCAGCTGTCTGTTTGGTTTGAGGTTTCTCCGGGAGAAGGTTTCTCTGCACTCAGGACAGGGGAAGTCTGCACTCAATTCCTCCCAGCACCGAGTGATGCAGGCCTGGCAGAAATGGTGCCCACAATCTAGAGACACTGGATCTTTAAAATAATCTAGACACACCACACACGTCAGTTCACCTAGGAGCAGTTGTGCTGGATTCGCAGCAGCCATGGCTGCTTCTTCAGAGAAGAGAGGAATTTAGTTTCCTTTTATTGTTCTCAGAAATGGGCTGATTCTGAACTTTGCACACCAAATGGGCATTTCCTACATGTACATTGCCTCATGTTACTCTTGGGAGGCTGGAAACTGCTTCTGGTCTGAGTTAGCACCTGGAGGAGGCACCAGGACAGACTGTGGAGTGGCAGCACCTGACGCTGTCGCTCCCTGCAATGGTGCAGCCTGGCCACTCTGCAGAACAGCGGATTGAAAAACAGCACCTGCCACATCCACACCGAGCTCCATACAGCATTTCTCCCGCCATCGCTTGTTGTGGGACTGCAGAGGGACCTACAGCCTAGCTCAGGGCACAGCTCCCTGCAGCAGGTGGTTCTGGGAATATTTACAAAGTCCTGTGGGCTGCCAGTGGTATTCCAGGCTTTAGAAGGAGAGGATCCTAGAGTCCTGCCCCTCCCCCTCAACCCAATGACTGGGGCAGTGACCATCTTTTTTTCTGCTCAGTGATTGCCATCTGTGGTTGATACAATAATTTCTAAATATCGTCTTCCTAGGCAGGTTCCCAGAGGTCAGCAGGGGATAGACACATGGTCTGCGACTCAGGAAGAGGGAAAACGGGGCTGGAACAATGGGGGCCGGAGTCACTGCCTCATTCTCACCAACTGCAGCATGAAAACAGGTTGATACCTTGTGCCAAGGGCTTTGCATGAGGTACCGCTGGGCTTCTTAGCCTCCATCTAACTTCTGCAAAGTCCTGATTGGCAAAGCTGTTCCAAGTGACAAAAAGGCCTGGTGGATCTGTGGTGCTTCCAGTGACATATGCAATCAAGTAGTTTTCACTGTGAGGGGTTTTAACCCATTTCTCAGAAAATAACCTAAAGATTCAGATCAAATTATCAGATCGCAGAGCAGTGGATTTGTCTGTGGGGGACCAACGCTGTCATCTCTGCTTGAGTATGAGCCACTGTCACTGGCCAAGGGAGTGGAAGTTCCTGCTGCTCTTTGGGTTATAACCCGTGAGTTAGACTCTAATAAAATCCAGCTGGGAGACATTGGGACTATTATCAGAAGAAATTTAGGGCAAGAAACCGACTGATTGGCCCTTACTAAAGACATTTTCTGACAGTAAAAATCTTCTCAGTTATTGCCCTGTCTGTTAGCTCCTTTTTAAGGGAAAGTTCATCCAGAATATTCTGTCAAGGCAACTCTAGTGCTAGTTGCGGGGACCCCAGATTTCCTTGACTCCCGTCAGTCCGGTTGTTAGCCAGCGTTTAGCGCACAGACTACATTGGTAACAGACCGTCTCCAGATCGTGGGTGAAGATCAAGTCAATCACGCTGACTCTTTGACATCTGTCAGACGTCTTTGATATACTGACTATGGTGAATTGTAACTCATAGTGCTACACTCGAGTGGCTTTGTCCTTTCTAGGGGGATCCCATAGGTCGTGCATTGCAATTTTCGGTCTGCCCTGAGGACTTTTTCATGCAGGCTGCCACAAGCTTCTATTCTTAAGTTAAGGAGAGAGGTCCATGAGCTGCTCTTCCAACTGTTAAAACAACACAAGCCATTCAAGTTTGCAGTTTGTGTTGGGAGGTTTTAATTTAAGGATAGAGCTAATATGATAAGTAATCATTGTATTGCATGGTGAGAGTTCATGGGCATAATAATTTCATCTCACCGTATCACTGCTAATCTGAAGGCTGAAGTCCAGCCCATCCCTATTCTCGGATGACTCTATAATTTATGGGAAATTACAAAACAGCAGTAGGAAGTCCCGTGTTCTGACTGGCCATTAGACATCATGCTGTGACATACATTGCAACCCCACGCAGTGTTTTTGGTGACCACTGTTCTACATTTCTGAAAGGTTCATGTGAGATTGTGTCTTACTCCATGGGGGAGGGTCCCACAAGTCTCCAGGAACTCGAAAGGGGGTGTGGGTGGGAGAGGGATTAAGGGGAGTCACTGAATACTGTAACCAGCCCCACAGGTGCCAACTGCTTCAGGCCTCCACTCCTGTGATAGGGCCACATGGCCTCCCCTTTCACACACCCCACACCCTGTGCCGCCAGCACAAAGGGGTGTCAAAGCTTTACCTGAATGAGGGAGGTAAAGTGGGTTCAACAACTCACCCTTCTTAAAATACTCTGCGTCGGGTCTCTCATGGCAAACCATTGTTTGCCATTTTCACAAGCGCAGCAGCCTGGGGCAGACACGGGTTGGCAGAGGAAGCGTCTTCCCAGTGCGGGGCTGAGGTGGGCCTTACCCTCCCTCACCACGGGGCCCCGCGCCCGGCTCCTCCTCTCCCCCCGAGGCCCCACCTCCAGCCAGGCCTGAAGCGGGCCAGGATAAGAGCCCAGGGGGCCTTTTCAGCAACTTTAACTGTGATTCAGGAGCTCCTTCGGCACCTGAAAACAATTGAGGTTTTTTGCAGATTATTACTTAGAAATTAGCTGACAGGAACCTGTATCTAATTCCTATTAGGGCTGTCAATTAACTGCCATTAACGCCTGCAATTAACGCACAGCACAATTAACGTGTTACATTTTTTAACCGGCATTAATTGCGGCCCCTCAGGGCGGGAGGGCAGCAGGAGCTGCTCCAAAAAGCCTGGCTGGTCAGGGGCAGTTACACAAGCTGCCACCAGGGGGCTGGAAGAGAAGAAGCGACAGACAGTGGGGTAAAAACAGGACGGCCGGGGGCTCACCGGAGCAGCCCCCCCACCCCGCTTACAGGGCTCGCCCGAACCGCCCTCCCCAGGCCGCCTGCAGCCGGGGCTGACCCGAGCCCCTATCCTGAGCTCAGGGGCTGATCCCCCCCCAGCTCCACACCTCCCCCGGGTGAGGCTGATCCCGCCCCCACCCTGAGCTCAGCGCCCCCCAGGGGTTCAGCTCTGAACCCAGCACCTCCCACCAGCAGCAAATTTCCCCACTTTCCTGCTGGCGGGCAGGGGCATCGCTGCCTTCAGCTGACCCCAGGCTGCAGCCGCCTCGCTCTGCTCTGCCTGGCAGCCGGGACAAACGCCCCGTTTGGTGAAGAAGGAGGGACGGCCGGGACAGAGCTGGAAAAGGGCCCTGTCCTGGCCAAAACGGGACATATCGTCACCCTACCCAGCCCGGGCCCTGTTGTCCCCAGCCGGCCCCTCACTCCTGGGACCAACCCCCCCGTTTCGTGCCCCACTGCCCCTAGCTGGCCGCTTGCTCCGGGGTACCCCATAGAGAACATGGGCCTGGCGAGCTCAGCCTCCCTGCACCAGCCTCCCCTCTGCAGTATGGGGAGTCCCTGAGGTAAAACCCACCCTCGCAAACAAGGGCTCCCTCAGCGGAAGGGAGCCCACCATGCTCGGTAAAGGGAGGCCGGCCTGGCGAGCCCAGCATGTTGGTGATTTTATATAATAAATGATTTTAAACGTTTAGGATCAGGTTTTTTCATGTGGTTTCCCCCCTCATCAATATGGACTTTGGGACTTTTTGAAATGGAGTCAAATGTCCATTTTTCCCCCAGAGGCAGGAAAATGAAGGCGCCCGAGCTGTGGTGCAAAGGGCTGGTTCAAACCGGTTGGAACTGGCTTGTAACTGCCGTCCCCTCAGCGCTTTCCCGCCACTCGCGCCTTATAAGGCCCTGTGCCCTGTCGTCACGGCGCTGCCCGTCCGGGGGCAGCCATGTGCGGTCGGGCTTTTGCCCAGGTCTCCGGATCGAGAGCTGGGAAGGCTCCTGTGACCCCAACAATTTATCTGCCACCCAGGGTCCTTTGGTCCCTCCGCAGCTCCGGTCCCAGCCGCTTGTCACCATCCCGCGGCCGAGATCCAGCGTTTCTCCCCAAAGGGCAGCGTTCGGCCGAGGGGAGAACGCCCTGGACCCACCCCTCACTACCATGTGCCCTGCCCAGAGATGACATGGGATTAGCAGGAGGCCATAGAGGGGATTTGATCTGTTTTGTTCTTCCTGCCAAGGGAGGGGTATATTGGGCCTGAGCTTTAAGCTCCTTTGTTTCAGTCCACTGGTCGCTGAGTGTTTGTGTTTGCTTATGGCTTTCTCCTTGCCCCTGTTGCCGGCACAGAGGCCCGAGGACAGCAACAGTGGGGGGGGGGGGTCGTTGCCCGGTGTGCTTCGCACCAATGAACACACCAAGGTGGAGAAGCAGACAAAGTTTATTTGAGATCTCAAAGCGATGCCAGGAGACAGACACGTCTCAAATCAAGCACACTGATACAAGCAGTTTCCCCTTTTTTATACCCAAGCTGATTCCCCCGCTTCTCCCCCCCCCTTCCCCCTGTAGCAGTTACATCAACCTTGGCAGCTGCAGCTCGTTAGTGATCTTTCCTTCTGCAGTTATCTTGAGACCGATTTGAGCTGTGTTGCAACTGATAACTGGCTGTTACACCTTCCATTCTCTGTTGCTGGCTTGTTAGGTCGATTAAAGTTCAAACATGGACGGGCTTTGGTTCATTTAGGCCTAGTGCAGGGAGGCTTCATCGACACTTGTGGTCTTCCACCCTCCCGAGTTACCTAGGGTTATGCCTAATGACACCAACATATTCATAAATGATCTGAAGAAAGGGGTAAACAGTGAGATGGCAAAGTTTGTGGATGATACTAAACTGCTCAAGATAGTTAAGACCAAAGCGACTCTGAAGAACTTCAAAAAGATCTCACAAAACTAAGTGATTGGGCAACAAAATGGCAAATGAAATTTAACGTGGATAAATGTAAAGTAATGCACATTGGAAAAAATAACCCCAACTATACATACAGTATGATGAGGGCTAATTTAGCTACAAGAAGTCAGGAAAAAGATCTTGGAGTTATCGTGGATAGTTCTCTGAAGATGTCCACGCAGTGTGCAAGAGGCGGTCAAAAAAGCAAACAGGATGTTAGGAATCATTAAAAAGGGGATAGAGAACAAGACTGAGAATATCTTATTGCCCTTATATAAATCGATGGTACGCCCACATCTCGAATACTGTGTACAGATGTGGTCTCCTCACCTCAAAAAAGATATTCTAGCACTAGAAAAAGGTTCAGAAAAGGGCAACTAACATGATTAGGGGTTTGGAACAGGGATTATGAGGAGAGATTAAAGAGGCTAGGACTCTTCAGCTTGGAAAAGAGGAGACTAAGGGGGGATATGATAGAGGTCTATAAAATCATGAGTGATGTGGAGAAAGTGGATAAGGAAAAGTTATTTACTTATTCCCATAATACAAGAACTAGGGGTCACCAAATGAAATTAATAGGCAGCAAGTTTAAAACAAATACAAGGAAATTCTTCTTCACAGTCAACCCGTTATAACCCGTGAACAGTCAACTTGTGGAACTCCTTACCTGAGGAGGTTGTGAAGGCTAGGACTATAACAGGGTTTAAAAGAGAACTGGATAAATTCATGGTGGCTAAGTCCATAAATGGCTATTAGCCAGGATGGGTAAGGAATGGTGTCCCTAGCCTCTGTTTGTCAGAGGATGGAGATGGATGGCAGGAGAGAGATCACTTGATCATTGCCTGTTAGGTTCACTCCCTCTGGGGCACCTGGCATTGGCCACTGTTGGCAGACAGATACTGGGCTAGATGGAGCTTTGGTCTGACCCGGTACGGCCGTTCTTATGTTTTTAAGAAAACAATTCATCCGCTTACGAATAACAACAAACGTGCTCATAGCACCTCGGGCGGCCCAGGCAGCGTCCGCGCAGCGCTGCAGAGAGCAGTTCCCTTCCCACGGGGACAGGGCCAGTTTCCCAGCGGGGCTACATTGGGGTTGCTCCATTGGCTCAACGGGGCCAGATCTGCAGCTGGTGCAGGGTGGTGTTGTCCCATGGGAGTCATGGGGCTGGTGCCAGTTTACACCAGCTGAGGTTCTGACCCGTCCTGGTGTTTTCACCGGTTCGGTAGCTGTGACACGACAGGCAGGTCCCTCCTTCCCCACAGAACTTATCTCATGTCAGGTGTTAGCAAATGTTGAGTCTTTAAAATAATTTCCTCACTAGCTCTTTTGGCAGCTGGGAGTTTTACCAGCAGCAGCCAGTTCACTCGCTTCTCCCCCACTCCCAACCTGCCTCCCTGCTGCCCCAGCCAAGCCCCAGCCGCCCCCTTCCCACCAGCCAAAGCCTCCGTTCGTCCCCCACGATGCAGTTCGGTGCCCTCAGCTCAAAAAGTCCAGACACCTCGAAAGATGGGACTGGGGGCCGAGGGAAACGAGTTGGAGTTCAGAGAAATAACTCACCAGGGAACTGCTGAGCTGAGACACTTTCATATTTGATGCACTGAAACTTGGAAGCTGTTCTGCAGAATTTCCTGCTGAGCACGAGTGAGTCAGAAACCCCCGAGCCTGGCCCTGGGGCTCAGGTCCGGGCAGGGTCCGACCAGACAGGACTAAAAGCCCCTCAGCTGACTCAGGGTCACGGGGCTCAGCCTCCAGGGCTGAAAACCTGCTGTGGAAACGCTCCGGCTGGCGCCCGAGCTCTGGGAACTTGGGCAAGGGGAGGGGCCCAAAAGCTGGGCTCCAGCCCGAGCCCGGACGTCTACACGGCCGTGTTTGGCCCGGCAGCCTGAGCGCCGCGGATCTGAATCAGGTGACCGGGCCAGCCACAGCCGAGCGGCGCAGACGGAGCTTTTACCCCTGTGTAGCCGCACCCAGAGTACCCTGAGTACGGAGCAATGTTACCTGGCCGGCCTCTCCCTTCTCCTTTGACTGTAGCTAATCTCCTGCCGGCCCGTTTCTCTGGTCAGTGCTTTCCAACTTCTCCTGCTTGGGCTGAAGGAAACCTGACCCGGCTTTAACCCAGCTGATCCTCTGGGAAGAGACCGGATCCCGACAGAGTGAGATGGGAGAAGGTCTGTCAGCCCAGGCCCCGTCAGGACTGGCCCCAAGAGGGGCGGCTCGAGTAGAAGCAGTGAGCTCTGGTGTGACTGATGCGCTGTGTGACCATGACCAAGTTACTGCACCTCCCTGCCTCGGTTTCCCCATCTGTAAGTGGTGTAGTAATACGTACATACCTGCCCTGGGTGTGCGCTAACGCTGACTGGGTTAGTGTATCTGGGCAGGGCTTTCACAGGCAGAGGGCTGGGTAAACGCTAAGGAGAACATAGAACATTAGAGTCTCTGGCGGGCGGGCGGGGGGGGGGGAATGGATGGGGGCGCACACAGCCCCTGGCAGGGGGAGTGGGTTCCCTGGAAGGTTGTGGGGCCCATGGAGGGGTCCAGGAGCCCTGGGGGATGCAGTGAGCTCAGCAGCTCCGACATCCTGCCCCCTGCTAGCGAAACGGGGGGCAGGAGAAGGCCAAGCTGGGGCAGGGGGTGAGAAACTGAAAGCCAATGGGTCCAGTCCCTGCACTTCCCCATCCCCTTACAAGGCGACATCTCGCCCACCCTGCGCAAACCTCAGGTCCCCCGGAGCAGAGTGACCCTCCGGGGAGCCGCCTGGCGCAGTCACTGCTGGCTGCACTCAGCACCGGGCTCTGGTTTCCAGCATCGCTGGCAGGAGGAAGCGGGCGCAGCCAGGCGGTTCGTGGTCAGGCTTTTCTCTGCCCCTGGTGGGCAGGTTGAGGGGGAGGAGGGCAGGGGGGTTGTTGTTTTTTTATAAAGAAACGAAAAAAAGCCCCTGGCCTAGTGAAATTCTCACCCGGCAAATCAGACAGGGATCGAGGCCGGCGGGGCTGTGACTAACCCGCTCTCTGCGGATCCCAGCAGGCTCAGCTCTGAGCACTTCGCAGTCCAGCTTCTCCCGCGTCCCGGCCCAAACTGGTCCTTAATGGGGAATAGGAGGGAGCTCGGGGACTCCAGCACCACCGAGCCGGGGCTGGTCTGGGCTAAAAAAGATCCATCAGCAGAAAAATCCACTCCCCACCAGTGCAGTTACGCTGACCTAAGTCTCTGTGTAGACAGTGCTAGGTGGCTGGACCAATTCTTCTGCCCTCTGAGATAAGCCCAGTAAGCAGTGGTATCCCGCAGACGCCACCACTTGGCCTGACAAAATGAGATGTGGTGATTGTCATAGTCCGACGCCCCCTTTTCTCAGGGCTTTGATGGGCAGTGAAATGCATCATGTTTTCTATGTTGGGTATAGAAGTTATCGCCCCATTGACGTGCATGGGGTAGGTCTCCCTTCTCAGAGCAATGGGCTCAGGCTTTCTGCAGACTCAGGCAGTGTCGCTGCACCAGTTACACTCAGGACACAGGGGTTTGTGTGTGTGTGTGAGGAGGAGGGTAAATGATGTGTGATGAGGAGAAGGACCTGTCCTGGTCCGATCATAAACTTGGGGTGGATCAGTCTCTAAAGAAAACAACTCCTGGGATGTCAAGACTGATTCTGTAGCACCAAGCTCTAGCGTTTTAAAAAAATGGAAAAAAAAGAAGGCCAATGTACTTGAAGGTAAATGCACGAAACGTACATTCAGTGAAACTGAAAGGCAACAAATTGACTGATGACACAAGGCACACTTGGCCGGTGGAACTCCCTGCCACAAGACAAGCTCGCGCCCAACCGCTCCGGAAGATTAACAAGAAGGCTCAGACACTTGCAATGGAGAATGAGTCCAGCCACGAATTAGATAGTGAGGATTAAGAAACAAACCCTCAGGATTTGGTGAGGCTCTAACCTTCCTGCTTCAGACTGAAAACCAACTGTCAGCTACTGCAGGTCAGGAGGGAACGTTCCATGCAGGGAGATTTTCCAACATCTCCTACTGCCTAATTCTTACACCTTCCTCTGAAGCAGTTGATGGTCGCCGCTGTCAGAGAGAGGAGACCGGATGCTACGCAGATGATATTCCCAGTTCTGATCCAGTCAAAAAAGTCCTCAGTGCAGCCCTTTCTGCCTACTGCATCCAGCATATTAATTCCTCACTATTATTGTTTGTATTACAGGAGCACCTATGGGCACCACATCTCATTTTGTCAGGCCCCATTGTGCCAGGCGCTGCACAGACCCACAGCGAGAGACAGGCCCTGCCCCAGCTGAGATCAGGGCCCCATGGTGAACATGGGGTGCAGAGTGTCTCTTTGGGGCACAGAGTGTCACACTAGGGTCTCCCATCCCCCATAGGTTCTGTGTGACCTCTCATCTCTCCCCTTCCCTGCTGTGGCAGGGGATCTGTGTATCCCACATTCCCTTCCACCCCATACCATTGTCTCTCATATTTACTCTGGAGGGAATTCTGCACCACTGCGCAATTCAGAATTTTGCAGAATTACTGTTCTGCACAGAATTTCATTGTTCTCCGCAGAATTGGTGCTGCAGAGCTGCTGGCCGGCACTGGGGGCCCCTGGACCCAGCAGAGCCCAGCTCCCCAGCTCACAAGCAGAGGACACTGCAGGGAGGAGGGGGAGTGGAGGGGGAGCTGGAGGCTTCCTGGCAGCTGTGGTTCCTGGCACGCCCTGAAAGAAGGAGCGGCGTGTCCCGCAGTGCGTGGAACACCTGGCCTGGTGGGGATGGAGCCCTGTGCAGTGTCAGCCCTGCACAGCCCAGCACTGAAATCACCACAGGAAACTCTGCCCAAGCCTGGTCTGACCAGCATCAGGCTGTGTCTGCCCCTGGATCCCTGGGCCCTGCATCCCCTCCAGCACCCCCCAAACACCCCTTCCGAGTACACAAACCCGCCCTCCACCATCCCCCAACTGTACCCCCCCCAACTAACCCCCTCCCAGCCGTGTCATCTATGTGGGAACCTCTATATGGCAACCCTATAGGGTCAAGGCAAAAAAAGGAGAGTCGACTAATAGACCAGAGGGGCAGCGTTTCCCCCCCAGATGTGCCCAGCTGGCACGTGTGACGCACCCAGACTGAGGTGCCCAACAAAAGCCTAACAGAGAAACAGGCACTGGGTTGTCGCAGGGGTTTCCTGAACTCTCTACTCCGGGGGGAATCTTTTCTGCTGTCTGGATTGTTACAGACAGACTTGCTGACTGGTGCGTTTGTAGTGAATTATCACAGTTATTTAAACAGGCAGGTTATACTGTGTTACGCTGAGAGAGAAAATATGCAGAATTTTAAAATTTTGTGCGCAGAATGTTTATTCTTTTGGCACAGAATTCCCCTAGGAGTACCCATGCCAGGGGCTCGGTGTGCCTTCCCAGAGTCCCCCATTCCCCCCTCGCTATGGCGTCTGTAGGCCCCCTCTGCCCTCCACGCCAGGGGCTCTGTGTGCCCACCCCGTTTACCCTCTCCCCCCACCATTCCTATTTTATTCCTTTCTTGCTGGGATGTAAGACCCGTCATTAGAGTGTCAGCACGTTCCCTCCCACTGGGGCGATGGGCAGGGCGGAGCTGGGGTGCGGTTACGCTGGAAGATGCCAGTGGCTCCATCAGCCGGTTCACTGGCCTCTGGGTAACTGCAGAGTTTGTTAAGCTGCCACATCAGTTCATTGCCGGCACCAGCCCTTGCATCTGACCCTGCCCTACGTCAGTTCAGCCCCACACCCATTTCCATCCCCACCTGAGGCACGGAGCTGCTCCCTGCCCCACCTGTACCCCCAAACCCCTGTGGAGCGGGGAAGGCAGTCGAAGGCAGGGAGGGATGGGTCTAAAAAAATCACATTCTCCAGTCGTCAAGGCTAAAATCTCCCACGAGACCTGGTGACACGGAGAGTCACCTCCATGTTAAATTAGCAACACAGCGGGGAATCAGGGCCCTCATTTGTCCTGTGGTTACATGAGGACTTTCCTATTGAAAACGTTTACATTACAGACCTGACGCTGCTTCCTCGAGCTGATGCGCCTTGGGTTTCAGAACAGCAGGGGGAAGGTTAGACCCGTACTGCAATGCAGGGAAGGAATCAGTCTGTCTAGTAGAAGATCCTCCAGACCTGACGGTGCCACAGAACTTTTCCGTTTGTGAGGAATAACATAAGGGGCCAGATTCTGATCTCAGTAACCTGGGTGTGAATCTGGAGTGACCCCACTGACATCAATGGAGCCAGAGTCAATTCTGATCTCAGTGACCCTGGTACCATCAATGGAGTCAGGGCTGGATTCTGGTCTCAGTGATCCTGGTGTGAATCCAGAGCGATGCTACTGCACCAGTGGAGTTATTCTGTACTTGCCCAGGTGTAACAGTGCACAGACTGGATAACAGCTGGCCTCTGCTAACAGCTGGACCCAACATCTGTCTGTGATGCTCAGACTTATTTTGTTCTTGCAGGCAGGACGTCATCTCGTGGCAGCTCCCCATGGCTCTTTCCACTTGCTCTGGACGAGATGAGGCCATCTGGCTGGTCCCCTCCCAGAGCCAGGGATAGAACCCAGGAGTCCTGGCTCCCAGCCCCTCTCACCTCCCAGATAACAGGGAGGGCGGCCCCTTGAAGGCCTGCCCACCTGCCCGCCCTGTTCACATGTATTTTATCATCCTTTCTAATAACTCAAGCTAGTAAACACCCCAAAATGTGGCCTACTGAAAACAGCTACGTAATTAAAACAAAGTCATGGCCATTAAGTAAAAGCATAAAAACGATGCACCAGAGGCCCAGTTTAACAACCTACTCCTACCAGCGACCACTACAGCTTTAAGGAAAGCGGCTCTGAAAAAATGAAGCATCTGCTAAAACACGAGCATGCTCTGGGCTTTTGCAGTTCACAAAACTATCCCTCTTGCAGGCGTATTATCTGCGCACACGCTCAGCTTTAAGATGCTAAACAGAGCTACGAGTCCACTAGAAATAGTCAAAGCAGCAAAGAGTCCTGTGGCACCTTATAGACTAACAGACGTTTTGCAGCATGAGCTTTCATGGGTGAATACCCACTTCGTGGGATGCATGTAGTGGAAATGTCCAGAGGCAGGTATAAATATGCAGGCAATAATCAGGCTAGAGATAAGGAGGTTAGTTCAATCAGGGAGGATGAGGCCCTCTTCTAGCAGCTGAGGTGTGAACACCAAGGGAGGAGAAACTGCTTTTGTAGTTGGCAAGCCAGTCACAGTCTTTGTTTAATCTTGAGCTGATGGTGCCAAATTTGCAGATGAACTGAAGCTCAGCAGTTTCTCTTTGAAGTCTGGTCCTGAAGTTTTTTTGCTGCAGGATGGCCACCTTTAAATCTACTATTGTGTGTCCAGGGAGGTTGAAGTGTTCTCCTACAGGTTTTTGTATATTGCCATTCCTAATGTCCGATTTGTGTCCATTTTTCCTTTTCCATAGAGACTGTCCAGTTTGGCCGATGTACATAGCAGAGGGGCATTGCTGGCATATCATGGTATATATTACATTGGTGGACATGCAGGTGAATGAACCGGTGATGTTGTGGCTGATCTGGTTAGGTCCTGTGATGGTGTTGCTGGTGTAGATATGTGGGCAGAGTTGGCATCGATGTTTGTTGCATGGATTGGTTCCTGAGCTAGAGTTATTATGGTGCGGTGTGCAGTTACTGGTGAGAATATGCTTCAGGTTGGCAGGTTGTCTGTGGGCGAGGACTAGCCTGCCACCCAAGGCCTGTGAAAGTGAGGGATCATTGTCCAGGATGGGTTGTAGATCCCTGATGATGCGTTGGAGAAGTTTTAGCTGGGGACTGTATGTGATGGCCAGTGGGGTTCTGTTGGTTTCTTTCTTGCGCTTCTCTTGCAGCAGGAGGCTTCCGGGTACACGTCTGGCTCTGTTGATCTGTTTCCTTATTTCCTTGTGCAGGTATCGTAGTTTTGAGAATGCTTGGTGGAGATTTTGTAGGTGTTGGTCTCTGTCTGAGGGGTTGGAGCAGATGTGGTTGTACCTCAGTGCTTGGCTGTAGACAATGGATCGTGTGGTGTGCCCGGGATGGAAGCTGGAGGCATGAAGGTAGGCATAGTGGTCGGTGGGTTTTCGGTATAGGGTGGTGTTAATGTGACCATCACTTATTTGCACCGTGGTGTCTAGGAAGTGGACCTCCCATGTAGATTGGTCCAGGCTGAGACTGATGGTGGGGTGGAAGCTGTTGAAATCGTGGTGGAATTCTTCCAGGGTTTCGTTCCCATGGATCCAGATGATGAAGATGTCATCGATGTAGAGTAGGTAGAGAAGGGGCGTGAGTGGACGGGAGCTGAGGAAGCGTTGTTCCAGGTCAGCCATAAAAATGTTGGTATATTGTGGGGCCATGCCGGTGCCCATAGCGGTGCCACTGATCTAGAGGTTTATATTGTCACCAAATTTGAAATAATTGTGTGTGAGGATAAAGTCAGAGCTCAGCAACCAGACGCGCTGTGGCATCATCAGGGATCCAGACTAACACGGCTACCCCTCTGATACCAGAAATAGTCACGCACTCCTCACAAATCTCATGAATATTGTCTGATACTGGAAAGGAGAGTAAAAGGCATTCGCTCGGGTTTACGCAAGTTCTCTGGGTTGTCACCTCTTACTTTGATGAATACTGCACACAGAGAACAGTAAACATAAGGAATCAAGCGACACGGACAGCAAAACACACATGACAAGACGAAGGGAAGGAAAA
Source organism: Mauremys mutica (assembly GCF_020497125.1). Classification (NCBI taxonomy): domain Eukaryota; kingdom Metazoa; phylum Chordata; order Testudines; family Geoemydidae; genus Mauremys; species Mauremys mutica. The sequence goes on along the minus strand of NC_059083.1, from coordinate 21,282,246 downwards.
CATCAAGTGGTTGGTGATGGGTATTTTAAATGAGGGTCTAGGACCCAGGGTGTGCAATGCAACAGAGCCCTAGAGACCGACCAACTGACCCAAAAACTCAGAGTAGAAGCCCTGGAGCACATTGACACTGGGCTTTGGAGTTTGCAGACAGATCCCTGCTTCAAAGAGCTTGCAGATAAGGTCTTCCTGCTCCCAAACACCTGAGCACCACACCTAGTGCTTGGTACCTAGGAGTCAATGGGAGCCCTCGGAAGAGCTGGAACTACACCAGATCGCAAAGATGTGGCCTTAATGGTTTCCAATACCTCTCCCCAAACAAATTCTAAAACTTCGTGGCCATCACCTGTCTGGAACCCAACTCTAATTGAAAGGCCGAACAAATAAAGAGCACCCGCGGTAAAGTTTCTCCAGTTGTAACAATTTCCCATGTATTCATTAGTAACACAGGAATTTTTTTTTTTTAAATCATGAGGATCACAGTTTTCAGCTGTCTACAAACCTCCACAAGATTTCTGTTGTTCAAAGAATCCTTTTCTCTCTTACTTAAGCCAGGAACACGTCCTGTGGAAACCGGGTTTGAGATGTAACCGTGCCAATGTCAGGAGCGAGGCCTCGCCACGTGCTTCCGCTCCAGGATTCATTCACCAAAGCCCTGATCCCGCAAAGGCCAGTGCACGGGAGCCCTGCACAGGCAGAGCTGTTGGCGGGATCAGGATCTAGGACAGAGTCAATAGCGTGAAAGCAGCTTCTTAAAGTGACACCAAGCAAAATACGATCACAGATTTCTGTTAACCGTGGCTTGCTGAGCTTCCTCCATCAGATCACTCCCACGTAGCCACCACCACCCCCACCCATACCCCAAAATGCCAGCAACTCGCCAGAAGTCTTGGCACCCCCTGCAAAGCCTGCTCCTCATCCCCCACTCCCTGCTCTCGTCCAGCCTAGCCTGGGGCTGGGACACCCCGAACTGGGACACAGCCTGCAGGGCTTCACTAATTAGGTGTGAGGCCCTGCATTCCCTATTTGTCCCGCCCCCATCTCCCCCCAGTATCATGTTCTACTGCAGGGGTCTCGAGTTCCCGGCCTGCGAGCCTCCCCAATGTGGCCCGTGGGGCTCCAGCAGTTTTGGGGCCGGGTCTCTCGCTTGGCCCCACCTGCTGCCCCCGGGCGCTGCCCCGCACAGGCTCTGCCGGCTCCGGGGCGGGGCTGGGCCTCCGTGTGCTGCCCCCACCCCGAGCGACCCTGCGGCCAATGGGAAGCTGCAGGGCTGGGGCTGGGCCTGGGGGCAGCAGCGCGCGGAAGCCCCCGGACCCGCTCCCAGAGGCTGCACCCCCACCCCATATACCCCCTTCCACTCCCAACCCCCTCCTAGAGCCTGCACCCCCACCCCTCCCGCCCCCAACCCCCCCCACAGAGCCTGCACCCCCACCCCACATACCCCCTCCTACCCCTGAACTCCCTCCCAGAACCTGCACCCCCACCCCCTGGTCCACAGATCAGTGTCCGATCCTCCCTTGTGTCAGGAACCACAGATCTCAGAGGGTTTCAGAGCAGTCGCCGTGTTAGTGTGTCCCAGGAAAAACAGCGCGGAGTCCTTGTGGCACCTTAGAGACCAACACGTTTATTGGGCAGAAGCTTTCGTGGGCTAAACCCCCTTCATCGGCTGCAGGGAGTGGAACATACAGGGGGGAGGTATAAACACACGGCACGTGAACAGAGGGGAGCTGCCGGATCGAGTGGGGGGTCAGTGCTAATGAGCCAATTCAATTAAGGTGGAAGTGGCCTGTTCTCAACAGTTGGCGAGACTCAAACGCTGCCCCCCGGGCGCTTAGGAGCTCGTCAGTCCGAACCCCCCACCCAGTGTCCTGCTAACGCAGCTGGAAGAGCCGCTGGAGGGGAGCAGAGGACTCCAGTCCTGGGCTCTGATTGGGGGAACCCTGGGGGGCCCGACGGGTCCCCAGCCTCTGTGCGCCCCAAGCCAAGGGGCAGGACGTTGTCTGTGCAGCTGGGTCCTCCCTGCCCAGCTCTGCTTCCCCTGCGACACCTGCCCCTGGTCTCCTGGGAACCTCTCCCACCTGGCGCCTGGTTTGCCCTCTGGCCTGTCCCCTCCAGACCCTGCCCAGCCCCTTCAGCCAGGCCTGCCCCCCTGTTCCCCCCCCACCCTCTCCCGCCAGGCCCCCCCCGCTCTCCCCTCCCCCCTCCTTCAGCCAGGCTCCCCCCCCCAGTTGAGGGGTCTCTCCCTGGCACTTGGCTGGGTCCCTCCCACAGGGGGCTCCCTCCTTCCTTGGTGGGACCCCCCCCCCACTGCACACAGAGTTGGCCTCCCAGGAGCATAGAGACCCAGCCTAGAGCCTCCCACAGACCTCCACAGCCACAGAGCTACGGGGAGAGCGTCACCCCCCTTCAGCCCTGGGGGGTGTTGGTGTCCGTAGGCCTAAGTGAACCAAAGTTGTGACTCTGGGCCTGAGTGAACCAAAGTTCTTCCATGCTGTGAACTTTAACCAGCGTAAAATACTAACAAACAGCAAGCAAAATGTGTCACTGTCAGCTGTCTCAGCTTGCAGCTGCAGTACAGCTCGAAACAGCAAAAAGCGGCAGTAAGACGGAGGAGAAGGGGGAGGGAAGTCTGCCTGCGTCTGTGCTGTGAAGGCCATAGATAAACATGCGAATGAGAACAGTTCTAACAAGCTACAATATAGTGTTTAGTGTAACTGTTGCAAGGGGGAGGGAGGAAGGGGGAATAGCAAGGGGGGTGTGCAGGATTTGAGATTGTTATTTCTCCCTTGCACCTTATTTAGGCTCAAATAAACTTAGTTTGCTTCTCCACCCTGGTGTGTTAATTAGTGCGACGCACACTGGGCAACGAACCCCGCTGTTGCCGCTCCTCGGGCCCTCTGGGCCGGCAACAGGGGGGTGGGGGCGGCGGCTGAGTCCTCCAGGGTCATAGAGATCGAGTGGGGGGGCTAGAGGAGCCTGTTTCGTGGGCACAGAGAGGGCACCTCAGGGACACAGTGTGAGCCGCGCACTAATACCAGGGTGCAGAGCAGCAATAAACCACTTCAACGGGTGACGAGTGGTGCTAACCCGGAAGAACGGGCGGATTCTCTCCCCGGCGAAAGAGGCCGGCGGGAAAGTGAAGATCGGGTCCCCGGTACCAGCATCGAAAAACGCCACCTGCCCCCGTTCATAGTCCAGATACACCCGGATCCTGCGGGGTCCCCGGCTCGGGGGGAAGGGGATGATCTGCCCAGGGGACGTGAGAGCCTCGTACTGATCCTCCCAGCTCTCCACAGCCCAGACCCCCTGCTCAGGGTTACAGCTGATCCCTCCCTTCCTCCTCACAGACTCTCTGGCCACCCCCACATCACAGACTCCCCCCTCCTCCTCCACCTCCACCTCCACCTCCCAGTAGTGTCAGCCCAAGGTGAATCCCTCACAGCCCAGCACACAGGGCTCAGTGTCAAATCTCTCAGGGTTGTCAGGCAGATCCTGCCGTGTGCGTCCCCATCTCACACTTCTCCGACCCGCAGACAGGATGAGTTGGGGATGGGCCGTGTCTGGATCCAGAGTCACGTTCGCTGCAGAGAGAGAATCAGAGCGTGAGGGGCAGAGCTCAGCCCTGGGGCAGGGTCTGATCGTGTCAGTGACAGAACCTGCCCCAGCTGGGCAGTGAACCAGGCAACCTCCCCCGTCCCGGATTTACCCAGCTCTGCCTGGGGAGCAGCGCTGAGATCTCAGCCCTGGGCGGGGGGGATTCACACCCTGACAGAGCCAGTTCAGGGACAGAGCGAAAGGATCAGCTCGGCTGAGCCAGGCCCCAGACCCCGAGTCTGAGTCTCAGTGATTCCATCCTTGTGCTGGGGGGGAGACGAGGGGGGTCAGAGGGAGCTGGTTTAAGCCACCTTTGTCCTTCCTTCAGTCTGCCTGGCCCCTCGCTCCAGGGGCCTCAGGGCTGTGAAGCAGAGAGCAGCCAGAGTGTGAGGCCTCCCAGCAGCTACAGGGAATCCAACGTCCCCCTGTCCAATGATGCAACTCGTCACAGCCCGTCTCCTTGCAGAGCCCCCTCCCGCCTAGCGATCAGCCAGCTGAGCACTAGAAACCTGCTTTCATAGAGACCCCACCGGCCCCCCATGACTGTGTGTAGCTGCGGGTGGGTGAGGACACCGCACACTCACTGAACGGCTGCTCGGCTTGTGCTGCTCTATCGGGAACTTTCCAAACCCCTCACTGCTGGCCCCACGGCTACGCAATGGCTAGTGCAGTATTGCTGACTTCAAGGGATCAAATCTCATGAGACTGGCCCAACAATCAGGACATTTTAAAGGATTCTGTTGTGGTTTTTAGCTCAGTCTCTTGATTTTTGAACTCCCCTGGCCCCTCCCCAGGGTTGTGCATGTGACAGTCAGTGCTGCCCACTCTCCCGCCTGTCCTGGAGAAGGGGATTCTGGCTCCTGCTGCAGGAGCTCTCACCCCCCATCTGCCCATCTCCTGCCCAGCAATTAATCCTGTCCCCAGCCCCCATCAGCTCTGTCCCCATCCAACCCCCTCAATTCAGTCCCCCAGCCCCATCATCCCCCCCATCAGTTCAGTGCCCCTACCCCACCACCCTCAGTTCACCCTCCCAGCACTCACCCTCTGCTCAGACCCCACCAGCAATACAGCCCCCCCCAGCCCATCAGCCCCCCAATCACTTCAGGCTCCCTGCAGCCCCCAGGCCATAATAAAGCCTCACGGCCCCACCTCTGCTCCTCCTGGGGTTCTTCACCCTCCCTAGGCCTGGGGGCTACAGTGGGGGCCCCCCTTCCACTTCCCAGGCTGGCAGGGGAGCAGCCGCACTGGGGTGGTGACAGCGGGAGCCCCAGCCGCCCCCCCCCCCCCAGGGCACTGACAGGATTTCTAAGTGAAATTCAGCCTCGTTTTTAGAGCTCTCAAATATGGGGATTTTTTATGAGCTACAGCTGAGAGTTCTATCGCGAGATCATGAGTGAGGCTTAATTCTACATTCTAAGAGAGAAAAGAATCGACTTTTCTGTTTTTAGGAAAGATCTGGGCAGCCACCAGGAATATGTTGCTCAGCTCCTGTCAAATGCAAAATTGAAACAAAACCTGAACTACGGTGCTGCCAATGAGCCACCATAATTCATAGGAAAGTTTTCACTCCCCCTTTGATCCCAGAAATTTACCTTTGTCCAACCGCTGTCTGGACGAGAGTGAGTCTAGAGGAAGAAATGGGTGAAAGACGAAATGTCAGGTTGTCGTGTTTAGGGATAAATTCACATTGTTAATGTTCTAACACAAAAGCAAAATGAAAAGAAAACGAACTTTATGAAGTTCTAGTGAAGGAGGTTAAGTGCAATTCAGACCAATACAAACCGTTACACACGTCACTATAAAATAACCCCAAACATTAAAAACTAAGGACACAACCTAAGGTTACACGACAGACCAGAGATGTTTTACCAGCAATTACACACCTGTGGCTGGCCCATGACAGCTGACTTGGGCTCGCAGGGCTCAGGCACTGGGGCTGTTTCATTGCGGGGTAGATGCTGGGGCTTGGGCAGAGGCCTGGGCTGTGGGACCCTGTGACGGGAGAGAGTCACAGAGCCCAGGCTCCACCCCAACCCTGAACCTCCTGAGCCGGAGTCAGCGGACACGGGCCAGTCACAGGTGTTTAATTCCTCTGAAACCAACACGTCATTCACAGACAGACCAACACACAGACACTGTGTCACTGATTAGCATTCGATCAGCTTTAAATCTGCCCCTGTACCATTAGTACTTAGTAAAACTGGTGATTTCATTCTCTCCAGCTCAGGAGGATAAAAGGTGGAGAATCTCTAAAGCAGGGGTGGGGAACCTACGGCTCGTGGGCCAGATCCGGCCTGTTGCTAAATTTCATCTGGCCCGCAGCCCCCCCCACCCCACGCAGAGTTGCAGGAACTAAGAGTGCGGCAGGTTCTGCAACACCCCCCAGGTTTTGTGCAGGGTCCCAGCCGTGGCCCCACGCCCAGGGTCCCAGCTGGCTGCTGGACCCCTGCCCGGGGCTCTGCCCCTGGCACCGCACGTGGGGTCCCGTCAGCTGGCCCTGCACCAGGGACTCTGCTCCCGCCCCCAGCTGTGGTCCCAGCCTCAGCCCCCTTACCCCTGTCGACATCTTGCCCCCCTTCCAGACATCTCCCCCAACATCTCACCCCCCCTTCCAGGGCACAGACAGGGGTAAGGGGGGTGCCAGTAAAAACTTTGGGGATCACTGGCTTTCAGCGCCTCTACTGTCAAAATTGTTCCAGCGCCACAACCTGCGGGACTGGAGCCGTGAGTGCCGGGTCTGCCTGCTGCGGGGGGAAGCCCAGAGCCTCCATGCCCCCCGCCTCCCCGTGGGTGAGTGGCCTGTGATTGATTTTTTTCTGTGGGTCAATGGTCCGTGATAGAAAAAAGGTTCCCCAGCCCTGCTCTGAAGCAAGAGAGGGACTGTGGTGACACTGGAGGCCTTGCAGACAAACAATCCAAACAAACATACTCCAGAAACAGTGAATTCAGCAGGAAGCTCAAGCTCAGGTTAATGTTCATAGCTGCTAAGAAAGGAAACTCCCAAGGAGTCTGAATTTAGGACCCCTAACCCGGTGTGCGTGGGCTGTACTGAGAGCTGGGTAGGGAATTCATAGCTTCCAAATGATTAGTTGAAGATCTCCATGCACAATTACTGTCCCAAAGAGATTGCCCCAGCTCTATTATCAGTGTAACATAGGTGAGAAAATTCCTCAGGTGACTGTTTATTACCTTTGAATTTCTTCATTATGGTCTCCAGAGATGCATTTCTTTGAGAAGATTCCCAGATTCTCCATTTCAGTTCAGAAGAAAAGGCCCCTGGGTTCTGAAACTTCTCCCTCTCGCATCTGAAGAACAACTCAGTGTTACTCGCTGTGGAGTTCGTTCATGTTTGTGTTTTCCTAACATGTATTTTACTCTAGCGAATGGCTGTAGCTCAGCAGACTCTGGAGGATTAAATTCTCTATTGCCCCAGGAATAGGTCCAATAAGCTTCCCCTTCACTCTGGTGAGACCGATACGGGAAAACTGCACCCAGTTCTGGTGTCCCAATTTTAAAATGACAAGGAGTCCGGTGGCACCTTAAAGACTAACAGATTTATTTGAGCATAAGCTTTCGTGGGTAAAAACCTCACTTCTTCAGATGCATGGAGTGAAAGTTACAGCTGCTGTGGGCATAAATACACTGGCACATGAAGAGAAGGGAGTTACCTCACAAGCAGGGGCGGCTCAAGGAATTCCATCGCCCCAAGCAGGGCGGCGCACTGTGCGGGGCACTCTGGCGGTCGCTGGTCCCGCGGTTCTGGGGGACCTCCCGCAGGCACGCCTGCGGATGCTCCACCGGACCCACGGGACCAGCAGACCCTCCGCAGGCATTTCTGCAGGAGGTCCAACGGAGCTGCGGGACCAGTGGACCCTCCACAGTCATGCCTGCGCGAGGTCCGCCAGAGCCGCCTGCCGCCCTCCCGGCAAAATGCCGCCCCAAGCGTGCGCTTGGTGCGCTGGGGTCTGGAGCCGGCCCTGCTCACAAGTGGAGAACCAGTGTTGACAGGGCCAATTCGATCAGGGTGGATGTGCTCCACTCCCAATAACAGATGAGGAGGTGTCAATTCCAGGAGAGGAAATTTTAAAATGGACATTGAAAAAGTGGAGCCGGTGCAGAGAAGACCCACAAAACTGATTTAAGGGCTGGTGAAAATGCCTCACACTGAGAGAACCCTGGCGCTTGAGTGTGGGGTACAAACACCGTCATGGGGAGAACAGACTTGGCACCAAAGGGCTCCTCAGTTTAGCAAACAAAGGCAGAACAAGGACCAATGGCTGGAAGCTGAAGGCAGAGAAATGCCCATGGGAATCAGACAGACATTGTTAGCAGTGCGGGTGCATTAACCATTGGCAGAAACTGCCCAGGGAAGTGGTGGATTCTCCATCTCTGGATGGGCACCAGAACAGGGGGGCCGTGGCCCCATCCCTTTGAAAAGTGGGAGAGCTCTGCTCTCTGCCTGGGTACCTGCCTGAAAAGTGAGTGATGGGGGAGGGGGCAGAGAGGAGCGAGCAGGGGGTGGGGTTTCGGGGGAAGAGGCGGAGCAGGGGTGGGGCCATGGTTTGGGCACCGGTAGCCCCCCCACTTCTAGGCAGCCTCAGGTGTTACTGTCTGTTGATGTCTTTAAATCTAGGCTGACCGGCTTTCTGGAAGGTGCTTCAGTCGCACATTAGGATTTAGTCAAATTCACACAGGAATAACTGGGTGAAATTTAAGGACCTGTGATACAGAGGCACCAACTCCAGAAAAAAAAAAGTGGGTGCTCAGCACCCACCAGCAGCCCCACAGATCAGCTCTTCCCCCAACCCCCCAGTGCCTCCCGCCCACCGGGGATCAGCTGGTCAGCAACGGGCAGGAGGTGCAGGGGGGGGGAGGGTGAAGTAAGGGCGGGAAGAGGCTGGGCAGGACAGGAAGAGGTGGGGTGGGGCTTTGGGGGAAGGGGTGGAGTGGGGGCAGGGCCCAGGGCAGAGCGGGGGTCGAACACCCCCAGGGGAATGAGAAAGTCAGTGCCTGTGCGGTGATAGACAGGAGGTCAAATGTGAGGATCTCACGGTCCTTTCTGGCCTTCAACTTTATGCATTTATGAAACTCAGTAACACCATGTGGCAGTGAGTTCCACGGGTTAATAATTGTGTTTAAAAAAAAAGGCGTTTCCTTTTCTCAGCTTTACACTAGTTGCCTTTCAGCTGCACTGAACGTCCCCTTGGTCTTGTACTGTGAGTGTGGCTGAGCAGGATCCCCTGACGTATCCCGTACACCACTGAAGGGAGATAATTAGGGACAATCCTTGTGGTGATGTAGATGCCCATCGTACCAGGACCTGGAGTGAGACCCACTGTCCGATTTCAAAGATAATTTATGTTCTTATTTAGCTCTTTGGATACATACGATGGTCACTCCACTAGCTCCGGGGTTCTCAGCTTACAAGGCCAGTGTGTGTCCCCCCCGCACTGGGGGACGGCAAACGACTGAATGAACCGGCCCTGCCCAGGGAGTCGGGAGCAGTGGGAGTCGGTGCCGTTCTGGGGGGCAGGGCTGGAGCTGGGGGGAACTGGCTGGCACCTTCTATTGCTGGTTCGTCAATGGCTGGGGGATGAGCCATGTAACACAGCCGGGCGGGTCCCTGCCCGCAGGTGTCTGTGTCAGCGCAGGGCCTGTCAGGCTTGTAGCTCGACATCAGCATCACGGGGCGAGAGGCAGCCCAGGCTGGGGATCTGGAGGGCTCAGCAGTGCCACAATCCAGGCTGCACCCCGGGAACCCGTCGCACTGATGTAAATCTCCCTTGTGGCAAATTAAACTGATTCCTCCTTGTTCTGCCCTCAGGGGACGTGAAGAACAACTGGTCACCGCTCGCTGCAGAGCAGCCTCAGGCAGATCTGGAGACTGTTATCAGGCCCTGCCTCAGTCTCCTCTTCTCTAGCCTGAACACACCCATTTATTTCTACCTTCCTCACAGCTCGTCCAGTCTAAACCTCGGATCACTTCTGTTGCTCTGCTCTGAACTCTCTCCAGTTTCTCCACGTCCTTCTCACAGGGCGGTGCCCAGAACTGGACACAGGATCCCAGCTGAGGCCTCCCCGTGGCGAGAAGGGGGGAACAACGTCCTCCTGTGTCTGACACTGACACTCCTGTTAACACACCTGTGCTGGGTGCTCACCCCACATCAGCCCCGGAAAGGGTGAAGGAAGCAGAGAACGAGGAGATTTGGGAGACAGGCCACACATGGGGGGTTTCGGCCAGAGCAGTGACCCCTGGTTGGACGATGGAGCTCAGCTGAGCAGGGGGGGGCTGGGCTAGTGCAAAGCCAGGCAGGTGGCAGCAGAAATGGCTGCAGTGAGGAGTCTGCAGCCCCCCCTGTGCACTCGAAAGGGCAGGAGGGACCCAGGCAGAGAACAGCCTGCTGGGAGCCGGGCCCTGGGGGAGGGAGTGTTAGACTCACAGGGCCAGAGGGGGCTGCCAGGGTCACCTGGTCTAACCCCCGTCAGAGAGCAGGGGGCAGACTAAGGCCTGTGGGAGGGTACGGGGGAGCAGCCCAGGGAGGGAGCAGACGGTGCCTGCATGTGGCAGGGTCCCTGGGCTGGAGCCTGGAGCAGTGGGCGGCTCGAGTTCCCCACCCAGCCCCGGCTGGAGCGGCATTGCCTGGGCAGTGGGGCCAGCGAGACTCTGCCCCCCAGCAGGGGAACCGTTCAGTGACCTGGCTGGGGGCTGAGTCACGCAGAGGAAGCTGCAGCTCCTGGGGGGAGAGAGGAGGCTGCAGAGTGAGAGAGACACAAGGGGGAAGGGGGGGGAGAGAGACAGCAGGGGAGGGGTTGGCCCTGGAAGAGCTAATCCCCAGAGCAGCCAGGAGGGGGCAGCACCTGCAGTGAATACAGCACCTGGGACAGCATCCCACAGTGACATCTCCCTTTTTCACAAGAGCATCACCCTGCCGCCTCCTTCACTGTGTGACCCACTGCCACCCCCAGAGCTTTTCCCGCAGTCCTGCTGCCTCCCCAGGGATTCCCCATTTCCTAGTTGTAGGTTTGATTTTTCCTTCCAACGCGCAGCACTTTGTCTCCATTGAATGTTCCCTTCAATTGATTTTAATCCTCCCTCCCTCCACCCTGTGTCTCTTGTGTCTATTTAGACTGTAACCTCCCTGGGGCAGGGACTGTCTCTGTCTGTGCAGCACCCGGCACGCTGGGCCCTGGTTTTGGCTTAAGCCTCCAGGCACGGCCATAGCGCTACTGATAACAGCACGTTATAAACTCCTCAGAGCAGGGAACGTCTCTTCCGTCATATCTCCTGCCACGCCCAGCACACGGCTAGAGCTCACTGCATAATCAGAAACAATTAATAAACAGCTCATTGAACAATCATCAGATACCGCCCCAAGCAAACCCCCTGCCCCTTTTTTTTTGTGGCTTTTATATGTTTGCCCTGTGCAATGTTTTTTTTGTTTTGCTTTTTGACTGTTTAAAATAAAATAAAAAATGAAAACAGAATTTGACCAGCAAAGTTATGCAGAACATAACCATAGCCATGGCGGGGGGAGGGGGGGGTGAAGATACGGGGGGGGGGACAGCAATGTAGGAGGGGGTGAAGGGGATGCTGAAGGGAGAATGAGGCAATGTAGGGAAATGATAGGAAATTTATGGGGTGGATGGGAACAGGGAAACTGAGTGGGGGGGGGGCACCACGAAGGAAAGGAGGGGATGAGGGGAGGCTGAGAGCAAGAGCAGACTGGCTGGGGAAGGGAGAGAAACAGTAGGAATCGAGTAGAATGAGAGGGAGAGATACAAGGGCAGCTCCCCCAGTCCATGGGGCAGGAGGGGGCGAGGGGCTGCCCCACCCAGCAGCCAGAGGGGAATTCTTTAACCACAAATAGTCAATGAAGCTTTGGAGGTAGGTGGAGGCTTCCACCTAAGGGCTCAGAAGCTACAAGGCAAATATCCAGCACGCACACACATGCGCGCGCACACACACACACCCCCCCCCCAATTTATTATTTTCAGACACACTCATGATTTGGGGGTCTGTCTCCTGCGTGTTTGGGGCTGCACGGCCCAGGCTGGCTCCCCCTGCCCCGCACACACCCGGAGCTGGCGGAAGCTTTCCCAGGCACCGGGCGGGAATCGCAGCCAGCTCTGCCGGGAGGAGCCTGGGGCCAAACCTCCCCCTGCAGCCCGGGGGTGAGTGGGGGGAGGGGGGATGGACACCATTCCCTGGCGTGTGTGCATGTGTGTGTGTGTGTCCCTCCCTCCCTCCAAACAGGGCCCCCCTGGGGCAGGGGCTGGCCTGGAGGGGGGACGGATACCGTTCCCTGGCGGGGTGTGTGTGTGTGTGTGTGTGTGTGTGTGTGTGTGTGTGTGTGTCTCTCCCCCTCTCTCAGCAGGGCCCCCCGGGGCAGGGCAGGGGCTGGCCGGGAAGGGGCCCTGGCCGGGCTGGGGGCTCTGCCCTGGGAGAGGCTCCTGGGGAGCACCGGGAAGGGCCCTGCTGGAGATTCCCCTCTCCCGGCTGCAGCCAGGGCTCCGGGCTCCCAGCACCAGCCGTCCCCCGGGGATCTTGCCAGGAGCCTGGGAGCCAGAGTCACCGCAGCGGCTGCGAGTCACTTCCTGCTGCTGGGCCTGAGCCCAGCTCCTCCCATCCAGCTCCTCCTGGGTCGTAGCGGTACAACAGTACAATGCCGCCCCTGGAAATGTGCCACCCCAAGCAGGTGCTTGCTTTGCTGGTGCCTAGAGCCAGTCCTGATCAGATGGCACCAACTTTCCATCCCTACCAACCTAGGTGGAGTTTGGAGGCTATGACTTAGAAAAGAAAAACTCGTTCTCCATCCCTGATCTCCTGAGGTCTCTAATCCACCAGCTACACTACAAATCAATACATTGTCTGTAGGTCAATCACTCTTTTCTCAGGCTGCTCTATTCTGGAGTCTAGTCAAAATGACAACAGCCCTGAGATTAAATTTAACGGCGGGAGATTGGGAACCAGCCCCACACTCTGCACTGCTGGACCATGGGGAGCCGCATCTCAGGTTTAAAATCCCTTCCCTGCCCTGGGAAGTGAAAGGGAGAGTGAGAAGAAGGAGCCACCTACCTGCTCAAGGTGCCTTTGATGTCCTAGAGGGGAGAGAGAAAAGGAAATTCAGTCCCAGCTCTCACACTAAGGATCCCTCCTGCTCTGGAGGGGACTCGCTTTGTCTTCACAGTTTGAAGTTCAAAGTAAAAATATTTATTTATTAACATAAACAAAAACATTCAATGTGCTGCCTTTGCTCTTTTGAAGAAGTGCTCTGACTGCAGGATCTGGGCCCAGGAACTTTGTATAAGGAGGCACACGGGCTCTTTGTGTAACGGCATCTGAATAACCACCTGGCACATGGAATCAGAGGGCTCAGTCTTGTGATGAATGAGGTTTAATATCACTCTGGATCCATATCAATGTCTGATCACTTTTTGAGTTTTGCTAAATGCTTAGTCTCAATGACATCCAGTGGCAATGAGTTCCACAATCTAACTACGTGATGTGTGAAAAAGTGTTAGTTGGATCAGTTTTGAATTTGTCACCTTCTAATTTTATTGAGTATCAGAGGGGTAGCCGTGTTAGTCTGGATCTGTAAAAGCAGCAAAGAGTCCTGTGGCACCTTATAGACTAACAGACGTAGTGGAGCATGAGCGTGTTAGTCTATAAGGTACCACAGGACTCTTTGCTGCTAATTATATTGAATGTCCCTTGTTCTCGCATTATGAGACAGGGAGAACAGAATTTGGAGTTGGCCATTTTTGGAGGAGTCTTCTCCAACTAGAATTCAAAAGAAGAATTTATTTTCATTTAGGCTCGATCCAATGCTCATTCTACTCAGGAAGTATATTTCCACTGACTTTACTGGACATTTTATTAAGCCCTTAAGGAAAAAAAAATTGTACTTTAGCAATATTGTACTTTATTATGTTCTGACCTTTCACTCCTACACTCCAAAAGTGAAGGGCTAGGAGACTTTCTTGCCCTGTGAAAGGTTCTGGGGTGTTTCTAACACCGTCTCACCTGCAGGAATTCACTCGCTGGCTGCTGGCGCTTCTCCTCCATCTCACTGATCAGGGAACTGAAAGAGGACAGTTCCTCAGATAGTTTGGCAACATACTCAGCCCCCATCTTTTCGATTTCCTTATTCAGCTCTTCCAGCTGGGTCAGCAGGAGTCGCTCTTGTTCCTCCAGAAACTGGCGCAGTTGCTGAAATTCAGCCACAATCTTTTGCCTCCCAGTTTCGAGCTGTTTCTGAAATGAAGAGATAGAAACAGAGAAAGCTCAGGTCAAGAACAGGAACACGAGTGAGTTATGGGACATTTTATAAAGCCTCATGTATGCACGCGGGGTATGTCATTGCAACCCCGTAGAATTTAACTCCTGATATTTTATGGAGAACAAATTCTATTCTCAGTAGACAGATGATTTCCTAATGATTTTCAAGAATCCTATCTTGTATTATTATTAGGATATTCGTTTATCAATGGCATCTAGAAAACCAGATCCTTTAAATAACAGGAAGGACAGCAGGTGTGGGATCCAGAACTGGACAGGCCAGAATTACTTCTGGGGAGCAAACAGTAGAACTCAAACTCAGAAGTGCTCGACTTGAACTGGGGAACAGAGGCTCTCCACAAAATACACCTAGATGAACAGGGCCGTGTTTCTAAAACAGGCTTTAAAAATCAGAGCCCCACCAATTGCTCTGAGGAGTTGTGAATGCACAGTTTAGGATACAAACATTTGGTCACATCATAAATCTCCAATTTTATCCACACAGGGATTCTGAGCACAAACTGGGTGGCTGGCAGGACACCTATTTGCAGGTTCAGATCTGAGTTTGCAGGGCACTTAGAAACGTGCGTGTGACCTGGACAGAAGCCCATCAATTCATGCTCTTTCTGGAGTTCTCTAGCTCCTGATACCCCAGGAGCAAGAAACTTACATCATATTTAGAACCCAGATCTTCTTCACGGCAATGTCCAGCAGCGATATCGCTAGGGCCTGTTCCAAAGCTCACCACAATTGTCATAGGTCTCACCCCCACTTAGAGCTGTTGGGTTCCAATGTGGGGACCTGCACTGGTTTCCCTCTAAACTAAAATCCTAGTTTAGATCTAGTAAGCCTGCCACCACCCAATCAATTACGTGGATTGGGACACAATCCTTCCCCAAAATCCTAGGGGATCCCAAGAGCCCCAAACTCCATGGAGTTCTTACACCCAGGAGAAATAAACCATTCCCCCCTGCTTCCTCCCCCCTCCCTTTTCCTAGGAGAGACACCGGGATCTAACTACAGAGGGATACCTCCCCCTCCTCTTTCCCTGAGAATCCACCCAAGGAAAGACCAACCAAGTCCTTAATAGAAAAGAATTTATTAAAGAATAAAAAAGAAAAGTCACTGTCTCTGTAACCAAGATGGAACAATACAGGGTCTAAACTTATCAATCTCTGGAGAGAATTCTCCCTCCCCCTTTCTCAGTAAAAGCAATCACAGTACAGACTTAAAGAAATTCTATAGCAAAACACAGAATTGCAAATACAGAAATAAAAGTATAAGAATACTAGTTCCTTGCTAATACTCACTAGCTTGAATAGAAGAATTTGTTGCAGAAACCTGGGAGGACTTGATTAAGATGTCTGGACTCTCTTAATACCCAAGAGAGACTCTCTAAGAAAACAAAGAACTGGGAAAAAAAAAAAAAACCTCCATAGGGATTTGAAAATATCTTGTCCCTGATTGGTCCTCTGGTCAGGTGTCCACAGGTACTGCTTGTTAACCCTTTACAGGTAGACAAAAACCTTAACCCTTAACTAACTGTTTATGACACGCTCCCCAAATCACCAACAGTGGGAACCACTGGTGGTGATTTCCTCCTAGAACTGTAAAATAAACAGATTACTGAAACACAGGTAGTATTACATATACTACTAAGCATGTAAACATGCGAAGAACACTTTTTAACTACTTGATTCTGGGAAACTTTCACGAGAGAGTGCATCAGCAACTTTGTTGGAAGCTCCTGAAATGTGTTGAATTTCAAAGTCAAAGTCTTGGAGAGCTAAGCTCCAGCGGAGAAGTTTCTTGTTGTTTCCCTTGTTAGTATGAAGCCACTTTAGCGCAGCATGGTCAGTTTGTAGCTGGAACCGCCGTCCCCAAACGTATGGTCGTAGCTTTTCCAGGTCATACACAATGGCGTAACATTCTTTTTCACTGATGGACCAGTGGCTTTCCCTCTCAGACAGTTTCTTGCTGAGAAACACAACAGGATGGAAGTTGTGATCCCGTCCTTCCTGCATTAGAACTGCTCCTACCCCACGTTCAGATGCATCGGTGGTTACTAGGAAGGGTTTGTCAAAGTCCGGGGCCCTTAACACAGGGTCAGACATGAGTGTCGCCTTAAGCTGGGTAAAGGCTTTCTGACACTCATCAGTCCACTTAACTGCATTTGGCTGGGTTTTTCTGGTTAGATCAGTTAGTGGGGCAGCGATTTGGCTGTAGTGTGGTACAAATCGCCTGTAATATCCGGCCAAGCCTAAGAAGGATTGGACCTGTTTCTTTGACCGTGGGACAGGCCAGTTTTGGATAGCCTCCACCTTGGCCTGTAGGGGGTTAATGGTCCCTCGACCCACCTGGTACCCTAGGTAGGTCACTCTGTTTTGGCCTATTTGACACTTTTTGGCCTTAACAGTTAGTCCTGCCTGCCTGATGCGCTTAAAGACCGTTTCCAGGTGTTCCAGGTGTTCGGGCCATGAATCCGAAAAAATGGCCACATCATCGAGGTCGGCAACTGCACAGTCTCCCAATCCTGCTAGTAGACCATCTACCAGCCTTTGGAAGGTGGCGGGTGCATTCCGCAGTCCGAACGGAAGCACATTAAATTCATACACCCCTGCATGGGTGATGAAGGCAGATTTTTCCTTGGCGGGTTCATCTAGTGGTACTTGCCAGTACCCCTTGGTTAAATCTATTGTGGAGATGAACTGGGCACGTCCCAATTTTTCCAAGAGCTCATCGGTGCGCGGCATTGGGTAGTTGTCAGGGCGGGTTACCGCATTAAGCTTTCGGTAGTCCACGCAAAAGCGTATTTCCCCATCTGGTTTGGGAACTAGAACCACTGGAGATGCCCATGCACTGGTAGAAGGGCAGATGATACCCATCTCCAGCATGTTGTCAATCTCCCGTTTTATAGCAACTTGGGCATGAGGTGACACCCGGTAGGGTGGGGTTCTAATCGGGTGAGCATTACCTGTGTCAATGGTGTGGTACGTTTGCTCAGTCCGTCCTGGGTTGGCTGAGAACAAAGGGCCAAAGAGAGTGCACAGCTCCTTGATCTGTTGCCGCTGTAGACGTCCCAGGGTTGTGGAGAGGGTCACCTCTTCCACACCACCATTTCGTTTTCTTTTTCGTAGTAGACACCTTCAGGCCACTCAGCGTCATCTCCTCTCTGGGCTGTAAACTGACAGACCTGGAATTCTCTGGGGTAAAAGGGCTTTAAAGAGTTAACATGGTACACGTTAGGTTTTAAGGAGGAATTAGGAAATGCAATGAGGTAGTTAACAGCTCCCAGGCGCTCCTGGACCGTGAATGGTCCTTCCCATGACGCTTCCATCTTATGGGCCTGTAGCGCCTTCAAGACCATGACCTGGTCTCCTATCCTGAAGGACCGCTCTCTGGTATGTCTATCATACCAGACCTTTTGCTCTGCTTGAGCATCCTTTAGGTTTTCTTTAGCAAGGGTCAAAGAGTGTCGGAGGGTGTTTTGTAGGTTGCTAACAAAGTCCAGAATGTTAGTTCCTGGAGAAGGCATAAACCCCTCCCATTGTTGCTTCACCAACTGTAATGGCCCCTTAACCTCATGGCCATACACAAGCTCAAATGGTGAGAATCCTAAACTGGGATGTGGTACAGCCCTGTAGGCAAACAGCAACTGCTGCAACACTAGATCCCAATTATTGGAGTGTTCATTTACGAATTTACGGATCATGGCCCCCAAAGTCCCATTAAACCTCTCCACCAGGCCATTGGTTTGGTGGTGGTATGGGGTGGCAACCAAGTGATGCACCCCATGAGCTTCCCACAGGTCTTTCATGGTCCCTGACAGGAAATTTGTTCCAGAATCTGTAAGAATGTCGGAGGGCCAACCCACCCTGGTAAAAATGTCAGTTAAGGCCTGGCACACAGTTTTAGCCCTGGTGTTGCCTAGAGCTACTGCTTCCGGCCATCTGGTAGCAAAGTCCACGAAAGTCAGTATGTACTGCTTTCCTCTGGGGGTCTTCTTTGGGAAAGGACCCATAATATCCACAGCTACTCGCTGAAATGGGACCTCAATTATGGGAAGTGGCTGGAGAGGGGCCTTGACCTGGTCTTGAGGCTTTCCCACCTTTTGGCACACCTCACAAGACCGGACATACTTGGCAACGTCCTTGCCCATCCCCTCCCAGTCGAAGGACCTTCCCAACCTGTCTTTGCTTCGGTTCACCCCAGAATGGCCACTGGGATGATCATGGGCTAAGCTTAAGAGCTTTTCCCGGTACTTAGTTGGAACCACCAACCGTTTCTGAGGATGCCAGCCTTCCTGGTGTCCACCAGAAAGAAGTTCTTTATATAAAAGTCCTTGTTCTACAACAAACCGGGATCGGTTAGAAGAGCTGAGAGGCGGTGGGTTGCTCCGTGCCGCCGCCCAAGCTTTCTTAAGGCTGTCATCTGCTTCCTGTTCAGTCTGGAACTGTTCCCTTGAGGCTGGAGACACCAGTTCCTCCATAGACTGTGGACTTGGGCTTGATCCCTCAGGAAGCGATGTAGGTGAAGAGGTTGTTTCTGTTGACTGTGAACCGCTCTCCGCTGGTGCACAAGGTGATATTTCAGGCTCTGGCTGAGCCTCTTGGGTAGGGTTGTCTGCTGTTTCTGCCAGTTCAGGCTCGTTGGTGTCCTCTGGAGGTGGAGTTGCAAGCGCTGGCGCTGATTCTGCCGCTGGTTACTCTTCCAGTTCCGGTCCTGGGACTGGATGTACTATGGCTGTTGTAGTTGTTGGCATGGGATCCGGTTCCACCACCTCTGTCTGGGTCTCTGGTAACACAGACGGGGTCTTGGTGGATGGCTCAGGAACAGGGTTGGGTCCAGCAGCTCGTCTGGCTTGGCTGCGAGTAACCACACCCATTGTGTTGGGGTGCTCAACATGGGTGGCCACGTCTTCCCCTAGTAGCATGGGGATAGAATAATTGTCATAGACAGCAAAAGTCCACTTTCCTGACCAGCCCTTGTACTGGACAGGCAATTCAGCTGTAGGTAAGCTTACCGATTCTGACAGGAATGGAGAAATTTTTATTTTGACCTCTGGGTTGATGAATTTTGGGTCCACGAAGGCTCGGTGGATAGCTGACACGTGCTCCAGTGTCTCTCCATGCGATAACCTCCTTTCCGTCCACTCTCAAAGTTTCCCTACGGTGGGAGGGTATTTGAGAGACATCTAGGTCTGGGTTTCTCTGGTGTGAAGGTGCAAGGAGTTGCACTCGGGTTAGGTTCTTTGGGCATTTGGCTTTGATATGCCCCAGTTCATTACATTTAAAACATCGCCCAGTTGACGGGTCACTGGGCCGATGAGGAATACTGGAGACTGGTGAGGTAGAAGAAGAAGTAGGTTGTGGCTGTCCTTGGGTTGTAGGTGTGGGCTTGATTGGTCCTCGATGGTAGGGTTTAGTGTCGGTGTGTACCCTGTGGGATTCGCTCCCCTTGACAGTAGTTTTCTTGTTCTCTGTAACTGCCATCCATTTGGCTCCAATCTCCCCTGCCTCGGTGAGATTTTTTGGTTTTCCATCTTGTATGTAGCGTGTAATGTCCTCAGGAACACCATCCAAGAACTGCTCCATCATTATCAGGAGGTTTAGGTCGTCTATGGATTTAACATTGGCTCCTGATAACCAGGAAAAATAATGCTTTTCAAGGTAGGAGGCGTGTTTTGGAAATGACACCTCTGGTTTCCATTTCTGGGCTCTGAAACGCTGACGGGCGTGATCAGGGGTTATGCCCATTCTGTATCTGGCCTTGGTTAGAAACAGTCTATAGTCGTTCATTTTGTCCCTAGGCATTTCAGTTGCCACCAGTAATAATTCTCCGCAGAGCTGTGACCTCAGCTCTACCATGAATTGGTCTTCAGGGATCTTGTACCCAATGCAGACCCTTTCAAAGTTTTCTAAGAAGGCCTCAACGTCATCACCTGTCCTGTAGGCGGGACATTTTTTCCCGAGAAGGTTGATCAGTAGTTGGAAGAGGGGTTGGATTAGTTGGATCCTGCTGCTTAGTCTTTGCTAATTCCAGGTCTTTGTCTTTTAACTCCATTTGTCTCTTGTGGTCAGCCTCTCTGGCTTGAAGTATCTCCAGCTCCCTCTTGTGGTTAGCTTTGTCCCTGGCCATTTCTGCAGTAAGTATTTCTATCCTTCTTTGATGTTCTTTGTCTTTTTCTTCAGACTCCAGCCTGGCCAAGTCGAGTTTATCAACTGTTTCACTGTGACTCATGTTTGTGTGCCTTTTGGTGTTGGCCACACCCCTCTGCAGTCAGTGAACTGTCTATGTTGCTTGACAGTCCCTAACCCTGCCTATCACTGACTAAAGAAAGAGAAATCAATCCCTTGTATTGCAAATTGTGGTCTGCGAATGTACTGCTTTGTACTGAGAAAGAGGAGCAAAAAAAAAAATTCTCTGTCCCTCCCTCTCCCTGAGCTGCTGTACTCAGTAGCCCAGCTGAAAGGCTGCTGCTAACAATACCTGCGAGAAAAGTCTGGTCTATTTCCCTCAGGGATCTGTGTTCTCCTGCCTCCTGAGCATTTCAAAAGACCCAGGAAAAAAAAAATCTGGCTTGAGGTTTCCTCTTTCCCCCCCCAAACCTGTTTTTCCCGCTGGACGGGAATCAGCTCTGACGAGCACTTTCCCCCCCACCTAGGGAATCCTGAGTGGTACCTCGTATCACAATGGAAGGAAGCACCTCTCAGCAGGAGGGCTTTGTAACAGAAAGCCCTGCAAAAAACTGAAAATCCTTCTAACCCTGAAACTGCCTCAGAGTGCCTTTGGTAGAAAAGCCGTGCCTCTCTCTCTGGGTCCGGAAGACCGCTGCCACCATGTCATAGGTCTCACCCCCACTTAGAGCTGTTGGGTTCCAATGTGGGGACCTGCACTAGTTTCCCTCTAAACTAAAATCCTAGTTTAGATCTAGTAAGCCTGCCACCACCCAATCAATTACGTGGATTGGGACACAATCCTTCCCCAAAATCCTAGGGGATCCCAAGAGCCCCAAATCCATGGAGTTCTTATACCCAGGAGAAATAAACCATTCCCCCCTGCTTCCTCCCCCATCCCTTTTCCTAGGAGAGACACCGGGATCTAACTACAGAGGGATACCTCCCCCTCCTCTTTCCCTGAGAATCCACCCAAGGAAAGACCAACCAAGTCCTTAATAGAAAAGAATTTATTAAAGAATAAAAAAGAAAAGTCACTGTCTCTGTAACCAAGATGGAACAATACAGGGTCTAAACTTATCAATCTCTGGAGAGAATTCTCCCTCCCCCTTTCTCAGTAAAAGCAATATCAGTACAGACTTAAAGAAATTCTATAGCAAAACACAGAATTGCAAATACAGAAATAAAAGTATAAGAATACTAGTTCCTTGCTAATACTCACTAGCTTGAATAGAAGAATTTGTTGCAGAAACCTGGGAGGACTTGATTAAGATGTCTGGACTCTCTTAATACCCAAGAGAGACTCTCTAAGAAAACAAAGAACTGGGGAAAAAAACAACCTCCACAGGGATTTGAAAATATCTTGTCCCTCATTGGTCCTCTGGTCAGGTGTCTACAGGTACTGCTTGTTAACCCTTTACAGGTAGACAAAAACCTTAACCCTTAACTAACTGTTTATGACAACAATCAATGACTTCAGTAGGGTTTGGTGAGGTATTAAGTGACCAGCCTTCTCCGGGGCAGCAGATTTCTATAGCGGCTGCCCTCACTATTCTGTTGTGGTTATTGTTCGAGGGCTTTCCGTTAACCCTCCCCTGGTTCGTCTCACGCAGACAGAAAACAGGAGACCAAAAGTCCAAAGCGCAGGCAATGCGATGTTTGCTGGGGTTAGTTCCAAGCAAGAATATCCAGAGCGCTACACGCCAGCAGAGCCTTCACCCCGCGGCCCCCTGCCCAGACGCCGCAGAGCCTCCACCCCGCGGCCCCCTGTGACATTATTGACAGAATCTATAACCGTATAGATCATTGTTGCAACCAAAGTCCTGTAGTGGCACCAAATCTTGTACAAAGGTGTTTAAGACACGGTTCTGGTTTGCTGGTTAGGATTATGCTGGCTGTATGTGTGTATCGGTTTGTAGTTGAAGTTATGAATATTGGATCTGTACTGTCTGTATTTCAAACTTATGCTCTGCTTCTGGGTGACACCCCAGACAACTTGGTGTCAGCTCTGCCTAGCCTGCTTGATGGCCCTTTAAGGACCATCAGCTGTACAACTGACCCATGGAGGGAAGGCAGACACGCCTTGTGACTCAGCAAGGCAGGCAGGGACCTGCCTATGGACAGAACTCTGCGGTTTTTCCAGGCCATGGGATGGACAGCTTGTCCTTGGGACAAAGAAAGCAGAGACCACATGGCAAGAGAGACTACAAAAAGCTGCTGCAGCTCCTCCATCTGGTCTTCAGTCCTGCTTCTTGCCTCTGGAGGGACTTTGCTACAAACAGAAGCTCTCACAAAGGACTAAATGACCCATCCCAGCTGGGGATGTTCCAGAGACTTGATTTGAACCTGCAGTTTGTTCCATCACTGCTACAAGCCTGAACCAAGAACTTTACTATCACTGTATGTAATTGATTCCATGTAATCAATTCTAGCTCTCCTATCTTTTTCCTTTTATGAATAAACCTTTAGATTGGCAACAGCGTGATTTGTGGGTAAGGTCTGATTTGTATATTGACCTGGGGCTGGGGCTTGGTCCTTTAGGATCGTGAGAACCGTTTTCTTTTATTGGGGTGTTGGTTTTCATAACCGTTCATCCCCAGGACGAGTGGCACTGGTGGTGATACTGGGAGACTGGAGTGTCTAAGGGAATTGCCTGTGTAATTTGTGGTTAGCCAGTGCGGTGAAACCGAAGTCCTCTCTGGCTGGCTGGTTTGGTGCCTTAGAGGTGGAAAAACCCCAGCCTTGGGCTGTAATTGCCCTGCTCTAAACAATTTGTCCTGAATTGTCACTCTCAGTTGGGTCCCGCCAGAACCAGCATCGTTACACCCCCTTCCCAGCTCCGACACCACAGAGCCTTGCCTGTGTCCCCGTTCCCTCCTTCTTAGCAGGTCCAAATATACCTGCAGTGCGCACCCCTAGTCACACCCCTTACAACTTAGGATCCTGTTCCGTTCTGGAGGGTCGGGAGTCTGGGGGCCTCATCCCACCTCCTCTGTATCCCACAGGAGGGGTGAGGAGTGAGGTTGTGTCCTGGCCAAGGCCAGACTTTTCTTTGGCTTTTAGTGTTTCTTATGTCTCCCCGCATTCTCCTTTGCTCCTCCTAACTGGTTGCTTGACCTTGGCTTGAGAGAGGAGCCAGGCAGCCATCCAATGTGTGTCCTCATATATACAAAAATTATTAAAGGTCATGTTAAAAACACTTATATAATACATAGGTTGGGGAAAGAGTGTCTGTACATCTGGGTATAGTGCTTAGATTATCCACAAATATAGTTTTAAAAAGTCACTTTACTTTTTCTAACAAACCCATCTGGCCAGGCAGAAGCAGCACACCGTGTCTTTGTTCTTCACACATATTAGTAAGGATGTCAGAGCATCAAAAGTCAAACCCAAAATTTGATCTCAGGTTAACAAACAGGATTATATGCTAACAGTTATACCTGTTGAAAGTAAAGCCAAAGAATGGGGGAGAATTTGCAAAAAAATTTGAAATTTCAAAGTTGTTTCCATTTTTCAGTGTTCAAAATGGGACTTTTAATTTGTTTGAAAAATATCATGAAATAACTTGAAAAAAATTCAGATTTCCCCTTTTTTCTAAATGTAGGAAAATAATGTTCATTTCCTCCACCACCCCACTGTTCCTTTTATTCCATTCTCTCTGGAACTCTTCAAAAGTTCTCCCATTTTAGAAAAATTGGCAAAAAGGAAAATCTGGGAGAAAAAAACTGGAAACTACTCATGTTATTGTATAAGTGGCAAAAGGGATAAAAAACATTTGAAATTTACAAAAAAAATTCAGCTTTGTAAAACCCAAAATGAAACCTTCAGTTTGAAATGAAAATAGACATTTTTGTTCATTCTGAAATTTCCTGTCAAAAAACTTTATTTGCAAAAGACATTTTCCCATGGAAAAAAAGTTTTTTTCTACTAAATCCCATTTTCCTACAGGACATTTTTCTGCTTGAATTTCGACCAGCTCTAGCTGAAAGACTAAAGGAGAAACTACTGTTAGCTAGACAAGTTACATTCACATTATCAATGGAAATATTTGGATTATTAAACCTCTTTCCTTAATGCTCCATTTTCCTGTTTATATTGAATTATAGCAGAACAGTTTTTCTTTACAAGGAGAATAAATAAGCAATAATCTTTCATGGAAGGGAAGATGTTGCTCACTGTTCTTCTTCCGTTAGACTAAGCAGAGTATCAATAACGTCCCAGTGCACATTTGCCTCTGAGTAAGAACAGCACCTACCAGTAGTTCCTGGCTTGTATTTTCCCCACTCGATTTACACGACAGAATCTCGTCTCTCTCTTTTTTCAAACTCTCCAAATGTCTCTGAATTTGTTCCTAACAAAAGAAAAACGGGTTTAGTTTCGGTTGCTAATGTCAGGGTGTCCCCCTCCCCCCTGCTCCTGCACCCTACTTACCCCTTCTCCATATAGAGAAGGGAGGGGGCCAGGGCCGGCTCTAGGTTTTTTGCTGCCCCAAGCAAAAAAAATTTTGGCTGCCCACCCCCAGACATGAGCCCCCCCCCGCCCACCAGTACCCCCCACTCACACCCCCTGTTGCCCCAGCACTGGGCTCCCCCCCAAATGTGGGATCCGCTACCAGCACACTGCAGCCGAGCCCTGGCCCAGCTGCGACTCTGTCCCCATGCGGGTGGAGCTGCTGGGCGGTGCGGAGCGGGAGTACTTCCAGGTGGCGGCACGGCTACGGGGTGGCGCAAAGAACACGGCCCCCTCCCTGGGCTTCGCAGCACTGCTGGTGGCCAAGGTGGATCAGTTCGCGCTCACCGCCCTCACCCTCAACATGCTGGCGGCCGAGGACCTGGAGAGCCCCCTGGACCTGCTGCTCTTCAGCCTCACGGTGCCCTGGCCCAGCCCCGGCAGGAGGGAAGGCGAGGATCTCCGGCTGCGGGGCTACCTGCTCAGCACCGACGAACCCAGCCGGCCGCTCACCTCCTCACACACTCCAGGAGCCCCTCGCCGCCATCGCAGCCCGGGCTCGGCTCCAGGGGACCCTGTTTCCCTCCCTCCCCGGCTCCTCACACACACTGGGTAGGGCCGCCCAGAGGATTCAGGGCAAAGCAATTTTGGGGGCCCCTTTCATAAAAAAAAGCTGCAATACTATAGTAACATGTATTTGGAAATGTAAAAAATAACTAGTGAAAATTAATTTGTAATAATTTGAAAATACACCAAATACATTATTTAAAAACATTAAATGCTTTACTGGTCTGTCTACATTTGCAATTACATAATGGGCTGTTGCTGGGTGATGGTTGGTGCCAATGGGCTGTCACTGCCTGGAGGTGGTGCTGCTGTTGCCCAGGGCTGGGTGGGGAGCTGGGCTCTGGGGGGTGCCCGGCTCACAGGGGCTGGGCTCAGGACTGTGAGGAGATGGGGTCAGAGGTTGTCTGGCTCAGAGGGGCTCGCCTCAGAGCAGCTGGGCTCAGAGCTGGGGGTCAGGGCAGTGGGGGATGGGGTCGGGGATGCCCGGATCAGAGGGGCTGGGCTCAGAGCTGGGGGTCAGGGCTGTGGGGGGAATGGGGTCAGGGAGGTGTCCGGATCAGAAGGGCTGGGCTCGGAGCTGGGGGTCAGGGCTGTGGGGGGAATGGGGTGAGGGGGGTGTCCGGATCAGAGGGGCTGGGCTCGGAGCTGGGGGTCAGGGCTGTGGGGGGAATGGGGTGAGGGGGGTGTCTGGATCAGAGGGGCTGGGCTCAGAGCTGGGGGTCAGGGCTGTGGGGGGAATGGGGTCAGGGGGGTGCCCAGCTCAGAGGGGCTGGGCTCAGAGCTGGGGGTCAGGGTACTGGGGGATGGGGTCGGGGGTGCCCAGCTCAGAGGGGCTGGGCTCAGAGCTGGGGGTCAGGGCTGTGGGGGGAATGGGGTCAGGGAGGAGTCCGGATCAGAAGGGCTGGGCTCGGAGCTGGGGGTCAGAGCTGTGGGGGGAATGGGGTGAGGGGGGTGCCCAGCTCAGAGGGGCTGGGCTCGGAGCTGGGGGTCAGGGCTGTGGGGGGAATGGGGTCAGGGAGGAGTCCGGATCAGAGGGGCTAGGCTCGGGGCTGGGCTTGGAGCTGGGGGTCAGGGCTGTGAAGGGAATGGGGTGAGGGGGGTGTCTGGATCAGAGGGGCTGGACTCGGAGCTGGGAGTCAGGGCTGTGGGGGGAATGGGGTGGGGGGGTGTCTGGATCAGAGGGGCTGGGCTCAGAGCTGGGGGTCAGGGCTGGGCCTGGGGGGTAATGGGGTCAGGGGGTGCCTGACAAACACCTCCCTGAGACCCCCCCAATCCAACCCCCCTTCCCTGGCCCCTGACCGCCCCCCCCCACAGAACCTGTGCCCCCTCCCTGCCCCCTGAGTGTCCCCGGGACTCCCTGCCCCTTAGCCACCCCCCGGCTGCTCACCGCGCAGCAGCCGCATGGCTCCGGAGGGGGCTGAGCTCTTCCCCGCTCAGAGCCACGTGGGGAGGGGGCGGGGCCGCAAGCTCCAGGCTGAGCTCAGCTGCCTCCCCTCGGCCCGGAGCTTGTAGCCCCGCCCCCTGACCACGTGGCTCTGAGCGGGGCGGGGCTCAGCCCCGCCCCCCCCCCCCCCCCCCCAGCCAAGCTGCTGCCGGGCTGTTTAGGCCCTGGGGAACAAGCGGAGGAGGAGCGGCCCGTCTTCTGCAGCCAGGCGGGGCCGCGCTACCGGTAAGGGGCCATCCCTCTCCCCCCAAGCGGAGCCGGTAGCGCGGCCCTGCCCGGCTGCAGGGGACGGGCTGCTCCCCAGCCTTTTGCCGCCCCCTATATTTTGCCGCCCTAGGCACCAGCTTGTTTTGCTGGTGCCTAGAGCCGCCCCTGGAGGGGGCACAGATGGAGAGACAGAGAGATCTTGGGGCAGCAGCTGCTGTCTCAACTTCCTGACCCCTTAAAAAGACAATGCACTTAGAGTGGGTCAGCTTACTTAAAGGGGCAGTGTGTATCTCTCTCTCTCTCCCCCACACCCAAGGTGTGTGTCTGTCTGCTATGCTGTCTCACCTCCCTCCTGTTCGTGCTGCCTTGTGTGAGAGGCTACATTAACAACAATGGCTCAGCCGAGTGCTAGTTCATCATTTAGCAGCAAGGCATTCCCTGGGAAATATCCCACCCTCTTCCACCCTTTAACTTCACCTCAACCAAGCTTCACAATCATCATAGCTGTGAACACTATTAAATTGTTTGTTTAAAATGTACACTGTGTGTGTATATCTATATAACATATAGTTTTTTGTCTCCCTAGAACCTAACCCCTGCATTTACATTAATTCTTACGGGGAAATTGGATTTGCTTAACATCCTTCCACTTAAAGTAGTATTTTTCAGGAATGTAACTACAAAGTCAAGGGAGGAATTACTGTACTTACTTATACATATTTCCAGTGAGTATTTATTATTACAGTATAAATTTAATAGCACAATGACACACATCTGCACAATAACAAAGGTAAAGGATGCAGGGCTAAGAGGGAATTCCAGCAGCAGCCACAGTGACAAGGGAGGCTTTGTTTCCGATGTGGGAAGATGTAAAATGTTTCACTGAATCAAGTCTCCTGCAGCACCTCAGTAGCTTACATCAGACAGAGAGGAGCTGTGGTGACTAGGCATTGGGATGCCTGCGCCTTTAATAACCCAGCCCAGAGAAGCCCGTGCTGAGAGGCACTGTCCTGTCAGAGAGGAAATAAAAAAGCCCTTCTGCCCCCCCTCCCTAGTTTTGCAAACACGGGTGTCTCAGTGCACTGGGGTAACTGTTACCCCCTCTGCCCCTGCCTGTGCCAGGGGTTTGCCCTTTGTCACCCTCTGGCAGCGCCTCACCCCTGGGCTTAACTCTGGCTCCTTCCTGATTCTGCCCTTCAGCCCCTATCCTGCCCCCGCCTCCAGCTGCTTGACACCCTCCCCCCACCAGTCAGTTTCCACCCCCTGCTCAGACCCTGGCCGCCCCCCATCCCCCGCTCTGATTGCCAGCTTTGCCCCTTTTTTAAGGGCAGGGGCTTCAGCAGATGTTACTGAGCATACGTCATTGCTCAGTGCCACCCTAGAGTAGCAAATTAGAACAAAACGTGGTTTTTCAGAGATTACAGGGGCGGGGGTCTAGCCATGGGCCAGCAGCCTCACGCGGGGGGGGGGGGGCGGGAGAAGGAGCGGGTTCGGGGGACCAGCTGGGGGGCCCCTTTTTCTCTTTGGGAAATACAGTCACCCGAACTGTGGGGTGACTCTAAATGACCGTTGTTTGGCTTGGGGAGACGGTGGGAGTGGGCGGGGGAGCGGGATCTTCTCCGTCCCTGATTTCCATGATGTGAAACCAACATTTGCAGAATTTCCTACCTGGAAACCCTGCGATGCCTCCTCGATGGGCACCGCGGGGTGAGACCCGTGCGCCCGGGACGCTCTGCAAATCACGCAGATCGGCGTGTGATCCTCTACACAAAACAGGTTCAAACGCTCCCCGTGCAGCTCGCACAGCCTGTCACCTGCCCAGCTTCCCCGCGGCTGGACACTCCGCTGCTCGATGAGTAAATCCGCCGCGTTTCTCAGCTGCCTGTTGGGCCGCAGCCGGATCTCGGGACTCTCCGCCCGGCACAGCGGGCAGGGGAAGCGGTCCCGGAATTGCTCCCAGCACCGCGTGATGCAGCCCCGGCAGAAGTTGTGCCCGCAGTGGATGATCACCGGGTTGTTTAAATAATCCCCGCAGAGCGAGCAAATACATTGAGCCCGGAGACCTTCCAGGGCGTCCTGAGCCGCAGCCATGCCATGGCCGGGCCGGCCGGGCGAGACGCTTTCGGTTTAGGCTTCTCGGGAGAGACGCCGCCTCCCTGGTCACGTTTCTGACACTCTCAGCCCTGCGCTACATGGGGCCGGGCGGGTGTCAATCTAAGACACGCAGCTTCCACTTCCGCCTCTCGCTGGGGGCAGTTCCGGGGCAGTCCACGACAGAGCGTTCGGGGATCGATTTATCCGCGTCTACACTAGACGCGATAAATCGATCCCTGATAGCTCGATCACTCCCCAGCCTGCAGAGTTCAACTTGGGTGACAAGGGTTTTGCCTGAGCACTGGGTTGGAAGGAAAAGACTAGGGGTTTGGCTACACTGGCGCTTTACAGCGCCACAACTTTCTTGCTCAGGGGTGTGAAAAAACACCCTCCTGAGCGCAGCAAGTTACAGCTGCAAAGCACCAGTGTAAATAGCGCGGCTCCCAGTGCTGTAAGCTAATCCCCTCGGGGAGGTGGAGTACCTGCAGCGCTGGGAAAGCTCACTCCCAGCACTGGCGCCACAACCACACTCGCACTTCAAAGCACTCCCGCGGGAATACTCCCGCAGCAGCGCTGTACAGCTCTAGAAAAGGACAGTAGAAGGTGTATAAAGTACTGAAATAATGTATGATCAACCTGCTGGCTCATTGGTACTCCCCTTTCCCAGAACCAGCTGTGCCCACTGGTTCCGAGAGCAGGCGAGAGACCCAGCCAGCATCGAACCCAGTGGTTCTCCATCAGGGGCACGTGGGGTACCCCTAGGGGAACACAGGGGTCTTCTGGAGGTACATCAACTCATCTAGCGTTTTGCTCATTTTACAACAGGCGAAGTCAGTACAAGCTAAAATTTCATATAATGGCTTGTTTATACTGCTCTCTATACTATCTGCTGAAGTGTATATACAATATTTATATCCCAATTGATTTATTCTATAATTAGATGGTAAAATGAGAATGTAAGCAATTTATTTCTGTAACAGTATTGCTGTGACACTTTTGTATTTTTATGTCTGATTTTGTAAGCCAGTAGTTTTTAAGTGAGGTGAAACTTGGGGGGATGTAAGACAAATCAGACTCCTGAAAGGGGGACAGTCATCTGGAAAACCATGGCAGTATTGCCAATGCCAAATGTTCAAAAATGGTGAGTCAGACTCACCAGAAATCATGAGATTGGCTTTAAAATCATGAGATTAGGTAAAAATAATGGCTTTGGTGTTCTTTTTATTCGTCTTCTGCTTTTTGAGCATTTAGGGTGCACCAGGGTCACATTTTGAAGCTTTCTATGCAGCCATAAGAGCTAGAAACTTATTTTTTCTTTAAGAGTGAAGGCTGAAATCATCACATACCCACTTGACTCCAGGAGCTGGGGCTTGAAGGAAAACAATTATTATCATGAGACTCGTGACAAAATCGGGAGAGTTGCCAAAAGTGGTGCAGTTTGTTACCCTGAAACTATTTATGATTTTGACTTGATTGGGTTCAGCCAGGGAAAATTTTTTCCAGCGCCACCAAGAATGCATCTGTATATCTGTGTCTTTAACCCTGTGGTTGGGACACTTGGCTGTGAGGTGGGGGAAACCATGGTTAAATCCCAACTCTGAAGCAGGGACTTGAATTCAAATCTTCCCCCCACCAGACTCCTGATTTCTCCTGCTGAAGCTCTTCCATGTCATAGAAAAACTTAACTATTTGTAAGCGGGGCAATGGTCCCGCTATTGTGGGGAACTTTCCTGGCTTCTGTGCTACCCCGGTGAAGTGGGCTAGCAAAAGGATCTGAGTCCTCGCTCCCACTTCCTTTACCCAGAGGCCTCGCTGCCCTTGAGGACTCTCCTGTTTGGCAGAGTTCTCGTAGCCCCAACAAGACTGGGCCCAGGATTCCTGGGGGGCTCAACCCCCAACCCTGCTGTGGCCACCTAGGACAGGGGCTAAGGTGTCCCCACTCCGGGGTACCCTCTCTGCACTGGGCACCTCCCTGACCCACTGATTATTCCAGACAATTTAAAGCAAATACAAGTTGTTTACTTAACAATCAATTTAAAGAAAAGAATAAAAATAAATGGGAACGGTTACAGGGAAACACATCACCCTGCTCTGCGGCAGGGAACATTACAAACAGTGTCTCTGGACATCAAGGCACTTTGCAGTCTGTTCCTTGTAGGCCCCAGGCCTCCTTCTCAGGCCCTGGCTGTGCTGCAGGGATGCTGTGGGTGGGACACTTGAAATGGTGGTGACCACACACCTCCGGGCTTTGGGTGGTGGGATCCTTCTTCCCAGTGCCAGCCTCCCGGCAGGTTAAGATCCCCCTCCCAGCCTGGCCTGCATGGACCCTTGGCTGGAGCGTCTTTCTGCGCTGGGCCCTTTTACCAAGGTTCCCCCCTTGGCTGGCCCCAGTTGCTCACCACACTCTGGCTCTCTGGCTGCAGCTCTGCTCCCAGCACAGGATCTGCTCCCCTGGGCTGTGCCTCTGGCTCTGTGGCTGCAGCTCTGCTCCCAGCACAGGATCTGCTCTCCCTGGGATGTGCCTCTGGCTCTCTGGCTGCAGCTCTGCTCCCAGCACAGGATCTGCTCTCTCTGCGCTTTGCCTCTGGCTCTCTGGCTGCAGCTCCACTCCCAGCACGGGGTCTGCTCTCTCTGCGCTGTGCCTCTGGCTCTCTGGCTGCAGCTCCGCTCCCAGCACAGGATCTGCTCTCCCTGGGTTGTGCCTCTGGCTCTCTGGCTGCAGCTCCGCTCCCAGCACAGGATCTGCTCTCCCTGGGATGTGCCTCTGGCTCTCTGGCTGCAGCTCCACTCCCAGCACAGGATCTGCTCTCTCTGGGCTGGGCCTCTGGCTCTCTGGCTGCAGCTCCGCTCCCAGCACAGGATCTGCTCTCCCTGGGCTGTGCCTCTGGCTCTCTGGCTGCAGCTCCGCTCCCAGCACAGGATCTGCTCTCCCTGGGCTGTGCCTCTGGCTCTCTGGCTGCAGCTCCGCTCCCAGCACAGGATCTGCTCTCTCTGCGCTTTGCCTCTGGCTCTCTGGCTGCAGCTCTGGCCCCTCTGGATCTGGCCTGGCTCTGTTCTCCAGCTCAGCTTGGGCCCCTGCTTCCTCCTTAGCTCGGCCCCACTCCGTCTGACCCAGGCACATTCCTGCTCACACATGGAGGACGGGACCCACACTGGCCTTCCGTCTCCCTGATTAGCCGGCCTGCCCTGTCAATCAGGCTGACCTGGAGCATTGGCCTCTTGCCATTGTTCCTGGGGACTGTCAGTCTCAGGGTCCTGATTTGCCATCGATCCCTCCCCTTTTAGTGCTGGGAGCTAGCAGCCAAAACACCCCCACTGAATGTTAGTAAGGGGGCAACAGTCCCCTTACATATTCATTGGGCCAGAGAGAAGGACTCCACAGCCTGGGGAATGGGATGATCATTGGCACTCATCTGGGTGGTAGGAGCTGTGCATTCAATCTGCTCTTTGCCTGATTCCGAGGAGGGATCTCAAGGCATATCTCCTACCTCCTGCATGAGTGCTTTAATCATTTAAATCATTCGCTTTCTCTGGCTCAATGAATATGTAAGTGACAAGTGAGCTAAAGGTTAACACACCCACCCATGAAGTTTGCTGGTCTGAAATGAGCTTCTCCACTTTGTGTACACATTCCAAAGATTTTCTGAACCAAACCAAATATTCCCCCTGATTTTTCGATTTGCTGGCCGAATGGAAAAATCAATCATTCACCCAGCACTACTGACGGATAGAGTTTCAAACTAGAGTCTTATGCTTAGCTCATCTGCAACACTTATTCCAAACTACTTCCAGATATCCAAAAGGCTATGTCATAGAGGCACTCTGCGGTGTAAACTAGCTAGTGTCCTATTAACCATGTCAAATTAAACAAAACTGTAGGGGACACTTGGATATAATTAATAAGGCAACAGTGAATAACAATTACAGTAAAAAACAAGCTGGACATTTTTAGTAATGAAATGCTTCCCCTCCATCCCGGTAAGATTGCATAGCTAAATGCTCAAAACTCAGGAAATGAAAGTGTTAAGGCTCAGTGTATAACCTTAACTCTGCCCCTTTGTGCATATGTGTTACAATACCACCTTTAATCACATGTCCTGTCCCTGTGCATCTGCATTGCTCTCAGGGGTCACCATTGTGTACAGATGACCTGAGACAGATGAAGTGAGTGCACTGGTGTCAGACTACAGTGAGCCCAACTGACGGGGCCTTAGGGTTTGTAAAGTCTTATGTCAAGATTGTGAAGAAAGGATTTTCATCCTCTCTGTACAAAGTCTCTCTCAACAGGAAGTTTCAGATTGCGAATAGCCTCATTAAACTGCTGCCAGTCCATAATAATTAAGCTTGGCAAAATTCATTTTTTTAAATAATTTTGATGGATAATATCAATGTTTAATTTAAAGCATTTTTTCTATTTTTATTGATTTTAAATTTTCACAGTTGTGGAAAATTCTATGGGGTGTCAGACAATAATTATTTCATGACAGCAGACATGCTATTCAAAAAGTTAAAGCTTTATAACCGTTACAACACAAGCTGTCAGCATCACACATCAAACTATACAATGGAAATATCCTTAAATCAAACGCTAAGATGTTCTCCAGCAGCAGTTTTCTTACTTTTCCTATCTGTAAATTTCGATTGTTTTTTTCATCGGTTTGTGTGTATAGGGTGAACTCGACGTTTACTGACATTTACCAATTAAAAATCTAATCCTTCCAAGCTTAATCAAGTTTTTCTCACTGTGAATAATTTTTATGTAATGCAGTGAATAAAATGACTCAGATCTGGACTGAGCTATTGACTTTACAGAGATAGACATAAGGAGTAAATGGAGAATAAGAATGAGAAAGAAGCAGCTATATAATGGTACACAGCAGGCTAGATCGGAGGCTCTGAAACTCGTGACTAGCGTTGGGAAGGCCATTTGCAGTGTTGTTGTAGCCATCTTGGTCCCAGGATATTCAAGAGTTCAAAATCTTGTTTCTCTCACCAACAGAAGCAGGTCCAATAAGAGACATCACCTCACCCACCTTGTCTCCCTTGGGAAGGCTGGGCAGTCATGGGATGCTGAATCTGTCTTTTTCCAGCTGTTGCATTGAATTATGTGACGAAGTGGGTCTGTTCTTAATGTTTCCTCTGAATACTGTGTGGGCGCCTCAGTTTCCCCTATGCATTTTAAGTCTCCAGTGTGCATAAATGGCTGACCCTCTCTATCCTGGCAACAAATGGCTGGGGCCCTTCCCTCCTTGCAAGGATAGCTAAAGGTGAACAAAGAGATCAGATGACCTCCTGGCCTGGGAAAGAGACAAAGGCCAGAAAGGAGGAGCTGGAGGGGGTTTCAGTTTGGAACTGGGGACCTGAAGTGAGGGCAGACGGGGTTGTCTGGCTTGCTAGGCCCCAGAATGGACCTGGCTGAGGGATCCCGTTCTCCGTACCTACAAGCTCTGTTTTAGACCCTGTTCCTGTCATCGAATAAACCTGTTTTACTGGCTGGCTGAGAGTCACGTCTGACTGCAAAGTGGGGGTGCAGGATCCTCTGGCTTCCCCAGGACCCCGCCTCAGTGGACTCGCTGTGGGAAGCGCACGGAGGGGCATATGCTGACTATGCCAAGGTCAGACTCAGGAGGTGAAGCCGTGTGAGCTTCTTGCCCTGGAGACAGTTGCTCCGAGGGAGCGGAGGCTCCCCAGAGTCCTGACTGGCTTTGTGGGGAGCAGTTCTAAAGCATTGCCTGGGGACTCCGTGACAAATTAAAAGTAAGAAATATACTCCTGTTACAAAAACAACCAGGAGTCCGGTGGTGCCTTAAAGACTAACAGATTTATTTGGGCATAAGCTTTCGTGGGTAAAAACCTCACTTCTTCAGATGCCTGGAGTGAAAGTTACAGATGCAGGCATTTTATAAAGACACATGAAGAGAAGGGAGTTACCTCACAAGTGGAGAACCAGTGCTGACAGGACCAATTCGATCAGGGTGGATGTGGTCCATTCCCAATAATAGATGAGGAGCTGTCAGTTCTAGGAAAGGCAAAGCTGCTTTTGTGATGAGCCAGCCACTCCCAGTCCCTATTCAAGCCCAAATTAATGGTGTTAAATTTGCAAATGAATTTTAGTTCTGCTGTTCCTCTCTGAAGTCTGTTTCTGAAGTTTTTTTTATTCAAGTGTAGCTACTTTTAAATCTGTTATAGAATGTCCAGGGAGATTGTAGTGTTCTCCGACTGGCTTTTGTCTGTTACCATTCCTGATGTTCGATTTGTGTCCATTTATTCTTTTACGTAGGGACTGTCTGGTTTGGCCAATGTACAAGGCAGAGGGGCATTGCTGACACATGATGGCATATATCACATTGATAGATGTGCAGGTGAATGAGCCTCTGATGGTGTGGTTGGGTCCTCTGATGGTGTCACTAGAGTAGATCTGGGGACAGAGGCGGCAACAAGGTTTGCTACAGGGATTAGTTCCTGAGTTAGTGTTTTTGTGGTGTGGCGTGTAGTTGCTGGTGAGTATTTGCTTCAGGTTGGGGGGCTGTCTGTAAGCGAGGACTGGCCTGTCTCCCAAGGTCTCTCACAGACCAGTACAGGACAGACAGTCCCAATTTTTGGGGCTTTTTCTTACATAGGCACCTATTACCACCCTCCCCCTCCTGATTTTTCACACTTGCTGTCTGGTCACCCTATCTCCTGGCAAGGATGAATTCCCAGCAGAGAGGCTGTGAAGGTTCCTTCCCGCTGGAAAGAGCAGGGTTGTACTCCGAGTAGAAGGGCTGAGGTGGTTGGTGTGGCAGATGGACAAACCCAGGTGTAGTGGAAGATGCTGGAGTGTGGTATGTGCTATATGTCATGGGATTATAAAGACTGTATGCACTGGAGTGATAACTAGCTTTGGGGCTGTTGTTATGGATTATTTGCATGATGCTTTTGTAAAGACGCTTTAACCAAACACAAGTTACAGGGCTCAACATGGGGTAAAACGCTGGCTCTGTCTTGAAAATGTCAGTGTTCCTGATATTCTTCCCGCTAAAAATAATCAGAATAGATATTTTTTTTTTAAGGAAAGGAAGGGGTTCTCTTTATACATCACAGAGATACAGTAAAGGGCACAAACAAGCTCTATTTTTTCCCCCTTTACAGATCACTTTTCAGTGCTGTTAAAACTTCGAGTTCCTGTGCGGGGCATTTTGCTTTCTCGCAGTATATCCATCCCGTTTGCTGCAGATCCAGCGTCTCTCTAAGCCGCAACTGACAATTCTGGCATAGTTATTGCTCAGATAAACACAGTCACCTTCTCCTTGGATTTCAAACCTGTAATGAGAGGCAACAATTATAATTGGTCAGGGGCTCCCCCTTGCCAATGCTGTTTCCTGAATGGCAGGACTTGGGGAGAGGGGGCAGGCCTCCTGGCTTCCTGCCCAGGGCAGGTGAAGTGTCCAGGGCTGAACACAGCTGCCTGGGCTCCCTGGGTAGCTCTTGCCACAGCCTAGGGCAGTGGTCTTCATATTGTGGGGCACACTCCTCCAAGGGGGGCACGGCGGAACAAGTGTAGCAGGGCCTGGGTCAGCTCCCATGAAGGGTGGGAAGGGAGTGACACGGAGCCCTGCTCTGCCCCCAGTTCTGCCATGGCCCTGCCCCAGCTGTGGCTCTGCTCCCACCCACATCTCCACTCCTGGCCATGGCCCCAGCTGCAGCTCTGGCCCTGTTCCTGGCCCCCAACCACGACTTCGGCTGCCGGGGGGGATGGACTGGGTAAGAGGGGGGTATGGCCAAAAAAAGTTTGGGGACCCCTGGCCTAGGATAACCGTATGTCCCGTTTCGGCTCTGGACGTCCCAACTTTTTTTTGGCAAAACTGGGCATTTGTCCCATTTGCTGTTGCCGATTGATCGTCAGTTTGCAAGAGCAAATGGGACAAATGCCCAGTTTTGGCAAAAAGGGGCTCAGAGGGGTGTGAGTGATGGGCTAGGGGGAGACAAACAACGAGGCTCGGGCTAGCCCTGTGTGGGGGAGGGAGGGCGAGTGACTCAGGCCAGCCCTGCGCAGGGGGAGGGGGGCAATCCGCTCACCCTATCACAGCTGGGCTCTGGCTTCCAGCATGGCCAGGAGGCAGGACCTCGGGGGAAGAGGCAGAGCAGGGCGGCAGGGCCCCAAGGGGCGAGGGAGAGGAGGAGCAGGGGCCAGGGCCAGAGTTCCGGGGCTCCTGCGGTGGACCCCAAATTGGCTGGGCCAGGACCCCTGGGCATGGCCCTGTCGGGCCATGTGTTAATCCACCACTGCAGGGAAGTGTTAGTCCCATTCTACCAGGCACAGCGGTCAGTGTTCACCGCTCCTTCAGACATTGGCAGGCACTCAGCCCAGAGCCCATGATTGGGATTTTCAAAAGAGCTCAGCTCCCACGTCGGCCTCGTCTGTACTGGGTTTCTTTGCACTGATGAAACTACGTCAGTGCAACAGCGCAGTGTAGATGCACTCTTCCCTTACTACGTGGATATAGTGACAAGGGTGCAAATTTCACTAGGGCAGGTAGGGCATTAGGACTTCAGATTTAAGACAGAGTCCCAGCTTAGACAGTCATTCTGGAATGCATTTTCTTACCATCTCTACTGCAGAAACACAAGAAAAAGGACTCACAGGTTGTTGAATTCAGTGCCATTGGGCCATTTCCAGGGCTGCTCTTCTTGATTTCTCCAGAGACCAATCCAGTGGTCAAAGAGGCCTTTATATCGTAACATGAAAACCTTTAGAAAAGCAATGAGAATACGTATAATAGTGTGGCAGTAACAGCACTATAGCAATGGCCCTACTAAATTCATGGTCCATGTCGGTCAATTTCAGTCATAGGATTTTCAAAATCGTAAATTTAATGATTTCACATATTTAAATCTGAAATGTCACGGTGTTGTAACTGTAGGGATCCTGATCCAAAAGGGAGTTGTCGGGGGGGGGGGGGTCACAAGGTTATTCTAGCAGGGTCGTGGTACTGCGCTGCTGCTGTTGGTGTGGTGCTGCCTTCAGAGCTGGAGAGTGGTGGCTGCTGGCCAGGAGCCCAGCTCTGAAGGCAGAGCAGCAGCAGCACAGAAGGATGGCATGGTATGGTACTTCCACCCTTACTTCTGCGCTACTGCCTGCAGAGCTGGGCCCTCCGTCAGCAGTCGCTGCTCTCTGGCAGCCCAGTATGAAAGCAGCAGCGCAGAAGTAAGGGTGGCAATACCACAACCCCCCTACAATAACCATGCGACCTCCCCATAACCCTTTTTTGGGTTGGGACCCCCAGTTTCAGAAACGCCCATCTCCTCTGTGAAATCTGGATAGTATAGGGTAAAAGCACACAAAAAAACCCAGATTTCACGGGGTAGACAAGATTTCATGGTCCATGATGCATTTTTCACAGCCATTAATTTGGTAATTCTCCTCTGTTCTGCCCAGGTAGAGGACTACCCATGGAAGGGAATTACGACTCCCAGAATGCCTCCCGGCCTTCTCTGTCTCCTCCTGTTGAGTGCTTGTTTTTGCTCCACAAGTCAGCATAGAAGGGGAGTTTTCCGGGCTGCAATTCATTTTGTCACCTCAGCGGTCAACTACGACGGAGAGTTCTAGAGGATGTTATACAAGTGCACGCAAATAACTTGTTTAAAAGATAAATAATTTTTCTACAGTGAAAAAATATTTATCATTGTATTCCTTTGTGAGGCGTTACAATGCAAGCATTTGAGTGTGTGACATTAATCTGCGGGAAATGTATCTGAACCAATTCGGTAACTGGTTCACTTGGAACTTGTTTGAACCATCATTCTAAATTAGTGACTGAAGCAGAGCCGAACTGGAGGGCGAGAAAATATTGATGAACCCTAACCAGAACTGAAACAAAATTTTTAATGGTTCAACTCCCTGGTTCTTTGAGCAAGGGACTCCAGAGCTATAGCCTCCACTCCACTGCAGGCCTAGGGTGGTACCTGGCTGTCTCCTTGTAACAGGTTCAGCACAATGTTGTTTTACGGTGAAAGTTGCCCTACCAACTCTAAGAGGCAAATTAATTCAGATGAGCTACTATCAGCAGGAGAAAATTAATTAGCCTCTTAGAGTTGGTATGGCTACTTCCACCTTTTCATGCTCTCTGTATGGATATATATCTCCTCACTATACGTTCCATTCTATGCAGCCAATGAAGTGAGCTGTAGCCCACAAAAGCTTAGCTCAAATACATTTGTTGGTCTCTAAGAGTACGTTGGATTGGCGGGTAGTGATTGATCTATCGGGGATTGATTTATCGCGTGTAGTGTAGACGTGACAAATTGATCCCTGATCACTCTCCTGTCGACTGCTGAAATCCAGCTCCGCGAGAGGCGGAAGCAAAGTCGACAGGGGAGCAGCAGCCATCGATCCCACACCACAAGGACGTGAAGTAAGTAATTTTGATTCGATCTAAGATACGTCGACTTCAGCTGCGCTATTCTCATAGCTGAAGTTGCGTATCTTAGGTAGACACCCCCACCCCTCCAAAGTAGACCAGGCCTAAGGTGCCACAAGTTCTCCTGTTCTTTTTGCAGATACAGACTAACACGGCTGCTACTCTGAAACCGGTCATTAATTCTATCTGGTGCCACTTGACTGCAATTACAAGGAATCTGCATCTCTTACCAGGTCCTGAAAAGTGTCAGTCACAGCCAGGGAGGCGTTAAGTGAAGAGCAGTGGTTCTGGCAGTAGGTCCAGTTCCCTTCGGTCGCTGAGAAATAGTAACACTTCCCCAGGTACCCGACCCAGCCGTCTGGGCAGTTGGGGGCGTCGGGTTCTTTGGCAGCCAGAGGTGAGTTAGATCTTCCCACTAAAATGGAGAAAGATATGGTAAGAGACTGTTCCTTTCCCCCCGTCTGTAGCTGCAGGGCCTGGGGGAACAAGGGAGACTCTGAGCCAATCCCCCCTCCTGAGTCATGTGGCTTTAAATTCAGCCTCACCACAGGATTATTGGTGTGGGTTTAACATTGACTAATACACCCCCTATCCCGCACCCCCCCACACACACACCCAGTCCTGGTTATCTCCCATGCACCCCCCAACCTACACCCCATCACAAACACCCACCCCAAACATACCCCCAGACCCTGCGTGATTGTCCTGGGGGAGCTGGTGCTTTGCCTTCCAAATGGGGCAGGGGACGTGGGAGCGCAATGCTGAAGTGGGGATGTAGAAGGTTAACTGGCATTAGGCTTACTGGTTAACCAGACCTTAACCATTAACCCCATTGGCCAGCCGGCCGTAGCAGCCCCTACTGCATTGGCACAGCCGGCCAGAGGGACCCCAGCCCCAGCGAGGTACCGGCTGCGGCAGGTGGGGCGGGCTGGAGTGTCCATGGCGGGTGGACTGGCAGGACTCCCAGCTGCGGCAGGCCAGAGCGGTCCCTGCCCCGGCCATGCCAGGCTGGCTTGAGCGGCCCTAGTCCTGTCAGGATAGCTTGAATGGCCCCAGGCCCCGGCTATGGCCACGGTGGGCGGGCAGGCGGGACCCCGGCAGGCCAGAGCGGTCCCCGGCCAGGGTGGGCAGGCTGGCGGGACCTTGGCATGGGAGGGGTGAAGCGGCCCCAGCCCCAGCTGTGCCATGCAGGCAGGGCCCCAACTTGTGCACTGGATGTGGTGAGCCATCTGGCGGGACTCTGTCTGTGGCGGCCCGGGGAAGCCCGAGCCATGGCCATGCCGGGGGGACCCCAGCCCTGCAGCCCCTGCTGCCTTCCCATCGGAGGGACCTCGGTTAACCGGTCAAATGATATAATTTTAATTGTTTAACCAGTTAACTTTTTAAACCAATATTTACATCCCTAGTCCCAACTACCCGCATCCCTCTCTGAATGCCAGGAGTGTGTGTTCATCTTCCACCCCACCCGATCCCGCGCTTCCATACAGAGCCGGCCCCACCACCTGATCCCAGATTGCTCTGCTCTCAACCCAGATTGGGGCACCTGCCCAGCGGGAGCCCCCTCGAGGGGAGGAGCACTGCACCCCATGGCCAGGGGGTCCAGGATCGGGCCCAGCTCTCACCTCCCGATGCAGGTCCCCTTGCGCAGGGTGGGCTGGGCAGCACTTCCCCATTCCCACAAGCCTGGCTGTGGGGTTGGTGCTCCCCAGCTGGAGTGCAGAGCCACCTCCCTGCCTGCTGCATCTTGTGCGCCCTGCTGACCGCTCTGCGCCCCTGCTCGCAGCACCGGGTCCGCCTCCCAGAGCTCCCCTCCTGTCTTGGTGTCCAACTCCTCCTGCCCCGCACTGCACCCCAGTTGCTTGGTCACCTCCCCAGTCCCTGACGCCTCACCTCTCTCATCGCTGCCAGCACTGGGGAGTCTCTGCCTCTCGTGGGCCTCCCCCGGGGGGCAGTGCCCTCCTCGCAGGAGCCTCCTGAGCTGATAGCATCTTACACCCACTTCGCTTTTATCTCTGTGCTGCTGTAACTGACTGCACAACGGGGAATCAGGCCCGGAGTCTGGTTAGTCAGGGCTGGGGACTCACCTCCAATAAAAACACTAGCGAGAATTGCTAGCACGAGGACTACGATGCACCCTTGATAAACTCTTTCTTTAGGGATCCTGTAGTTACCCAGCTGGAGATCTGAAAATACAGAGCCAGTTTTAGTCAGACTCCTTGGGTTTTGTTCTTGACATCTCAATGGGTTCAGTGGCTAAGGATCACGTAGGAGAAGGGGAGACTTTGTTAAAGATTCAGCATCCTCATCCCTTTGAAGTGTGAGTTCACAATAAACACTCCTGAGACCTCTCAGAGATCCTCCAGCAAAACCAGACTTGACACACCTGCTGTTCCTAAGCGTCTCTGACCGACCCTCCTTAGTTTGCTCTCAGTCAGGTCAGTTCTTGGACCCTCACCTTCACTGAAGCCTGTCAGCCCTTCACTCTTCGGGCTTGCGGTCACCTGGCTGTCTTCTCGGAGGCAGCCCGGTGCCGGCTGTCACCACCTTCTATCGCAGCCTTTCTGCCTCCTTTTCCTTCTCTGCTTCTTTCCTTCATAGTAGGCTTCTTTCCTCTATTGGGCACAGCTGTGGGCACCTGCCTCCATGACTGGCAGCTGTGTGGGGTTGTGATCAAGCTGCCTGTCTGTAGACCCCATTGCAGCATGTGAAGCCAAAAGGCCAACCCCACCCCCCAGATAACTCCCTCCAAATCCCTGGTCTGGCAACTTTATGGGGTGAGCTGCCCATCTTCTTCTCCATGGCTCAGGCTGCTGTGAGCCCATCCGGCCCACGCACCACTCAGCTCCTGATACCCATTTAAGGCCTCGGTCCCACTCTTCAAAGTGATTAATGAATCAAGCCCCAGCTACATTAAAGACTTAGAATTATGGTCGGTGAGCTGCCAAGACAGCCACACTCCTCTAGGACAATGCACAAATGTCACGAAGTCCAGGACAAAGTGGGTGAGAATGGGATAAAACATTGTCGGTCAAAGGGTCCTGACTGTGGAACTGACCAGCAGAGGTCAGTCAGGTGAATCCAGAATCTGACCATCCCTAGGAAACGCTACAAAACTTTCCTCTTTGAAAATGCCCTTCTGCCACAAGAATGACATTCACCAACCCAGACACCCCCTTCGATCCCTAAACCCCAGCTCATGGCCCCCTTCTACCCAGTAAACTGACCCAAACACCCCTTCGACCGCAAAACCCAAACCAACCTAAAAAGAAAACTCTGAAACAAATCCACTTTAAAAGAAAAGTAAAACCTTTAAACAAATCAATCCCCCTCAACAGAGTTTTGACCCCAACAAGGGAGATGAGGCCGAGATTCCATGCAATCTACTAGGGACTTCGCCATTGCTATCGATTTGATATGGAAGGTGCCCAGATACTATGGTGATGGGAGGCAGAATGAAACCCATGGGTAGCTTCGCCTTTCCCCTCATTCTTTAGCAGTAGGACCAGAAACGCCCTGCCAAGTCTAGTGAGTTTTAGTCCTTCAACTATTTTAGAGCATTCTAGGGTATTTTGGCTCACTGATGGCAGCAGATTTCTGGCTGTGGGTGGGGAGGATTCAGATCACTTTTCTTTACCTGGCTTGTATGCTTTCGTTTTGCTTGGTTTCAGAAAATTCTCCTTCTCTTCATCACACCTATCCAAGGCAGAAGAAAAAGACTGACATTAGTCATCCGACTGTTCCAGACTGTCATTCAGCCAAGGAGAAGGAAGGGGAAAGTTTGAAAACTGGGGTGCCACAAGTACTCCTGTTCTTTTAACAAAACCTCCCACTGCTGGTCGGGAATGGATATGATTTAATATTCCATGTGGAAAAACCTCCTCTACAGTAAGAGATCTCTGAGGCTGCAGCGCAAAGAGGCTGGAAATGGCAAAGTTATGGCTCAAAGGTTACTTCTAGGATCATAACCCTTCAGGATTGGATTATTGTCATGGGCAGAGCTGTCAATGTTGTTTCCCTGTGAAAACTTTCTAAAGAAATGCTTTCAAATGAAAATATTCAGTGAAAAGATTTGACTTTTCAATGAGAAATGAAATGAAAGGGTTAGAGCTTGGTGTGTTTTTCCCCACACTGAGCCTACCGCAGAAAAGCGTAGAGCAGGCAGTAAGATCATATAGCAAATCCTGATATGTAGGACAACAAAATTATGAGTGATTACCAGTCTCTATATATGCCACAGAGAAGGCTTTTGCTTGAGGAATAACTGTTTCTTATAAAAAAAGGGGGAAGTGGAGAGAATTGTCTATTAAAGTTAAAAACTTACAGGATGAAAGTTTTTTCTACACAATAAAGATATAATTGGGGGGGCGGGAGAGAAACAGCCACTCACCTGCTCTTGGTCTTGGGCCTTATGTTAGCCTAAAACAGAAAGGAAGAGAGAGATGCAGTTCTCATTCTACAGAAATATGCCAGGAGTGTAATACTGGCTTAGAACTGATCACCAGTTATGGGGCCTAGTCTATAGACACATGCACTTAATCCAGTTGATTTTACTTCCCACCGTTTGATTTTCTGGAGCACATCTGCGTTCAGACACTTCTTTTCGTGAGAAGTTCCCTATTTCCATTTTGCTTGTCACTTAAAAAAAACTGACCGAAACGTAACCTAAACAGGAAGCTTTTATTCCAGAAGAAGAGTGTCCACACACAGATTTGCACAACAGCCAATGGTGTGAATTAAAATCCAGTTAGTTATTTTGGTGCGTGTTTGAGTGAGGGCAATGGGGGAAGAGGAATACATTGCCTGGATTTTGCAGTTACTGGATACCAGACACTAGTGTAAAAATGTTGCCATTCCCTATTTCTGAATCCTGTTAATATTCCCATCCAAAAAGCTTTG
This sequence comes from Mauremys mutica, assembly GCF_020497125.1. NCBI lineage: Eukaryota > Metazoa > Chordata > Testudines > Geoemydidae > Mauremys > Mauremys mutica. Next base: position 21,238,143 of record NC_059083.1, on the reverse strand, counting down.
TTGAATCATGTTTGTTAAGTGCTGTTTCAATCCAAAATCAAATAAAAACCCCAACCCCAAAGTTTAACAATTCAAACAATCCCATTCTAAGGGGATGTAAACAGTTCCCATCCTGGTGTTAATAGCTCACGTACATATAACACCGGAATAAACAGAGACATGCTCACTGAGCACACCCAACCAACCTTAACTCTGCCCTGGAAGAACTCGCCAGCAACTCTAAAGGGTACAAGCAGCCTAACCCATCATCCATCAAATGTCTGAGATTGGGGCGGGGGCCCTGCATAGGAGCGGTGGGTGGTGTCTGCTGGAGTCACGGACAAAATGGCTGCACACCATTTAAGGTTCCATATCTGAGATGCAGCCATTTTTATTTATTTACACATGGATTAGAGTTGGGTGAGTTAATATCTGTACTTGTGGGGGAACTGAGAATGCGATATGGGGCCCTTTCCCTTTCAGGAGGCACTGGCTCCCATCCTGGCTCGGGCAGGGGTGGGGAATGAGATATGGGGCCTTTCCTCTCTAGGGAGTGCCAGTGTAGCTGTCAGTTCTAGTTCAGCGTTAGTGTCTGTCTTCTTCATGTCTCCGATTTATTGTCTGTGAAGCTGCTGGGGCCCAGAGCTCTATCTGCTCTCATTTGCCGGTGTCCCCTCCAGTTTCAACTGAATGGGGGTTAATTCTTCCCAGGCCGGACTGCATGTCGCCATCTAAACCTATAGCTTGCAATATCCATTTCTGACTTCTCCTGTCACTATTGCCCATGGGTGCATTGCCCACTCACGGCACACAAGGCCAGTGCCCCCACGTGGGGGGGGGGGGGGGAAGAGTACACTTTACCGGGGCCTGGAGGCTCTGCGGGGCCCGGCCCAGGCTGCAACCCCCATTACCATGTGTGGGGGGAGGGGGCCTGTGTTACAAGTTTGCACTGGGCCTGAAAAAGTTATGCTTGGGTCCTGCCCAAGGTCAATGAGAACACAAGATGCACCACTGGGGATCTAGGCCCCAGACGGTCTGCTGGGGTAAACTGGCACAGCTCCATCAAAATCAATGAACTGCATCAATTTTATACCAGCAGAAAAACTGGCCCTTGGGACTCTGGATCTGCCCCCATCAAAGTGGGGTAATCCCACTGACTGTACCTGCCCCTGCCCTGGAGAAAAATTCTCCACAGGGCCTGATTCTGCGCTGCCCTGGATTGACAAAGTGTGAGGTTGGGGGGGTTGGTCCATCCCTGATTTCCAGGGCCCTGACCCAATTTCCTACCTTGTGATCCTGAGCAGCACCCTCCGCGCGAAGTACAGTGTGAGCTTTGTGAGCCTGGGACTCCCTGCAAACCGCACAGACTGGAATCTGATCCTCTTCACAGAAGAATCTGAACGCCTCCTTGTGTGTTTGACAAACTCCATCGTCTGTGGGTGGTGCTCCCGGGGCTGCGGAGTACAGCCCTTTGGCCTCTTGGGCAGCACATCCCAACTGCGCATTAGGGACTAGCTCCCTCTCCGAACATGCTCCCCTGCACTCAGGGCAGACGGGTTCACACTTGTCCCAGCACTGACTGATACAGACTCGGCAGAAGTTGTGGCCACAGTCTGTAATCACCGGGTCTGTAAAGTAATCCTGGCAGATCGAGCAAATAAATTGATCCAGGAGCCGTTTCACAGTTTCGGGCTCAATGGCGGCCATGGCTGCTCCAGCACAGACAGAAACGTTCTGCAGGCATCACAGGCTGAAAGCAAACGGGCCCGCCCGCTTCCGGCGCCTACAGCTCCGCCAGCCGCAGCCTGCTGCGGGGAGGGTTTGCGCTGAGCAGCCGCCTAATTACGCAGGCGCCATCCGGGAGCGAATTGCAGCGGGGGAGGGGGGGGGGGCAGATCAAATGTTACAATGAAGCGCTCAGACAAGCACAGGAATCCAGGGACTGCTGGGGAGCAGGAGGGTGATCAGGCGACCTGCCTCGGCTCTGCTCCTGGCTCTGACTCTCCTGCACGAGTTGTGGGGGAGGGCGCGAGCCGAGCGGGCGGGCAGTGGGGGGCAGGGAACCGGGGGGGAGGGGGAGCTCTCCGTAGGGAAGTGCTACTGACGTGCACTGAGCATGCTCGGTAACATCTGCTGAAGCCGCTGCCCTTCTCCGCCCTAGGATCCTGCTGACTGCTATTGACAGGGGTTAAAAAGGGGCGAATCGGAGCAGGGGGGTGGCCAGGCTCTGAGCAGGGGGCGGAAATGGGCTGATCGGGAGGGTCAAGCTGCTGGAGGCAGCATTAGAAGAGGGGCTAAGGGCAAAATCGGGACGGGGAGGAGGTGGAGTTCAGCTCGGAGTGAGGCCCGGTCAGAGGGCAAAACCCAGCCCGGGGTAAGAGTTACCCCAGTACACGGAGACACCGGTGCTTGCAAAAATGGTAGGGGGCGAACGGGCTTTTTTTCTTTCCCCTCTCACAGGCAGCACCTCTCAGCATCGGCTTCCCAGGGCTGGGGTCTTAAAGGCACAGGCATCAGTGCCTAGTCACTGCAGCTGCTCTTGGTCTGATCTAACCGACTGAGACTATGTCTACACTACAAAGTTCAAAGCGCTGCCTCGGGTGCCAGTGGTCCTGGTAATCCACCTCGAGGAGGGGACTAGCTCCGAGCACTGGGAGCCGAGTCTGTCCACACTAGCGCTTTAAAGCGCTCAAACTTGCTGTGCTCCAGGGCGGTGATTTTTCACATCCCTGAGCCAGCCAAGTCAGAGCGCTTTAACTTGCCAGTGTAGATAATCCCTGAGACTTAATTCACTGAAACATTTCACACAGATCCCCTCAGAAACAAAGAATCCTTTATCACTGGATCTGATTGCATATAGTCTCCGAGCAGTTTCCCAAGTTGTTTTACCTGCTGCTGCTGGGATTCCCTGTATTGCCTGAATTTTTAAATTTATTTTTTTTCTTCTCATTTTAGAGCTGACTGAATTTCTGACCTAGTGTCAAAACTTTGTTTGGAGTCAATCCACCAATGGGGATTGCATTTTTGCAACTATTGTGGGGACAGACTGGCAGTTAGTCAGGGATGTCGGGGGGGTGGGAAGAGCGGGGCTCTGTCTGTGGGGACAGACTGGCAGTTGGTCGGGGATGTGGGGGGGTCGGGAAGAGCAGGGCTCTGTCTGTGGGGACAGACTGGCAGTTAGTCAGGGATGTGGGGGGGTCGGGAAGAGCGGGGCTCTGTCTGTGGGGACAGACTGGCAGTTAGTCAGGGAGGGGGGGGGTCGGGAAGAGCGGGGCTCTGTCTGTGGGGACAGACTGGCAGTTGGTCGGGGATGTGGGGGGGTCGGGAAGAGCGGGGCTCAGTCTGGGGGGGACAGACTGGCAGTTAGTCAGGGATGTGGGGGGGTCGGGAAGAGCGGGGCTATGTCTGTGGGGACAGACTGGCAGTTAGTCAGGGATGTGGGGGGGTCGGGAAGAGCGGGGCTCTGTCTGGGGGGGACAGACTGGCAGTTAGTCAGGGATGTGGGGGGGTGGGAAGAGCGGGGCTCTGTCTGTGGGGGACAGACTGGCAGTTAGTCAGGGACGTGGGGGGGGTTGGGAAGAGCGGGGCTCTGTCTGTGGGGACAGACTGGCAGTTAGTCAGGGACGTGGAGGGGGGTTGGGAAGAGCGGGGCTCTGTCTGTGGGGGACAGACTGGCAGTTAGTCAGGGATGTGGGGGGGGTTGGGAAGAGTGGGGCTCTGTCTGTGGGGACAGACTGGCAGTTAGTCAGGGAGGTGGGGGAGTTGGGAGGAGCGGGGCTCTGTCTGTGGGGACAGACTGGCAGTTAGTCAGGGATGTGGGGGGGGTTGGGAAGAGCGAGGCTCTGTCTGTGGGGACAGACTGGCAGTTAGTCAGGGATGTGGGGGGTTGGGAAAAGCGGGGCTCTGTCTGTGGGGACAGTCTGGCAGTTAGTCAGGGATGTGGGGAGGGTTGGGAAGAGCGGGGCTCTGTCTCTGGGGACAGACTGGCAGTTAGTCAGGGACGTGGGGGGGTCGGGAAGAGCGGAGCTCTGTCTGTGGGGACAGACTGACAGTCAGCGATGTGGGGGGCTCGGGAAGAGCGGGGCTCTGTCTGGGGGGGGCAGACTGGCAGTTAGTCAGGGACGTGGGGGGGTCGGGAAGAGCGGGGCTCTGTCTGGGGGGGACAGACTGGCAGTTAGTCAGGGATGTGGGGGGTTGGGAAGAGCGGGGCTCTGTCTGTGGGGACAGACTGGCAGTTAGTCAGGGATGTGGTGGGGTCGGGAAGAGGGGGGCTCTGTCTGGGGGGGACAGACTGGCAGTTAGTCAGGGATGTGGAGGGGTTGGGAAGAGCGGGGCTCTGTCTGTGGGGACAGCCTGGCAGTTAGTCAGGGATGTAGGGGGGGGGGTTGGGAAGAGCGGGGCTCTGTCTCTGGGGACACACTGGCAGTTAGTCAGGGACGTGGGGGGGTCGGGAAGAGCGGGGCTCTGTCTGTGGGGACAGCCTGGCAGTTAGTCAGGGATGTGGGGGGGGGGGGGGTGTGACGCGCGGGGCTCTGTCTGTGGGGGACAGACTGGCAGTTAGTCAGGGATGGGGGGTTGGGAAGAGCGGGGCTCTGTCTGTGGGGACAGACTGGCAGTTAGTCATGGAGGTGGGGTGGGGGCTCGGGAAGAGCGGACCTCTGTCTGTGGGGGGGAAAGACTGGCAGTTAGTCAGGGTTGTGGGGGGGTTGGGAAGAGCGGGGCTCTGTCTGTGGGGAGAGACTGGCAGTTAGTCAGGGATGTGGGGGGGTTGGGAAGAACGGGGCTCTGTCTGTGGGGACAGACTGGCAGTTAGTCAGGGACGTGGGGGGGTCGGGAAGAGCGGGGCTCTGTCTGTGGGGGACAGACTGGCAGTTAGTCAGGGATGGGGGGTTGGGAAGAGCGGGGCTCTGTCTGTGGGGACAGACTGGCAGTTAGTCAGGGACGTGGGGGGGTCGGGAAGAGCGGGGCTCTGTCTGTGGGGGGGAAAGACTGGCAATTAGTCAGGGATGGGGGGGGTCGGGAAGAGCGGGACTCTGTCTGTGGGGGACAGACTGACATTCAGGGATGTGGGGGGGTCGGGAAGAGCGGGGCTCTGTCTGGGGGGGACAGACTGGCAGTTAGTCAGGGATTGGGGAGGGTCGGGAAGAGCGGGGCTCTGTCTGTGGGGACAGACTGGCAGTTAGTCAGGGACGTGCGGGGGTTGGGAAGAGTGGGGCTCTGTCTGTGGGGGACAGACTGGCAGTTAGTCAGGGATGGGGGGGTTGGGAAGAGCGGGGCTCTGTCTGTGGGGACAGACTGGCAGTTAGTCAGGGACGTGCGGGGGTTGGGAAGAGCGGGGCTCTGTCTGGGGGGGACAGACTGGCAGTTAGGGACACGGGGGGTCGGGAAGAGCGGGGCTCTGTCTGTGGGGGACAGACTGGCAGTTAGTCAGGGATGTGGGGGTGTTGGGAAGAGCGGGGCTCTGTCTGTGGGGGACAGACTGACAGTTAGTCAGGGATGTGGGGGGGTTGGGAAGAGCGGGGCTCTGTCTGTGGGGGACAGACTGACAGTTAGTCAGGGATGTGGGGGGGTCGGGAAGAGCGGGGCTCTGTCTGTGGGGGCAGACTGGCAGTTAGTCAGGGACGTGGGGGGGTCGGGAAGAGCGGGGCTCTGTGGGGGACAGACTGACAGTTAGTCAGGGATGTCGGGGGGGTGGGAAGAGCGGGGCTCTGTCTGTGGGGACAGACTGGCAGTTAGTCAGGGATGTGGGGGGTTGGGAAGAGCGGGGCTCTGTCTGTGGGGGACAGACTGGCAGTTAGTCAGGGATGTGGGGGGGTCGGGAAGAGCGGGGCTCTGTCTGTGGGGGCAAACTGGCAGTTAGTCAGGGACGTGGGGGGGTCGGGAAGAGCGGGGCTCTGTGGGGGACAGACTGACAGTTAGTCAGGGATGTCGTGGGGGGTGGGAAGAGCGGGGCTCTGTCTGTGGGGACACACTGGCAGTTAGTCAGGGATGGGGGGGTTGGGAAGAGCGGGGCTCTGTCTGTGGGGACAGACTGGGAGTTAGTCAGGGACGTGGGGGGGTCGGGAAGAGCGGGGCTCTGTCTGTGGGGACAGACTGGCAGTTAGTCAGGGACGTGGGGGGGTTGGGAAGAGCGGGGCTCTGTCTGTGGGGACAGACTGGCAGTTAGTCAGGGAGGGGGGGGGTTGGGAATAGCGGGGCTCTGTCTGGGGGGCCAGACAGACAGTCAGGGTTGTGTGGGGGGGGTTGGGAAGAGCGGGGCTCTGTCTGTGGGGACAGACTGGCAGTTAGTCAGGGATGGGGGGGTCGGGAAGAGCGGGGCTCTGTCTGTGGGGGTACAGACTGGCAGTTAGTCAGGGATGGGGGGGTTGGGAAGAGCGGGGCTCTGTCTGTGGGGGGACAGACTGGCAGTTAGTCAGGGATGGGGGGGTTGGGAAGAGCGGGGCTCTGTCTGTGGGGACAGACTGGCAGTTAGTCAGGGATGCGGGGGGAAGGTTGGGAAGAGCGGGGCTCTGTCTGTGGGGACAGACTGGCAGTTAGTCAGGGACGTGGCGGGGTTGGGAAGAGCGGGGCTCTGTCTGTGGGGACAGACTGGCAGTTAGTTTAGGGATCGGGGGAGGGTCGGGAAGAGCGGGGCTCTGTCTGTGGGGGGACAGACTGGCAGTTAGTCAGGGACGTGGGGGGGTTGGGAAGAGCGGGGCTCTGTCTGTGGGGACAGCCTGGCAGTTAGTCAGGGACATGGGAAGGGTCAGGAAGACCTGGGCTCTGCGGAGGACAGACTGTCGGGGACGCGGAGGGCAGGGGGTGACTCTGGCTCGGTCAGAGCCATTGGGCTGAGGGGGGCACAGGTTGGCACTTGGGCTCTCTGGATGAGGAAGGTTCTGGACCAGGATGAGCCATTTGGTGACTGGGAATTGGCCGGGGAGGGGTATGAAGGTTTTAGCAGCGCTGGGGCAGTGGATGGGGCTGGGGGTACGTGCGGGGATTGGCCTCAGGACTCGGAGGTGACGGAGTTTACAACATGCAGCAGGAAATCACAAAGCCCGGCCTGGCGTTATGGTAGCAGCTGAAAAGGCCGATGCAGTTCCTGGCGCCTTCCTCATGTTACCACCACAGCTCTGGGGCGTGTGGGAGTGTTACACAAACACACACACCAGATACCATGTCCCAGTTAAAGTGCCCCAGTTCACCCACGAAAACCCTTTTTGGGCCTCCAGGCCTTCTCCCATAGGGAACCTCACCGGGACCCCACTCTCTGTCCCTGGTCCTCACCCCTCTCTAGCTGGCTCTGGGGAGACCCTCACTCAGCCCTGGAGTAGGTCCGCAGCCCCTTTCCATCCATCCATCCTCTTTGCCCTAACCCAGCCCCCTACCCAGGCTCACTGGCATCCCAAGGACTGGCTGGGATCCCCAGGCTGGACTTGCATCCTCAAACCTAGCTGTGTTCATGGTCTTGATTCTTGTTACTGCTTTAAACTTACAAATCAAGCACCATCGCCCCCTCTGCTGTCTGAAAGTCTGAATTACTGTCTATTGCGTGTCCCCTGTTCTTGGTGCAATATCTCATTACAAAATAACATGGCGGGGGTCTCATTTCCTGGGCAGATCCCTCTCCCTCCAAGGGCTGTGCTGAACAGGGCTCGTCGTGCATCACAGCAGGGATCCCAGAACCTGATCACGGGAATAAGAGACAATAGAGCTCCCCATTGATAGACCAAAGTGCCCGAAGGTCAGGGGGCTCCGTTATTGTCATTAAAACAGTCTTTCCTTTGCAGTAAGAGGAGTTTAAACTCATTAACGGCCTTGTCCCGTGCATTGTGGGAAGCAAACCCACAGCACAGCAGTAAAATGCTCTGAAGCGCTGGAGGACACGTAACAGACGTGGGTGGGGTGCACGGCAGGACGTTTAGTATCAAGGGAAGAAAACACCCTTAGGAAAAGCCCCCTCCCCGCCTACCAGCTTCAACTTTCCAACTTCCTCACCTCAGCGGGTTTGAGTTCCCACCTCTTCCTGACCCCTCCCCCCAGACACCCCTGAATGCCTCCTTCTTGCCGACCCCCTGCCCTAAATGCCTCCCACCTGCTGCTCACTCCTGTCTGCCGCCTCCTGCCGTAAGGGCGAGGGGTGGGTGCTGGAGGGGGGCTCTGCCAGCTCTGAGGGGAGGAGAGTTTCAGCATCTTTATACACTTTCCTTCTAGTTACTGACAGTGTGTCTGTCACTGGTATCTCCCCTTCCCGATGTTTCCCAGTTCTGGTCTCCACCTGTGTCCCTTTTCCCATCGCGCTCTGCTCCCCCCCACCTCCTGGTGGCTCTGTTTAGTGCCTGCTCCCACCCATGCACTGAAAGCAGGTCCATCTCCCCCCAGCCGCACCCCTGCGGCCAGCCCAGAAACTGCCACCCTGAGACAGAGAGAGAAATTAAATCCAACAGCCCAGCCTAGAGGCCCCTTCGTTCACCCTGCCGTGGCTGGTGTGTGGCTCCAGCTCCTCCCAGGCCCCAGGCCTGCGGCCCAGCCCCACTCTGAAGCTCCCTCACTGACTCCCTCACACACTCTGCAACTTTTCTGGGAGGGGAGCCCTGGGGGGACCGTGGCCAAAGGTGTGGGGGAAGGGGTTGCTTTCTCCACCAGACTGCAGCAGCCTGAAGCAAGAGGAGCTCAGGTGTCCCAAGGTGAAGAACAGAATAACCGCTGGTGCTGCGCTTGTGAAACACAACAGCTCAGGTGTCATTAGGCCTGATATTTACACACCAGAGTCTGAATGAAGCTCTCGGGGGCCCGAGCAACCCCCTTGTCCAATGCTCTGTATTCACATAGTCCCTGAGGCTGATCAAAATGGCAGTCGAGGAGGCCCAGAGAATGACAGTTGTAACCCCATGTTAGACAGGAGAGAAGGGACGTGAACCAGGAAAGTGCAGGTTACTTTGGTCCCTGGTATATTTCTGGAGACCATCTGCATCTATTGGGTTTCTGGGACCTGGGCGGGCCCAATGCTAAAGGATTCCCCCCACCCCCAGCCTGAGGGGAGGATCTACAGGCCTCAGAACCCCAAGGTGACGCAAGGCCGCGTCTCCTGACTTGAAGCTGATCCAGGGGGTGGATGCAATGGAGGGAATTCCCGGGGAGCTGCGGGGGGAGGAGGGGGCGGGATGAACTTCCTCTCTGGGAGGAAAAGCCCCTCAGGCCGGCTTGATCCGTGAGGTGGGGTGGGGCAGCTTTGAGCTGGGCCAGCCTCACGTTCCCAGGCATGAGAGCCGGCCAGGGAGGATGCGGCTAGAAGCACTGGTGGAGTGTTGCCCCCTCCTGTCCCCCCACACACGGGGGAAGGGATGCGGAGCCCCGGGACTGGGCTCAGAACCGTAGGGGTTGGGAGCTCCCAGAGCCCGAGTGGGAGGGGTCCGGACTGGGGGAGGCGGCTCATTTGCACCCGGGGCTGCAGTGAAGCCCCTCGCACCTTTGGCCATGTCTGGGCGCCCCCGACTGGCTGGACGGAGCACGGGGAGGGGACAAGCTGCTGCCCCAGCCCAATTTCACCCATCAAACACAAGGGAAAACGTTTCTTAAAGGAGCCATGTCCTTTGGTTTGTGCCCCTGCCCAGCACTAAGGGGGCCCACAGCTGGTTTCTCCTCGCTGGAGGGGGAGACACCAGGGTGGGCTGAGAATGGCTGGCTCAGTCCTTGAGAAACCCCCCAGCCCAAACTCCCCCCAGCAGCCCTCTGGGACCAGCCGGGAAGCTGCCTGCCCATCTCCCCCCTGCTCCCTGCCGAGGCTGCCCACCCCTCCGCAGCTAGCCCAGAAGCTGCAGTGCCCTGGCTGCTGGCACCCCCAGCCCAGCTCCCTCTGCCCTGACTCACACCTGCCTGCTGTGGGAGCCCACTGGGAGCTTCAGCAGCTGCAGGGGAAACAGCTGATAGGTGGGGGCTTCCTGCCGAACAACTGATTGGCTGCTGCCGGCCAAAGAGCTGATGAGGGCTGCTGCGCATGCTAAATAGCTGATTGGAGGTTGCCAACAGCTGATCTCCCTGGTGGGTGCAGAGCACCCACTAATTTTTTTCTGTGGGTGCTCCAGCCCCAGAGCAGCCAGGGAGTCAGCGCCAATACCAACTGTGGTGCTGACAAACCAGCTAAAATGTGTATGATCCTTAGAGGCTTAACGAGACACTGCCATTGTAATCAGGACTATTCACTTGGGTGTGAGAGCTGGACCAACGACGCCGGGATTCCTTGAGCTGGTGCTCGTGGAATTCGGCTCACTGGATCATTAGCTTCCCTGATTGCTGTCAGGTACCGGCGGGTGATGCGACGAGGACGCTGATCCGGATGCGCAGTTACCTGCCGCCATGTGTATCATCTCCAGCCGCCTGCATTCGACTCCACTCCCATGGCTCCCAGTTCTGAGCAATATCGCTCCTCCTCATATCAGATGAGAGGCTGCCACTGGCAAGTTACTGGAGAAAGTACGTGCCAACCTAAGCCTGCCACTGCACAATGACCTTTATAAACCGTCACGTTGCCCATTATGGTCCCATCCGCCACGGCAGGATGTTAGGGTGGAAACACTCTGGCGAGAGGTACAGATATCTGTTATAATCCCCAACCAGTCCCTCATCGCCGACCCCACAATCTGCCCACCTGGGTTTGACCTGCCCCATCACCAATGGTCCCTGTGACAGATGCTGGACATCTCAAGGGGGGTTTCCATATGATCCGTTCATTTTATTTCCAGTATATTGGGTGACAGGCATCATCACTTCCACATGCAACGACTGTAGGGAAATGGCTGACATCTTGACTGAGGGCACTTGAGCCTAGTTGAAAGCAATGGGAGATGCGGCCATATTGATAACGGGCAATTTTCAAGGTTGATGCCAGCTATTGTGAGCTGATGGGAAACATTTGTTAAAAGCCCAAAATTTCACAACACTCACAATTCAATCATAAGAGTTGGCAAGTCTGTTACACAGACTTTCATTTTCTGATTCTCAGTATTTTGAGTTGCAACCAGGGGAAGGCTTATTTACTGGCCGAGTGAAACAAGTCTAACATTCAACTCAACACTCCCTCCTGCATTGCACTTAGTTTGGTGTTTGCACTGTTGTAGCTGGGTCCGTCCATAATAGAGGCCCAACTTCAATGTATACCTCTTATTAAGAAACACGGTAAAAGAACTAAAAAAGAGCCCCCGTGGCTTAACAACCATGTAAAAGGAGAGAGAGATAAAAAGACTTCCTCTAAAAAATGGAAGTCAAATCCTAGTGAGGCAAATAGAAAGGAGCACAATCACTGCCAAACTAAGTGCAAGGGTGTAATAAGAAAAGCCAAAGAGGAGTTTGAAGAACAGCTAGCCAAAAACTCCAAAGGTAATAACAAAACGTTTTTTAAGTACATCAGAAGCAGGAAGCCTGCTAAACAACCAGTGGGGCCCCTGGATGATCGAGATACCCTACCCCTCTGATACTAGAAATAGTCATGCTCTCATCGCAAATATCATGAATATTGTCTGATACTGGAAAGGAGAGTAAAAGGCATTCGCTCGGGCTTACACAATTTCTCTGGGTTGTCAGCTCTTACTTTGATGAATACTGCACACAGAGAACAGTAAAAAATAAGGAATCAAGCAACACAGACAGGAAACCAACCCACAAGCAAACACGTGACAACACTGAAATACGAAGGGAAGGAAAACATCAAGTGGTTGGTGATGGGTATTTTACATGAGGGTCTAGGACCCAGGCTGTGCAATGCAACAGAGCCCTGTAGAAACAGAGGGAGGTGGTGTGTGGGTGTGTGTGTGTGTGAGAGAGAGAGAGACCGACCAACTGACTAAAAAACTCAAGAGTAGAAGCCCTGGAGCACACTGACACAGGGCTTCGGAGTTTGCAGACAGATCCCTGCTTCAAAGAGCTTGCAGATAAGGTCTTCCTGCTCCAAAACACCTAAGCACCACACCTAGTGCTTGGTACCTACGAGTCAATGGGAGCCCTCCGAAGAGCTGGAACTACACCAGATCGCAAAGATGTGGACGTAATGGCTTCCAATACCTCTCCCCAAACAAATTCTAAAACTTCGTGACCATCACCTGTCTGGAACCCAACTCTAATTGAAAGGCCGAACAAATAAACAGCACCCGCGGTAAAGTTCCTCCAGTTTTAACAATTTCCCATGTATTCATTAGTAACATGGGATTTTTTTTTAAAAATCATGAGGATCACAGTTTTCAGCGTCTGCAACACTCCACAAGATTTCTGTTGTTCAAAGAATCTTTTTCTCTCTTACCTTAAGCCAGGAACACGTCCTGTGGAAACCAGGTTTGAGATGTAACCGTGCCAATGTCAGGAGCGAGGCCTCGCCACGTGCTTCTGCTCCAGGATTCATTCACCAAAGCCCCGATCCCGCAAAGGCCAGTGCACGGGAGCCCTGCACAGGCAGAGCTGTTGGTGGGATCAGGATCTAGGACAGAGTCAATAGCGTGAAAGCAGCTTCTTAAAGTGACACCAAGCAAAATACGATCACAGATTTCTGTTAACCGTGGCTTGCTGAGCTTTATCCATCAGATCACTCCCACGTAGCCACCCACCCCCCGCCCATACCCCAAAACGCCAGCAACTCGCCAGAAGTTTTGGCACCCCTGGCAAAGCCTGCTCCCCCCCACCCCACCACTCTCTGCTCTCATCCAGCCTAGCCTGGGGCTGGGACACCCCGAACTGGGACACAGCCTGCAGGGCTCCACTAATTAGGTGTGAGGCCCTGAATTCCCTCTTTGTCCCCCCTCCCCCCCCTCTCTCCCCAGTATCATGTTCTACTGCAGGGGGCTCAAGTTCCCGGCCCGTGAGCCTCCCCAATGTGGCCCGTGGGGCGCCAGCCATTTTGGGGCCGGGTCTCTCGCTTGGCCCCACCTGCTGCCCCCGGGCGCTGCCCCGCACAGGCTCTGCCGGCTCGCTCCATGGGTCTGCCAGCTCCGGGGCGGGGCTGGGCCTCCGTGTGCTGCCCCCACCCCGAGAGCCCCTGCGGCCAATGGGAAGCTGCAGGGCTGGGCCTGGGGCCAGCAGCGCGCGGAGGCCCCCAGACCCGCTCCGCCTTGGAGCCTCCGCCGCCCCCCCGGCCCCCTCCCAGAGCCCGCACCCCCACCCCCTCCCGCCCCCAAACCCGCTCCCAGAGCCTGCACCCCCACCCCCTCCCGCCCCAACCCCCCTCCAACCCCCTCCCAGAGCCTGCACCCCCCAACCCCCTGTGTCTGATCCTCCCTTGCATCTGTGTCAGGAACCACAGATCTCAGAGGGGTTCAGAGCGGTCGCTGTGTTAGTGTGTCCCAGCAAAAACAGCGCGGAGTCCTTGTGGCACCTTAGAGACCAACACGTTTATTGGGCAGAAGCTTTCGTGGGCTAAACCCCCTTCATCGGCTGCAGGGAGTGGAACATACAGGGGGGAGGTATAAACACACGGCACGTGAACAGGGGGGAGCTGCCGGATCGAGTGGGGGCTCAGTGCTAACGAGCCAATTCAATTAAGGTGGAAGTGGCCTGTTCTCAACAGTTGGCGAGACTCAAACGCTGCCCCCCGGGCGCTTAGGAGCTCGTCAGTCCGAACCCCCCACCCAGTGTCCTGCTAACGCAGCTGGAAGAGCCGCTGAAGGGGAGCAGAGGACTCCAGTCCTGGGCTCTGATTGGGGGAACCCTGGGGGGCCCGACGGGTCCCCAGCCTCTGTGCACCCCAAGCCAAGGGGCAGGACGTTGTCTGTGCAGCTGGGTCCTCCCTGCCCAGCTCTGCTTCCCCTGCGACACCTGCCCCTGGTCTCCTGGGAACCTCCCCCGCCTGGCGCCTGGTTTGCCCTCTGGGCTGCCCCCTCCAGCCCCCTCTCCCGCCAGGCCCTCCCCCCCCCGCTCTCCCCTCCCCCCAGCCACTTCAGCCAGGCTCCCCCCTGCTCCCCCCTCCCCCCAGCCAGATCCCTCCCCCCCTCCCTTCCCACCAGCCCCTTCAGCCAAGCTCCCCCCCTGCTCTCCCCTCCCCCAGCCCCTCCCCCAGTTGAGGGGTCTCTTCTGGCCCTCGGCAGGGTCCTTCCCACAGGGGGGCTCCCTCCTTCCTTGGTGGGACCCCCCAACACACTGCACACAGAATTGGCCTCCCAGGAGCACAGAGTCTGATCCTAGAGCGCCACACAGACCTCCACCGCCATAGAGCTACAGGTAGAGCGTCACCCCCCCCCCTTCACCCCAGTCCACCAGGGTCATAGAGATCGGGGGTGGGGGCTAGAGGAGCCGCACACTAACCCCAGCCCGGATGAACGGGCGGATTCTCTCCCCGGTGAAAGAGGCCGGCGGGAAAGTGACGATCGGGTCCCCGGTACCAGCATCGAAAAACGCCACCAGCCCCTGTTCATAGTCCAGATACACCCGGATCCTGCGGGGCGCCCGGCTCGGGGGGAAGGGGATGCTCTGCGCAGGGGATGTGAGAGCCCAGTACCGATCCTCACTGCACCACACAGCCCAGACCCCCTGCTCGGGGCTAAGGCTGATCCATCCCTTCCTGCTCACAGACTCTCTGGCCACCCCCACATCACAGACTCCCCCCCCTCCCCACCTCCACCTCCCAGTAGTGTCGGCCCGAGGTGAATCCCTCACAGCCCAGCACACAGGGCGAACTGTAAAATCTCTCAGGGTTCTTGGGCAGGTGCTGCCGTCTGAGTTCCCATCTCACACTTCTCCGATCCGCAGACAGGATGAGCTCGGGATGGGCCGTGTCTGGATCCAGAGTCACGTTCGCTGCAGAGAGAGAATCAGAGCGTGAGGGGCAGAGCTCAGCCCTCGGGGAGGGTCTGATCGTGTCAGTGACAGAACCTGCCCCAGCTGGGGGGTGAACCAGGCAACCTCCCCCCTCCCGGATTTACCCAGCTCTGCACGGGGAGCAGCGCTGAGATCTCAGCCACGGGCCGGGGGGATTCACACCCTGACAGAGCCAGTTCAGGGACAGAGCGAAAGGATCAGCTCAGCTGAGCCAGGCCCCAGACCCCGAGTCTGAGTCTCAGCGATTCCATCCTTGTGCTGGGGGGGAGACGAGGGGGGTCAGAGGGAGCTGGTTTTAAGCCACCTTTGTCCTTCCTTCAGTCTGCCTGGCCCCTCGCTCCAGGGGCCTCAGGGCTGCGAAGCAGAGAGCAGCCAGAGTGTGATGCCTCCTCTCTGTGCCCCCAGCAGAGCCGCCCCCTGGGGAAGGCGAATCGGGGCGACCGCGCCGGGCCCTGCGCTTTGGGGGCCCCGCGGGCTGGTGCGATTGGCTGGCGCGGTCGGTCCCAGAGGAGACGAATCCGTCACTTCCGCCCCAGACCCCGCACCCCCCTAGGGCCGGCCCTGGCCCCAGCCTGGCCCCAGCCCACTGCTACAATAACGGCTGGGGGCAGAGTTGCTGTGGAGCCCCTGTGCCAACTTCACACGGACGGGGGGGGAAATGGGGGGGGCTCCACTGCACCGGAGCTATTTTCTGGGGTCTGTTTCCAGCACATCAAGGCCCCTTTGCTCTGACAGAGCAGCACGAAAGGGCCTGACAGTCAGGCCCTGGAACCTTTCCCCACCTGCCCCCACCTCTCCCCACAGACGTGATCAGAGACCCTGGCAGCACAGGAGGCTCCCAGCAGATCACAGGGAATCCAACGTCCCCCTGTCCAATGATGCAACTCGTCACAGCCCGTCTCCTTGCAGAGCCCCCTCCCGCCTAGCGATCAGCCAGCTGAGCACTAGAAACCTGCTTTCATAGTAACCCCACCAGCCCCCCATGACTGTGTGTAGCTGCGGGTGGGTGAGGACACCGCACACTCACTGAATGGCTGCTCGGCTTGTGCTGGTCTATCGGGGACTTTCCAAACCCCGCACTGCTGGCCCCACGGCTAAGCAATGGCTAGTACAGTATTGCCGACGTCAAGGGATCAAATCTCATGAGACTGGCCCAACAATCAGGACATTTTAAAGGATTCTGTTGTGGTTTTTAGCTCAGTCTCTTGGTGTTTGAACCCCCCTGGCCCCTCCCCAGGGTTGTGCATGTGACAGTCAGTGCTGCCCACTCTCCCACCTGTCCTGGAGAAGGGGATTCTGGCTCCTGGTGCAGGAGCTCTCACCCCCCATCTGCCCATCTCCTGCCCAGCAATTAATCCTGTCCCCCAGCCCCCATCAGCTCTGTCCCCATCCAACCCCCTCAATTCAGCCCCCAGCCCCCATCATCACCCCCCATCAGTTCAGCACCCCGACCCCACCCCCCTCAGTTCATCCTCCCAGCACTCACCCTCTCTGCTCAGAACCCACCAGCAATACAGCCCCCAGCCCATCAGCCCCCCAATCACTTCAGGCCCCCTGCAGCCCCCAGGCCATAATAAAGCCTCACGGCCCCA
Organism: Mauremys mutica; assembly: GCF_020497125.1. Taxonomy (NCBI): domain Eukaryota; kingdom Metazoa; phylum Chordata; order Testudines; family Geoemydidae; genus Mauremys; species Mauremys mutica. The sequence continues at coordinate 21,221,794 of NC_059083.1, read as the reverse complement.
CCTCTGCTCCTCCCGGGGCTCTTCACCCTCCCTATGCCTGGGGGCAACAGTGGGGGCCCCTGTCCCACTTCCCAGGCTGGCAGGGGAGCAGCCGCACTGGGGTGGTGACAGCGGGAGCCCCAGCCGCGCCCAGGGCAGCTGACAGGATTTCTAAGTAAAATTCAGCCTCGTTTTTAGAGCTCTCAAATATCGGGATTTTTTATGAGCTACAGCTGAGAGTTCTAGCGCGAGATCATGAGTGAGGCTTAATTCTAAATTCTAAGAGAGAAAAGAATCGACTTTTCTGTTTTTAGGAAAGATCTGGGCAGCCACCAGGAATATGTTGCTCAGAAACAAAACCTGAACTATGGTGCTGCCAAGGAGCCACCATAATTCATAGGAAAGTTTTCACTCCCGCTTTGATCCCAGAAATTTGCCTTTGTCCAACCGCAGTCTAGACGACAGTGAGTCTAGAGGAAGAAAATGGGGGAAAAAGACGAAATATCAGGTTGTCGTGTTTAGGGATATATTCACATTGTTAATGTTCTAACACAAAAGCAAAATGAAAAGAAAACAAACTTTATGAAGTTCTAGTGAAGGAGGTTAAGTGCAATTCAGACCAATACAAACCGTTACACACCTCACTAAAAATAACCAGAAACATTAAAAACTAAGGACACAACCTAAGGTGACATGACAGACCCAGAGATGTTTTACCAGCAATTACACAGCTGTGGCTGGCCCATGGCAGCTGACTTGGGGTCGCAGGGCTCAGGCAATGGGGTTGTTTAATTGCGGGGTAGATGCTCAGGCTTGGGCAGAAGCATGGGCTTTGGGACCCTGTGACGGGAGAGGGTTGCAGAGCCCAGGCTCCAGCCCGAGCCCGAACCTCGTGAGCCAGAGTCAGTGGACACGGGCCAGTCACAGGTGTTTAACTTCTCTGAAACCAACACATCATTCACAGACAGACCAATACACAGAAACTTTGTCACTGATTAGCATTTAATCAACTTTAAATCTGCCCCTGAACCATTAGTACTTAGTAAAACTGGGGGTCTCATTCTCTCCAGCTCAGGAGGATAAAAGGTGGAGAATCTCTAAAGCAGGGGTGGGGAACCTACGGCTCATGGGCCAGATCCGGCCTGTTGCTAAATTTCATCCGGGCCGGCAGCCTCCCCCCGCAGAGTTGGAGCCCCGAGTACTGAAGCCCCGAGCCTCTGCGCAGAGCCGTGGGAACTAGGAGTGCGGCGGGTTCTGCAACACCCCCAGGTTTTGTGCGGGGTCCCAGCCGCTGGCCCTACGCCCAGGGTCCCAGCTGGCTGCTGGACCCCCGCCCAGGGCTCTGCCCCTGGCACCGCACGCGGGGTCCCGTCAGCTGGCCCTGCACCAGGGACTCTGCTCCCGCCCCCAGCTGTGGTCCCAGCCTCAGCCCTCTTACCCCTGTCGACATCTCGCCCCCCCTCCCGGAGCCACGGCCCAGTCTTGGCCCCAGTTCCGGGGAGAGGGGGCACAGACAGGGGTAAGGGGGGAGCCAGTAAAAAGTTTGGGGACCACTGGCTTTCAGCGCCCCCCACTGTAAAAATTGTTCCAGCGCCACTATCTCACAAAAGAAGGATAAGAGGAGATATGATTGCACTCTTTAAATATATCAGAGGGATAAATACCAGGGAAGGAGAGGAATTATTTCAGCTCAGTGCTAATGTGGACACGAGGACAAACGGATATAAATTGTCAGTCAGGAAATTTAGGCTTGAAATTAGACGAAGGTTTCTAACCATCAGAGGAGTGCAATTCTGGAACAGCCTACCGAGGGAAACAGTGGGGGCGAAGGACCTCCATGACTTTAAGATTAAGCTAGATAAGTTTATGGAGGAGATGCTATGATAGGATAACGGGCTTATCAATAGGTCAATTAAGTGCCACACTGGTAATTAGTACAATGGGTCAATGATAGGATATTGTTAGCCTTTTTCCAGAGGGTCTGGCTGGAGAGTCTTGCCCGCATGCTCGGGGTTCAGCTGATCGCCATATTGGGGTCGGGAAGGAATTTTCCTCCAGGGTAGATTGGCAGTGGCCCTGGAGGTTTTTCGCCTTCCTCCGAAGCATGGGGCAGGGGTCGCTTGCTTAAGGAGTGGGTGGATAGGCTTATGTGGCCTGCATCTTGCAGGAGGTCAGACTAGATGATCATAATGGTCCCTTCTGATCCTGAATTCTATGATTCTATGATTCTATGATCTCCACACCCACCGTGGGGCTGGACCGTGAGCACCACCTTGACCTGCTGCGAGGGGAAGCCCAGAGCCTTCATGTCCCCTGCCCTCCCGCAGGTGAGTGGCCCGTGATTGATTTTTTTCTGTGGCTCAATGGCCTGTGATAGAAAATAGCCCTGCTCTGAAGCAAGAGAGGGACTGTGGTGACACCAGAGGCCTTGCAGACAAACAATCCAAACAAACACACTCCAGAAACAGTGAATTCAGCAGGAAGCTGAAGCTCAGGTTAAGGTTCACAGCTGCTAGGAAAGGAAACCCCCAGGCAGAGGTGACAGTAAGCGGGTACGGGCCGGTACGGAGGACCAGTAAGAAAAAGTGCAGTAGCTACCGGCAAGAAAATGGAGCATTCTCTCCCTCTCTGACTCCACCTCCGGCTCCAGCAAAATTGAGGGTCCAGGAGCCCGGCTCCACGAATGTCTCCCCCCTGCTGCCCCCCTGCACCTCCCCTGAGTGTGCCCCGGCCCCCCTTTGCTGCCCCCATGCACCTCCCTGGGTCCCGGAGCAGAGCATTTGTCTCTCCCCATCCCCTGCAGCTCCATGCTGCCTGCCTGCATTAACTGGCACCACAGGGTCCTAGTGCCCCCTCCACTACTGCCAGGGCAGGCTGCCTTCCCCCTCGGACCCTTTCATTTTCCAGTGGGACCCTCCACCGGTACAGCCGCCCCCCTGCCCGCAGTCACTGCTCTTCCCCACGCTGGGCAAGGGGCAGCCCCAGTGAGGGGCAGCAGCAGGGGAGGAGGCGCACATGTGATGGCAGATTCCCCCCCCCCCCCGCCATGGCACCCACCACAGGGGAGGCGAGGGGGCTTCCTGGACTTGAGAGGGGCCCTAGGAGCATGTGCAGTGATGGGGGGGGGTGAGTGTGCTGCCGGGGTGGGGGAGAAGGGGGTCCCTACCCCAGAGCTCGCTGCTGCCAGCAGGGAGAGGGCTGGGGGGAATCATTCTCTCTCGCTCCAGTCCCAGGGGAGCCTGTCTGCACCCCAAACTCATCCCCAGCCTGGACCCACCCCAGAGCCCACACCCCCAGCCAGAGCCCTCATCCCCCCTGCACCTCAACCTTCTCTCCTAGCCCTGAGCCTCTCCAACACCCCAAACCCCTCATCTCAAGCCCCAGACAGAGCCCTCATCCCGCTGCACCCTAACCCTCTGCCTCAGCCCTGAGTCCCCTCCCACACCCCAAACCCCTCATCCCCAGCCACATCCCAAATCCACCCCGGCCTCACCCCACAGCCCCCACCCCTGCACCCCCTCACTCCACTACCCCTCTTATCTCCAAGCTCCCTCCCAGAGCCTGCACCCTGCACCCCAGTCCCCTACCCCAGCCCAGGGCCTGCACCCCAGACCTCCTCCCCCACCCAAACTCCCTCCCAGAGTCTTGGGCAGGTGGGGCATGGAGTTTAGGGGGGCAGAGTTTGGGCAGGGGCAGGTTCTGGGCACCACCCAAATTTCTACAAACCTGCCACCCCTGCCGGCAAGAGCTGGTGAGCCATACCGGGGTGGAGCGGCTTCCTGAGGCAGCAATTTAAAGGGCTGGAGCCCAGAGCCCCACTGCCGGAGCCCTGGGGTAGTGGTGGCAGGGCTCTGGTGGCTATTTAAAGGATTTGGGGCTCCCGCTGCCTCTACCACCCTGGGCTCCAGCAGCAGGGCTCCGGAGAAGATTTAAAGGACCCTGGAGGGTAGCGGCAGCCGGAGACCCAGGCCCTTTAAATCCCCCCATTTAAAATGCTCCTGAATCCCAGGGCTCCCAGCCACCTCTGCAGCTGGGAGCTCAGGGGGTGATTTAAAGACTGTTATCAGGCTCCCAGCTGCTGCTACCACAGCCCTAGCCCCGGGCCCTTTAAATACTGATTTAAAGGGCCTGGGGATTTAAAGGCTCCGCCTCTTCTGGTGGAGGCCACGCCCCTCCTCAGGATTCCAGAGTACCAGCAAGTCCTTTAAGTTACTTTCACCCCTACCCCCAGGGAGTCCGAATGCAGCCCCCTAACCCAGTGTGTGTGGGCCCTACTGAGAGCTGGGTAGGGAATTCATAGCTTCCAAATGATTAGCTGACTATCTCCATCCACAATCATTGTCCCCAAGAGATTTCCCCAGCTCTGTCTGTTATCAGTGTAACATAGGTGAGAAAATTCCCCAGGTGACTGGTTATTACCTTTGAATTTCTTCACTATGGTCTCCAGAGATACATTTGCTTGAGAAGATTCCCCGATTCTCCATTTCAGTTCAGAAGAAAAGGCCCCTGGGTTCTGAAACTTCTCCCTCTCGCATCTGAAGAACAACCCAGTGTTACTCGCTGTGGAGTTCGGTCATGTTTGTGTTTTACTAACATGTATTTTACTCTAGTGAATGGCTGTAGCTCAGCAGATCCTGGAGGTTAAATTCTCTGTTGCCCCAGGAACAGGTCCAATCCCAGCTGTGACACTACAAGCTTCCCCTTCATTCTGGTGAGACCGATAGGGGAAAACTGCATCCAGTTCTGGGGTCCCCATTTTAAAATGACAAGGAGTCCGCTGGCACCTTAAAGACTAACAGATTTATTTGAGCATAAGCTTTCGTGGGTAAAAACCCCACTTCTTCAGATGCCTGGAGTGAAAGTTACAGCTGCTGTGGGCATAAATACACTGGCACATGAAGAGAAGGGAGTTATCTCACAAGAGGAGAGCCAGTGTTCACAGGGCCAATTCGATCAGGGGGGATGTGCTCCACTCCCAATCACAGATGAGGAGGTGTCAATTCCAGGAGAGGAAATTTTAAAATGGACGTTGAAAAAGTGGAGCCGGTGCAGAGAAGACCCACAAATCTGATTTGAGGACTGGTGAAAATGCCTCACACTGAGAGAACCCTGGCACTTGAGTGTGGGGTATAAACACCGTCACGGGGAGAACAGACTTGGCACTAAAGGGCTCCTCAGTTTAGCAAACAAAGGCAGAACAAGGACCAATGGCTGGAAGCTAAAGGCAGAGAAATGCCCATGGGAATCAGACAGACATTGTTAGCAGTGCGGGTGCATTAACCATTGGCAGGAACTGCCAAGAGAAGTGGTGGATTCTTCATCTCCGGACAGGGCACCAGAACAGGGGGGCCGTGGCTCCATCACTTCTAAAAGTGGGCGAGCGCTGCTCTCTGCCTTGGTACCTAGGCCCGACCTGGGTGGGGTTTGGAGTCTATGACCTAGAAATGAAAAACTCGTTCTCCATCCCCGATCTCCTGAGGTCTCCGTTCCACCAGCCACACTACAAATAACACCCCTGTCTGTAGGTCAATCACTCTTTTCTCAGGCTGCTCTATTCTGGAGTCTGGTCACAATGACAACAGCCCCGAGATTAGATGTAACGGAGGGAGATTGGGAACCAGCCCCACACTCTGCACTGCTGGGCCGTGGGGAGCCAGGTCTCATGTCTAAAATCCCTTCCCTGCACTGGGAAGTGAAAGGGAGAGTGAGAAGGAGCCACCTACCTGCTCAAGGTGCCTTTGATGTCCTAGAGGGGAGAGAGAAAAGGAAATTCAGTCCCAGCTCTCACACTAAGGATCCCTCCTGCTCTGGAGGGGACTCACTTGGTCTTCACAGTTTGAGGTTCAAAGTGAAAATATTTATTTATTAACACAAACAAAAACTTTGAATGTGCTGCTTTTGCTCCTTTGGAAAAGTGCTGTAAGTTCAGGATCTGGGCCAGGAAGTTTATACATGGAGGCACACTAGCTCTCTGTGTAACAGCAGCTGAATAACCACCCGGCACATGGAATCAGAGGGCTCAGTCTTGTGATGAATGAGGTTTAATATCACTCTGGATACTGTGTTATCCATATCAATGTCTGATCACTTTTTGAGTTTTGCTAAATGCTTGGTCTCAATGACATCCGGTGGCAATGAGTTCCACAGTCTAACTACGTGATGTGTGAAAAAGTGTTAGTTGGATCAGTTTTGAATTTGTCACCTAATTTTATTGAGTATCAGAGGGGAGCTGTGTTAGTCCGGATCTGTAAAAGCAGCAAAGAGTCAAGAATTGGGTTTGTTTAATTTGGAAAAGAGAAGACTGAGAGGGGCATGATAGCAGTTTTCAGGGATCTAAAAGGTTGTGATAAGGAGGAGGGAGAAAACTTGTTCACCTTCCCCTCTAAGGATAGAACAAGAAGCAATGGGCTTAAACTGCTGCAAGGGAGGTTTAGGTTGGACATTAGGGAAAAGTTCCTAACTGTCAGGGTGGTTAAACACTGGAATAAAATGTCTAGGGAGGTTGTGGCATCTCCATCTCTGGAGATATTTAAGAGCAGGTTAGAGAAATGTCTCTCCAGGAAGGGGTAGACAGTGTTTGGTCCTGCCATGAGGGCAGGGGACTGGACTCGAGGACCTCTCAAGGTCCCTTCCAGTCCTAGAATCTATGAGTCCTGTGGCACCTTATAGACTAACAGACGTATTGGAGCACGAGCGTGTTAGTCTATAAGGTGCCACAGGACTCTTTGCTGCTAATTATATTGAATATCCCTTTGTTCTTGCATTAGGAGACAGAACAGAATTTGGAGTTGGCCATTTTTGGAGGAGTCGTCTCCCAGTAGAATTCAAAAGAAGAATCTTTTCATTTAGACTCGATCCAACGCTCATTGTACTCAAGAAGTACATTTCCATTGACTTTAATGGGCATTTTATCAAGCCCTTAAGGAAAAATAATGTATATTGTAGCAATACTGTATGTTCTGATCATTCACTCCTACACTTCAAAAGTGAAGAGTTAGGAGACTTTCTGCCCTGAGAAAGGTTCTGGGGTGTTTCTAACACCGTCTCACCTGCAGGAATTCACTCGCTGGCTGCTGGCACTTCTGCTCCATCTCACTGATCAGGGAACTGAAAGAGGATAGTTCCTCAGACAGTTTGGCAACATACTCAGCCCTCCCCTTTTCAATTTCCTTATTCAGCTCTTCCAGATGGGCCAGCAGGAGTCGCTCTTGTTCCTCCAGAAACTGGTGCAGTTGCTGAAATTCAGCCACAATCTTCTGCTTCTCAGTTTCCAGCTGTTTCTGAAACGAAGAGGTACGAACAGGGAAAGCTCAGGTCAAGAACAGGAACATGCAGTGAGTCATGGATTATTTTATAAAGCCTCATGTATGCACATGGGAGCATGTCATTGCAACCCCACAGAATTTAACTCCTGATATTTTATGGAGAACGTACTCCATGCTCAATAGACAGATGATTTTCCAGTGGATTTTCTAGAATCCTAACTGGTGTTTAGAATAGGAATATATCTTGCATTATTAGGATATTCTCTTATCAGTGGTGTCCAGAAAACCAGATCCTTCAAATAACAGGAAGGACAGCAGGTGTGGGATCCAGAACGGGACAGGCCAGGATTACTTCTGGGGAGCAAACAGTTGAACCCAAACAGTCTGTATTTCAAACTTATGCTGTGCTTCTGGGTGACACCCCAGACAACTTGGTGTCAGCTCTGCCTAGCCTGCTTGATGGCCCTTTAAGAACCATCAGCTGTACAACTGACCCATTGAGGGAAGGCAGACACACCTTGTGACTCAGCAAGGTATGCAGGGACCTGCCTATGGACAGAACTCCGAGGTTTTTCCAGGCCATGGGATGGACAGCTTGTCCTTGGGACAAAGAAAGCAGAGACCACATGGCAAATGACTAAAAAGCTGCTGCAGCTCCTCCATCTGGTCTTCAGTCCTGCTTCTTACCTCTGGAGGGACTTTGCTACAAACGGAAGCTCTCACAAAGGACTGATGGCTCATCCCAGCGGGGGATATACTCCAGAGACTTGCTTTTAACCTGCAATTTATTCTATCACTGCTACAAGCCTGAACCTTGAACTTTGCTAGTACTCTATGTAACTGACTCCATTTAACCAGTTCTAGCTCTCACCTATACATTTTTCCTTTTATGATTAAACCTTTAGATTCTAAAGCATTGGCAACAGTGTGATTTGTGGGTAAGATCTGATTTGTATATTGACCTGGGTCTGGGGCTTGGTCCTTTGGGATCGAGACAACCTTTTCTCTTGTACTGGAGTATCGGTTTTCATAACCGTTCATCCCCATAACGAGTGCCACCGGTGGTGATACTGGGAAACTGGAGTATCTAAGGGAATGCATCCGACGAAGTGGGTATCACCCACGAAAGCTCATGCTCCGATACGTCTGTTAGTCTATAAGGTGCCACAGGACTCTTTGCCGCTTTTACAGATCCAGACTAACACGGCTCCCCTCTGATACCTGGATTATTAAAACTCTTTCCTTAATGCTCCATTTTCCTGTTTATACTCGATTAAAGCAGAACAGTTTTTCTTTACAAGGAGAATAAAAAGCAATAATCTTTCACGGAAGGGAAGATGTTGCTCACTGTTCTCCTTCTGTTAGACTAAGCAGAGTATCAATAACGTCCCAGTGCACATTTGCCTCTGAGAAAGAACGGCACCTACCAGTAGTTCCTGGCTTGTTTTTTCCCCACTTGATTTATACGACTGAATATCGTCTCTCTCTTTCTTCAAACTCTCCAAATGGCTCCGAATTTGTTCCTAACAAAAGAAAAACTGGTCTAGATTTGGTTGCTTTTGGAGGATTTTCCCCCATTTTATTTATATTGTCAAGAATATTAAATGCATAATAAAATGGGCGAGTGCTCTAACCACACGACTGTACAGTCCTTCTCATGCTCGCGGTCTCTCTCTCCCCCGCAAATGACTCTCGAAGTATTTATCCCCAGTGAGGCAGCTTCAGCAGGAGAGATGGAGGGAGCCCCACCTCAGCACATCCCCTAGAGAGGTGGCAGATCCCTGTTCAAATCCCGGCTCCTCACCAGATGGAAGAGGGACTTGAACCTGTGATCGCCCATGTCCCAGGTGAGTGCTCTAAACACTGGGCTAAAAATGATGAGGGAAGTTTTCTGTGTGTAAACTTGCCTGAGGGCCCTAAGGCCACCTACCAGGCCAGGCCCCACACAGGAGTTAGGTGGCCTAAGGCTGATCTTCCCTGGGGCTCAGGTGGGAGACAGGCACCTAGCTGCCTTGAGCGAGGCAGCAGTGCACATGGGCAGAGGGAGTTTAGGCATCTCCAGGGCTCAGCAGGAGTTTTGTGAATTGCAGTGGAGGCTCCAACGGGGGTTTAGGCACCTAAGTAAATACTGTGAATCTAGGCCTCCCGGACAGGGAAACTGAGCTAAGGACGGGCTGGACGGAGGCTTCACTTCCTCAGTGCACAGGTGTTCACACTCCGCTCATGCTCACTGCGACTTTTCTGAGCAGTCTCCGAACCACATTGTCATGCAGGACATGTTTTGATATATCACCGGCCTTGGCATTTCTACATGGGCCTGAGAAATAATCTTCCCCCCTCCCCCTACGCATAACCAATTCCTGACCCCCCTGCTAAGCACTGGGATTGCCGGAGAATGTCGGGGAGAGTCAGTGAGAGGAGCCACTGGGATACAGTCCAAACAGAGCTAACCCATTGATACACAAACTGGGGGCATGTAGCATCTTCAATTCTTCCCAAAAAGTGCAGCTTGATCCTTGTACATTAATCACTGTGGTTACATCCATTACATTTTCGAGACTCCCTGCTATAAAGGCTATTTAACGTGGCTTGGGTTTTATTATGGAGAGGGAGCAAGGGGGGTGTTGCTGGCTGAGGAGGAAAAGATGGCAAGAAACAGACATAATTTTTCCCCAGTTCCCGAAGCTGGTGGGTTCTCCTCCCTGATCCTCCGCCTCCTTCCCCCCGGAAAACAGGACCCTGGATCTCCATTTTTAAAATATGGGCGCCCTGCCCCTGCTGCCGCAGCTTTCAAGCAATCTGCTGGAATGGGCCAGGCCCCCCAGCCATTGTCCATCCTGTATGAGAAGCAAACCCTGCTCCCCCCACCCTGCAAGGATTAAAAGGAAACTGTGTGAGCTGGAACGGGGGGAGTTTCCTGCCCCCCGCGGGGATTTTTCCCTGCACAGGGGATGCCCTCGCTCTAGGGCGCACAAGTCATACCCTGCTCTACACATCCTGGTGCTATTACAGCCATACAGCCCTGCTGGCGTGGGTGTAGTTACACCTCTATAACGGTGTATCGCCTAGTCCTGTATGGAAAGGGGAACAGGCCTTCCTGGCATCAGGCACCTTTATACCAGCACAACTTGTATCCGCACTGGGGCGGGGGGGTTGCTGACATAACTCTTTTGTTTAAAAAAAAAAATCTCCCCCCGTCCCCCAGCACAGGTCAGTACCAAAACTATATGCAGAGCAGGTCTTAAAAACGTGTCTCCTCAGCATCTCCCTGTATGAAATCCCTTGTTTCTCTACCTTGTGATTGTAGGAAGCTAGTTTTAGGACCTTGCTGGGTTTCTGTTCTCAGATGGCTGGTCTGATTGTTCCAGCCTGTCTGGCCTGGGATGCGGCCCACATGCAAACAGGACTAATTCTTACCTGGTAATCCTGGGCCGCCTCCTCGATAGGCAGCACGGGGTGGTCTCTGTGGCTGCGGGACTCTCTGCACACCACACAGATCGGGGTTTGATCCACTTCACAGAAGAGTTGCAGAAGCGCCTCATGTGTTTCACACACTTTCTTCCCTTTTGGCTCTGGGATATTTTTAGCTATTTCCACGACATTCCTCAGCTCCCGGTTGGGCTGGAACTCCCCTGCCTGGAAGGGGGCTCTGCACTGAGGGCAGGGATAAGGGGGGGAGGTTCTGGACTCCTGGCAGTACTGAGTGATGCAGGATCGGCAGAAATTGTGTCCACACTTGATGAGAATCACCGGGTCGTTAAAAGAAGCCAGGCAAACGGAACAGATCACAGCCTCCTGGAGATCTTTTACCCGGCTTCTCGCGGCCATGGCACCTGGGAGAAGAGAAAAATAAGTTTCACTTTCACTTCGCTCAGCAATGTGTCTATTCCCGACTGAAGCTGGTCTCCGCCCTTCCCGCAGCCTGCCGCAGTCTGCCGCAGCCTCCTGGCTCCTGGCTGATCTGTTGTGATGTGTTCGCTGGGCCCTGGGATCCTTCAGTTCTGGAAAGGAGAAAATATAAGGAGATAGGAGAGAGGTATATAAATAATGACTATATTGAACTCCTACATCAGTACAGATTAGACTTTAAACAAATATTTCCCCCTGCTGTCCTAAACAGCATTAAGTAAATCAAGTCACTGAGGAGATAAAAGCATTTCCAAATAAAAGCCAATCACAAAAACCCTCATTCCACGCCCACAAAAACTTTGTAGAGGCCAACAGTATTGGCAGAATTATGCCCAAAACTACGCCATTATACGGTACTTTCCTTCAGCCATCATAGTTAGAAATTATTTGTAAACATTTCAAAACAGGATCTGATGGGAATTAGAAATAGATCAGAGTTACAAAGTTAGTTAGATTGGACCGGAACTTTGCCAAAGTTCTGGTGTTCTCAGTCTAATCAGATCCATTTCTAATAGTACAAATAATAATTGTAATTGTATTATTACTGTATGTTGCAACATTTAAAAACTTCCTACGAGTTATCTAAACAATTAAATAAAAAATCCAGAACTACAGAGTGCCACATTAAATCAGCTTCTTAATTTATTTGAAACATTCAACTACATTCAGTATTGCCATTAGTATGCATTCAAAAATCATGAATAAGCCAAAAAAAAGAGATTAAAAAATACATTTAATTTTTTTTATTTGCCTTCTCGTTACTGAGCCGTTAGATAACACTCGTGTCATGTTTTCAGCAGAGGTGGTTGAAACAGAATTTCTGTTCCATGGGAAGTTCTGACATTTCAGAATTTATTTTGATTCTGAATCAGAATAAGAAAAAATTGAAATTTCCCATTAAATGAACATGTTGAAAAAAAATTCATTTTGGGTCAACCAACACATTTCATTTTGATGAAATCAAAATGTTCCATTCTGCTTTTGACTTAAAAATAAGATAAAATTTAAAAATGAAAAGATGTTTTGAAACAAAACTGTGAACCAACCCACTCTGAAATGTCAGAAGGAACATTTCAAAAATTTTTACCTGAAACTCAAAAAAGGGTCACACAAAAAGTGGAAAGTAGGTCAAATTATGAAGGATGAATATAAAAAAACACCACAAGCAGCATGTAGGGATAAAATCAGGAAGGCTCCGGCACAAAAGATTCTGGCAGAGCAGAGGGAGTCAGTGGAGGGGGGACAGACCCTCGGGGACGTGGGGGGCAGGGGGTGACTCTGGCTCGGTCAGAGCCATTGGGCTGAGGGGGGCACAGGTTGGCACTGGGGGTGTCTGGATGGGGAAGGTTCTGGACTAGGATGAGCCATTTGGTGACTGGGCAATGGCCGGGGAGGGGTAGGAGGGTTCTAGCAGTGCTGGGGCAGTGGATGGGGCCGGAGGGTACGTGTGGGGATTGGCCTCAGGACTCGGAGGTGACGGAGTTTACAACATGCAGCAGGAAATCCCAAAACCCGGCCTGGCGTTATGGTAGCAGCTGAAAAGGCCGATGCAGTTCCTGGCGCCTTCCTCTGAGCGTCCCCTGCCGGAGCAGGTAGGAATGTTGTCGGAGTCACTGTTAGTAGCAGTAGTTATTATTATGTACATGGTACAACCACAGCTCTGGGGCGTGTGGGAGTGTTACACAAACACACACACCAGATACCATGTCCCAGTTAAAGTGCCCCAGTGCACCCACCAAAACCCTTTTTGGGCTCCAGGCCTTGTCCCATAGGGAACCTCACCGGGACCCCACTCTCTGTCCCTGGTCCTCACCCCTCTCTAGCTGGCTCTGGAGAGACCCTCACTCAGCCCTGGAGTAGGTCCGCAGCCCCTTTCCATCCAGCCAGCCTCTCTGCCCTACCCCAGCCCCTACCCAGGCTCACTGGCATCCCAAGGACTAGCTGGGACCCCCAGGCTGGACTCGCATCTTCAAACCTAGCTGTGTTCATGGTCTTGATTCTTGTTACTGCTTTAAACTGTGCAAATCAAGCACAATCGCCCCCTCTGCCACCTGAAAGTCTGAATTACCGTCTATTGCGTGTCCACTATTCTTGGTGCAATATCTCATTGCAAAATAACATGGCGGGGGTCTCGTTTCCTGGGCAGATCCCTCTCCCCCCACGGGCTGTGCTGAACTGGGCTCGTAGCGCATCACAGCAGGGATCCCAGAGCCTGATCATGGGAATAAGAGAAAATAGAGCTCCCCATTTATAGACCAAAGTGCCCGAAGGTCAGGGGGCTCCGTCATTGTCATTAAAACAGTCTTTACTTTGCAGTAAGAGGAGTTTAAACTCATTAACGGCCTTGTCCCGTGCATCGTGGGAAGCAAACCCCCAGCACACCAGTAAAATGCTCTGAAGCGCTGGAGGACGCGTAACAGACGTGGGTGGGGTGCACGGCAGGACGCAGGGGCGGCTCTACCTTTTTGGCCGCCCCAAGCAGTCATGCGCGGGAGGCGCCCCCGAGCCGCAGGAGCAGCGGACCTCCCGGGGGCATGACTGCGGAGGGTCCGCTGGTCGTGCGGCTCGGCTGGACCTCCCGCAGCTGCGGGCGGTTCACAGGTCCGGCGGCTCCGGTTGAGCTGCCGCAGGCAAGCCTGCGGGAGGTCCAGCCGAGCCGCGGGACCAGCGGACCCTCCGCACTCATGCCTGCGGGAGGTCCACTGGAGCCGCGGGACGAGTGCCCCCTCTGCAGTCATGCCTGTGGCAGGTCCGGTCGTCCCGGGGCTCCGGTGGACCTCCCGCAGGCATGACTGCGGCAGGTCCGCCGGCCCAGCCTGCCGCCCCCCCGGGAAAGGGCCACCCCACGCGCGTGCTTGCCGCGCTGGAGTCTGGAGCCGGCCCTGCCAGGACGTTTAGTATCAAGGGAAGAAAACGCCCTTAGGAAAAGCCCCCTCCCCTCCTACCAGCTTCAACTTTCCAACTTCCTCACCTCTTCCTGCCCCCTCCCCCCAGACACCCCTGAATGCCTCCTTCTTGCCGACCCCCTGCCCTAAATGCCTCCCACCTGCTGCTCGCTCCTGTCTGCCGCCTCCTGCCGTAAGGGCGAGGGGTGGGTGCTGGAGGGGGGCTCTGCCAGCTCTGAGGGGAGGCGAGTTTCAGCATCTTTATACACTTTCCTTCTAGTTACTGACAGTGTGTCTGTCACTGGTATCTCCCCTTCCCGATGTTTCCCAGTTCTGGTCTCCACCTGTGTCCCTTTTCCCATCGTGCTCTGCTCCCCCCCACCTCCTGGTGGCTCTGTTTAGTGCCTGCTCCCCCCATGCACTGAAAGCAGATCCATCGCCCCCCAGCCGCACCCCTGCGGCCAGCCCAGAAACTGCCACCCTGAGACAGAGAGAGAAATTAAATCCAACAGCCCGGCCTAGGGGCCCCTTCGTTCATCCTGCCGTGGCTGCTGTGTCGCTCCAGCTCCTCCCAGGCCCCAGGCCTGCGGCCCAGCCCCGCTCTGAAGCTCCCTCACTGACTCCCTCACACACTCTGCAACTTTTCTGGGAGGGGAGCCCTGGGGGGACCATGGCCAAAGGTGGGGGGGGAGGAGTTGCTTCCTCCACCAGACTGCAGCAGCCTGAAGCAAGAGGAGCTCAGGTGGCCCAAGGTGAAGAACAGAAGAACCGCTGGTGCTGCGCTTGTGAAACACAACAGCTCAGGTGTCATTAGGCCTGATATTTATGCACCAGAGTCTGAATGAAGCGCTCAGGGGCACGAGCAACCCCATTGGCCAATGCTCTGTATTCACATAGTCCCTGGGGCTGATCAAAATGGCAGTCGAGGAGGCCCAGAAAATGACAGTTGTAACCCCATGTCAGACAGGAGAGAAGGGACGTGAACCAGGAAAGTGCAGGTTACTTTGGTCCCTGGTATATTTCTGGAGACCATCTGTCTCTATTGGGTTTCTGGGACCTGGGCGGGCCCAATGCTAAAGGATCCCCCCCCCCCCCCCCCAGCCTGAGGGGAGGCTCTACAGGCCTCAGAACCCCAAGGTGAAGCAAGGCCGCGTCTCCTGACTTGAAGCTGATCCAGGGGGTGGATGCAATGGAAGGAATTCCCGGGGAGCTGCGGGGGGAGGAAATCAATCCTTCCTGATGGGGGGGGGAGGAGGGGGCGGGATGAACTTCCTCTCTGGGAGGAAAAGCCCCTCAGGCAGGCTTGATCCGCGAGGTGGGGTGGGGCAGCTTTGAGCTGGGCCAGCCTCATGTTCCCAGGCATGAGAGCCGGCCAGGGAGGATGCGGCTAGAAGCACTGGTGGAGTGTTGCCCCCTCCTGCCCCCCACGCACGGGGGAAGGGATGCGGAGCCCCGGGACCGGGGTCAGAACCGTAGGGGTTGGGAGCTCCCAGAGCCCAAGTGGGAGGGGTCCGGGCTGGGGGAGGCGGCTCATTTGCACCCGGGGCTGCAGTGAAGCCCCTCGCACCTTTGGCCACGTCTGGGCGCCCCCGACTGGCTGGACGGAGCACGGGGAGGGGACAAGCTGCTGCCCCCAGCCCAATTTCACCCATCAGAAACAAGGGAAAACGTTCCTTAAAGGAGCCATGTCCTTTGGTTTGTGCCCCTGCCCAGCACTAAGGGGGTCCACAGCTGGTTTCTCCTGGCTGGAGGGGGAGCACAGGTCCTGGGGGAGACACCAGGGTGGGCTGAGAATGGCTCAGTCCTTGAGAAACCCCTCCAGCCCAAACTGCCCCCAGCAGCCCCCTGGGACCAGCCGAGAACCTGCCTGCCCATCTCCCCCCAGCCCCCTGCCGAGGCTGCCCACCCCTCCGCAGCTAGCCCAGAAGCTGCGGTGCCCTGGCTGCTGGCACCCCCAGCCCAGCTCCCTCTGCCCTGACTCACACCTGCCTGCTGTGGGAGCCCACTGGGAGCTTCAGCAGCTGCAGGGGAAACAGCTGATAGGTGGGGGCTTCCTGCCAAACAGCTGATTGGCTGCAGCCGGCCAAAGAGCTGATGAGGGCTGCTGCGCATGCTAAATAGATGGTTGGAGGTTGCCAACAGCTGATCTCCCTGGTGGGTGCAGAGCACCCACTAATTTTTTTCTGTGGGTGCTCCAGCCCCGGAGCAGCCAGGGAGTCAGCGCCAATACCAACTGTGGTGCTGACACACCAGCTAAAATGTGTACGATCCTTAGAGGCTTAACAAGAGACACTGCCATTGTAATCAGGCCTATTCACTTGGGTGTGAGAGCTGGACCAACGACATGGAAGTCACCGGGCTGCACATTGGGGTTGTCGGTGACAAGGCCGGGATTCCTTGAGCTGGTGCTCGTGGAATTCGGCTCACTGGTTGGATCATTAGCTTCCCTGATTGCTGTCAGGTACCGGCGGGTGATGCGATGAGGACGCTGATCCGGATGCGCAGTTACCTGCCGCCATGTGTATCATCTCCAGCCCCCTGCGTCCGACTCCACTCCCATGGCTCCCAGTTCTGAGCAATATCGCTCCTCCTCATATCAGATGAGAGGTCGCCACTGGTAAGTTACTGTAGAAAGTACGCGCCAGCCCAAGCCTGCCACTGCACAATGACCTTTATAAACCATCACGTTGCCCTTTATGGTCCCATCCGCCACGGCAGGATGTTAGGGTGGAAACACTCTGGCGAGAGGTACAGATATCTGTTATAATCCCCAACCAGTCCCTCATCGCCGACCCCACAATCTGCCCACCTGGGTTTGACCTGCCCACCTGGGTTTGACCTGCCCCGTGACAGATGCTGGACATTCCATATGAGCCGTTCATTTTATTTCCAGTATATTGGGTGACAGGCATCAGCACTTCCACATGCAAAGACTGTAGGGAAATGGCTGACATCTTGACTGAGGGCACTTGAGCCTAGTTCAAAGCAATGGGAGATGCGGCCATATTGATAAGGGGCAATTTTCAAGGTTGATGCCAGCTATTGTGAGCTGATGGGAAACATTTGTTAAAAGCCCAAAATTTCACAACACTCACAATTCAATCATAAGAGTTGGCAAGTCTGTTACACAGACTTTCATTTTCTGATTCTCAGTATTTTGAGTTGCAACCAGGGGAAGGCTTATTTACTGGCCGAGTGAAACAAGTCTAACATTCAACTCAACACTCCCTCCTGCATTGCACTTAGTTTGGTGTTTGCACTGTTGTAGCTGGGTCCGTCCAAGGATCTTAGAGTGACAAGGTGGGTGAGAGTTCTCGATACTTTAAATGACTGCTTCACGGAGCAGCTGGGACGGGAACCCACAAGGGGAGAGGCGACTCTAGATTTAATCCTGAGTGCAGCGCAGGAGCTGGTCCAAGAGGTAACTAGAACAGAACCGCTTGGAAATAGTGACCATAATACAATAGCATTCAACATCCCTGTGGTGGGAAGAACATCTCAACAGCCCAATACTGTGGCATTTAATTTCAAAAGGGGGAACTATTCAAAAAATGAGGGGGTTAGTTAAATAGAAGTTAAAAGGTACAGTGACTAAAGTGAAATCACTGCAAGCTGCATGGGCGCTTTTTAAAGACACCATAATAGAGGCCCAACTTCAATGTATACCTCTTATTAAGAAACACGGTAAAAGAACTAAAAAAGAGCCCCCGTGGCTTAACAACCATGTAAAAGGAGAGAGAGATAAAAAGACTTCCTCTAAAAAATGGAAGTCAAATCCTAGTGAGGCAAATAGAAAGGAGCACAATCACTGCCAAACTAAGTGCAAGGGTGTAATAAGAAAAGCCAAAGAGGAGTTTGAAGAACAGCTAGCCAAAAACTCCAAAGGTAATAACAAAATGTTTTTTAAGTACATCAGAAGCAGGAAGCCTGCTAAACAGCCAGTGGGGCCCCTGGATGATCGAGATACCCTACCCCTCTGATATTAGAAATAGTCACGCTCTCATCGCAAATATCATGAATATTGTCTGATACTGGAAAGGAGAGTAAAAGGCATTCGCCCAGGCTTACACAATTTCTCTGGGTTGTCAGCTCTTACTTTGATGAATACTGCACACAGAGAACAGTAAAAAATAAGGAATCAAGCAACACAGACAGGAAACCAACCCACAAGCAAACACGTGACAACACTGAAATACGAAGGGAAGGAAAACATCAAGTGGTTGGTGATGGGTATTTTACATGAGGGTCTAGGACCCAGGCTGTGCAATGCAACAGAGCCCTGTAGAAACAGAGGGAGGTGGTGTGTGTGTGTGTGTGTGTGTGAGAGAGAGAGACCGACCAACTGACTCAAAAACTCAAGAGTAGAAGCCCTGGAGCACATTGACACAGGGCTTCGGAGTTTGCAGACAGATCCCTGCTTCAAAGAGCTTGCAGATAAGGTCTTCCTGCTCCAAAACACCTAAGCACCACACTTAGTGCTTGGTACCTACGAGTCAATGGGAGCCCTCGGAAGAGCTGGAACTACACCAGATCACAAAGATGTGGCCATAATGGTTTCCAATACCTCTCCCCAAACAAATTCTAAAACTTCGTGGCCATCACCTGTCTGGAACCCAACTCTAATTGAAAGGCCGAAGAAATAAACAGCACCCGCGGTAAAGTTCCTCCAGTTTTAACAATTTCCCATGTATTCATTAGTAACACGGGATTTTTAAAAAAAAATCATGAGGATCATAGTTTTCAGCGTCTGCAACACTCCACAAGATTTTTGTTGTTCAAAGAATCCTTTTCTCTCTTACCTTAAGCCAGGAACACGTCCTGTGGAAACCAGGTTTGAGATGTAACCGTGCCAATGTCAGGAGCGAGGCCGAGCCACGTGCTTCTGCTCCAGGATTCATTCACCAAAGCCCCGATCCCACAAAGGCCAGTGCACGGGAGCCCTCCACAGGCAGAGCTGTTGGTGGGATCAGGATCTAGGACAGAGTCAATAGCGTGAAAGCAGCTTCTTAAAGTGACACCAAGCAAAATACGATCACAGATTTCTGTTAACCGTGGCTTGCTGAGCTTTATCCATCAGATCACTCCCATGTAGCCACATGCCCCAAAACGCCAGCAACTCGCCAGAAGTTTTGGCACCCCTGGCAAAGCCTGCTCCTCCCACCCCCCCACTCTCTGCTCTCATGCAGCCTAGCCTGGGGCTGGGACACCCCGAACTGGGACACAGCCTGCAGGGCTCCACTAATTAGGTGTGAGGCCCTGAATTCCCTCTTTGTCCCGCCCCCATCTCCCCCCAGTATCATGTTCTACTGAAGGGGTCTCAAGTTCCCGGCCCGCGAGCCTCCCCAATGTGGCCCGTGGGGCTCCAGCAGTTTTGGGGCCGGGTCTCTCGCCTGGCCCCACCTCCTGCCCCCGGGCGCTGCCCCGCACAGGGTCTGCCGGCTCGCTCCATGTGTCTGCCGGCTCCGGGGCGGGGCTGTGCCTCCGTGTGCTGCCCCCACCCCGAGCGACCCTGCGGCCAATGGGAAGCTGCAGGGCCGTGCTTGGGGGCAGCAGCACGCGGAGGCCCCCGGACCCGCTCCGCCTTGGAGCCCCAGGTAAGCGCCGCACCCTCCGGCCCCCTCCCAGAGCCTGCACCCTACCCCCTCCCGCCCCCAACCCCCTCCTATAGCCTGCACCCCCATCCCCTGGCCCACAGATCAGTGTCTGATCCTCCCTTGCGTCTGTGTCAGGAACCAGAGATCTCAAAGGGTTTCAGAGCAGTAGACGTGTTAGTGTGTCCCAGGAAAAACAGCGCGGAGTCCTCATGGCACCTTAGAGACCAACACGTTTATTGGGCAGAAGCTTTCGTGGGCTAAACCCCCTTCATCGGCGGCACGGAGTGGAACATACAGGGGGGAGGTATAAACACACGGCACGTGAACAGAGGGGAGCTGCCGGACCGAGTGGGGGCTCAGTGCTCACGAGCCAATTCAATTAAGGTGGAAGTGGCCTGTTCTCAACAGTTGGCGAGACTCAAACGCTGCCCCCCGGGCGCTTAGGAGCTCGTCAGTCCGAACCCGCCACCCAGTGTCCTGCTAACGCAGCTGGAAGAGCTGCTGGAGGGGAGCAGAGGACTCCAGTCCTGGGCTCTGATTGGGGGAACCCTGGGGGGCCCGACGGGTCCCCAGCCTCTGTGCGCCCCAAGCCAAGGGGCAGGACGTTGTCTGTGCAGCTGGGTCCTCCCTGCCCAGCTCTGCTTCCCCTGCGACACCTGCCCCTGGTCTCCTGGGAACCTCTCCCGCCTGGCGCCTGGTTTGCCCTCTGGTCTGTCCCCTCCAGCCCCCTCTTCCGCCAGGCCTCCCCCCTGCTCTCCCCTCCCCACAGCCCCTTCAGCCAGGCTCCCCCTCTTCACAGTTGGGGGGTCTCTCCCTGGCTCTCGGCTGGGTCCATCCTGTTGCTGGCTCAAAGAGCCCGAGGTGGAGCAACAGCAGGTTCGTTGCCCGGTGTGCGTCGCACTAATTATCACACCAGGGTGGAGAAGCAAAAACCAGGTTTATTTGAGCCCAAATATGGTGCCAGGGAGAAAAGCATTCTCAAATCCTGCACACCCGCTCGCAGGCGGGGTCCCAGCATTTATACCCCCCTTGTTTGTGTAAGCCTTTTGTTCGGTTTTCCCCCTCACCCCTCCCTTCCCAGCAGCAGTTACATTAGGCATTACATTCCAGCAACTAAAGAGTTAACTTTTCACTTTCCCTTAAAAATCACTTGCTCTCCCCTTAAATCACTTGCTTTTTCCTTCAGCAGCCACTTACCAATTCAAATCACCATTTCAAATATCCTTCTGAGTATTTGAAATTTCCATGCTTATACTCACTTACTCCTCTTTCCACTACACCCTCAAAAGTTTCCAACCTGTTTTCCCATCTCTCTGTTGCCTGCCCGCCTGGGCCCGATCCTGCTTTTCTTGCTGAACCATTCCTATCCTGGACACAAACTTATTCCACTACCAGTTTAGCTAGGAGGGTGGGCTTCACAACTAGCCCCCACCCTTCTGGTCTTTTCCCTAAAACATTTTACTCCCAAAACTACTTGTGTCCTCCCTAGTAAGGCTTGCCACCTGGCAAAAATACATGGCCATTGGGTAAAGGCCATTTACTTAACACACAATCCAAACTCCTAAAGGGGGTCTACCCAGAGACCCACCCATTTGTCTGCTGACACTTAAATAGAAAAGAAAATTACAGTCTAAGCCAGATTTTTCCACTTCTATTACATTGTCCATTACAGGGGGGGGCGGGACAGAAAGATCTCAATACAACCTCAGAGCTTCATCGCACACATGGCTTCCACCCTGAGGAATTACGAACGAGAAGTTCAGTTCCGCCCACACACCTAACGCCCAAATGAACAGAGCAGAAAAACAACAGTAACCGGTTAAACAGAACAGAGCCAAAACTAGATAGTGTTTCCTTATTCTATTAGGGCTCACCTTTAACCATACAATCCTTATCATATAACACCAACAATACCAAACAAAGCAAACATAAAATGACAAGGGTAAAACAGATAGATGGTGTAAATTCTGCAGGGCTCCCCCATTCTCTATTGCTCACCAAACTGTGACAAATTTCTGTTACCAATTATTCCTCATGTCAGGTGATCAAACTGACATTGCAGGACGGGGTGGGGGGGTGGATAGAGAAAGCACACCATATAACCAAATTTTAAAGCTTCATTAAAAATAATAAAACAACAATGGTGAGTGTTGGGAACACTCCCACATCACTCAGGAAAAATATGAATGCCCCAAGCCTTAAGCCACTTTAATACTTACACATGTCCAGACTGGCATGTCTGTGTATAATGTTCAGAAAAGGGAAATAGGTGGACGGGAGATTATCCTGTATACAGCTTGTCCAGAATTTCCAACATGCTTCCGCTCTCGGGATGGCTGTTCTTTTACACCCTGGACTCTCCTGCGGCGTCTCTTTCAGAGATTCCAGTTCAGGTCAGCTGCCTGTGGCTTTCCCAGTGTCACCGAGCCATACCAGCTACAGGGTTGCAGAAGCACACTGTTGGATCTCACTGGAGAATTAAGCTTTGCAAATGCAATCTCAGTTCTGTAACTTGTACTGCCTTTGGTTTGCCTCTGTCTCTATTTTCCACAACCAGCTGGGGCTGAAAGCAGTTTTACTTAGCATAGTCTGTGCAGGTTCTTGACCTTGTACGCAGAGCAGCTCTCTCTTCATCTCTGGGGTTAGCCGAGTTTCAAATTAACCCGTTCCTAGACAAATTGCTCACACTGTGTCAGAGGCTTTTCTTTGTGATTAAAAGCTCCTCTGAGATATATGATCTTATCTAGATTGAAGATACCTTCTAATGGGCACTGTTTAGATGGATTTTCACGCATGTGAAGATTCCAATTCTCTAAATACCTGCAGGTTTTAGGACCATAATGTACGTACATGTACTATGCTGGGGTACCCTTAGGGGGTGAGGTAGAATTTTTAGACTGTCCTTTACCCATTTTCCACGTACACACACACACAGAGGGTACCCTGTCCGCGCTAGCAGCTCATAAACTAAGGATCTCTCCCTACAAGACACTCACACAGGAGAGACTAACGAGGATGACTGACTCTCCTACACTTCCCTTCAGCAAAGAGCGTCGGCTAGTGTGATGGAATAGGGGCTGTCTGTGTGGTTGATAGGTGAGAGCAGGGACTGTCTGTGTGCTTGGTAGGCAGAGACAGGTCTGCAGCTGTAACATGAGCCTGGCCTGGGGGAGGGGAGGTCTCACCTCTGGCTGTAGCTAGACAAAGGGAGGGGGGAAGTGGAATCAGTCTTCGGTTGGGAGCTGGGAGGTGGGTTTCAGGGGATCCTAGGCTGGGATCCAAGCACCCTGAACCCCCCAGAAAGGCCAGATTGAGGGGTCCTGGCTCTGAACCCAAGCTGGGCTGTATCCTGTGTTCCTGTTGTTCAATAAACCTTCTGTTTTACTCGCTGGCTGAGAGTCACTGTGAGCCCAGGAAGAGGGGTGCAGGGCCGGACTCCCCCACACTCCGTGACAGCTAGTCTCTGGGAGACACAGCGCCGCATACTCTGATTGCATCCAGTGAGATGATCAGACTGTCAGTAGCCCACACGGAAAGGAAGTGGGGGGGAGGGAAGATGGGTTCACACATTCCTAGACCCAGGCAGCTTCCTTGCCGGACGATGCCAGGCTGAGTCAGCCCACCGTGGGTCGGATCTCCTAAAGATCCACTAGTTACTGGGCTTGCGTTAGAATACTCCTGATCATTAGCAATCGCTTCACAGGGCAGTCTGGGCGTCTTCCAGTAACGAACACTCACACAGGTATACACACACACACACACCAAGGCCATTGTTTAGACAGACATTCCCATGGACAGTTCTCCTCCCAGTGCAGCTCTGGGGCATATGATGAGGGATTTTTACAAGAGCTCTACATACAAACAGCTTCAGAAGCTACCCATTCGCTGACAAAACAGGAGTAATTGAAGGATCATGTTGTAATTAAGTGATCCTTCCGGTGGCCACCTTTCCTGGCTCTCTAACTGATACTGAGGCCAGTCTACTGTACAAAATCTTTTCAGTTTACTCTTAGTCATTGGATCCAAACCAAATACCTTCCAATTTGCTAGAATGCATTCTAGGGGCGTACACCTTGCCCTACTAACCTTACCCTGTCCTTGCCCCATACCATGGGCTTGCCCTTGACCCACTATAGGACGCTCTCTCGTCTAGTGGGAATTACAACGGCTGGGCGTCCCCAGCCTCAGGCAAAAGTCCACACCACTGTTCCTACCTTATCCACGAGACCGGTTCCCCACCGTCGCCCGCAGCTGCTTCTCCACTATCTGAGTGCGTTGCACCGTTGTGTCCTCCAAGGTCAGCCTGACGCGTCTCTGCCGAGGCCCCCGGTAAAGGCACCGGTGCGCGCTGGGCGTCGGCTGTGACCATCGTCCACCGGCCATTGGAGGAGTCCGGGCAAGGCACAATTTTGCCTCGAGCCCACCCAGGGACGCCAAAACTGTTGCTGGCTCAAAGAGCCCGAGGCGGAGCAACAGCAGGGTTCGTTGCCCGGTGTGCGTCGCACTAATTAACACACCAGGGTGGAGAAGCAAAAACCAGGTTTATTTGAGCCCAAATATGGTGCCAGGGAGACATAGCAATCTCAAATCCTGCACACCCGCGCGCAGGCGGGATCCCAGCATTTATACCCCCCTTGTTTGTGTAAGCCTTTTGTTCGGTTTTCCCCCTCACCCCTCCCTTCCCAGCAGCAGCTACATTAGGCATTACATTTCAGTGTGTTAGAAAAGGTTCTCATCCACAAGCTTATCTCTGGCCTTCACAGAACAGCACAGACACATGAAGCCTTTTCTCCCCCTCTCTCCCGCCTTCTCACTACTATTGCTAGTTTAAGCGGAACTGCAGCTGTCTGCTAAAAAGCTGACTCTTACAAATTCTGCTTCTAGGCTGTTAGCATGCAGACTGGTTAAAGTTCACAGCATGTAAGAACTTTGATTCACTTCAGGCCCAAAGTCACAACTTTGGTTTACTCAGGCCTAGTGACACCAACAATCCCACAGGGGGGCTCCCTCCTTCCTTGGTGGTACCCCACCCCCGCACTCCACACAGAGTCGGCCTCCCAGGAGCATAGAGATTGATCCTAGAGCACCACACAGACCTCCACCGCCACAGAGCTATGGGTACAGCGTCACCCCCCTTCAGCCCGGTCTGCATGGGGGGAGACTGGCTGAGTCCTCCAGGCCATAGAGATCAGGGAGTGGGGGCTAGAGGAGCCGCACACGAGCCCTAACCCGGAAGAACGGGCGGATTCTCTCCCCGGCGAAAGAGGCCGGCGGGAAAGTGACAATTGGGTCCCCCCGACCAGCATCGAAAAACGCCACCCGCCCCCCTTCATAGTCCAGATGCACCCAGATCCTGCGGGCTGCCCAGCTCGGGGACAAGGGGATGCGCTGCACAGGGGACGTGAGAGCCTGGTACTGATCCTCCCAGCACCGCAGAGCCCAGATCCCCTGCTCAGGGGTAAGGCGGATCCGTCCCTTCCTGCTCACAGACTCTCTGGCCACCCCCACAACACAGAGTCCCCCCGACTCCACCTCCACCTCCATCTCCACCTCCACCTCCCAGTAGTGTCGGCCAGAGGTGAATCCCTCGCAGCCCAGCACATAGGGCTCATTGTCAAATCTCTCAGGGTTGTCGGGCAGATCCTGCCGTGTGTGTCCCTCTCTCACACTTCTCCGATCCGCAGACAGGATGAGTTGGGGATGGGCCGTGTCTGGATCCAGGGTCACGTTCGCTGCAGAGAGAGAATCAGAGCATGAGGGGCAGAGCTCAGCCCTGGGGCAGGGTCTGATCGTGTCAGTGACAGAACCTGCCCCAGCTGGGGAGTGAACCAGGCAACCTCCCCCCTCCCGGATTTACCCAGCTCTGCACGGGGAGCAGCGCTGAGATCTCAGCCATGGGCCGGGGGGATTCACACCCTGACAGAGCCAGTTCAGGGACAGAGCGAAAGGATCAGCTCGGCTGAGCCAGGCCCCAGACCCCGAGTCTGAGTCTCAGTGATTCCATCCTTGTGCTGGGGGCGAAGACGAGGGGGGTCAGAGGGAGCTGGTTTTAAGCCACCTTTGTCCTTCCGTTAGTCTGCCTGGCCCCTCGCTCCAGGGGCCTCAGGGCTGCGAAGCAGAGAGCAGCCAGAGTGTGATGCCTCCTGTCTGTGCCCCCAGCAGAGCCGCCCCCTGGGGAGGGCGAATCGGGGCGACCGCGCCGGGCCCTGCACTTTGGGGGGCCCCGCGGGCTGGTGCTATTGGCTGGCGCAGTCAGTCCCAGAAGAGACGAATCCGTCACTTCCGCCCCAGACCCCCCTAGGGCCGGCCCAGGCCCCCAGCATGGCCCCAGCCCACTGCTACAATAACGGCTGGGGGCAGAGTTGCTGTGGAGCCCCTGTGCCAACTTCACACGGACGGGGGGGGGGGGGGCTCCCTGGCACCGGAGCTATTTTCTGGGGTCTGTTTCCAGGCACATCAAGGCCCCTTTGCTCTGACAGAGCAGCACGAAAGGGCCTGACAGTCAGGCCCTGGAACCTTTCCCCACCTGCCCCCACCTCTCCCCACAGATGTGATCAGAGACCCTGGCAGCACAGGAGGCTCCCAGCAC
This sequence comes from Mauremys mutica, assembly GCF_020497125.1. Lineage (NCBI taxonomy): Eukaryota > Metazoa > Chordata > Testudines > Geoemydidae > Mauremys > Mauremys mutica. Next base: position 21,195,573 of record NC_059083.1, on the reverse strand, counting down.
ATCACAGGGAATCCAGGATCCCCCTGTCCAATGATGCAACTCGTCACAGCCCGTCTCCTTGCAGAGCCCCCTCCTGCCTAGCGAGCAGCCAGCTGAGCACTAGAAACCTGCTTTCATAGTAACCCCACCGGCCCCCATGACTGTGTGTAGCTGCGGGTGGGTGAGGACACCGCACACTCACTGAATGGCTGCTCGGCTTGTGCTGCTCTATCGGGGACTTTCCAAACCCCGCACTGCTGGCCCCACGGCTACGCAATGGCTAATGCAGTATTGCCGACTTCAAGGGATCAAATCTCATGAGACTGGCCCAACAATCAGGACATTTTAAAGGATTCTGTTGTGGGTTTTAGCTCAGTCTCTTGGTGTTTGAACCCCCCTGGCCCCTCCCCAGGGCTGCGCATGTGACAGTCAGTGCTGCCCACTCTCCCACATGTCCTGGAGAAGGGGATTCTGGCTCCTGGTGCAGGAGCTCTCACCCCCCATCTGCCCATCTCCTGCCCAGCAATTAATCCTGTCCCCCAGCCCCCATCAGCTCTGTCCCCATCCAACCCCCTCAATTCAGTCCCCCAGCCCCCACCATCACCCCCCATCAGTTCAGCACCCCTCCCCCACCGCCCTCAGTTCACCCCCCAGCACTCACCCTCTGCTCAGACCCCACCAGCAATACAGCCCCCCCAGCCCATCAGCCCCCCAATCACTTCAGCCCCCCTGCAACCCCCAGGCCATAATAAAGCCTCACAGCCCCACCTCTGCTCCTCCTGGGGTTCTTCACCCTGCCTAGGCCTGGGGGCTACAGTGGGGGCCCCTCTCCCACTTCCCAGGCTGGCAGGGGAGCAGCCGCACTGGGGTGGGGACAGCGGGAGTCCCCAGTAAATTTCTAAGTAAAATTCAACCTCGTTTTTAGAGTTCTCAAATGTTGGGATTTTTTTTCAGCCACGGCTCTATGGTGAGATCATGAGTGAGGCTTAATTTTACTCAGAAATCGCATCTCTCACGATTCATTCATGAGAGTTGGCCTGTCTGCGAACAGGTGATGTCTACCGAACCCCTTCTGACATTTTTAACATTTTTTCTTTTGACCTATAGAGATAAAACAGAAATGTCTATTTTTGTATGTTGAATTTTCCCATTCTTCACTGTACCACTTGTGCATTTGCTAATAATAATAATATTGCCAGGGGATATGATGTATGTGCATAAAGAGTTCTGAAAACGAGGTGAATGTTCCTCTCTGACTTTCCAAAAGGCTCATTTTTAAACTCTGAGCTCTCTATGGAGATACACTGCTCGCCCCCTCTCCCGCAGCCCAGCCCATCTGGGTAACACAACCACTTGTTACAAATTCTAAATTCAAACAGAGAAAAGAATCGACTTTTCTGTTTTTAGGAAAGATCTGGGCAGCCACCAGTAATATGTTGCTCAGCTCCTGTCAAATGCAAAATTGAAACAAAACCTGAACTATGGTGCTGCCAAGGAGCCACCATAATTCACAGGAAAGTTTTCACTCCCCCTTTGATACGAGAAATTTACCTTTGTCCAACCGCTGTCTAGATGACAGTGAGTCTAGAGGAAGAAATGGGTGAAAAAGACGAAATGTCAGGTTGTCGTGTTTAGGGATATATTCACATTGTTAATGTTCTAACACAAAAGCAAAATGAAAAGAAAACAAACTTTATGAAGTTCTAGTGAAGGAGGTTAAGTGCAATTCAGACCAGTACAAACCATTCCACACCTCACTAAAAATAACCCCAAACATTAAAAACTAAGGACACGACCTAAGGTTACATGACAGACCCAGAGATGTTTTACCAGCAATTACACACCTGTGGCTGGCCCATGACAGCTGACGTGGGGTCGCAGGGCTGGGGCAATGGGTCCGTTTAACTGTGGGGTAGATGCTGGGGCTTGGGCAGAGGCCTGGGCTGTGGGACCCTGTGACGGGAGAGGGTCGCAGAGCCCAGGCTCCAGCCCGAGCCCGAACCTCGTGAGCTGGAGTCAGCAGACACAGGTCAGTCACAGGTGTTTAATTGCTGCGTAGAGAAACCCTCTGAAACCAACACATCATTCACAGACAGACCCATAGACAGACACTTTATCTCCAGCTCAGGAGGATAAAAGGTGGAGAATCTCTAAATCAGGGGTGGGGAACCTTCGGCCAGCAGGCCAGATCTGGCCTATTGCTAAATTTCATCTGGTCCGCAGCATGCCCTCCACCCACCCACCCACCGCAGGGTTGGAGCTGCAAGTACTGAAGCCCCAAGCCTCTGTGCAGAGCTACAGGAACTAAGAGTGCGGAGGGTGCTGGACCCCTGCCCGTGGCTCTAGGCCTGCCACCGCAGACAGGATCCCGTCAGCTGGCCCTGCACCAGGGACTCTGCTCCCACCCCCAGCTGTGGTCCCAGCCTCAGCCCCCTTACCCCTGTTGACATCTTGCCGCCACTCCCGGAGCCACACCCCAGTCTTGGTCCCAGCTCCGGGGAGAGGGGGGCAGCCAGGGGTAAGGGGGGGGGGTGCCAGGGAACGTTTGGGACCACTGGCTTTCAGCACTCCCACTGCAAAAATTGTTCCAGTGCCACTGCCCGCGGGGCTGGAGCTGCGAGCACCAGCTCTGCCTGCTGCGGGGGGAAGCCCCAAGCCTCCTCACCCCCTCTCTGTCTCCGCATGAATGAGTGAGTGACCCGCGATTGATTTTTTTCTGTGGGTCAATGGCCCGTGATAGAAAAAGGTTCCCCAGCCCTGCTCTGAAGCAACAGAGGGGCTGTGGTGACACCGGAGGCCTTGCACACAAAAAATCCAAACAAACACACTCCAGAAACAGTGAATTCAGCAGGAAGCTCAAGCTCAGGTTAACGTTCATAGCTGCTAGGAAAGGAAACCCCCAGGGAGTCCGAATGCAGCCCCCTAACCCAGTGTCTGTGGGCCCTACTGAGAGCTGGGTAGGGAATTCATAGCTTCCAAATGATTAGCTGACTATCTCCATCCACAATCATTGTCCCTAAGAGATTTCCCCAGCTCTGTCAGTTATCAGAGTAACATAGGTGAGAAAATCCCCCAGGTGACTGGTTATTACCTTTGAATTTCTTCACTATGGTCTCCAGAGATGCATTTCTTTGAGAAGATTCCCAGAGTCTCCATTTCAGTTCAGAAAAAAAGGCTGCTGGGTTCTGAAACTTCTCCCTCCTGCATCTGAAGAACAACCCAGTGTTACTCGCTGTGGAGTTCGTTCATGTTTGTGTTTTACTAACATGTATTTTACTCTAGTGAATGGCTGTAGCTCAGCAGACCCTGGAGGTTAAATTCTCTATTGCCCCAGGAATAGGTCCAATACCAGCTTGGACACTACAAGTTTCCCCTTCATTCTGGTGAGACCGATACTGGAAAACTGCATCCAGTTCTGGGGTCCCCAGTTTAAAATGGACGTTGAAAAAGTGGAGCCGGTGCAGAGAAGACCCACAAATCTGATGTGAGGGCTGGTGAAAATGCCTTGTCCTGAGAGATCCCTGGCACTTGAGTGTGGGGTACAAACACCGTCATGGGGAGAACAGACTTGGCACTAAAGGGCTCCTCAGTTTAGCAAACAAAGGCAGAACAAGGACCAATGGCTGGAAGCTGAAGGCAGAGAAATGCCCATGGGAATCAGACAGACATTGTTAGCAGTGCGGGTGCATTAACCATTGGCAGAAACTGCCCAGGGAAGTGGTGGATTCTCCATTTCTGGACAGAGGCCCCAGAACAGGGGGACAGCTCTGCTCTCTCCCTTTGCACCTGCCTTAAAGACGAGTGCTGGGGAAAGGGGGCAGAGAGGAGCGAGCAGGGGGCAGGTTCTCGGGGGAAGAGGCGGAGCAGGGGTGGGGCCATGGTTCGGGTAGTGGCCCCCCCACTTCTAGGCAGCCTCAGGTGTTACTGTCTGTTGATGTCGGTAAATCAGGACTGACTGGCTTTCTGGAAGGTGCTTTAGTCAACACACGTTAGGATTTAGTCAAATACAAGTTACTGGGGAGAACACATGAATAATGGTGTGCAATTTAAGGACCTGGGATAGATAGGCACAGACTCCATGGGTGCTCCCACAGGGAGGCTCCCTCATTCCTTGGTGGGACTCCCCTGACTCCACACATCAGATCAGCTTCCCCCTCTACCCCCCAGTGCCTCCCGCCTGCTAGCTGGCCCTGCCTCCCAGCACCTCCCACCCACTGGGGATCAGCTGTTCAGCAGCAGGCAGGATGCCCTGGGGGTGAGGGGGTGGAGGAAGGGCAGGAAGAGGCTGGGCAGGCCAGGAAGAGGCGGGGTGGGAAGGGGTGGGAAGAGGTGGAGTGGGGGCAGGGCCCGGGGCCAAGCAGGGGTCTAACACCCCCGGGGGAATAAGAAAGTCGGAGGCTGTGCTGTGATATACAGGAGATCAAATGTGATGATCTCACGGTCCTTTCTGGCCTTCAACTTTATGCATTTATGAAACTCGGTAATATCATGTGGCAATGAGTTCCACAGGTTAATAATGAATTGTGTAGGGAAAAAAAGTATTTCCTTTTCTCAGCTTTACACTAGTTGCCTTTCAGCTGCACTGAACGTCCCCTCGGTCTTGTACTGTGAGTGTGGGAAGCAGGATCCCCTGGCTTATATCCCGTACACCACTGAAGGGAGATAATTAGCGACAATCCTTGTGGTGATGTAGATGCCCATTGTACCAGGACCTGGAGTGAGACCCACTATCCCATTTCAAAGATAATTTATGTTCTTATTTAGCTCTTTGGATACATACAATGGTCAGTCCACTAGCTCCGGGGTTCTCAGCTTACAAGGCCAGTGTGTGTCCCCCCCGCACTGGGGGACGGCAAACGACTGAATGAACCTGCACTGCCCAGGGAGCCGGGAGCAGTGGGAGTCGGTGCAGTTCTGGGGGCAGGGCTGGAGCTGGGGGGAACTGGCTGGCGCCTTCTATTGCTGGTTCGTCAATGGCTGGGGGATGAGCCATGTAACACGGCCGGGCGGGTCCCTGCCCGTAGGTGTCTGTGTCAGCGCAGGGCCTGTCAGGCTTGTAGCTCGACATCAGCATCACGGGGCGAGAGGCAGCCCCGGCTGGGGATCTGGAGGGCTCAGCAGTGCCACAGGCCAGGCTGCGCCCCGGGACCCCGTCGCACTGATGTAAATCTCCCTTGTGGAAATTAAACCGATTCCTCCTTGTTCTGCCCTCAGGGGACGTGAGGAACAACTGGTCACTGCTCTCTGCAGAACAGCCTCAGACAGATCTGGAGACTGTTATCAGGCCCTGCCTCAGTCTCCTCTTCTCTAGACTGAACACACCCATTTATTTCAACCTTCCTCACAGCTCGTCCAGTCTAAACCTCGGGTCACTTCTGTTGCTCTGCTCTGAACTCTCCCCAATTTGTCCACATCCTTCTCACAGTGCGTTGCCCAAAACTGGACACAGTTTTCCAGCTGAGGCCTCCCCGTGGCAAGAAGGGGGGAACAACGTCCTCCTGTGTCTGACACTGACACTCCTGTTAATACACCTGTGCTGGGTGTTCACCCCACATCAGCCCCCGGAAAGGGAGAAGGAAGCAGAGAACGAGGAGATTGGGGAGACAGGCCACACATGGGGGGTTCAGGCCAGAGCAGTGACCCCTGGTTGGACGATGAAGCTCAGCTGAGCAGGTGGGGGCTGGGCTAGTGCAAAGCCAGGCAGGTGGCAGCAGAAATGGCTGCAGTGAGGAGTCTGCAGCCCCCCTGTGCACTCGACAGGGCAGGAGGGACCCAGGCAGAGAACAGGCTGCTGGGAGCTGGGCCTGGGGGAGGGAGTGTTAGACTCACAGGGCCAGAGGGAGCTGCCAGGGTCACCTGGTCTAACCCCCGTCAGAGAGCAGGGGGGAGACGAAGGCCTGTGGGAGGGGAGTGGGGAGCAGCCCAGGGAGGGAGCAGACGTTGCCTGCATGTGGCAGGGTCCCTGGGCTGGAGCCTGGAGCAGTGGGCGGCTCGAGCTCCCCACCCAGCCCCGGCTGGAGCGGCATTGCCTAGGCAGTGGGGCCAGCGAGACTCTGCCCCCCAGCAGGGGAACCATCCAGTGACCTGGCTGGGGGCTGAGTCACGCAGAGGAAGCTGCAGCTCCTGGGGGGAGAGATGAGGCTGCAGAGTGAGTGAGAGACAACGGGGGGGAGACGCCAGGGGAGGGGTTGGCCCTGGAAGAGCTAATCCCCAGAGCAGCCAGGAGGGGGCAGCACCTGCGGTGAATACAGCAACCTGGGACAGCGTCCCACAGTGACATCTGCCTTTTTCACAAGAGCGTCACCCTGCCGCCTCCTTCACTGTGTGACCCACTGCAACCCCCAGAGCTTTTCCCGCAGTCCTGCTGCCTCCCCAGTGATTCCCCAGTTCCTAGTTGTAGGTTTGATTTTTCCTTCCAATGTGCAGCACTTTGTCTTTATTGACTGTCCCCTTCAATCGATTTTAATCCTTCCTCCCTCCGCCCTGTGTCTCTTGTGTCTGTTTAGACTGTAACCTCCCTGGGGCAGGGACTGTCTCTGTCTGTGTCTGTGCAGCACCCGGCACAACGGGGCCCTGGTTTTGCCTTGAGCCTCCAGGCACTGCCATAGCGCTACTGATAACAGCACGTTATAAACTCCTCAGAGCAGGGAACGTCTCTTCCATCGTATCTCCTGCCACGCCCAGCACACGGCTAGAGCTCACTGCACAATTAGAAACAATTAATAAACAGCCCATTGAACAGTCATCAGATGCAGGGCCGGCTCTAGGTTTTTTGCAGCCCCAAGCAAACCCCCTCCCCTCTTTTGTGGCTTTTACATGTTTGCACTGTGCAGTGTTTTTTGTTTTGTTTTTTTGACTGTTTAAAATAAAAAATATGAAAACAGAATTTGACCAGCAAAGTGATGCAGAACAGAACCAGAGACATAGCCGAGTGTGAGGGGGCTGAAGAGGGGAGGGGGTGCAGATACGGGGGACGACAGGAATGCAGGAGGGGGTGAAGGGGATGGGGGTACTGAAGGGAGAATGAGGCAATGCAGGGAAATGAGGGGAAATTTATGGGGTGGATGGGAACAGGGAAACCGAGGGGGGGGCACCATGAAGGAAAGGGGGGATGAGGGGAGGCTGAGAGCAAGAGCAGACTGGCTGGGGAAGGGAGAGAAACAGAGTGGGAACCGAGGAGAATGAGAGGGCGAGATACAAGGGCAGCTCCCCCACCCATGGGGCAGGAGTGGGCGAGGGGCTGCCCCACGCAGCAGCCAGAGGGGAATTCTTTAACCACAAACAGTCAATGAAGCTTTGAGGCTTCCACCTAAGGGCTCAGAAACTACAAGACAAATATCCAGCGTGTGCACACACGCACACACAGAGCTCCCAATTTATTATTTTCAGACACACTCATGATTTAGGGGTCTGTCTCCTGCGTGTTTGGGGCTGCAGGGCCCGGGCTGGCTCCCCCCGCCCCGCACACACCTGGAGATGGCGGCAGCTTTCCTGGGCCCCGGGTGGGAATCGCAGCCAGATCTGCTGGGAGCAGCCTGGGGCCAAACCCTCCCCCTGCAGCCCGGGGGTGCCGGGGGGGGCGGGGGCGGGTCTCTCTCACCTTCCCTCCAAGCAGGGCCCCCCCGGGGCAGGGCAGGGGCTGGCCGGGAAGGGGCCCTGGCTGGATTGGGGGCTCTGCCCTGGGAGAGGCTCCTGGGGAGCAGCGGGAAGGGGCCTGCTGGAGATTCCCCTCTCCCGGCTGCAGCCAGGGCTCCGGGCTCCCAGCACCAGCCGCCCCCCGGGGCTCGGGGATCTCGCCAGGAGCCTGGGAGCCAGAGTCCCCACAGCGGCTGCGAGTCACTTCCTGCTGCCGGGCCTGAGCCCAGCTCCTCCTGGGTCCTAGCGGTACAATGCCGCCCCTGGAAATGTGCCACCCCAAGCAGGTGCTTGCTTTGCTGGTGCCTAGAGCCAGTCCTGATCAGATGGCCCTGACTTTCCATCCCTACCAACCTAGGTGGAGTTTGGAGTCTGACTTAGAAATGAAAAACTCGTTCTCCATCCCCGATCCCCTGAGGCCTCCAGTCCACCACTTACACTACAAATCAATACATTGTCTGTAGGTCAATCACTCTTTTCTCAGGCTGCTCTATTCTGGAGTCTGGTCACAATGACAACAGCCTCAAGATTAAATTTAACAGCGGGAGATTGGGAACCAGCCCCACACTCTGCACTGCTGGGCCGTGGGGAGCCAGGTCTCATGTCCAAAATCCCTTCCCTGCACTGGGAAGCGAAAGGGAGAGTGAGAAGGAGCCACCTACCTGCTCAAGGTGCCTTTGATGTCCTAGAGGGGAGAGAGAAAAGGAAATTCAGTCCCAGCTCTCACACTAAGGATCCCTCCTGCTCTGGAGGGGACTCACTTGGTCTTCACAGTTTGAAGTTCAAAGTGAAAATATTTATTAACATAAACAAAAACTTTGAACGTGCTGCCTTTGCTCTTTCGGAGAAGTGCTCTGACTGCAGGAGCTGGGCCCAGCAACTTTGTATAAGGAGGCACACGGGCTCTTTGTGTAACAGCATCTGAATAACCACCTGGCACATGGAATCAGAGGGCTCAGTCTTGTGATGAATGAGGTTTAATATCACTCTGGATCCATATCAGTGTCTGATCACTTTTTGAGTTTTGCTAAATGCTTGGTCTCAATGACATCCAGTGGCAATGAGTTCCACAGTCTAACTACGTGATGTGTGAAAAAGTGTTAGTTGGATCAGTTTTGAATTTGTCACCTTCTAATTTTATTGAGTATCAGAGGGGTAGCCGTGTTAGTCTATAAGGTGCCACAGGACTCTTTGCTGGTAATTATATTGAATGTCCCTTTGTTCTTGCATTAGGAGACAGGGAGAACAGTCTGGAGTTGGCCATTTTTGGAGGAGTCGTCTCCCAGTAGAATTCAAAAGAAGAATTTCTTTTCATTTAGGCTCGATCCAATGCTCATTGTACTCAGGAAGTACATTTCCATTGACTTTACTGGACATTTTATTAAGCCCTTAAGGAAAAAATTGTATTTTAGCAATACTGTATGTTCTGACCTTTCACTCCTACACTCCAAAAGTGAAGGGTTAGGAGACTTTCTTGCCCTGTGAAAGGTTCCAGGGTGTTTCTAACACCGTCTCACCTGCAGGAATTCACTCGCTGGCTGCTGGCACTTCTGCTCCATCTCACTGATCAGGGAACTGAAAGAGGATAATTCCTCAGATAGTTTGGCAACATACTCAGCCCTCCCCTTTTCAATTTCCTTATTCAGCTCTTCCAGCTGGGCCAGCAGGAGTCGCTCTTGTTCCTCCAGAAACTGGCGCAGTTGCTGAAATTCAGCCACAATCTTTTGCCTCCCAGTTTTGAGCTGTTTCTGAAATGAAGAGATACAAACAGAGAAAGCTCAGGTCAAGAACAGGAACACGGAGTGAGTTATGGGACATTTTATAAAGCCTCATGTATGCACACGGGAGCATGTCATTGCAACCCCATAGAATTTAACTCTGGATATTTTATGGAGAACAAACTCTGTGCTCAGTAGACAGATGATTTTCCATGGATTTTCAAGAATCCTAACTGGTGTTTAGAATAGGAGTGTATCTTGTATTATTATTATTATTAGGATATTCGATTATCAATGGCATCTAGAAAACCTGATCCTTTAAATAACAGGAAGGACAGCAGGTGTGGGATCCAGAATTGGACAGGCAAGGATTACTTCTGGGGAGCAAACAGTAGAACCCAAACTTGGAAGCGCTAGACTTAAACTGGGGAAGAGATTCTCCCCACAAAATACACCTAGACGAATAGGGCCGTGTTTCTAAAACAGGCTTTAAAATCAGAGCCCCAACAATTGCTCTGATGAGTTTTGAATGCACAGTTTAGGATACAAACATTTGGTTACATCATAAATCTCCAATTTTATCCAGACAGGGATTCTGAGCACAAATTAGGTTGCTGGCAAGACACCTATTTGCATGTGCAAATCAAGTTTGCAGGGCACTTAGAAACATGCGCCCCCCTGGTTCGTCTCACGCAGACAGAAAGCAGGAGACCAGAAGTCCAAAGTGCAGGCAATGCGATGTTTGCTGGGATTAGTTCCAAGCAAGGACATCCAGAGCTCTACACGCCAGCAGAGCCTTCACCCCGCGTCCCCCTTCCCCGGTTCCGACGCCGCAGAGCGTTCACCCCGCGTCCCCCTTCCCCGGCGCCGCAGAGCCTTCACCCCGCGTCCCCCTTCCCCGGCTCCGATGCTGCAGAGCCTTCACCCTGCGTCCCCCTTCCCCGGCTCCGACGCCGCAGAGCGTTCACCCCGCGTCCCCCTTCCCCGGCGCCGCAGAGCCTTCACCCCGCGACCCCGTTTCCCGGCTCCAATGCTGCAGAGCCTTCACCCTGCGTCCCCCTTCCCCGGCTCCGACGCCGCAGAGCCTTCACCCCGCGTCCCCCTTCCCCGGCGCCGCAGAGCCTTCACCCCGCGTCCCCTTCCCCGGCTCCGATGCTGCAGAGCCTTCACCCCGCGTCCCCGTGACATTATTGACAGAATCTGTAACCTTATAGATCATTGTTGCAACCGAAGTCCTGTAGTGGCACCAAATCTTGTACAAAGGTGTTTAAGACAAGGTTCTGGTTTGCTGGTTAGGATTATGCTGGCTGTATGTGTGTATCAGTTTTGTAGTTGAAGCTATGAATATTGGCTCTGTACTGTCTGTATTTCAAACTTATGCTCTGCTTCTGGGTGACAGCCCAGACAGCTCTGCCTAGCCTGCTTGATGGCCCTTTAAGGACCATCAGCTACACAAGTGACCCATTGAGGGAAGGCAGACACACCTTGTGACTCAGCAAGGCAGGCAGGGACCTGCCTATGGACAGAACTCTGAGGTTTTCCCAGGCCATGGGATGGACAGCTTGTCCTTGGGACAAAGAAAGCAGAGACCACATGGCAAGAGAGACTATAAAAAGCTGCTGAGCTCCTCCATCTGGTCTTCAGTCCTGCTTCTTGCCTCTGGAGGGACTTTGCTACAAACAGAAGCTCTCACAAAGGACTAAATGACCCATCCCAGCTGGGGATGTTCCAGAGACTTGATTTGAACCTGCAGTTTGTTCCATCACTGCTACAAGCCTGAACCAAGAACTTTATCACTGGATGTAATTGATTCCATTTAACCAATTCTAGCTCTCCTATCTTTTTCCTTTTATGAATAAACCTTTAGATTGGCAACAGCGTGATTTGTGGGTAAGGTCTGATTTGTATATTGACCTGGGTCTGGGGCTTGGTCCTTTGGGATTGAAAGAACCTTTTCTCTTTTACTGGAGTATCGGTTTTCATAACCGTTCATCCCCATAACGAGTGCCACCGGTGGTGATACTGGGAAACTGGAGTGTCTAAGGGAATTGCCTGTGTGACTTGTGGTTAGCCAGTGAGGTAAAACCAAAGTCCTCTCTGTCTGGCTGGTCTGATTTGCCTTAGAGGTGGAAAAACCCCAGACTTGGGCTGTAACTGCCCTGCTCCAAGCAATTTGTCCTGAATTGTCACTCTCAGTTGGGTCCCACCAGAACCAGCATCGTTACACCCCCCTTCCCAGCTCCGACACCACAGAGCCTTGCCTGTGTCCCCGTTCCCCGTTTCCTCCTTCTTAGCATGTCCAAATATACCTGCAGTGCGCGCCCCTAGTCACACCCCTTACAACTTATGGTCCTGTTCCGTTCTGGAGGGTCGGGAGTCTGGGGGCCTCATCCCACCTCCTCTGTATCCCACGGGAATGGGGAGGAGTGAGGTTGTGTCCTGGCCAAGGCCAGACTTTTCTTTGGCTTTTAGTGTTTCTTACGCCTCTCCCCATTCCCCTTTGCCCCTCCTAACTGGTTGCTTGACCTTGGCTTGAGAGAGGAGCCAGGGAGCCGTCCAGTGTGTGTCCTCATATATACAAAAATTATTACAGGTCATGTTAAAAACACTTATATAATACATAGGTTGGGGAAAGAGTGTCTGTACATCTGGGTATAGTGCTTAGATTATCCACAAATATAGTTTAAAAAAGTCACTTTACTTTTTCTAACAAACCCATCTGGCCAGGCAGAAGCCACACACCGTGTCTTTGTTCTTCACACATATTAGTAAGGATGTCAGAGCATCAAAAGTCAAACCCAAAATTTGATCTCAGGTTAACAAACAGGATTATATGCTAATGGTTATATCTGTTGAAAGTAAAGCCAAAGAATGGGGGAGAAATTTGCAAAAAAAATTCAAATTTCAAAGTTGTTTCCATTTTTCAGTGTTCAAAATGGGACTTTTAATTTGTTTTAAAAATATCATGAAATAACTTGAAAAAAAATCACATTTCCCCTTTTTTCTAAATGTAGGAAAATAATGTCCATTTCCACCACCACCCCATTGTTCCTTTTATTCCATTCTCTCTGGAACTCTTCAAAAGTTCTCCCATTTTAGAAAAATTGGCAAAAAGGAACATCTGGGAGAAACAACCTGGAAACTACTCATGTTATTGTATCAGTGGCAAAAGGGAGGAAATGGGGAAACAAAGGGATAAAAAACATTTGAAATTTAAAAAAAAAATTCAGCTTTGTAAAACCCAAAATGAAAACTTCAGTTTGAAATGAAAATAAACATTTTTGTTCATTCTGAAATTTCCTGTCAAAAAACTTTATTTGCAAAAGACATTTTCCCATGGAAAAGAGTTTTTTTCTACTAAATCCCATTTTCCTACAAGACATTTTTGTGCTTGATTTTCAATCAGCTCTAGTTGAAAGACTAAAGGAGAAACTAATGTTAGCTAAACGAGGTACATTCACATTATCAATGAAAATATCTGGATTATTAAAACTCTTTCCTTAATGCTCCATTTTCCTGTTTATACTCGATTAAAGCAGAACAGTTTTTCTTTACAAGGAGAATAAATAAGCAATAATCTTTCATGGAAGGGAAGATGTTGCTCACTGTTCTTCTTCCGTTAGACTAAGCAGAGTATCAATAACGTCCCAGTGCACACATTTGCCTCTGAGTAAGAACGGCACCTACCAGTAGTTTCTGGCTTGTATTTTCCCCCCTCGATTTATACGACAGAATCTTGTCTCTCTCTTTTTTCAAACTCTCCAAACGGCTCCGAATTTGTTCCTAACAAAAGAAAAACGGGTTTAGTTTCGGTTGCTTTGAGGGTTTTTCCTCCTACTTTATTTATGTTTTCAAGAATATTAAATGCATAATAAAATGGGTGGGTGCTCTAGCCACATGACTGTACAGTCCTTCTCATGCTTGGTCTCTCTCTCCTCCCTCTCCAAATGACTCTCGCTGTTCAAATCCCTTCTCCTCATCAGGTGGAAGAGGGACTCGAACCTGCAGCCTCCCATATCCCAGGTGAGTGTTCTAAACACTGGGCTAAAGGGAGAGCTCTGTGTGTGAACTCACCCAAGGGGTCTGAGGCCGCCTACCAGATTAGGCCCCACATAGGAGTTAGGTGACCTAAGGCTGCTCATTCCTGGGGCTTAAGAAGGAGACAGGCATCAAGATGCCTTGAGCGAGGCAGCAGTGCGCATGGACAGAGGCAGAAACACGGGTGCTGAGGGAACTAGTTACTGAAAACACAGACGCCGAGGGAGTTTAGGCACCGACAGGGCTCACCAGGAGTTCTGTGAATTGCAGTGGAGGCTCCAACTGGGGTTTAGGCACCTAAGTAAATACTGTGAATCTAGGCCCATGTCTACACTACAGGGCTAGGTGGAATGTAGCCGCGTTAGGTCGATTTTATAATGAATGCGCCTACACAAGCAACCCAGTTCCGTCAGCCTAAAGGGCTCTTGAAATCGACTGCTGTACTCCTCCCTGACGAGAAGAGTAGTGCTAAAATCGACCTTGCTGATGCAAATTGACGTTATTGGCCTCCGGGAGCTATCCCAGAGTGCTCCTTTGTGACTGCTCTGGACAGCGCTTTCAACTCCGATGCTCTAGCCAGGTACACAGGAAAAGCCCTGGGAAATTTTGAATTTCATTTCATGTTTGGTCAGCGTGGTGAGCTCAGCAGCACAGGTGACCATGCAGTCCCAGAATCGCAAACAAGCTCCAGCATGGAGCGAACGGGAGACACTGGATCTGATTGCTGTACGGGGAGAAGAATCTGTGCAGGCAGAAGTTCGCTCAAAAAGAAGTAATGCTAATATATAGTAACTCCTCACTTAGTCATCCCGGTTAACGTTGTTTCGTTGTTGCTGAATAATTAGGGAACATGCTCGTTTAAAGTTGTGCAATGCTCCCATCTAAAGTCATTTAGTAGCCGCCTGCTTTGTCCAATGCTTGCAGGAAGAGCAGCCCATTGGAGCTAGCTGGTGGGGGCTTGGAACCAGGGCGGACCAGCAGCCCACCCATTAGCTCCCTGTGCTGCAACTGCCCGACAGGGCTATCAATCTGCAGTTCAGCTGTCCCTCCCCCACTGCCTTGGAGCTGCTCCCAGAGACTCCTGCTTTCTGTGCGGGGGGAGGGGGGGAAGGGAGGCAGCTAATGTCAGGGTGTCCCCCTCCCCCCTGTTCCTGCACCTTACTTACCCCTTCTCCATACAGAGAAGGGAGGGGGCACAGATGGAGACACACAGAGATCTTGGGGCAGCAGCTGCTGTCTCAACTTCAATGCACTTAAGAGTGGGTCAGCTTACTTAAAGGGGCAGTGTGCATCTCTCTCTCTCCCCCACACAAGGTGTGTGTCTGTCTGCTATGCTGTCTCCCCTCCCTCCTGTTCGTGCTGCCTTGTGCGAGAGGCTACATCAGGGCCACCCAGAGGATTCCGGGGGCCTGGGGTCTTCGGCAGTGGGGGGCCCTTTCGTTCTGGGACCCGCCACCGAAGTGCCCTGAAGACCCGCGGTGGGGGCCTCCCTGCCGCCAAATTACCACCGAAGCGGGACCCGCTGCCAAAGTGCAGCCCAGTCTTCGGTGGTAATTCGGCGGCGGGGGGCCCCCACCGCGGGTCTCCGGGGCACTTTGGCGCCGGGTCCCGGAACGAAAGGGCCCCCCCGCCGCTGAATTACCGCCGAAGACCGAGCTGCATGTCGGCGGCGGGTCCCGCTTCGGCGGTAATTCGCCAGTGGGGGGTCCTTCCGCCCCAAAGCGTAAGGACCCCCCGCCGGCGAAGACTGGGAGCGGAAAAAGCTCCTGGGCCCGGCAGCTGGGGGGGTCCCCCTCTTTCCCTTTGGGAAATACGGTCACCCAAACTTTGGGGTGACACTAAATGACCGTTGTTTGGCTTGGGGAGACGGTGGGAGGGGGCTGGGGATCTTTTCCGTCCCTGATTTCCATGATGTGACACGAGCCCTTCCGGAATTTCCTACCTCGAAACCCTGCGATGCCTCCTCGATGGGCACCACGCAGTGAGACCTGTGACCCTGGGAGACTCTGCAAATCACGCAGATCGGCCTGTGATCCTCTTTGCAAAACAGGTTCAAACGCGCCCTGTGCGTCTCGCACAGCCTGTCCCGTGCCCGCCTGCCCCGCAGCTGGACACGCCGCCGCTCGATGAGTAAATCCGCCGCGTTCCTCAGCTGCCGGTTGGGCCGCAGCCGGATCTCGGGACACGCCGCCTGGCACTGCGGGCAGGGGAAGCGGTCCCGGAACCGCCCCCAGCACCGCGTGATGCAGGCCCGGCAGAAGTTGTGCCCGCAGTGGATGATCACCGGCTCCTCGAAATAACCCCGGCAGAGCCAGCAACGAAACTCCGCCTCGAGACCGTCCGGAGACTCCTCAGCGGCCGCCAGGACAGGGCCGGGCCGGACCCGCCGCCCTCTCAACAGCCCCCTGCTCATGTTCTGACGCTCTTAGCCCTGGGCTACGGGGAGGGGGCGGGGAATCGATCTAAGAGACTCAACTTCCGCTTCCGCCTCCCCCTCTTCCGGGTGAAGCTCCAGAGTCCGGGGCAGAGCGATCGGGGATCGATTTATCCCCGTCTATGCTAGACGCGATACATCGATCCCCGATAGCTCGATCGCTCCCCAGCCCGCAGGGTCCGACTGGTGTGTGAGAAGGGTTTTGCCCGAGCGGTGGGGCGGCAGCAGAGCCCTAGAACAGGCGGCAGCCGGTGTATAAAACCCTGACATCACGTGAGATCAGCCTGCCGGGCCGGCTCCTCGGTGCTGCCCTTCCCCGGAACCAGCCGAGCCCACTGGTTCCGAGAGCAGGCGAGAGACCCAGCCAGCATCGAACCCAGTGGTTCTCCATCAGGGGCACGTGGGGTACCCCTAGGGGTACACAGGGGTCTTCCGGGGGTACATCAACTCATCTAGAGTTTTGCTCATTTTACAACAGGCGAAGTCAGTACAAACTAAAATTTCATACAATGGCTTGTTTATACTGCTCTGTATACTATCCTCTTTAGTGTACATACAATATTTATATCCCAATTTATGTAGTCTATAATTATATGGTAAAAATGAGAATGTAAGCAATTTATTTCAGTAATACTGTGGCTGCGACACTTGTATTTTTACGTCCGATTTCGTAAGCAAGTGGTTTTTAATGAGGTGAAACTTTGGGGGACATAAGACAAATCAGACTCCTGAAAGGGAGACGGTCGTCTGGAAGAACGTAGCAGTATTGCCAACACCAGATGTTCAAAAATGGTGAGTCAGGCTCACCAGAAATCAGGATATTGGCTTTAAAATCATGAGATGAGGTAAAAATAATGGCTTTGGTGTTCTTTTTATTGGCCTTCTGCTTTTTGAGCCTTTAGGGTGCACCAAGGACACATTTTGAAGCTTTCTATGCAGCCATGAGGGCTAGAAACTTATTTTTTCTTTAAGCGCAAAGGCTGAAATCATCACATACCCACTAGACTCCAGGTTCTGGGGCTTGAAGGAAAACAATCATCATCATGAGACGCGTGACAAATCATGAGAGTTGGCAACAATGGTGCAGTTTCAGTCACTCTGAAACTATTCATGATTTTGACTTGATTGGGATCAGCCAAGGAAAATTTTTTCCAGCACCAAGAATGCATCTGTATATCTGTGTCTTTAATCCAGTGGTTGGGGCACTTGGCTGTTTTGTGGGAAATCCATGGTTAAATCCCCACTCTGGAGCAGGGACTTGAATTCAGATCTCCCCCCACCAGACTCTTGATTTCTCCTGTTGAAGCTCTTCCGTGTCTTAGAAAAACTGAACTATTCATTGGGCCAGAGAGCAGGACTCCACAGCCTGGGGAATGAGATGATCATTGGCACTCATCTGGGTCGTAGGAGCTGTGCATTCAAAATCTTCTCTTTGCCTGATTCCGAGGAGGGATCTCAAGCCACATCTCCTACCTCATACATGAGTGCTTTAATCATTTCAATCATTCGCTCTCTCTGACTCAATGAATATGTAAGTGAAAAGTGAGCTAAAGGTTAAACACACCCACACATGAAGTTTGCGGGTCTGAAATGAGCTTTTCCACGTTGTGTACACATTCCAAAGATTTTCTGGACTAAACCAAATATTCCCCCTGATTTTTTGATTTGCTGGCTGAATGGAAAAATCAATCATTCACCCAGCACTACTAAGGGATAGAGTTTCAAACTAGAGTCTTATGCTTAGCTCATCTGCAGCACTTATTCCAAACTACTTCCAGATATCCAAAAGGATATGTCATAGAGACAATCTGCGGTGTAAACTAGTTAGTGTCCTATTTACCATGTCAAATTAAACAGAACTATAGGGGGCACTTGGATATAATCAACAAGGCAACAGTGGATAACAATTACAGTAAAAACCAGGCTGGACATTTTATAGTAATTAAATGCTTCCTCCCCCATTAAGATTGCATAGCTAAATGCTCAAAACTCAGGAAATGAAAGTGTTAAGGCTCAGTGTATAACCTTAACTCTGCCCTTTTGTGCATATGTGTTATGATACCACCTTTAATCACGCTCTGTCCCTGTGCATCTGCACTGCTCTCAGGGGTCGCCATCATGTACAGATGACCTGGGACAAATGAAGTGAGTGTACTGGTGGCAAAATACGGTGAGCCCAACTGACTGGGCCTTAGGGTTTGTAAAGTCTTATGTCAGGATTGTGAAGGAGCCTTAGAAAGGATTTTCATCCTCTCTGCACAAAGTCTCCCTCAACAGGAAGTTTCAGATTGCGAATAGCCTCATTAAACTGCTGCCAGTCCATAATAATTAAGCTTGGCAAAATTCATTTTTTTAAATAATTTTGATGGATAATATCAATGTTTAATTTAAAGCATTTTTTTCTATTTTTATTGATTTTAAATTTTCAGTTGCAGAAAATTCTATGGTGTGTCAGACAATTATTTCATGACAGCAAACATTGCTATTCAAAAAGGTAAAGCTTTATAACCGTTACAACACAAGCTGTGCACATCACACGTCAAACTATACAATGGAAATATCCTTAAATCAAACGCTAAGATGTTCTCCAGCAGCAGTTTTCTTACTTTTCCTATCTGTAAATTTCAGTTATTGATTGGTTTTTCCATCGGTTTGTGTGTATAGGGTGAAACCGATGTTTACTGACATTTACCAATTAAAAATCTAATCCTTCCAAGCTTAATCCTAGTCAAGTTTTTCTCACTGTGAATAATTTTTATGTAATGCAGTGAATAAAATTACTCAGAGCTGGATTGAGCTATTGACTCTTATGGAGAGAGACATAAGGAGTAAATGGAGAAGAAGAATGAGAAAGAAGCAGCTATATAATGGGTACACAGCAGGCTAGATCGGAGGCTCTGAAACTCGTGACTAGCGTTGGGAAAGTCATTTGCAGTGTTAGTGTAGCCATCTTGGTCCCAGGATATTCAAGAGCTCGAAAGCTTGTCTCTCTCACCAACAGCAGTAGGTCCAATAAAAGATATCACCTCACCCGCTTTGTCTCCCTTGGGAAGGCTAGGCCAGGGGTAGGCAACCTATGGCAGAGGTGCCGAAGGCAGCACACGAGCTGCTTTTCAGTGGCACTCACACTGCCAGGATCCTAAACTAAACTCTTGTTGTATATAAAGTAAATAAGATTTTTAAAATGTTTAAGAAGCTTCATTAAAAAAAAAATCAATTAAAATGCAGAGCCCCCCCGGCCTGGTGGCCAGGACCCGGGCAAAGAGAGTGCCCCTGAAAATCAGCTCACGTGCTGCCTCTGGCACATGTGCCATGGGTTGCCGACCCCTGGACTAGACAGACTAGACTCTTTCCTAGGCTGGGCCCAATCCTTTCCCCTGGTACAGTCCTTGCTAGTTCCAGCAGGCATCCCAGGTGGTCCTGCTCCAACCCCTTTTAAATCTTTAGCATAAGGCAGGAGTCCTTTGTCTGTGCTTGGGCCCCACCACTGCCTCATCAATAGAAAGGAACAAGGATTCAGATGGATTCCAGTATCATGTGATGTGGTCACATGTCTCTGAAACCCCTAGTCTCCACTCTTCCTGGGTTGGCCCACAGGTACACAGCAGGGCTTCCAGGTAAATAACCCATTTACAACCAACTGTCCTAGTCAATGGGAGCCATTGAGATTCTAAACCACCATTAATGGCACACATTTTGCATAATTACAATAGGAGCTCAGAGTTATACTTCATAGTTCTAGCATCAGATACAAGAATGATACATGCATACAAACAGGATGAATATATTCAATAGGTCAGTGGTCCCCAACCTTTTCGTCTGGCAGGTGCCAGTCGAAGAACCGTGGCAGCGGTTGAGCATCCGCCGAAATGCCGCTGAATTTTGGCGGATGCTCAACTGCCGGCCAGGATGTGGCGCCTGCGGGCAGTGCACTGGGGACCCCTGCAATAGGTTATAACCTCTGTAATGATACCTTACAAGAGACCTTTTGAATAAAGCATATTCCAGTTACATCATAGACACACTCATAAGCATAGTCCCATAAAACACATGGAGTGCAACGTCACAGCATCTATACTACACTTTTTTTTTTTTTTTTTGAAGAAAAGGAAGAGGGTCTATTTATACATCATAGAGATACAGTAAAGGGCACAACCAAGCTCTATTTTTTCCCCCTTTACGGGTCCTTTTCAGTGCTGTTAAAAATTGGAGTTCCTGTGCGGGGCATTTTGCTTTCTTGCAGTATATCCATCCCATTTGCTGCAGATCCAGTGTCTCTCTAAGCCACAGCCAACAATTCTGGCATAGTTATTGTTCAGATAAACACAGTCACCTTCTCCTTGGATTTCAAACCTGTAATGAGAGGCAACAATTATAATTAGTCAGGGGCTCCCCTTGACAATTCTATTTCCTGATGGCATGACGGGGGCTGGGGGGGAGGAGACAGTCCCCTTGCCCCCCTATCCAGGGCAGGTGAAGTATCCACGGCTCAACACAGCTGTCTGGGCTCCCTGGGTAGCTCTTGCCACAGCTTAGGGCAGTGGTCTTCATATTGTGGGGCACACTCCTCCAAGGGGGGCACAGAGGAACGAGTGTAGTGGGGTCTGGGTCAGCTCCCATGAAGGCTGGGGAGGGAGTGACACCAAGCCCTGCGGCTCTGCCCCCAGTTCTGCCCTGGCCCTGCCCCAGCTGTGGCTCTGCTCCCAGCCACATCTCCGCTTCTGGCCACGGCCTCAGCTCCAGCTCTGGCCCTGTTCCTGGCCCCCAACCACAGCTATGGCTGCCGGGGGGGGATGGACCGGGTAAGAGGGGGGTATGACCAAAAAAGTTTGGGGACCCCTGGCCTAGGATAAACCGTATGTCCCGTTTCGGCTCTGGACGTCCCAACTTTTTATTTTTTGGGGGCAAATCTGGGCATTTGTCCCATTTGCTCTTCCAACTGATTGTCAGTTTGCAAGAGCAAATGGGACAAATGCCCGGTTTTGCCAAAAAGGGGCTTGGCAGGGTGTGAGTGATGGGCTACGGGGAGACAAGCAGCGAGGCTCGGGCTAGCCCTGTGTGGGGGAGGGAGGGTGAGTGACTCAGGCCAGCTCTGCGCAGGGGGAGGGGGGCAATCCGCTCACCCTATCACAGCTGGGCTCTGGCTTCCAGCGTGGCCAGGAGGCAGGACCTCGGGGGAAGAGGCAGAGCAGAGCGACAGGGCCCCAGGGGGCGCGGGAGAGGAGAAGCAGGGGTCAGGGCCAGAGTTCCGGGGCTCCTGCAGGGGACCCCAAATTGGCTGGGCTGGGGCCCCTGGGCACGGCCCTGTCGGGCCATGTGTTAATCCACCACTGCAGGGAAGTGTTAGCCCCATTCTACCAGGCACAGCGGTCAGTGTTCACCGCTCCTTCAGACACTGGCAGGCACTCGGCCCAGAGCCCATGGACCGGATCTTCAAAAGAGCTCAGCTCCCACGTCGGCCTCGTCTGTACTGGGTTTCTTTGCACTGGTGTAGTTACATCAGTGCAACCTCCCACTGTAGATTCACCCTTCCCTTACTACGTGGATATAGTGACAAGGATGCAAAGTTCACTAGGGCAGATAGGGCATTAGGACCTCAGATTTAAGACAGAGTCCCAGCTTAGACAGTCATTCTGGAATGCATTTTCTTACCATCTCTACCGCAGAAACACAAGAAAAAGGACTCACAGGTTGTTGAATTCAGTGCCATTGGGCCATTTCCAAGGCTGTCCGTCTTGATTCCTCCAGAGACCAATCCAGTGGTCAAGGATGCCTTTATATCGTAACATGAAAACCTTTAGAAAAGCAATGAGAATACATATAATAGTGTGGCAGTAACAGCACTATAGCTACAGCCCTACCAAATTCACCATCCATTTTGGTCAACGTCAGTCATAGGATTTTAAAAGTCGTAAATTTAATGATTTCACATATTTAAATCTGAACTGGCACAGTGCTGTAACCGTAGGGATCCTGACCCAAAAGGGGATGGGGGGGGGGTCACAAGGTTATTCTAGTGGGGTTACGGTATTGTCACCCTTACTTCTGTGCTGCTGTTGTTGGTGGCGGTGCTGCCTTCAGAGCCGGGCATCTGGAGAGCGGTGGCTGCTGGCCAGGAGCCCAGTTCTGAAGGCAGAGCCGCCACCAGCAGCAGCACAGAAGTAAGGATGGCATGGTATGCTATTGCCACCCTTACTTCTGTGCTGCTGCCTGCAGAGCTGGGCCCTCAGTCAGCAGTCACTGCTCTCTGGCAGCCCAGCATGAAAGCAGCAGCACAGAAGTAAGAGTGGCAATACCACAATCCCCCTACAATAACCATGCGACCTCCCCATAACCCTTTTTTGGGTTGGGACCCCCAGTTTGAGAAACGCCAGTCTCCTCTGTGAAATCTGGATAGGATAGGGTAAAAGCACACAGAAAAACAGATTTCACGGGGTAGACAAGATTTCATGGTCCATGATGCATTTTTCACAGCCACGAATTTGGTAATTCTCCTGCCTGTTCTGCCCAGGTAGAGGACTGCCCATGGAAGGGAATTACGACTCCCAGAATGCCTCCTGCCCTTCTCCATCTCCTCCTGTTGAGTGCTTGTTTTTGCTGCGGTCGGCATAGAATGGGGTGTTTTCTGGGCTGCAATTCATTTTGTCACCTCAGCGGTCAACTATGACAGACAGTTCTAGAGGATGTGGTACTAGTGCATGCAAATAACATCTTTAAAAGATAAATACTTTTTCTATAGTGAAAAATATTTATCACTGTATTCTTCTGTGAGGCATTACAATGCAAGCATTTGAGTGTGTGACATTAATCTGCGGGAAATGTATCTGAACCAGTTCAAACAAGTTCAAAGAGAACCAGTTACTGAACCATCGTTCTAAATTAGTGACTGAAGCAGAGCCGAACTGGAGGGCGAGGAAATATTGATGAACCCTAACCAGAACTGAAACAAAATTTTTAAGGGTTCAGCTCCCTGGTTCATTGAGCGAAGGACTCCAGAGCTATAGCCTCCACTCCACTGCAGGCCCAGGGTGGTACCCGGCTGTCTCCTTTTAACAGGTTCAGCACAATGTTGTTTTACAGTGTGGACTGAGAGCCCCAAACTCTGCTTGTGTAACTGACTGAGCCAATCCTCCTTCCTCTCTGTGCAACAGGATACTCCAGAGAGCATTGCTCCACATGCTGCTACTGCTGACCTGTGTCTGTTCCCTGCTGAGCCACCCTGGGAAAGCAGCCTGGATTTCCACAGACTGCCCAGATGCCAATCCGGTTAGGTGGCGTAGGAGCACAAACACTGATGACACACGATCACAGTGTGGGACAAAATGTTGCTGTGTGGACACGACTCAGACTGGGTCTGTTGTAAAGGAGTCTGAGGGGGGCATTAAAACTATACAGCTCGACTTGCAGCGTGGACCTCTGTGTGCGCTGCCATTACATGGGGCACTGGGCATTGGATCTGGTGGGGTGGAGCCTTGGCATTATTCTTACTCCCCTCACTGTTGCTAATATACAGCTCTTCCGTAACTCCTTCTGGTGCCACTTGACTGCAATTACAAGGAATCTGCATCCCTTACCAGGTCCTGAAAGGTGTCAATCACAGCCAGGGAGGCACCGAGTGCAGAGCAGTTCTTCTGGCTGTAGGTCCAGTTCCCTTCAGTCTCTGAGAAATAGTAACACTTCCCCAGGAACCCGACCCAGCCATCGGGGCAGTTGGGTCCTTTCGCAGCCAGAAGTGAGTTAGATCTTCCCACTAAAATGGAGAAAGATATGGTAAGAGACTGTTCCTTTCCCCTGTCTGTACCTGCAGGGCCTGGGGGGAACAAGGGAGACTCTGAGCCAATCCCCCCTCCTGAGTCGTGTGGCTTTAAATTCAGCCTCACCACAGGATTATTGGTGTGGGTTTAACATTGACTAATACACCCCCTATCCCGCACCCCCCCACACACACCCAGTCCCGGTTATCTCCCATGCACCCCCAACCTACACCCCATCACAAACACTCACCCCAAACATACCCCCAGGCCCTGCGCAATTGTCCTGGGGGAGCTGGTGCTTTGCTTTCCAAATGGGGCAGGGGACGTGGGAGAGCAACACTGAAGTCCCAACTGGGGATGTAGAAGGTTAACGGGCATTAGGCTTACTGGTTAACCAGACCTTAACCATTAACCCCAGTGGCCAGCCGGCCGTAGCAGCCCCTACTGCACTGGGACAGCCAGCCAGAGGGACCCCAGCCCCAGCGAGGTACCGGCTGTGAGACCCCGGCTGCGGCAGGTGGGGTGGGCTGGTGTCCACAGCGAGTGGGCCGGCAGGACCCTCAGCTGTGGCAGGCCAGAGGCCATGCCGGGCTGGCTCGAGCGGCCCTAGTCCTGCCAGGACAGCTTGAGCGACCCCAAGCCTCAGTTATGGCCATGGTGGGCAGGCAGGCGGGACCCCAGCAGGCCAGAGCGGTCCCTGGCCAGGGTGGGCTGGCGGGACCTCAGGCTGGGAGGGATGGAGTGGCCCCAGCCCCAGCTGCACCGGGCAGGCAGTGCCCCAACTTGTGCCCTGGATGTGGTGACCCATCCAGAAGGACTCTGTCCGCAGCAACCTGGGGAAGCCTAAGCCAGATGAACCCCCACGTTGGGGGGACCCCAGCCCTGCACCCCCTGCTGCCTTCCCATCGGAGGGACCTCGGTTAACCGGTCAAACAATATAATTTGAATCGTTTAACCAGTTAACTTTTAAACTGGTATTTACATCCCTCTCTCAATGCCGGGTGTGTGTGTGTGTTCATCTTCCACCCCACCCGATCCCGTGCTTCCGTACAGAGCCGGCCCCACTACCTGAACTCAGATCACTCTGCTCTCAACCCAGATCGGAGCACTTGCCCAGCGGGAGTCCCCTCGAGGGGAGGAGCACTGCACCCCACGGCCAGGGGGTCCAGGATCGGGCCCAGCTCTCACCTCCGATATAGGTCCCCTTGCAAAGGGCAGGCTGGGCAGCACTTCCCCATTCCCGCCAGCATGGCTGTGGGGTTGGTGCTCCCCAGCTGGAGTGCAGAGCCACCTCCCCGCCTGCTGCATCTTGTGCACCCTGCTGACCACTCTGTGCCCCTGCTCGCAGCACCGTGTCCGCCTCCCGAAGCTCCCTCCTATCTTGGTGTCCAACTCCTCCTGCCCCGCACAGCACCCCAGTTGCTTGGTCACCTCCCCAGTCCCTGACGCCTCACCTCTCTCATCACTGCCAGCACTGGGGAGTCTCTGCCTCTCATGGGCCTCCCCAAGGGGGCAGTGCCCTCCTCGCAGGAGCCTCCTGAGCTGATAACAGCAAAGTGGGTGTAAGATGCTATCTCTGTGCACAACTGACTGCACAACGGGGAATCAGGCCCGGGGTCTGGTTAGTCAGGTCTGGGGACTCACCTCCAATAAAAAAACTAGCGGGAATTGCTACCGCAAGGACTACGATGCACCCTTGATAAACTCTTTCTTTAGGGATCCTGTAGTTACCCAGCTGGAGATCTGAAAAGACAGAGCCGGTTTTAGTCAGACTCCTTGGTTTTTGTTCTTGACATCTCAATGGGTTCAGTGGCTAAGGATCACGCAGGAGAAGGGAAGACTTTGGCTGTGGGTGGGGAGGATTCAGGAGATCATTTTTCTTTACCTGGCTTGTATGCTTTCGTTTGGCTCGGTTTCAAAAAATTCTCCTTCTCTTCTTCACACCTATCCAAGGCAGAGGAAAAAGATTGATGTTATTCACCTGACTGTTCCAGACGGTCATTCAGCCAAGGAGAAGGAAGGGGAAAGTTTGGGAACTGGGGTTACAACAAAACCTCCCACCGCTGGTCGGGAATGGATATGATTTAATATTCCATGTGGAAAAACCTCCTCTACAGTAAGAGATCACTGAGGCTGCAGCGCAAAGAGGCTGGAAATGGCAAAGTTATGGCTCAAAGGTTACTTCTAGGATCGTAACCCTTCAGGTTTGGATTATTGTCACAGGCAGAGGTGTCAATGTTGTTTCCCTGTGAAAACTGTCTAAAGAAATGCTTTCAAATGAAAACGTTCAGTGAAAAGATTTGATTTTTCAATGAGAAATGTGAGATGAAAGGAAAGGGTTAGAGCTTGGTGTGTTTTTCCCCCACACTGAGCCTGCAGCAGAAAAGTGTACAGCAGGCAGTAAGATCATATAGCAAACCCTGATATGTAGGAAAACAAAATTATGAGTGATTACCAGTCTCTATATATGCCACAGAGAAGGCTTTTGCTTCAGGAATAATTGTTTCTTATATGAAAATGAGGAAGTGGAGGGAATTGTCTATTAAAGTTAAAAACTGAGAGGATGAAAGTTTTTTCTACACAATAAAGATTTAATTGGGGGGGCGGGAGAGAAACAGCCACTCACGTGCTCTGGGTCTTGGGCCTTTTGGTAGCCTAAAACAGAAAGGAAGAGAGACATGGAGTTCTCATTCTACAGAAATATGCCAGGAGTGTAATACTGGCTTAGAAATGATGAAACACACATGCACTTACTCCAGTTGATTTTAATTCCCACCGTTTGATTTTCTGGAGCACATCTGCGTTCAGACACCTTTTCATGAGAAGTTCCCTATTTCCATTTTGCTTGTCACTTAAAAAAAACTGACCGAAACGTAATCTAAACAGGAAGCTTTTATTCCAAAAGAAGAGTGTCCACACACAGATTTGCACAACAGCCAATGGTGTGAATTAAAATCCAGTTAGTTATTTTGGTGCGTGTTTGAGTGAGGGCAATGGGGGAAGAGGAATACATTGCCTGGATTTTGCAGTTACTGGATACCAGACACTAGTGTAAAAATGTTGCCATTCTCTATTTCTGAATCCCGTTAATATTCCCACCCAAAAAGCTTTGCTGAATCATGTTTGTTAAGTGCTGTTTCAATCCAAAATCAAATCAAAACCCCAACCCCAAAGTTTAACAATTCAAACAATCACATTCTAAGGGGATGTAAACAATTCCCATCCTGGTGTTAATAGCTCATGTACATGTAACACCGGAATAAACAGAGACATGCTCACTGAGCACACCCAACCAACCTTAACTCTGCCCTGGAAGAACACGCCAGCAACTCTAAAGGGTACAAGCAGCCTAACCCATTATCCATCAAATGTCTGAGATTGGGGCGGGGACCCTGCATAGGAGCGGTGGGTGGTGTCTGCTGGAGTCACGGACAGTGGGGGACCCACACTGGCGGTGATTTCCTTCTAGAACTTTAAAATAAACAGATTAACAAAACACATGCACTATTACATATACTACTAAGTATGTAAACAACAAGATATTGGACATTGAAGAACACTTTGTATGCATTTGACCAGACATACTTGGCAACGTCCTTGCCCATCCCCTCCCAGTGGAAGGACTTTCCCAACCTGTCTTTGCTCTGTTTACCCCAGAATGCCCACTGGGATGTCAGGGGCCAAGCTTAAGAGCTTGTCCCGGTACTTAGTTGGAACTATCAACTGTTTTTGAGGATGCTGGCCTTCCTGGTGTTTACCAGAAAGAATTTTCTTATATAAAAGTCCTTGTTCTTTAACAAACCAGTTTTGGTTAGATGAGTTGAGAGGCCGTGGATTGCTCCGTGCCGCCGCCCAAGCTTTCTTAAGGCTGTCATCAGCTTCCTGCTCAGTCTGGAACTGTTCCCTTGAGGCTGGAGACACCAGTTCCTCCGTAGACTGTGGACTTGGTCCCTCTGGAAGCGATGTAGGTGATGAGGTTGTTTCCGTTGACTGTGGACCGCTCTCCGCTGGTGCACAAGGTGATATTTTAGGCTCTGGCTGAGCCTCTTGGGTAGGGCTGTCTGCTGCTTCTGCCAGTTCAGGCCCACTGGCGATAATTTTGCCGCTGGTTGCTCTTCCAGTTCCGGTTCTGGGACTGGAGGTACTATGGCTGCTGTAGTTGTTGGCATGGGATCCGGTTCCACCACCTTGGTCTGGGTCTCTGGTAACACAGATAGGGTCCTGGTGGACGGCTCAGGAACAGGGATGGGAGCGGAAGCTTGTTTGGTCTGGTTGCCGGTGACCACTCCCCCCCTCTTGGCCAGCTGCACATGGTTGGCCAAGTCTTCCCCCAGTAGCATGGGGATGGAATAATTGTCATAGACAGCAAAAGTCCACTTTCCTGACCAGTCCTTGTACTGGTCTTCAGGGATGCTGTACCCATGGCAGGTCCTTTTAAAATTTTTCAAGAAGGCCTCAATGTCCTCACCTGCCATGTAGGTGGGAAATTTCTTGGGATGGGGAACAGTGCCTGGAGAAGGATTGCTAGGGTTGGCTGAAACATGTGGGTTAGCTTTTGCTAATTCCAGGGCCTGCTGGTGGGCCTCCCTCTGGAGCTCCAACACCCTCCTGTGGTTAGCCTCTTGCTTCTCCATCTCTCTTCTGTGGTCAGCCTCTCTGGCTTGTTGCTTCTCCATGTCTTTCTTGTGGTCAGCTGTTTGACTGGTACTCATGTCTTTGTGCTTTCTGGTGCTGGCCACACCCCTCTGCAGTCAGTGAACTGTGTTGCTTGGTTCACAAATTGCTACCCTTTCTATTCCCGGTTGAATAAAATTAAAAAAAAAACACTTTTAATTTGCAAATGTAGTGCTGTTTGTTTGCTGGCTCACAAGAAACTAGAAAATCTGGTTTGGTAACTTGTCTCTTGCAAACTGTTAATTACCCTCCAGCTAAACCCAGCTGGAAATCCTTTTTAACAAACCTCCTAGAAAAACTTACACCTCTTCCCTAGCTGTTTTTTAAAGCAGCCAAAAAGAAAAAGAAAAAAAAAGAAAAAAAAGTCTTCTTCTAACAAAGCCAGTTAGAAAACCTTACACCTCCTTTTCCTCAAGCTGCTTGTCCAAGCAACCAGAAAGAAAAACTCCTTCCAGCAAAGCCTGTTGGAAAACTTTATTTCCTCCAGCTTAACCCAGCTGAAAACTGCTTCCAACAATACCTTGTCAGAAACTGAATACTTTTAACCCCCCCCCCTTCTCTCAGGTTGCTTTCCTGCTCTAGAAGAAGAGAATAGCTCTTTTCAGCTTAGCCCAGCTGAAAAAAACTCCTTCTAACAATACCTTGTTAGAAAACCTTGTTTGTTTGCCTTCAGGGTATTTATCCCTCCTAACCTGCATTCCTTCTTTAGGAGAAGAGAATAGCTCTCAATGGCTCTCTGGTTCAAGTCACCACTGCTCACCATGTCATAGGTTTCTCCCCCACTTGGAGCTTTTGGGTTCACAAGATGGACTCCCCTAAACTAAAATCCTAGTTTAGATCTGATACGCTGCCACCAGTCAGTTTTCTAAGTGTCTGACACACTGCCTGTTCCCCCAACTTTCCCTGAGGAACACAGATTTAATCTCCCTGACTCTTTACACACAGGGAAGCAGCCCACTTCCCCCCTCCCTCTCTCCTAGCCACTCTGGAGAGATACACACCGATTCAACTTTTTGAATCAAACCCAGGAGGAACTCACTCTTCCCCACTCCCCCTCCCCTGAATTTCCACAAGAGAAGGAATTAACCAAGTCCAAAGAAAGAAAAGAGTTTATTAAAAGAACAAAAAGAAAGTACACTATCTCTGTAACACCAGGATGGAACAATGCACAAGGTCTAACTTATAACCTGGAGAGATTTCCCCCTCCCCCTTTCTTTCTCAGTAAAAGCAAAGTAACAGCACTAGAAATAAAGAGATTCCTTCAGCAAACACACAATTGCAAATGTAGAAATCAAATTATAAGACTAATTTGCCTTTCTAATACTTACTATACTGGATAGTAGGAAATACTCCAGGAGAACTTGGAGACATGTCTGGCCTCTCTTAGATCTAAAGAGAGCACGAACACTTAAAACAAAGAACACAGACAAAGCCTTCCCTCCACAGAGATTTGAAATTATCTTGTCCCTGATTGGTCCTCTGGTCAGGTGTTCCTCAGGTACTGCTTGTTAACCCTTTACAGGTAAAAGAGACCTTAACCCTTAACTAACTGTTTATGACACATGCTCACTGAGCACACCCAACCAACCTTAACTCTGCCCTGGAAGAACACGCCAGCAACTCTAAACGGTACAAGCAGCCTAACCCATTATCCATCAAATGTCTGAGATTGGGGCGGGGGCCCTGCATAGGAGCGGTGGGTGGTGTCTGCTGGAGTCACGGACAAAACGGACACACCGTTTAAGGTTCCATATCTGAGATGCAGCCATTTTTATTTATTTACACATGGATTAGAGTTGGGTGAGTTATTCTCAATTCCCCCACAGGTACAGATATTGTGATATGGGGCCTGTTCCCTTTCAGGAGGCACTGGCTCCCATCCTGGCTCGGGGCAGGGGTGGGGAATGAGATATGGGAGTGCCAGTGTAGCTGTCAGTTTTAGTTCAACGTTAGTGTCTGTCTTCTTCATGTCTCCGATTTATTGTCTGTGAAGCTGCTGGGGCCCAGAGCTCCATCTGCTCTCATCTGCCGGTGTCCCCTCCGGTTTCAACTGAATGGGGGTTAATTCTTCCCTAGCCGGCCTGCATGTCGCCATTTAAACCTATAGCTTGCAATATCCATTTCTGACTTCTCCTGTCACTATTGCCCGTGGGTGCATTGCCCACTCACGGCACACAAGGCCAATGCCCCCACATGGGGGAGGGGGGAAGAGTACACTTTACCGGGGCCTGGAGGCCCTGTGGGGCCCGGCCCAGGCTGCAACCCCCATTACCATGTGTGGAGGGAGGGGGCCTGTGTTACAAGTTTGTTCTAGGCCCAAAAAAACGTTATGTTTGGGTAGGGTGACCAGACAGCAAATGTGAAAAATCGGGACAGGGGCTGGGGAGTAATAGGAGCCTATATAAGAATAAGATCCAAAAATCGATTATCTGGTCACTCTATGCTTGGGTCATGCCCAAGGTCAATGAGAACACAAGATGCACCACTGGGGATCTAGGCCCCAGACGGTCTGCTGTGTAACTCCATCAAAGTCAATGTACTGCATCAATTTTATACCAGCAGAAAAACTGGCCCTTCGGACTCTGGGTCTGCCCCCATCAAGGTGGGATAATCCCACTGACTGTAGCTGCCCTGGACAACAATTCTCCATAGGGCCTGATTCTGCATTGCTTTGGATTGACAAAGTGTGAGGTTGGGGGGGTTGGTCCATCCCTGATTTCCAGGGCCCTGACCCAATTTCCTACCTTGTGATCCTGAGCAGCATCCTCCGCGCGAAGTACCGTGTGATCTTTGTGAGCCTGGGACTCTGTGCAAACCGCACCCTTGTGTGATTGACAGACTCCATCGCCTGTGGCTGGTGCTCCCGGGGCTGCGGAGTACAGCCCTTTGGCCTTTCGGACAGCGCTCCGCAGCTGCACGTTGGGGACTAGCTCCCTCTCCGAACATGCTTCCCTGCACTCGGGGCAGACGGGTTCACACTTGTCCCAGTACCGATTGATACAGACTCGGCAGAAGTTGTGGCCACAATTTGTAATCACCGGGTCTGTAAGGTAATCCTGGCAGATCGAGCAAATAAATTCATCCAGGAGCCGTTTCACAGTTTCGGGCTCAATGGCGGCCATGGCTGCTCCAGCACAGACAGAAACAGTTTGCGGGCATCACAGGCTGAAAGCAAACGGGCCCACCCGCTGCCGGTGCACTGACAGATCCGCCAGCCGCAGCCTGCTGGGGAGAGGGGTTTGCGCAGAGCAGCTGCCTCATTACGCACGCGCCATCCGGGAGCGAACTGCAGCGGGGGGAGGGCAGATCAAAGGTTACAACGAAGCGCTCAGACAAGCACAGGAATCCAGTGACTGCTGGGGAGCAGGAAGGTGATCGGGAGACCTGCCTCGGCTCTGCCCCTGGCTCTGCCCCTGCCTCTGCCTCTCCTGCACGAGTTGGGGGGGGAGGGCGGGAGCCGAGCGAGCGGGCAGTGGGGGGCATGGAACCGGGGGAGGGGGCGGGGGCTGCTCTCCGTAGGGAAGTGCTACTGACGTGCACTGAGCATGCTCGGTGACATCTGCTGAAGCCGCTGCCCTTCTCCCTGCCCTAGGGTTCTGCTGACTGCTATTGACAGGGGTTAAAAAGGGGCAAAGGGGCGATTCGGAGCAGGGGGGTGGCCAGGCTCGGAGCAGGGGCCGGAAATGGGCTGGTCGGGAGGGTGAAGCAGCTGGAGGCAGCATTAGAAGAGGGGCTAAGGGCAAAACCAGAACTGGGGGCCGGGGGGAGGAGGTGGAGTTCAGCTCGGAGTGAGGCCCGGTCAGAGGGCAAAACCCGGCCCGGGGTAAGAGTCACCCCAGCACACGGAGACACCAGTGCTTGCAAAAATGGTGGCGGGCAAACGGGCTTTTTTCTTTCCCCTCTCACAGGCAGCACCTCTCAGCATCGGCTTCCCAGGGCTGGACTCTTAGGGTATGGCTACACTGGCGATTTGCAGCGCTGGAAAGCCTCCACCAGCGCTGCAATTAGTAAGTGGCCACACCTGCAGGGCACTTCCAGCGCTGCAACTCCCTGGCTGCAGCGCTGGCCGTACACCTCACTCAGCATGGGGAATAAGGATTCCAGCGCTGGTGCTGCAGCGCTGGTCATCAAGTGTGGCCACACACCAGCGCTGTGATTGGCCTCCAGGGAATAAGGTGTATCCCAGAATGCTTTTATAAATTACTCTCTTTGTTTTGTTATGCAGCCTTTCTTTGTTTTGTTGTGAACGAGCTCCGATCGGAGCTCCGTTCTGTACCTGGCTGTAAACAATCAAATGAGAGGCAGGCAGGGAGGGAGAGTGAATGAAACAGAACGGAGCCGTTTGAACTGCTTATCTAAAAAACAAACACTGATCACAGCAAACAGGAGCTATCTATACCTGGCTGTGAACGATCAAATGAGAGGCAGGCAGGAAGAGTGAATGAAACAGAACGGAGCCGATCGCTCCGTTGAACTGCTAATCTAAAAAAACAAACACTGATCACAGCAAACAGGCAGGCTGTTTGCAATTAGAGTTAAGACTAAGGGCTCATGAACATTTTGTGATTTTTCCAATCCAGGAAGCTAACACTCAGTGTTGGCTCCAAAAATCCACTCTCTCTATCTTCCCCACTCCCTGTCACAGTACACCACCCTCCACCCCCCTCTTTTGAAAAGCACGTTGGTGCACTTGAATGCTGGGATAGCTGCCCATAATGCAGCACTCCCAACAGCGCTGCAAATGCTCCAAATGTGGCCACACACCAGCGCTGGTAGCTGTGAGTGTGGCCACACACCAGCGCTGCTCCTACACAGCTGGATGACCAGCGCTGCAAACTACCAGCGCTGCAAACCGTAAGTGTAGCCATACCCTTAAAGGCACAGGCATCAGTGCCTAGTCACTGCAGCTGCTCTTGGTCTGATCTAACCGACTGAGACTATGTCTACACTACAAAGTTCAAAGCGCTGCCTCGGGTGCCAGTGCTCCTGGTAATCCACCTCGAGGAGGGGACTAGCTCCGAGCACTGGGAGCCGAGCCTGGCCACACTAGCGCTTTAAAGCGCTCAAACTTGCTGTGCTCGGGTGGGGGGGGGTTGTTCACATCCCTGAGCCAGCAAGTCAGAGCACTTTAACTTCCCAGTGTAGATAATCCCTGAGACTTAATTCAGTGAAACATTTTACACAGATCCCCTCAGAAACAAAGAATCCTTGATCACTGGATCTGATTGCACAGAGTCTCGGAGCAGTTTCCCAAGTTGTCTTACCTGCTGCTGCTGCTGGGATTCCCTGAATTTTTAAATTTAATTTTTTCTTCTCATTTTAGAGCTGACTGAATTTCTGGCCTAGTGTCAAAACTTTGTTTGGAGTCAATCCACCAATGGGGATTGCATTTTTGCAACTGTTATTTTGCCTCTCAAAACAGCTGGGAAACGGGGTATGAATGTCACCCTCCAAGAGAGCCGGGGCAGTTACAGAAAGGCTACGAACAGACTGGCAGTTAGTCAGGGATGTGGGGGGGGGGTCGGGAAGAGCGGGGCTCTGTCTGGGGGGAGACAGACTGGCAGTTAGTCAGGGATGTGGGGGGGTCGGGAAGAGCGGGGCTCTGTCTGTGGGGACAGCCTGGCAGTTAGTCAGGGATGTGGAGGGGTGGGGAAGAGTGGGGCTCTGTCTCTGGGGACAGACTGGCAGTTAGTCAGGGATGTGGGGGGGTCAGGAAGAGCGGGGCTCTGTCTGTGGGGGATAGACTGGCAGTTAGTCAGGGATGTGGGGGGTTGGGAAGAGCGGGGCTCTGTCTATGGGGACAGACTGGCAGTTAGTCAGGGATGTGGGGGGCTCAGGAAGAGCGGGGCTCTGTCTGTGGGGGATAGACTGGCAGTTAGTCAGGGATGGGGGGGGTTGGGAAGAGTGGGGCTCTGTATGTGGGGACAGACTGGCAGTTAGTCAGGGACGTGGGGGGGTCGGGAAGAGCGGGGCTCTGTCTGTGGGGACAGACTGGCAGTTAGTCAGGGATGTGGGGGGGGGTGTCGGCAAGAGCGGGGCTCTGTCTGTGGGGACAGACTGGAAGTTAGTCAGGGATGTGGGGGGGGGTGTCCGCAAGAGCGTGGCTCTGTCTGTGGGGACAGACTGGCAGTTAGTCAGGGATGTGGGGGGGTTGGGAAGAGCGGGGCTCTGTCTGTGGGGGATAGACTGGCAGTTAGTCAGGGACGTGGGGGGGTGGGGAAGAGCGGGGCTCTCTCTGTGGGGACAGACTGGCAGTTAGTCAGGGATGTGGGGGGGTTGGGAAGAGCGGGGCTCTGTCTGTGGGGGGACAGACTGGCAGTTAGGGATGTGGGGGGGTCGGGAAGAGCGGGGCTCTGTCTGTGGGGACAGACTGGCAGTTAGTCAGGGATGTGTGGGGGTTGGGAAGAGCGGGGCTCTATCTCTGGGGACAGACTGGCAGTTAGTCAGGGATGTGGGGGGGTCAGGAAGAGCGGGGCTCTGTCTGTGGGGGATAGACTGGCAGTTAGTCAGGGATGTGGGGGGGTTGGGAAGAGCGGGCTCTGTCTGTGGGGACAGACTGGCAGTTAGTCAGGGATGTGGGGGGCTCAGGAAGAGCGGGGCTCTGTCTGTGGGGGATAGACTGGCAGTTAGTCAGGGATGTGGGGGGGTTGGGAAGAGCGGGGCTCTGTCTGGTGGGGACAGACTGGCAGTTAGTCAGGGATGGGGGGGGTTGGGAAGAGTGGGGCTCTGTATGTGGGGACAGACTGGCAGTTAGTCAGGGACGTGGGGGGGTCGGGAAGAGCGGGGCTCTGTCTGTGGGGACAGACTGGCAGTTAGTCAGGGATGTGGGGGGGGGTGTCGGCAAGAGCGGGGCTCTGTCTGTGGGGACAGACTGGAAGTTAGTCAGGGATGTGGGGGGGAGTGTCGGCAAGAGCGGGGCTCTGTCTGTGGGGACAGACTGGCAGTTAGTCATGGAGGTGGAGGGGGGTTGGGAAGAGCGGGGCTCTGTCTGTGGGGGACAGACTGGCAGTTAGTCAGGGATGTGGGGGGGTCGGGAAGAGCGGGGCTCTGTCTGTGGGGGACAGACTGCCAGTTAGTCAGGGACGTGGGGGGGTGGGGAAGAGCGGGGCTCTGTCTGTGGGGACAGACTGGCAGTTAGTCAGGGATGTCGGGGGTCGGGAAGAGCGGGGCTCTGTCTGGGGGGGGACAGACTGGCAGTTAGTCAGGGATGTGGGGGGGTCGGGAAGAGCGGGGCTCTGTCTGTGGGGACAGACTGGCAGTTAGTCAGGGATGTGGGGGGGTCAGGAAGAGCGGGGCTCTGTCTGTGGGGGATAGACTGGAAGTTAGTCAGGGATGTGGGGGGTTGGGAAGAGCGGGGCTCTGTCTGTGGGGGGACAGACTGGCAGTTAGGGATGTGGGGGGGTCGGGAAGAGCGGGGCTCTGTCTGTGGGGACAGACAGGCAATTAGTCAGGGAAGTGGGGGGGCTGGGAAGAGCGGGGCTCTGTCTCTGGGGACAGACTGGCAGTTAGTCAGGGATGTGGGGGGGTCAGGAAGAGCGGGGCTCTGTCTGTGGTGGATAGACTGGCAGTTCGTAAGGGATGTCGGGGGGTTGGGAAGAGCGGGGCTCTGTCTGTGGGGACAGACTGGCAGTTAGTCAGGGATGTGGGGGGCTCAGGAAGAGCGGGGCTCTGTCTGTGGGGGAAAGACTGGCAGTCAGAAAGGCAGGTGGGGGGCGAGGGGAAGAGCGGGGCGCTGTCGGGGGGGTACAGACTGGCAGTTAGTCAGGGATGGGGGGGTTGGGAAGAGTGGGGCTCTGTATGTGGGGACAGACTGGCAGTTAGTCAGGGACGTGGGGGGGTCGGGAAGAGCGGGGCTCTGTCTGTGGGGACAGACTGGCAGTTAGTCAGGGATGTGGGGGGGGGTGTCGGCAAGAGCGGGGCTCTGTCTGTGGGGACAGACTGGAAGTTAGTCAGGGATGTGGGGGGGGGTGTCGGCAAGAGCGGGGCTCTGTCTGTGGGGACAGACAGGCAGTTAGTCAGGGAGGTGGGGGGGTTGGGAAGAGCGGGGCTCTGTCTGTGGGGAGAGACTGGCAGTTAGGGACGTGGGGGGGTTGGGAAGAGCGGGGCTCTGTCTGTGGGGACAGACTGGCAGTTAGTCAGGGATGTGGGGGGGTTGGGAAGAGCGTGGCTCTGTCTGTGGGGACAGACTGGCAGTTTGTCAGGGATGTGGGGGGGTTGGGAAGAGCGGGGCTCTGTCTGTGGGGACAGACTGGCAGTTAGTCAGGGATGTGGGGGGGTTGGGTAGAGCGGGGCTCTGTCTGTGGGGATAGACTGGCAGTTAGTCAGGGACGTGCGGGGCTCGGGAAGAGCGGGGCTCTGTCTGTGGGGACAGTCTGGCAGTTAGTCAGGGATGTGGGGGGGTTGGGAAGAGCGGGGCTCTGTCTGTGGGGACAGACTGGCAGTTAGTCAGGGATGTGGGGGTGGGGTCGGGAAGAGCGGGGCTCTGTCTGTGGGGACAGACTGGCAGTTAGTCAGGGATGTGGGGGGGTTGGGAAGAGCGGGGCTCTGTCTGAGGGGACAGTCTGGCAGTTAGTCAGGGATGTGGGGGGGTGGGGAAGAATGGGGCTCTGTCTGTGGGGACAGACTGGCAGTTAGTCTGGGACGTGGGGGGGTCGGGAAGAGCAGGGCTCTGTCTGTGGGGACAGACTGGCAGTTAGTCAGGGATGTGGTGGGGTTGGGAAGAGCGGGGCTCTGTCTGTGGGGACAGTCTGGCAGTTAGTCAGGGATGTGGGGGGGTTGGGAAGAATGGGGCTCTGTCTGTGGGGACAGACTGGCAGTTAGTCAGGGATGTGGGGGGGGTCGGGAAGAGCGGGGCTCTGTCTGTGGGGGACAGACTGGCAGTTAGTTGGGGATGTGTGGGGGGTTGGGAAGAGCGGGGCTCTGTCTGTGGGGACAGACTGGCAGTTAGTCAGGGATGTGGGGGGGTTGGGAAGAGCGGGGCTCTGTCTGTGGGGACAGACTGGCAGTTAGTCAGGGACGTGGAGGGGGGTTGGGAAGAGCGGGGCTCTGTCTGTGGGGACAGACTGGCAGTTAGTCAGGGATGTGGGGGGGTTGGGAAGAGCGGGGCTCTGTCTGTGGGGACAGACTGGCAGTTAGTCAGGGA
Source organism: Mauremys mutica (assembly GCF_020497125.1). NCBI lineage: Eukaryota > Metazoa > Chordata > Testudines > Geoemydidae > Mauremys > Mauremys mutica. Next base: position 21,158,199 of record NC_059083.1, on the reverse strand, counting down.
TGTGGCGGGGTCGGGAAGAGCGGGGCTCTGTCTGTGGGGGACAGACTGGCAGTTAGTCAGGGACGTGGGGGGGTCAGGAAGAGCGGGGCTCTGTGTGCGGGGACAGACTAGAAGTTAGTCAGGGATGTGGGGGGGTTGGGAAGAGCGGGGCTCTGTCTGTGGGGACAGACTGGCAGTTAGTCAGGGATGTGGGGGGGTTGGGAAGAGCGGGGTTCTGTCTGTGGGGACAGACTGGAAGTTAGTCAGGGACGTGTGGGGGGGTTGGGAAGAGCGGGGCTCTGTCTGTGGGGACAGACTGGCAGTTAGTCAGGGACGTGCGGGGGTCGGGAAGAGCGGGGCTCTGTCTGTGGGGACAGACTGGCAGTTAGTCAGGGATGGGGGGGGGGGCTCGGGAAGAGCGGGCCCTGTCTGTGGGGGACAGACTGGCTGTAAGTTGGGGATGTGGGGGGGGGGGGTTGGGAAGAGCGGGGCTCTGTCTGTGGGGACAGAATGGCAGTTAGTCAGGGATTGGGGGGGGTCGGGAAGAGCGGGGCTCTGTCTGTGGGGACAGTCTGGCAGTTAGTCAGGGATGTGGGGGGTTTGGGAAGAGCGGGGCTCTGTCTGTGGGGACAGACTGGCAGTTAGTCAGGGATGTGGGGGGGTTGGGAAGAATGGGGCTCTGTCTGTGGGGACAGACTGGCAGTTAGTCAGGGATGTGGGGGGGGTCGGGAAGAGCGGGGCTCTGTCTGTGGGGGACAGACTGGCAGTTAGTTGGGGATGTGTGGGGGGGTTGGGAAGAGCGGGGCTCTGTCTGTGGGGACAGACTGGCAGTTAGTCAGGGATGTCGGGGGGTTGGGAAGAATGGGGCTCTGTCTGTGGGGACAGACTGGCAGTTAGTCAGGGACGTGGGGGGGTCGGGAAGAGCAGGGCTCTGTCTGTGGGGACAGACTGGCAGTTAGTCAGGGATGTGGTGGGGTTGGGAAGAGCGGGGCTCTGTCTGTGGGGACAGTCTGGCAGTTAGTCAGGGATGTGGGGGGGTTGGGAATTATGGGGCTCTGTCTGTGGGGACAGACTGGCAGTTATTCACGGATGTGGGGGGGGTCGGGAAGAGCGGGGCTCTGTCTGTGGGGGACAGACTGGCAGTTAGTTGGGGATGTGTGGGGGGGTTGGGAAGAGCGGGGCTCTGTCTGTGGGGACAGACTGGCAGTTAGTCAGGGATGTGGGGGGGTTGGGAAGAGCGGGGCTCTGTCTGTGGGGACAGACTGGCAGAAAGTCAGGGACGTGGAGGGGGGTTGGGAAGAGCGGGGCTCTGTCAGGGGGGACAGACTGGCTGATAGTCAGGGATGTGGGGGGTTGGGAAGAGCGGGGCTCTGTCTGTGGGGACAGACTGGCAGTTAGTCAGGGATGTGGGGGGGTCGGCAAGAGCGGGGCTCTGTCTGTGGGGACAGACTGGCAGTTAGTCAGGGATGTGGGGGGGTCGGGAAGAGCGGGGCTCTGTCTGTGGGGACAGACTGGCAGTTAGTCAGGGACGTGGGGGGGTCAGGAAGAGCGGGGCTCTGTGTGCGGGGACAGACTAGCAGTTAGTCAGGGAGGTGGGGGGGTTGGGAAGAGCGGGGCTCTGTCTGTGGGGACAGACTGGCAGTTAGTCAGGGATGTGGGGGGGTTGGGAAGAGCGGGGTTCTGTCTGTGGGGACAGACTGGCAGTTAGTCAGGGACGTGTGGGGGGGTTGGGAAGAGCGGGGCTCTGTCTGTGGGGACAGACTGGCAGTTAGTCAGGGACGTGCGGGGGTCGGGAAGAGCGGGGCTCTGTCTGTGGGGACAGTCTGGCAGTTAGTCAGGGATGTGGGGGGGTTGGGAAGAGCGGGGCTCTGTCTGTGGGGAAAGACTGGCAGTTAGTCAGGGACATGGCGGGGGTTGGGAAGAGTGGGGCTCTGTCTGTGGGGACAGACTGGCAGTTAGTCAGGGATGGGGGGGGGGGCTCGGGAAGAGCGGGGCTCTGTCTGTGGGGACAGACTGGCAGTTAGTCAGGGACATGGCGGGGGTTGGGAAGAGTGGGGCTCTGTCTGTGGGGACAGACTGGCAGTTAGTCAGGGACATGGCGGGGGTTGGGAAGAGTGGGGCTCTGTCTGTGGGGAAAGACTGGCAGTTAGTCAGGGACATGGCGGGGGTTGGGAAGAGTGGGGCTCTGTCTGTGGGGACAGACTGGCAGTTAGTCAGGGATGGGGGGGGGTCTCGGGAAGAGCGGGGCTCTGTCTGTGGGGGACAGACTGGCTGTAAGTTGGGGATGTGGGGGGGGGGTTGGGAAGAGCGGGGCTCTGTCTGTGGGGACAGACTGGCAGTTAGTCAGGGATGTGGGGGGGTCGGGAAGAGCGGGGCTCTGTCTGTGGGGACAGTCTGGCAGTTAGTCAGGGATGTGGGGGGGTTGGGAAGAGCGGGGCTCTGTCTGTGGGGACAGACAGGCAGATAGTCAGTGACGCGGTGAGGGGTGGGGAAGAGCGGGGCTCTGTCTGTGGGGACAGACTGGCAGTTAGGGACGTGGGGGGGTTGGGAAGTGTGGGGCTCTGTCTGTGGGGACAGACTGGCAGTTAGTCAGGGACGTGGCGGTGTTGGGAAGAGCGGGGCTCTGTCTGTGGGGGAGAGACTGGCAGTTAGTCAGGGATGTGGGGGGGGGGGTTGGGAAGAGCGGGGCTCTGTCTGTGGGGACAGACTGGCAGTTAGTCAGGGATGTGGGGGGGTCGAGAAGAGCGGGGCTCCGTCTGTGGGGACAGACTGGCAGTTAGGGAGGTGGGGGGGTCGGGAAGAGCGGGGCTCTGTCTGTGGGGACAGACTGGCAGTTAGTCAGGGATGTGGGGGGGTTGGGAAGAGCGGGGCTCTGTCTGTGGGGACAGACTGGCAGTTAGGTACGTGGGGGGGTCGTGAAGACCGGGGCTTTGTCTGTGGGGACAGACTGGCAGTTAGTCAGGGATGTGGGTGGGTCGGGAAGAGCGGGGCTCTGTCTGTGGGGGACAGAATGGAAGTTAGACAGGGATGTGGGGGGGTCGGGAAGAGCAGGGCTCTGTCTGTGGGGACAGACTGGCAGTTAGTCAGGGATTGGGGGGGTCGGGAAGAGCGGGGCTCTGTCGGTGGGGGACAGACTGGCAGTTAGTCAGGGATGTGGGGGGGTCGGGACGAGCAGGGCTCTGTCTGTGGGGACAGACTGGCAGTTAGTCAGGGATTGGGGGGGTTGGGAAGAGCGGGGCTCTGTCTGTGGGGGACAGACTGGCAGTTAGTCAGGGATGTGGGGGGGTCGGGAAGTGCGGGGCTCTGTCTGTGGGGGACAGATTGGCAGTTAGTCAGGGATGTGGGGGGGTTGGGAGGAGCAGGGCTCTGTCTGTGGGGACAGACTGGCAGTTAGTCAGGGACGTGGGGGGGTTGGGAAGAGCGGGGCTCTGTCTGTGGGGGACAGATTGGCAGTTAGTCAGGGATGTGGGGGGGTTGGGAAGAGCGGGGCTCTGTCTGTGGGGACAGACTGGTAGTTAGTCAGGGACGTGGGGGGGTTGGGAAGAGCAGGGCTCTGTCTGTGGGGACAGACTGGCAGTTAGTCAGGGACGTGGGGGGGTTGGGAAGAGCGGGGCTCTGTCTGTGGGGACAGACTGGCAGTTAGTCAGGGACGTGGGGGGGTTGGGAAGAGCGGGGCTCTGTCTGTGGGGGACAGACTGGCAGTTAGTCAGGGATGTGGGGGGTTCGGGAAGAGCGGGGCTCTGTCTGTGGGGACAGACTGGCAGTTAGTCAGGGACGTGGGGGGGTTGGGAAGAGCGGGGCTCTGTCTGTGGGGACAGACTGGCAGTTAGTCAGGGATGTGGGGAGGGTCAGGAAGACCTGGGCTCTGTGGAGGACAGACTCTCGGGGACGTGGAGGGTAGGGGGTGACTCTGGCTCGGTCAGAGCCATTGGGCTGAGGGGGGCACAGGTTGGCACTCGGGGTGTCTGGACAGGGAAGGTTCTGGACTAGGATGAGCCATTTGGTGACTGGGAAATGGCCGGGGAGGGGTAGGAAGGTTCTAGCAGCGCTGGGGCAGTGGATGGGGTCGGGGGGTACGTGTGGGGATTGGCCTCAGGACTCGTAGGTGACGGAGTTTACACCATGCAGCAGGAAATCACAAAGCCCGGCCTGGCGTTATGGTAGCAGCTGAAAAGGCCGATTCAGTTCCTGGCGCCTTCCTCTGAGCGTCCCCTCCCGCAGCAGGTAGGAATGTTGTCGGAGTCACTGTTAGTAGCAGTAGTTATTATTATGTACATGTTACAACCACAGCTCTGGGGCGTGTGGGAGTGTTACACAAATACACACACCAGATACCCTGGCCCAGTTAAAGTGCCCCAGTGCAGCCACCAAAACCCTTTTTGGGCCTCCAGGCCTTGTCCCATAGGGAGCCTCACCGGGACCCCACTCTCTGTCCCTGGTCCTCACCCCTCTCTAGCTGGCTCTGGAGAGACCCTCACTCAGCCCTGGAGTAGGTCCGCAGCCCCTTTCCATCCAGCCAGCCTCTTTGCCCTACCCCAGCCCCTACCCAGGCTCACTGGCATCCCAAGGACTAGCTGGGACCCCCAGGCTGGACTCGCATCTTCAACCCTAGCTGTGTTCATGGTCTTGATTCTTGTTACTGCTTTAAACTGTGCAAATCAAGCACAATCGCCCCCTCTGCTGCCTGAAAGTCTGAATTGCCGTCTATTGCGTGTCGGCTATTCTTGGTGCAATATCTCATTGCAAAATAACATGGCGGGGGTCTCATTTCCTGGGCAGATCCCGCTCCCCCAAAGGCTGGGCTGAACAGGGCTCGTAGTGCATCACAGCAGGGATCCCAGAGTCTGATCACGGGAATAAGAGAAAATAGAGCTCCCCATTTATAGACCAAAGTGCCCGAAGGTCAGGGGGCTCTGTTATTGTTGTGTATTTGGTTGTCATGGTTTTGTTGCTATGGCAACTGAGTTAGATTATTATGGGTTGGCTCAACCGGTTTCCACCGGCTGAGGAGCTCTCTGTATATATGTAAATAAAATGGAGGTTTTGGTTAGCTGCCTGCTCTCTGGCCTCAAGTGATTGTTTCCTACACCGGCTGCCCCAAGGATATAACAGTTATTGCCATTAAAACAGTCTTTGCTTTGCAGTAAGAGGCGTTTGGCTGAGGCTCCCACCTCGGCCCATCCAGCAGCGCCCCGGAGAGCTCCGGCGGGGCCCCTGAGCCCCGCCGCTCCGAGCCGCGTGGAGAGGGGGCGGGGCTGCGAGCTCCGGGCTGAGCGGAGGGAGCTGAGCTCAGCGTGGCGCTCCCAGCCCCGCCCCCTCCCCACGCGGGTCTGAGCGGGGCGGGGCTCAGGCCCCGCCGGAGAGGCGCTGCCGCTGTCGAGCGAAGCGCCTGGGTGCGCTGAGGCTCCGGGTGACGGGGGTGCCAGTGGTAAGGGGCCGGGGGGTTGGCTAAGGGGCAGGGAGGTCCGGGGCCTGGGAGGGGCAGAGGTTGGGGGCCATTCAGGAGACAGGGAATGGGGGCGGGGTTTGGATTGTGGGCGTTGGGGGGGGTGTCTGTCAAAACTCAGCGGGGGGGGTGGATAGGGGTCGGGGCAGACAAGGAGCAGGGGTGGGGTCCCAGGGTGATGGTGGTGGGGGTCTCTGGGGGATGGTGAGGGGACAAAGAGCAGGATGGGTTGGGAATTCTGAGGGGGACAGTTGGGGGGCAGGAAGTGGGTGGGGGTCAGATAGGGGGCAGGGCCAGGCTGTTTAGGAGGCGCAGCCTTCCCTGTGTCGGGGACTCGAACCCCAACAGCAAAGTTCGTTGTCTGACCGCAGAGAGACAGGCAACACCAGCAAGGTCCAAAACGAAAGCTCTTTATTGACAAGTGCACGTGTCAGTAAAGAACTACTCGTATCCGAAGAGAACCAGCCCCCTTTACAGCTTAGTACTAGCCTATATAAACAGTTTTATTACGTCATAAATTATTCACTTCACACAACACATATCCCACCCCCCTTTGGTTAGTAACAAACCCTAATAACAAAGCACATCTATCTTTCTTTATAATGTAAGCAAGTTGTGATGCCCCAGCAACTTTCTTATCAGCATAGTTGGCAAGCACCAGACACTGGAAGACAGGAGTTAACGCAGCTGGTAACTTGAGGAATGCACCTCCCTTTCTTATCTCACTTTTTCCCAGGGCTTTATGAAACATGCTGACTTCAGTCAGATTGGCATAACTGGTTTTTGTGCTACATCTTTATTCAGGCCTAACACCTACCCTGAAGCTCATTCAGCAGTTTGATGCTTGCAGAAGAGCCAAGCTGTGAGCTTCTCCATTAGGGCCACCGTCCCTGTCACTTCTCAAATGCCAACTTATAGTCTACATTGAATTCAGTGCCATAGGGAGATTCGTGTCAGGGGAGGGCAGCTTCATTTAAAATTAGCCACAGGGGGAGGGATCACATGAGAAGAGCAATATCCTACACCACCTACCTCCTTCCCAACCTACCAAGGGAGACACCCACCCTACATTTCCTGAGGCTCCAGAGGGGTTAATTCAGTGGTTCTCAAACTTTTGTACTGGTGACCCCTTTCACATAGCAGACCTGTGAGTGTGACCCCCCCTTATAAATTAAAAACACTTTTTTATATATTTAACACTGTTATAAATGCTGGAGGCAAAGCAGGGTTTGAAGTGGAGGCTGACAGCTCATGACCCCCAGTAATAACCTCATGACCCCCTTAGGGGTCCCGACCCCCACTTTGAGAACCCCTGGGTTAATTTAATTTTAGCACCCTGTGTCCATTCACATGCATGTGCTATTTTGAGCATTTCAGTTTTCACAATATAGGCTCATCCCAGATTTGGAACAAGCTCAAATGCTCAGTTCGTGGAGTATGTACACAAGATATACTAAAGACAAACGCACAGTAACCGTCTCCAGTTTGTGAGGGACCACATGGAGTCAGTCTCTAGGAAACAGATAAATACATGGAGATTAAATCCATTAATGGCTATTAGCCAGGATGGGTAAGAATGGTGTCCCTAGCCTCTGTTCGTCAGGGGATGGAGATGGATGGCAGGAGAGAGATCACTTGATCATTGCCTGTTAGGTTCACTCCCTCTGGGGCACTTGGCATTGGCCGTTGTCAGTAGACAGAATACTGGGCTGGATGGACCTTTGGTTTGACCCAGTATGGCTGTTCTTATATTCTAACCTAAATGAACCCAAAGTTATGGAGACAGATATGAGTCAAGGAAGCCAGCAGAGTATCAGAAACCTGGAAAAATCTCTCGCTGGATGGGCTTCAGGCATTTGGTCACAAGCTGAGGTGGTTCAAAAAGTTTTGGATTTTTTTTAAGCAGAATTTTTTAATTGTTTCTTTAAACAATCAAACACAGCAAGCAGCAGATATTTGGCCACACACTTCTGAAACCCCAAACCATGTTCAGGTTTTGGCAGACTAATTTCAGCTTTTCAATTAAAAAAACCACAACAAATTTTGAAGGAAAGCAGACATTGTCCATGATTTTTTTCTGCTTTTTAAAAAAACCCTAGTTTTCGATCCAGAAACAGTTTTGACGGCACATATTTGTCCAATCCTTTTAATGTGCTTTAGTGCCTTTTAGCACTAGCTGATGCTGAGAACCAGTGATACCTTGTAAAGAAGTTTTCTCAAAACTGGGTTTGTGCCGAGATGAAGAAGGTTTATTTTTCCCAGGGCCGCCTGTGGGGGGGGAGCAAGTGCGGCAATTTGCGCCGGGCCCCGCAGCCCCCCTCCCCACGAGAATATAGTATTGCAATTTTTTATGGAAGGGGCCCCTGAAATTGCTTTGCCCCAGCCCCCCTGAATTCTCTGGGCGGCTCTGGTCCTAGCTCTCAGCCCCCCCTGCTCTAATCTCTAGACCCCACTTCTCTCCCAAAGCTGAGGAGAGAACCCAGGAGTTCTGGCTCTCAGCTCCCTTCCTCTAACCACTAGATCAGAAAAAAATAAACACCTAAAACTGAATACAGGGCGATGTCAAATACTTCCCAGCAAATGGTTAAAACCATTGTTAATATACTAGATTCGGATATTTCTTTATGGCTTTGAGGCAAGAAAATTCATCGAGTCTTGCTTTTTCCAGATTGAAATACCAAGGGTAAGGGACAAATGTTCAGAAATGGAGACCCAAAATCTATGGGGAAAAACATACAATTTGTGTTCCCAATTTCCACAATTGTGAGCGCAGTTTGTCATTTGATTGGCCATAAATGCACAGAATTTGCAAATTTTAAGGCTGGCTGAGCTCTCAGACAACTACTGGAGAAGGTTTTGTTCTGCTAGGTTTGGGGGGAAAAAAAGGACTTTTAAAACATTTATTTTCTGCTAATTTTTTTTCCTTCTGGTTGCTTCTGTCCTTTTTTAAAACAAATTTCAAAATAGAAAAAGTTCATTTTTGAAACATTTTTTGGGGGCAGGAAAATCCAAAATAAGCAATGGCAGGACGCTCCCCAATGACAAACAAACAAAATCACCAACATGATTTTTTTTGTTTGTTTCAAAAAATGTAACATTTTGGAGAAAAATCCCAACATTTTTGCGAAAAACTTTCCTTTTTCTTCCCCAGAAACTGTCCCCAGTTTACACTTTGTGCCTAATTGACTTAAGTTAAATCAGTGTCTACACCGCAAAGCCTGTCAGTCTAGCTTGTCCGGCAGGGTTCTCTCGTGTAGACGCAGGTTACGCTGACACCAGGAGCTTTCCGGACCGGACAGCACAGCAAACGCCACCTCCCGAAAAGATGTTAGTGAACCCGCCAGCTGCGCTCCTCTGTCGACACCCCCATGTCTACATTGGGGGTTTTACCAGCACAGCCATGGCGCTGGGGGGAGGGTGTTTTCACACCCTGATCAACACAGTAATACCCAGAGAAGTTTTAAGCATAGATCAAGCTTCACACCAGTTACTCCTAAGCCAGAACAAAGAGCATCCACACAGGGGTTGCAATGGTTTTACTTCACCACGTAAAAAACAATTTAGGTCTTGTCTACACTAGGAAGTTGAACTGCTTTAGCTCATCCCATCTAGCTATCCCCCTGCAGTGTGGAGGCAGCTATGTTGGCTCCTGTACCACTCTAGCTATTCCCACAGGGGAAGGGGAATAAGCTAGACTAGTATAAGGCCCATTTACACCAGTATAACTGTTTGCACAGAGGGGGCTGTGCTGGTTTCCCTGTATTGGTGAAAATGGCACAGCCCGTTTTTTCTCCTGCTGGTTGCCATGGGCCGGGGTGTTTTCACTTATAACCCATGTGGCCGCGCAGGGTTCTCGTGAGAATCACACCAGGTCACGTGCCGGAGAAGGGACGGAGGGATGTGTGGCTTGCCAGCAGGGCGGGTAAGGAGTGGTTACAGGGGTGGGAGGATGGGGGTCCAAGGCCTGGGGGTGCCTGAGAGAGGAAGAAGAGGGTCAGGCTGGTAGGGGTGAGGGGCAATGGCTGGGTTTGTTTGCTTTTTTTTGCCTCTCGGATGTGGCGACCCTACCTAACTAGCATTGTTAGCCCAGTACGATGCTCAAGCGTAGACGGAAACCCATGTGCTCGCTGTAGCCCAGCTCTGGGCCTGGGACTTCGGCTTTTGACATCATGGCCCTAATAGTCAATTGCTGCTGCCTCGGCGTCTGCCAGGGCTCTGAGGCTGCAACCGCCCGACTTTAACTTCTCAATGAGGCCCTGGAGTTCTCCCGCGGCCAGGAATCTCGTGCCAGCCTCGCCTCCCAGGCTCATTGTGGGTAGCATGTGCTGAACGACCTCTCCGAGGCTGTTGGCCAGCTCCTCATAGATCAGCAGGTCCTCGGTGAGCCTCTTAGCCACGCAGACCTTCCCTGCTAGCCCGTTCATGAAGGTAACACATTTCCTCAGCCCGTCCTGCAGGGTGACGATCTCCTCCTGTAACACGGCCAATGCCCGTTGCTCTGCATCGATCTGAGCCAGTCGTGGCTCGTTGGCCGCGATCTCGGCCTCCACCTGCCGCTCCTGCTCTTCATACCTGCAGACTTCTGCTGAGTACCTGGACGCTTCGTTTGTGTGTCGATTAACAGCATCTTGGGCCTCATGTGCGGCTTTTTCAGCAGCATCTAAAGCTACCTGCCCACAGCCGACCAAGACGGAGCCTGGTGAAACCGAATATAATTAGTTGTGGGATACTGATTATTACTGGTATTAAACTATTGCTTGGAGGCCCTGACAGAGACCCCATCACGCCAGGCCCTGCACACATGGCCTTCCCCCCGCCACCGACAGAGATCGGGTCTGCCCATCACGCCAGGCCCTGCACAGACCCCTCCCGACCAAGTCTGGAGCCCTGTCCGTTTGGGCTGCGTAGATTACGCCCCCCCCAACAATGCTCAGGACCCCTATCATGCCAGGTGCTGCATGGATCCCCCAACAAGATCGGGGCCCAGCGCTGCATATGGGGGGGGCCCTTCCCTTGGGGCGGGGGGTTGCAGACCCCTCCAACAGCCTGTGGGGAGGCAGACATTAACCCAGGACTCACCCCCCAGCCACTTGCAATCCCAGGGCCCCTCCCAGCAGCCCCAGCCCGGGGCCTCCTTCCCTTTGGGCTCTGCTGCTCCTCACACATGGCCTGGGCTCGTGCCCTCTCCAGTGACCCACAAAGCCCCTTCCCCGCTCACACCTCCAGAGGAGGGGGCAGCATGGCCAGGTATCCAGCCAGAGCCCAGAGGGGCATCTCCTGTGTGCTCCCCCTGTCAGGGCACCAGGGCACAGCGGCTTCCACAGCCTGGCTGCTGCTCTGGGCAGTGGAGGGCGCCACACCCAGACCCCGAATGGGATCAAGGCCCCGTTGGGCCAGTGCTGCCCAGATGCCAGGCCAAGGCGCTGATGGGCTAAACAGGAATAAATGGCCTGGGATTTGAGAGGACCAGCATAGGCGGCAGGTTTGTATAATTTTTGGTGGGGCCCAAAATGGTGGTGCGCTCCCGCCCTGTAAGCCGATATAAAATGAAGCTACAACGCGTCAGCGCCACAAGATTACAAGGGTCAATTAAAAGTGGAAAGTCAGAAGCAGCACTTGCCTACTTCAATATACAGTATTATATTTTGTTGCACCTGTTGTGATGAAGTGGGAATGTTCTTAATATTTTCTCTGAATACTGTGTGGGTGCCTCAGTTTCCCCTGCAAGATGCCAACTGAAGGTGTTGGGGACAAAGAGATCAGGTGGCCTCCTTGTCCGGAAGAGACACAGAAGCCAGAGGAGGGAGTGTCAGTTTGGAGCTAGCTGGGGAAATGGGGAGAGACCCAGAACTTGGTTCTGGGCTCCCCACCCCGCAAGATGGACCTGACAGAGGGGTTCTGTTTTCTGTACCAACAAGCTCTGTTTAAACTGTGTTCCTGTCATCTAATAAACCTTCTGTTTTACAGTCTGGCTGAGAGTCACATCTGACTGCGGAGTTGGGGTGCAGGGACCTCTGGCTGCCCCAGGACCCCGCCTGGGCAGACTCACTGCGGAAAGCGCATGGTGTGGAAGGGCTGAATGCTCTGAGGTCAGACCCAGGAAGGTGTAAGCTTCTTGCCCTGGAGACAGTCTGCTCAGAGAGGAGGCTCCCCCAGAGTCCTAACTGGCTTTGAAGGAGTGGTTCCAGAGCATCCCAGCATCCCCTTCCACACCATGCACTTCCCAGAAGTCCGCACAGGCACTAACACTCCCTCCTCTGGCCTTTGTCAAGAAGGCTAACAGCATTTTGGGCTGTATAAGTAGGGGCATTGCCAGCAGATCGAGGGACATGATCATTCTCCTCTATTCAACATTGGTGAGGCCTCATCTAGAGTACTACGTGCAGTTTTGGGCCCCACATTGCAAGAAGGATGTGGAAAATTGGAAAATCCAGCGGAGGGCAACAAAAATGATTAGGGGGCTGGAGCACATGACTTCTGAGGAGAGGCTGAGGGAACTGGGATGGTTTAGTCTGCAGAAGAGAAGAATGAGGGAGGATTTGATAGCTGCTTTCAACTACCTGATAGGTGGTTCCAAAGAGGATGGATCTAGACTGTTCTCAGTGGTAGCAGAGGACAGAACAAGGAGTAATGGTCTCAAGTTGCAGTGGGGGAGGTTTAGGTTGGATATTAAGAAAAACTTTTTCACTAGGAGGGTGGTGAAGCACTGGAATGGGTTACCTAGGGAGGTGGTGGAATCTCCATCCTTAGAGGTTTTTAAGGCCCGGCTTGACAAAGCCCTGGCTGGGATGATTTAGTTGGGAATTGGTCCTGCTTTCAGCAGGGGGTTGGACTAGATGACCTCCTGAGGCCCCTTCCAACCCTGATATTCTATGATACTCTAAACTGACCACCAAATTTAAGTTGCGTGTTTTTCCGGTCAGGTGAGGACTCTGGGGCAGGGCTGGGGATAAGGAACTTGGGGTGCAGACAGGCTGCCCCAGGGCTAGGGCCAAAGAGGACTCCCCTCCACCCTCCCTGGCAGCAGCAAGCTCCAGGGGAGGGACCCCTCCTCTGCCCCCCAGTCACTGCACATGCTCCTAGGTCCCTCTCAGGTCCAGAAAGCCCACTCGGCTCCCCTATGGTGGGTACCGAGGGGGGAGGTTGCCATCACGTATGGCCTCCCCTGCTGCCACCCCTCACCATAGCCTCACTGGGGATGGGGCTGCCCCTTGCCCAGCATGGTGCAGGAGTGGGGACTGCAGGGTGGTAGCTGGGGAGGGGCACAGTATCACAAAATTCACCCAAGCCCCAGCTGCACAGGGCTAGGAAGCTCCCCTCCCCAGTGGTGTAGCCAGGTTCTAACATCAGGGGGAGCGAACACGTAAAAAAAAGATGCCAGCCAACATATCCAATTACTAATCAGGTAGTTCTATAACAGGCTATAACAGGCTGCCCTGGACCCCATCACCCCCTGAAGCACAAGGTAGGGGTAGGCACCACCATGTTGTGCAACAAACACTTGACAAAATTACTGGACTTAGTGATGGACAATGCGGGCAGGTGGGTATTATGTCATTCAGTCATTCAACCCATAAAATTGCACACATTTTGCCTCAGTGAAATTAAATATCCAGAGAATTACTGGGCCTGTGATGATGATGACCAGGGCTTGCTCACCTGTGGCTCGGGCTCCCCCTCCCTGTGCTGTGGAGGCACAGCCAGGCAAGTCTGCATCTGCAGGCAGGCACCCTGCCTCATGTGCAGCTCCCGTGGGCCCTGATAGCCACTAGACCGGGAGCCTCCCGGCCAATGGAATGGGCTGGGCTGGGGGGCGGAAGGCAAAGGGGGAGATTGTAGGGAGCTTTGGAGGAGGGGAGGCAGTGGGCTGGCACAAAGGGGAGGGCTCTCTGGAGAGGAGTGACAGGGGCACAGGCCAGGGGTCATTGGGAGTCTCTCGAGGGGGCAGAGGGTTTTTATACCAGCCCCGGGGTGCCCATTGCTGCTCCTTTCCCCGCCCACGGCTCCATCTGTCTGTCCCCACAACCCCCCAGCTGTGTCCGTCTGTCTGTCCTCACAACTCCCCTGGCTGTGTCCTGGTGTGTGTCTGTCCCACAACCCCCTGGCTGTGTCCTTGTGTCTGTCTGTCCCACAACCCCCAGCTGTGTCTGGCTGGCTGCCCCCACCACCCCTGGCTCTGTCTGTCTGTCCCACAACCACCCAGCTGTGTCTGTTTGTCCCCACCAATGCGCCCCCCCCCCGACTGTGTCTTTGTGTCTGTCTGTCCCCACCACCCCCGGCTGTGTGTGTCTGTGCCACAACCCCAGCTGTGTCTGTCTGGCTGCCCCCACCACCCCTGGCTGTGTCTGTCTGTCCCCCCCGCTGTGTGTGTCTGTCCCACAACCCCCTGGTTGTGTCCTGGTGTCTGTCTGTCCCACAACCCCCCGGCTGTGTCTGGCTGGCTGCCCCCACCACCCCCCGGCTGTGTCTGGCTGGCTGCCCCCACCACCCCCAGCTGTGTCTGTCTGTCCCGCTGTGTGTGTCTGTCCCACAACGCCCTGGCTGTGTCTGGCTGGCTGCCCCCACCACCCCCAGCTGTGTCTGTCTGTCCCCCCCCCCCCGCTGTGTGTGTCTGTCCCACAACCCCCTGGCTGTGTCTGTTTGTCCCCACCAACCCCCCTCCCCGGCTGTGTCTGTGTGTCTGGCTGCCCCCACAGCTCACCGGCTGAGTCTGTCTGACAGGGACAGACGCTGCTGCTGCTCTGCTCAGGGCTCAGACGCCGGTGGCTCGCTCCCCCTCCCTGCTGTGAGGCGTGGCCAGGCAGCTCAGGCACCGCCCCCCGGCAACTCCCATTGGCTGGGGTTCCCGGCCAATGGGCTGTGAGCCCAGTTGCTGTTGGGGCCTCTCCCGGGAGCTGCCGCTGCGGTGAGAGCGCCCGGCATTGCGACGCGGGGACTCCCAAAGCACAGGGCCTAGGGCCCAAACATTGGTGGAGCTGGGTCCACCTTTAGGATTATTGGTGGGGCCTGGGCTCCATGGGCCCATAGAACTTGCCGCCTATGTCCCTACTCCCCTCCCAGAGCCAGGGATAGAACCCAGGACTCCTGGCTCCCAGCCCCCCGCTGCTCTAACCACTAGACTCCACTTCTTCTTGGTGCCCCTACAAGCGCTGTGCCATCGGCTGGTTCCCATCCCCAAGGTGGGGTGGGGCTGGACAGGACTCACCCGTCATTCTCTGACCCAGCGGCCTTGGGCTGCTCGTCTCTCTGCAGTCGAGCCAGGGCCACTTTACGAGACACCAGCCCTGCAACGGCACAAATGTAGAGCTATGGCCCAGAGATGCAGCCACCTCTGGGGTGGGGTGGCGGGGAACAGCCCCACAGGGATGCCGTATGGGGACGGCTTGCCTGGTGCAGAGATGCAGCCACCTCTGGGGTGGGGCAGCTGGGAACATCCCCACAGGGATGCTGCAGGGGATGGCCCATCTGGCGCTGAAATGCAGCCAGCTCTGGGGCAGGGTGGCTGGCAACAGCCGCACAGTAACTCCGCTCAAAAGTTTGGGACAGGAAGTGAAGGGGGATCATGTACTCCGTTGAGACCCACAGAAGATATGATCCGGGACACTGGGCTGGATGGGCCCATAGGTCTGCCCTGGGGCAGGCAGGATACCGGGGTAGATGGGCCCCGTCGGTCGGATTCAGTGCTCCGGTTCGTCCCTCTCACCTTGGATGGTGTCAACTCTCTTGGCGGCGAAGGTGACTTGGTTTCCCAGCCCCGCCAGGTTCAATGCAGCTGCCTTCAACTCCGCCTCCTGCCCCCCAACCTGCTGGTGGAGCCTGGGGTCAGGACGAGACTGAGGGTCAGAGGGCATGACCTCCACACCCCGACCACACACCTCACGTCCCACACGTTGGGCCTGTGACCCCAGAACTGGAGGATGAGGGGACAGACAGGGTCGTGACCTCAATCACGCCAGCCCCAGGGGCTGATGGTCCACAGATGCCAAAACACTGCAGCAAAGGATTCTGGGTAGCGGGGGTGTGGCGGGAGCCGCTGATTATAAGTTCATGCTAATGGAGGGACAAGATCAGAGCCAGAGATCCTGGGTGGGGCCAGATCGGAGCCGGCGCCCCCTAGAGAGGAAAGGGCTCTAGTCCCCAGGGCCCCCGTGTTTGTCTGTAGAGCGCCCCCGAGAGGTACCTGCTCACGATCTCCACAAGACCCCACAAGGAGCCCTCGGCTGCTTCCGCCCGGCGCTGGAGACGCTGCCCTGAGTCCTCCTGGTGAGACAGCTCGGCCCGGAGCCTCTGTAAGGGAGCAGAGTGCCCGTGTCAGTGCCAGTTCCAGCCAGTGCCCGCCCCGGGTGCCATCCCTTGCCCCCTCTGAGCCAGCCAGTGCCTGTCCCGGGGCTGGATGGGAAGTGGTGCCCCCTAGAGGGGACAGGCCCCTGCCCCATTCCCCGCCCCCCTGAGCCAGCCAGTGCCTGCCCTGGGGCCGGATGGCAGCCAGTGCCCCCGAGAGGGGAAAGGCCCCATGCCCCATTCCCCACCCCCTTGAGCCAGGATCAAAACTTGTTGTTCACTCGTTCCATATCGGCCTCAGCTGTCTTGTCCTGAAGACTGTGAAGCAGCAGCGCCACCTTCTGGTCCCTCGACTCCACTTCGCCCTGCAGCTCTGAGACCTAGACAGAGAGTGGGGGATAGAGCTACTCCGGGGCGGATTCTACGCATTCGCGGACGTGCCCAATCCCTCGGTCTCGCACAATTGTGTAGTTTCCCGCATAACAAACGTTTTGCCTAAGAAGTGCTGCGGTTCTGCCTTTTGCCCACCAGAGGGCGCTGTGGCACCAGAACAGCCGGCTGCTTTCCTGGGACTTTGGAAGTGGAAGGCAGCTGGGCGAAAGTGCCCATGAAATGGTTGAGTTCATGATTGTAAGGAACGGTAGGAGGGAGAACAGCACAATACAGACAATGGATTTCAAGATGGCAGATTTCGGCAAACTCAGGGAGTTGGTATGTAAGATCCCACGGGAAGCAAGTCTAAGGGGAAAAACAATTGAAGACAGTTGGCAGTTTTTTCAAAGACGGGAGGTCTGGCAAGAGACCCCCCTGGCTTACCCAGGAGACCTTCAATGATCTCAAACTCTGAAAAGAGTCCTACAAAAAGTGGAAATTCGGTCAAATTACAAAGGCTGAATATAAACAAATAGCACACATCTGTTGGGACAAAATTAGAAAGGCCGAGGCACAAAACGAGATCAAACTAGCTGGAGACATAAAGGGTAACAAGAAAACATTCCAGAAATATATTAGAAGCAAGAGGAGACCAAGGACAGCGCAGGCCCGTTACTCAGTGAAGGGGGAAAGACGACAGCAGAAAATGTGGAAATGGCCGAGGTGTCCTATGACATCTTTGTTTCGGTTTTCACTGAGAAGGTTGGTGGTGATTGGACACTAACATAGTGAATGTCAGTGAAAACAGGGTAGGATCAGGGGCTAAAATAGGGAAAGAACAAGTTAAAAATTACTTAGAGAAATTAGATGCCTTCAAGTCACCAGGGCCTGATGAAATGCCTCCTACTCCAGGAGCTGACTGAGGAGATATCTGAGCCATTAGCGATTATCTTCGACAAGTCATGGAAGACAAGAGAGATTCCAGAAGACTGGAAAAGGGCAAATCTAGTGCCCATCTATGAAAAGAGAAGTAAGGACAACCCAGGAATTACAGCTTAACTCTGTACCTGGAAAGATAATGGAGCAACTAACTAAGCAACCAATTTGCAAACACCTAGAAGATAGTAAGGTGATAAGTCACAGTCAGCCTGGGTTTGTCAAGAACAAATCGTGTCAAACCAACCTGATGGCTTGTTACCCTGTCAAAGAAAGTTTGTGGATGGGGGGAAGTGGTAGACAGGGAATATCATTAGTAAGGCTTTTGATACGGTCTCGCAGGACCTTCTCATACACAAACTACAGAAATGCAACCTAGATGGAGCTACTAATAATGTGGGTGCAGAACTGGTTGGAAAACTGCTCCCAGAGAGGAGTTTACAGTGGTTCAGTCAGGCTGGAAGGGCATCACGAGTGGGGTCTGCAGGGATCAGCTCTGGGTCCGGTTCTGTTCAATGTCTTCATCAACGATTTAGATCATGGCATAGAGAGCGCCCTTATCAAGTTTGCAGATGATACCAAGCTGGGAGAGGTTGGAGGACAGGATAAGAATTCAAAATGGTCTGGACAAACTGGAAAAATAGTCTGAGGAAAATAGGATGAAGTTTAATAAGGACAAATGCAAAGTGCTCCACGTAGGAAGGAACAATCAGTTGCATGCATACAAAGACTGTCAGGAAGGAGAACTGCGGAAAGGGATCTGGGGGTCATAGTGGATCACATGCTAAATATGAGTCAACAGTGTAACACTATTGCAAAAAAAGCAAACATCCTTCTGGGATGTATTAGCAGGAGTGTTGTAAGCAAGACACGAGAAGTAAGTCCTCCGCTTTACTCTGCGCTGATCAGTCCTCAGCTGGAGTATCTGTGTCCAGTTCTGGGCATCACATTTCAGGAAGGATGTGGACAAATTGCAGAACGTCCAGAGAAGAGCAACAAAAATGACGAAAGGTCTAGAAAACATGAGCTATGAGGGAAGATTGAAAACACTGGGTGTGTTTAGTCTGGAGAAGAGAAGCCTGAGAAGGGACATGAGAACAGTTTTCAAGTATGTAAAAGGTTGTTGCAAGGAGGAGGGAGAAGAATTGTTCTTCTTAACCTCTGATGACAGGACAAGAAGCAATGGGCTTAAATTGCAGCAAGGGAGGTTTAGGTTGGACGTTAGGAAAAACTGTCAGGGTGGTGAAGCACTGGACTAAATTGCCGAGGGAGGTTGTGGAATCTCCATCATTGGGGACTGTTAAGAGCAGGTTGGACAAACACCTGCCAGGGATGGTCTAGATGCTGCTTGGTCCTGGCCTGAGGGCAGGGACGGGACTAGGTGACTTCTCAAGGTCCCGTCCACTCCTGATTCTACGCTGCGTCCTAGCGCCACTGCGCCCTCTGGTGGGCAAAAGTCAGAACTGCAGCACTTCTTAGGCAAAATGTATTTTATGTGGGAAAATACAAAATTCGATGCCCAGTTCTGCAGAACCCCCCGGGGAGAGTTCACCACAGCACCCTGCCCGCGGAGCCAGGTCAGGACAGAGCGGGGCACACGGGGCTACTGGGGGGGTGTCGCACACTGGGGTTCAGAATGGCTAGTGGGGGGAACAGACTGGGGCATGGGGTGACAGTGTTGAGCCTGGGAGCTGCAGAGACCCATGGGGCTGCGGGGTGCAGGGACATAAGGCAGATGATCATGTGCCTGATTGAACGGGAGAGGCTTGGGGTCAGCCAGGGTCTGCATGGGGGAGAGTTCCCAACACCCTAACAATCCTGCCCCCCCCAAAGAAAAACCTCCCACCCACACCCAACACCCTCCAGGCTCCTTCCCTCTCCCTCAGCTCCTCCGTTACCCCTGACTCCCCCAGGCCTTTGCCCTGCTTCCGACGGGTGCAGGACATACAGCTCTGTAGTGTCATTTAGATGAATTACACAAAGTTGCGTAGTAATACGCCTCGTAAGGAAACCACTTGTCAAAAAATATTACCAGCATCGTTTTTTGTTGGGTCTGTATTGTTACCGACATACTCGCTGACAGATCGTTTGAAATAAATCACCAAAATAACTGTAACTGGCATGATTCTATTGTGTTATTTTGACAAATCAAATATGCAGAAGTTTGGCGAGTTTTCAAATATTGTGTGCAGAATTTTAATTTTTTTGGCACAGAATTCCCCCAGCATAGAACCCAGGAGTCCGGGCTCCCAGCCCCCTGCTCCCAGCACTAGACCCCGCTCCCCTCCAGCAGGCCCTCACCTTCCTCTGGAGCAGGTTGGTGGCGTCCGCGTGGCCGAGCTCCTGGGATCTGAGCTGCACCATGAGGGCAAAGACCTTCTCCCGCCAGCGGCTCAGCAGGGACTGGCTCTTCTGGGCCGGCTCGGGCTGCAGGGGGTCACAGGGCTGGAGGGAGACACATGAGGATGGGGGCTTCCTGCCTCCAGGGGGCACCATCCTGCGGCCGTTCCTACCTGAGCTGCTCCAGCAGGCTCTGGTGCTCCCGTCCCCTCGCCTCCAGCTCCTGCTCCAGCTGCAGGGCCCGCTGCCGCAGGGAGCCGACTTCAGCCCCATGGGCCTGGCAGAGACGGGAGAGCTGGGGGGAGAGAGGGGACCTGGGTGGGAAGAGAACCCAGGAGTCCTGACTCCCAGTCCCCCCTGCTCTAACCCACCAAACCCCACTCCCCGCCCAGAGCCAGGGATAGGACCCAGGAGTCCTGGCTCCCAGCCCCCCCTGCTCTAACCCACCAGACCCCACTCCCCTCCCAGAGCTGGGATAGAACCCAGGAGTCCTGGCTCCCGGCCCCCACTCACCTCAGCCTGGTGCTCTGCCAGCACCCCCTGCAGACGCTCTGTCGCCCTCTGGGTCTGAGCCTTCCCTTCCTCCAGCGCCGCCTGCAGCTCCCCCCGAGCGACCGCCAGCTCCTGCTGGTGCTGCTCAAAGGCCACCTCCAGCTCCGCCCTCAAGGCGTCGGCTTCTGCTTGGCCACGCCTCCTCTGCTCCTCTAGCTCCGCCCTCAGGGCATTAGTTTCTGCTTGGCCACACCTCCTCAGCTCTTCCAACTCCGCCTTCAGGGCAGTAACTTCTGCCTGGCCATGCCTCTTCTGCTCCTCTAGCTCCGCCCTCAGGGCTTCACCCACAGCCTGGCTCCTCCCCCTCAGCTGCTCCAGCTCCCCCTGCAGGCAGGCCACGGTGCTCTCCCTGGCGGCCACCGTGGCCTCCTGCTGGAGGGCAGCAGCTCGGAGCCCAGCTAGCTCCGCCCCCTGCTGTCCACTTGTGCAGCTCATCTCTGAGGCGCTGGTTCTCCTGCCTCAGCTCCTTGAGCTCCTGGGGCTGCCAACAGGGCGGCCTGGCCCTCCAGGACACCGCTCCAGAAGCAGCCAGGGGCGGCGCCGACCGGCTCTGGAAATGGGAGGGAGGGATCAGCCCCCTAGGACCTATGGGAGAAATGACAAGGAATGGGACCCAGGTGTCCAGGATGGTAATGCATGGGGCTCATCTCTAGGGTGCTGGAGATGGGGAATGGGACCCAGGCGTCCGGGATGGCAATGCATGGGACTCATCCTCAGGGTGCTGGAGATGGGGAATGGGACCCAGGCGTCTGGGATAGCAATGCATGGGGCTCATCCCTAGGGTGCTGGAGATGGGGAATGGGACCCAGGCACCCAGTATGGCAATGCATGGGGCTCATCCCTAGGGTGCTGGGGATGGGGAATGGGACCCAGGCATCCGGGATGGCAATGCATGAGGCTCATCCCTAGGGTGCTGGAGATGGGGAATGGGACCCAGGCACCCAGTATGGCAATGCATGGGGCTCATCCCTAGGGTGCTGGAGATGAGGAATGGGACCCAGGCATCCGGGATGGCAATGCATGGGGCTCATCCCTAGGGTGCTGGGGATGGGGAATGGGACCCAGGCATCCGGGATGGCAATGCATAGGGCTCATCCCTAGGGTGCTGGAGATGGGGAATGGGACCCAGGCATCCGGGATGGCAATACATGGGGCTCGCCCCTATGGGGAGGAAGACCGGGATGGGGAATGGGACCCAGGTGTCCGGGATGGCAATGCATGGGGCTTGTCCCTAAGGTGCTGGAGATGGGGAATGGGACCCAGGCATCTGGGACGGCAGCGCGTGGTGCTGAGCTGAGGGGACTCTCAGAGCTGTGGATGTTACCAGCAGGTCTGGGGGCTCCGAAGGCGGCCGGTGGGTCCAGGTGACCTCTGGACTCTTCCCTCTTGTCCATTGTCCCGGGGGCGGCCGGACGACTCCCCGTCCCTAGAGGGGAACAGACGGGCTCGTCTCTCTGCCCCGGCCACGTGCCCACCAGGCGGCTGCCGCAGCCTGGGGATTTATGATCGACCCGCTGATAACATCCCGAGCTGCTCCTTCCCCCATTCCCGTCCCACACTCGGCCCCCACAGCCCCCCCCCCCGGTGCGGGGCACGCCGGGAGTCTGGTCCCCCCCCGCGCGGGGCACCCCGGGAGTCTGGTTCCCCCCCACACGCGCGGGGCACGCCGGGAGTCTGGTTCCCCCCCACACGCGCGGGGCACGCCGGGAGTCTGGTTCTCCCCCCCCGCGCGGGGCACGCCGGGAGTCTGGCTCCCCCCCCCGCGCGGGGCACGCCGGGAGTCTGGTCCCGGGTGCCCACCTGTCCGCACCCGGCACACTCCAGCTCCCCCCGCCGGGCTGCGGGGAAACCTCGCGAGACCAACAGCCTCCCCTCGCGCCACGGGCCCGCGGAAACCCGAACTAGCCAATCAGCGGGCAGAGGGGCGGGGTCATAGCGAGGCACGTCCCTTTCCCCTAACTAACCAATCCGCGCCGAGGGGAGGAGTCAGCGGGGGAATATACGCCCTCAGGCAGGAGTGACCAATCAACGGGGAGAACGGGAGCCAGCGTCTCCGCCCCCAGGCAGTGCTGACCAATCACAGCTGTAGGGGGCCAGGGCGGGGAGGATTAAGGGGCGCTGGAGGCCGGGCTCCGGGATCCTTCCCGCGAGCCTGGGAGCGCCTGTATGTGCTGATAAGCAACGCTAGTGCTTAGCTGCATTGACCCATTGGGTTTGTCTACATGGAGACCCGCTCCGGATTCATTAAACCAGATTAATCCTCTATGTGGATGCCCTTAATGCAGAGGGAATGGTTTGTTCCGGTTTAGTTTAATTCTATGTTAATTTCCGCTCAGAGTTAAACTAAAATGGAATAGGGTAAGGATGTCCACATGGGTGGGTGGGTGGGGGGTTAATCTGGGTTAACTAATCCAGTTTCAGCAGAGAATCCGACATGCAACGCAGTCCCTGGAGGTGCTGAGCTGTATCCAAAGCAGATGAAACACCACATGGAGGAGCCCTTCGACCAGTACAAGGACGAGTGGATTTCTAGCTGCGCTGCATTTCTGCTGCGATTCTTTCCTGCTGTTCTCTCTGTGGGGCCGACTCAGTAAAGCTCTGCTTGCAGTGAACCCAGGCGTCCGGTGATTCTTCCCCCTGCACCTCAGCTGGGTCAAAACTGTCACAGCCCCTCTGCAGACCCACCAGCCGGCCGGGCTCGGGGCGAGGCCAGTAGCCAGCGCCTGGATTCACTCCTGTTAGCTTGTGACGCCCGCTGGTGTCTAAACCATCCCCTCTGGTTGCTCCTCCCTTAAACCTCATCCCTCAGGGGGCTCATGGCCCACGGAGACCCAGCTTCAAACCCTCCCCTGGCCCAGATCCAGACCCCTGAGGGGTTCGTCCTTGTAGGCTGGAGGCCTGTGTGTCTCCCCGCCAGAGCAGGGGCAGCCTGGATGGGGCACAGTGTCCCCCTCCTGTTGCACACCCAGCCCCCTTTCCACAGCCCACTCAATCCTTGGCTGCTCTGGGGGGGCTGCCAGCCGAGGGGCCCGGTTCTGGTCAGTGCCCTCGGCTGGTAGAGTTTGAGTCGTACGGGTGCTGCCTTCCATGGAGCCAGCCCAGCCCCACTTCACATGGGAGACAACCAGTGACCAGACCCAGCAGCACCAACCTGGGCTGGATGGGAGCCGGTGCCCCCCAGAGGGGAAAGGCCCCTGCCCCATTCCCTGCCCCCCTGAGCCAGCCAGTCCCTGCCCTGGGGCCGGATGGGAGCCGGCGCCCCGAGGGGACAGGCCCCATGTCCCATTCTCTAAAACCAGTAAAAGCCCAGACGCACAACAGAACTCTCTACACATGTAACACAAAGCCAGACGGTCTAGATGGTGCTTGGTCCTGTCATGATTCTGTGCTTCTGATTTGTTTTCTCCTGCCTGTTACCCCGGCCTCTGGCCCTGCAGCCGGCAGGAAGCTCAGACACACGCTGGAGCATCTTGCCTAGCTGCAGCCGACCTCTCTTCTGGGCAGATCCCGCTCTGCGGGGCCACCTCTGCCTCGGGCTCCTAGCTCATCGTGGCAGGAGAGATCCCAGCGCCCGCTCACGGGAATAAGAGAAATTAAAGTTCCCACTGTATAGACAGAACTGCCCGAAGGTCAGGGGGCTCCGTTATTGTCATTAAAGCAGCTTTTATTTTGCAGTAAAAAGAGTTTAACTCATTAACAGCCGTGCACTAGTGCATGGGACACAAACCCGCATCACAGCAGGAAAATGTGGGGGGGGGCGGCAGGAGAGGAGCAGGATGTTTATTATCACAGGAAGGAAACAGCCTTAGGAAAAGCCCCCCCGCCGAACTTGAACTTTCCAACTTCTTCGCATAGCAGGCCCGAGTTCCCAGGCTTAGCACTGTGCTGAGTGCCAGTTCCTTTGGGCATTAGCAGGACACCCCCCCAGGTGCAGATCTACACAGGGGACGGGGCTCGTTCATCCAGCCGGGCTGCAGAGATGGAGGGTGCCAGAGTGTGGCTGGGCTCCGGCAGCTGCTGTCAAACTGCCCCCTGGGGCTCTGGCCCCACAACGACGCCAGGTCAAGAGTGCCCGGCCTACGAGTTAAACCTGGCAGGCAATGGGTGTAAACTGCTGCCCCCACCAACTGCCCCGGGATCAGAGAGCCAAGCTCGGTTGTTTCCGTCTTGGGCATCATGACTAATAAGAACGGTTCTGCAGAGCAAATCTTGTCCTCGCTGATCCCCATGCAGCCCACATCCCCTCCCTATCCCACCTCCAGTAACCTCTGCCCCACCCCCCGACGGCCCCCATGTAGCCCCCATCCTGGCAACTCTTGTCCCTGCTCCCAGTGACCCCCTCACTCTAACCCACTGGACCCCACTCCTACAGCTGGGGATGGAACCCAGGAGTCCTGGCTCCCAGTCTCCCCTGCTCTAACCCACTAGACCTCACTCCCCTCCCAGAGCCGAGGAGAGAACCCAGGAGTCCTGGCTCCCAGCTCCCTTCTTCTAACCACTAGATCAGAAAAATGAAACACCTAAGACTGAATCCAGGGCTATGTCAAAATACTTCTCAGCAAATTGCTAAAACAGTATTTCAGATATTAGACTCAGATATTTCTTCACAGCTTTGAGGCAAGAAAATTCATCGACTCTTGCTTTTTCCAGACTGAAATACCAAGGGTAAGTAAGGGACAAATGTTCAGAAAAATAGACCCAAAATCTATGGAGAAAAACGGACAATTTGCATTCATAATTTCTGCAATTGTGAGTAGTTTTCCATTTGATTGGCCATAAATACACATAATCTGCCAATTTTAGGGCTGCCTGAACTCAAACAAATTCTGGAGAAGGTTTAATTCTGCTGGGTTTGAAAACAAACCGACTTTAAAAAAATGTATTTTCTACTGAATTTGTTGGCTTTTTTGGTTTTTTTTTTAAAAACTAACACATTTTTAGCAAAAATGTTGGGATTTTTCTCCAAAACTTTCCTTTTTTCCCCTCAGAAAGTGGCCAGATGTTTCCAAACCAAAACTGGTTCCCAGACTTACACTTTGCATCTAATTGTCTTAAACTAAATTGCAGAGACAGTCAGTGTAGCAAGCCCGGCAGGGTTCCCTCGTGTAGACGCAGCTCACGCCAACACCAGGAGCTTTTCGGATGGTACAACAAACACCACCTCCCGAAAAGATGTCAGTGAACCCGCCGGAAGCACTCCTCTGTCGACACAGTTGTGTCTGCATTGGGGGTTTTACCAGCACAGCCTAGCTACCCCCTGCAGTGTGGAGGCAGCTCTACTGGCATGTCGGTGCCTGTTCCCACAGGGGAAGGGGACTAAGCTAAACCAGTAAAGGCCCCTTCACACCAGTATAACTGTTTGCACACAGGGGGCTGTGCAGGTTTCTCCGTGTCAGTTAACATGGCACAGCCCTGGCTGGGGTTGGCACCTGGCCGGTTTTTCTCCTGCTGGTTGCCATGCGCCAGGGGTGTTTTCACTTATAATCTGCGTGGCCGCGCAGGGATCTTGGGAGGAGTGAGCCGGGTCACGTGGTGGAGGAGGGAGGGCGGGACGCCAGGCTCACCAGCAGGGAGAGTACAGAGGTGCAGAGATGGGGGTTTGAGCCCCAGGGGTTACCTGAGAGAGGAAGCAGAGGGTCAGGATGGTGGAGGTGAGGGGCAAAGGCTATTTTGGGTGGGGGGTTGGATCTTGGAGGTGGCAGCCCAACTAACCAGCCTTGTAGCCCGGTACGATTCTCAAGCGTAGAGGGAAACCCATGCGCTCACCGCAGCCCAGCCTGGGCCTTCAGCCTTTGAAATCGTGGCCTTAAAACTCAATTGCTGCTGCCTCGGCGTCTGCCAGGGCTCTGAGGCTGCAACCGCCCGACTTTAACTTCTCAATGAGGCCCTGGAGTTCTCCCGCGGCCAGGAATCTCGTGCCAGCCTCGCCTCCCGGGCTCATTAGGGGCAGCACCTGCTGGACGACCTCTCCGAGGATGTTGGCCAGCTCCTCGTAGATCAGCAGGTGCTCGGTGAGCCTTTTAGCCACGCGGACCCTCCCCGCTAGCCCGTTCATGAAGGTAACACATTTCCTCAGCCCGTCCTGCAGGGTGATGATCTCCCCCTGTAGCACGGCCAACGCCTGTCGCTCCGCGTCGATCTGAGCCAGTCGCTGGTTATTGGCCGCGATCTCGGCCTCCACCTGCCGCTCCTGCTCCTCGTACCTGCAGACTTCTACTGAGTAGCTGAACACTTCGTTCGCGTGTCGATTAACGGCATCCTGGGCCTCGCCTGCGGCTTTCTCAGCGGCATCCAAAGCTACCTGCCCACAGCCGACCATGATGGAGCCTGGTGAAACCAACTATCATTAGTTATATGATTATTATTGTTTGTATTACACTAGTGCTTAGAGGCCTCGACCAAGATTGGGTCCTCCCATCACGCCGGGCCCTGCATAGACCTTCCCCCAACCAAGATCAGGGCCCTCATTGCACTGGGTGCTGCTCAGATCCCCTCAACTGAGCTCAGGGCCCAAGCACTGCATATGTGGAGGGGGGTCCCTTAGCTGGTAGCTAATTGCACCACCCCCTTGCTGTGGGGTGCAGACCCCTCCAACAGCCTGTGGGGAGGCAGCATTCACCCAGGACTCACCCCCCAGCCCCTCCCAGCAGCCCCAGCCCGGGGCCTCCTTCCCTTTGGGCTCTGCTGCGCCTCACACGCGGCCTGGGCTCGTGCCCTCTCCAGTGACCCACGCAGCCCCTTCCCCGCCCCAGAGGAGGGGGCAGCAGGACTGGGTATCCAGCCAGTGCCCTGCGGGGGAGTCTCCTGTGTGCTCAAAATAAGGCAAACAAAAATTTAAAAAAAAATAAACAAAAGAGTTAAACATTTAAATAAGCAAATTATTACCCTATTTAAAACTTAATAAAAAGGGATTAAAATGTATATTAATATTTGCCAAATTTGTTGTATTAATTTAGCAACTCAAGGCACTTTTCATTAAACGTTATTTTAAAACTTTGCTGTATGGAAATCAGGAAAGCCCGTGTTTCAAAGATTAGTCCGTGGTTAGGCTTAGAAGCAGAGTCTACATTTTTGTTGCTTGGCAACCATATCTTTAAAGTTAGGAGTAATTCCAGCTGTTGCATTTCTGATGGGTTAAAATAATTAATTTACTGGATTTATTTAAAGTATTTACCTTGTTTTCTCTTTGTTTGTTGTTTTGTTTTTAATTGCTTTATTTTTTGGAGATTTTTATAACTATTAACTTTTAAAACAAAGAGAGAGAGTAGAAGTGAGGAGAGGCGGGGGAAGAGGGAGTGAAGAACAACCTAGGCAGGTAGCGAGCCAAGAGAGATGAACTCTTTAAGGTATCTTAAAGTACAGGCAGCAGCAGTGAGTTTAGCAAACTGAGAAAGGATATAAAGGAAAACGTAACCAGTATGTAAACATATTTGAGAAAGAAGGTTCTATTTTTAGCTCTGAGCAAGGAGTTTGGATCCAGGGGTTAAAGCAATTGGGACCCTGCACCCCTGGTTTTTATCCTGGCTCTGAGAGAAGAGTGGGGGTCGTTACCTGCTCTTGTAAAACCTGAATTTGTTCCCCCAGTGTCTGTTGTTTTTGTTTGCCCCATATGGTTTTTCATTTTGAAATTCTTTTTTATTCACTGCCCTGCGATCAAGTCACAGCTCCTGTCTCCTAACGTGCTCTCTGAATTGTTCCGTTCTTTCTTTCATTTCATTTACCAGTCCAGTGAAAAGATTGTTTGCTACGTCTCCCTCCTGGACACTTACTTTTCCCATTCTGACAGGCACCCGGCTAGGTCCCGGTTTAGGTCTTACCAGAACCCGGCTTTTATTGTCAGCTGCTGGTTGCACTGCAGTGGCCCCCAATTCATTTTTTAATTTGCCAGGGCCACCTTTTTCCATGTCTGGCCCCATTCTTCAGGCACAGGGTGGCTGCCTGAAGCCTGCTGTTGATCACCAATATTTATAACAGCAGACAGCACATGTATTTTTTGTAGGTTCCTTACAGCTGTTCCAATGTTTTATTCTGTTTCTGTGCTTGCTGTCGCTGCCCTGCTCCATGCCTCAGTTTCCGCATCTGTACAACATGGATAATGACGCCCCCCCCTCCCCCGTCCTTTGTGAGTCGTCTCTGGAGAAAAGAAAATTTTGGTCTCAATGTCCTGATCAGTCCTTACCATTTATGCTGAAGCTGCAAGCCGGGCTGGGGAAGCTGCCAATGTACTTCATACAGAACAAAACATCCCCTGAGAGAGAATCAGACCCACTGCCCCAGAGGGGAAAGGCCCCGTGCCCCATTCCCTGCACCCCTGAGCCAGCCTTTCTCCCTCCCTGGGGCTGGATCGGAGCTGGTGCCTCCTAAAGGGGAAAGGCCTTTTCCCCAGCCCCTTTATGCTAGCTAGTTTCTTGCTGGTTCTCCATGCTCAGTAGGGACTGGGAGAGCAGGAACTACTAGAAAGGGGATGGAGTGGACCCATCTGTGACACTCTTTACCTCGGGGGAACACCCTACACCCCCATGTTCATCTTTATAAAATGATTGTGGGGGTGTATCCAATGCAAAATTTGTCATGTCCGGTGTCTTCGGAAGGCGCATGATGCACTGAGCATGGTTGTTATAGTAATTGTTACAGTGAGGTTATAGTGAGGTTATAGGTTACAATTTCATGTATATAGTTATGAGGCTGAAAATGTGTTCTCATGGCTTAAAGCAAACCCAGGCAAAACTCTCCAGGAACAGAGAGGCAGTTCACACCTCATCAGGGCATGGATGGGACAAGCCCAGCCCAGCCTCACAGGAACAATGGACAGTGGCTCACGCAGCAACAAAAGAATCTGTTAGACCCTCGAGTGAGTCACCTCCTTCCTTTGGGCAGTCTGGGACTGCGACAAGGTGATGCTCACCTGACTCTGAAGGGGGGTGGCAAAGCCAGGAGGGAAGAAAGGACACGATAAAAGGGAGAGATGTTTGCCAGGCTCACTCTCTTCCATCTCCGTCTACAGACACCACCACCAAGCAACTGAAGCGCTGATCACAGGGGAGCGTCTGGCTGAAGGGCAACCAGCCTGTGGTGAGAAGCACAGGGCTTGTCTTCACTACCCACCCGGATCGGCGGTAGAAAATCGATCTCTCGGGGATCGATTTATCGCGTCTCGTCGGGACGCAATAATCGATCCCCGAATTGACGCGCGTACTCCACCAGCCCAGGTAGGAGTAAGCGCCGTCGACGGGGGAGCCGTGGCAGTCGATTTGCCGCCATCCTCACAGCAGGGTAAGTCGGATCAGATACGTCAAATTCAGCTACGCTATTCCCGTAGCTGAATTTGTGCATCTGAAATCGATCCCCCCCATCCCCCACGTAGTGTAGATGTAGCCTAAGTGTGTAAGGGCACTGAAAGTGTTAAGATCAGCTTAGAATGCATTTTGCTTTTATTTCATTTGACCAAATCTGACTTCTTGTGCTTTGACTTATAATCACTTAAAATCTATCTTTGTAGTTAATAAATTTGTTTGTTTATTTTACCTGAAGCCGTGCGTTTGGTTTGAATCGTGTCAGAGATGTCCCTTGAGATAACAAGTCTGGTGCATATCAATTTCTTTATTAAATTGATGAACTCATATAACCCTGCAGTGTCCAGCGGGCATAACTGGCCACTGCAAGACGGAGGTTCCTAGGGTTGTGTCTGGGACCAGAGAGATTGGCTAGTGTCATTCGGTTGCACAATCCAAGGAGCAGCTGACATGCCAGAGACTGTGCGTGAACAGCCCAGGAGTGGGGGTTCTCACAGCAGAGCAGGGTCAGGCTGGCTCCCAGAGACAAGGATTGGCATCACCTAGCAGATCCCCGGTCCAGATAACATCAGAGGGGAAGGTCACACCATCCTATGGTGTCAAGCAGATGGACGGACTCTCCAAGTCCTAAATCCCTGGTAGCAACTGCAAAGTGTGTGCGATAAGGCACCATGAGGCTGTAATGTACAAACAGCACAAGCCACTCACCAGCAATTGTCCCCACGATAGGAATAAACATCAGCCCGATGCCAATATCTCGTGTCAGTCGGTTGCGCTCTGCTTCCTCTCGTTGTCTCTGCAGCTCGGCCTGCATTTCTCCGAGCTGCCTGTTGGCCCTTTCCAGCATCTCTCTGGCCTCTCTTTCCGACCCGCGGCAGGAGTCCAGCTGGATCCTTAAGCGCTTGAGGGTCCCTTTCTTTTCCTCTTGCTCGTCCTGCAGGCTTTTCTTCTTCGCTACTAGCTCCTCGGTTCTGGAATCTACCGTCTTCAGCTGCCTTCCCAGCTCCTCATCTGCTGCTGACATCTCTCGGGAAGCTGCCTGGATTCGTTCCCGGATTTTCCCGTGTGCATTCGGATCTGCCTCAGCTTCAAGTAGGTGTTGGGTGAAACACACCAGCTCCCTCATCCCTGCCTCAAAACGGTCCCGGACGACCATCTTATAACCCTCATCTCGTCCAGAGCAAGTGGAAAGAGCCATGGGGAGCTGCCACGAGATGACGTCCTGCCTGCAAGAACAAAATAAGTCTGAGATGTTGGGTCCAGCTGTTAGCAGAGGCCAGCTGTTATCCAGTCTGTGCACTGTTACACCTGGGCAAGTACAGAACAACTCCACTGGTGCAGCAGGATCGCTCCAGATTCATACCAGGATCACTGAGACCAGAATCCAGCCCTGACTCCATTGATGGCAACAGGGTCACTGAGATCAGAACTGACTCTGGCTCCATTGATGTCAGTGGGGTCACTCCAGATTCACACCCAGGTCACTGAGATCAGAATCTGGCCCTTTATGTTATTCCTCACAAACGGAAAAGTTCTGTGGCACCATCAGGTCTGGAGGATCTTCAACTAGACAGACTGATTCCTTCCCTGCATTGCAAGTCCGGGTCTAACCTTCCCCCTGCTGTTCTGAAATCCAAGGCGCATCAGCTCGAGGAAGCAGCGTCAGGTCTGTAATGTAAACGTTTTCAGTAGGAAAGGGCCTCACATAATCACAGGACAAAGGAGGGCCCTGGTTCCCCGCCATGTTCCTAGTTTAATATGGAGGTGACTCTCCGTGTCACCAGCTCTTGCGTGCCTTGCAACTACTGGAGAATGTGATTTTTTTAGACCCATCTCTCCCTGCCTTCGACTGCCTTCCCCGCGCCACAGGGGTTTTCGGGTACAGGTGGGGCAGGGAGCAGATCCCTGCCTCAGGTTGGGGGTGGAACCTGGGGGCAGATCTGGGTCTGTACTGATGTAGGGCAGGGGCAGATGCGAGGGCTGGTGCCAGCAATCAGTTTTGATGTGGCAGCTTGACACACTCTGCAATTACCCATAGGTCAGCCAACCGGATGATGGCACCATTGGCATTTTCCAGCATAACCGCACCCCAGCTCCGCTCTGCCCATCGCCCCAGGAGAAGGGAACATGCGGACACCCTTAATGATAGGTCTCCCAGCTAGAAAGGAACGAAATGGGAATGGTGGGGGAAAGGAGTTGATGGATGGGGTAGGTGCATAGAGCCCAACGTGGGTGGCAAAGGGGGCCTACAGACCCCATGCCAAGGTGGGAATGGGGGACTCTGGGATTGGTGGAAAGGAGACACACCGAGCCCCTGGCATGGGTACTCCTAGGGGAATTCTGTGCCAAACAGTTAAAAATTCTGCACACAATCATTTAAAATTCTGCATAATTCATCTGTCAAAATAACAGAATATAATCACGTCAGGTGCAATTATTTTGGTAAATCATTTCAAAACAGCTGTCAGCAGGTCTATGTAACAATCCAGACAAGAAAAAAAATTCCCCCAGGAGTAGAGAGTTCAGGAAACCCCTGCGACAACCCAGTGCCTGTTTCTCTGTTATGCTTTTCTGGGCATCTCAGTCTGGGTGCGTCACATGTGCCAGATGGGCACATCTGTGGGGAAAATGCTGCCCCTTTGGTCTGTTAGTCGAATCTCTTTTTTTCAGCCTGTCCCTGCAGGGTTACCATATAGAGGTTCCCAAAGAGAGGGCACTGCAGGAGAAAGAGAGTCTAGAGAGTGGGTATGGATGTGGGGTGCTGGAGGGGTATTTGCTCCAGAAGGGAGGACTGCACGGGGCCCCCCAATGCAGACATCCGCATCCCCTCCCCCCAGAGCCCAAGGGATCCAGCGGCAGACACAGGCTGATGCTGTTCAGATGGGGCTGGATGGAGTTTCCTGTGGTGATTTCAGTGCTGGGCTGTGCAGGGCTGACACTGCACAGGGCTCCATTCCCAAAGGCCAGGCACTCTGCTCATTGACGGACACGCTGCCTCCTTCCTTCAGGGCATGCCAGGAACAGCAGCTGCCAGGAACCCTCTGGCTCTCCCTCCTCCCATCAGTGTCTTCTATTTTTGCACTGGTGAGCTGGGCTCTGCCGGGTCCAGAAGCCCCTAGTGGTGGCCAGGAGCGCCGCAGCGCCAATTCTGCGGGGAACAATGAAATTCTGCGCAGAACATTAATTCTGCCCAAATTCTGCATTGCTCTACTAAATAACAAGAGGCTCCTTAATGCTAGTAAATGCCAGAGGCTTTATTGAAAATGCTCCGTGCTGCAGCATCGCAAAGCAGGAAGTCCAAGGACCCATCAGGCAGCTCACACTTGCTGCTTGACTCTGTGCCAGGTGTGCGCAGCGCGCCGCCGGTTGGCTGAATCCCCCCTATGCGCCTCAGGGGAATGACTATGGCAGCTTCCGATTTCCTTCCAAATGTCGGGAGGAACCCTGGGCCAGTCGAAACCAAAGGGAGTTCTGCCTCAACTTCAATGGGCACAAGATGGGCTCTTCTCAGTCCACATCCCTGTAGGCCACATTTCCAAAGGGATTTAGGTGCCTAACAGTGCAGATGGGGGCCTAGTGGGATTCTCAAATGTGCCAAAGCTAGTTAGGTGCCTACCCCCCCTTGCATTCTATTTGGTGCCTAATTCCCTTTGCATCCAATTTAAAATCCCGCCAGGTGCCGATTTGCACTGTTAGGTGACTAAATTCCTTGAACACCTGGCCCTGTGAGTCCAGCGAGTGCTATGGCCCCATCTCGCAGACGTGAGGCCCAGAGAGTGGTGAAGTGACTTGCCCTTCAGCTAACAACGTGAGACACAGGAAAAAGCTCCTGGCTCCCAGCCTCAGTCCTGGCTCCTAGCACCCTCCCTCTGCTCTAACCACTGCACCTCACTCCCTTCCCAGAACAGGGACTAGAAACCTGGAGTCCTGCCTCCCAGCCGCCAATGCTCTAACCTCTAGACACCACCTCCCTCCAAGAGATAATGAAGGAACCCAGGAGTCCAGCCCCGACCCCACCTCCCCAATCTAATTGTCTGGCTGGTTCCAATGGCAGCATGTGAATGGAAATTTCTCCTGGGTCATTGAAGGTGGAATTTGCACTCCAGCACGAGTAGTGGGAGCTCTGCTGCTTGTGACAGTCTATAAAATCTTCAGATCCTGCTTCGGAGAGAACAGGCAGTTTCCTCATCTCCTCCCTCCATTAATCTCTCTTTAGGTTCTTATGAGGGCCCGCTAGTACCTAAGTGTCTCCCCTCCCCCCTGGCTGAGGTGGGAAGCCCAAGCACAGAGAAATAAGGTGACTTGCCCAGGGTCACAAAGGACAACATGTGGCAGAGTAAAGACTAGAGCCAAGGTTTGCCGTATCCTCATGCAGCATCTTGACTGCAAGGCTGGCTTTTCTCAAGCTCAGGTATTGCAAAGCAAAGGTCATATTTTGAGTAAAGCGAGGTGGGCTGCAATTGGTTGATTATGAAGACTCCCCATAGTGTGAGCCAGTAGCTGGGACCCCACCGGTGAATCCATCTACTCAAACAGGTCTTCTTCCTCTGCAGTCAGCTCCTTCATCCCCCGTTTCACCGCTCCCTCAATTGCCTTCTGCTCTTCCACGCTCACAGGGGGTAGCACGGCCTTCAGCTCCCTGTCGATCGTCTCCACCCTGGCCTCGACACTCCTATCAAACTCCTCCTTCTTCTCAATCACCATGTTGTAGATGGCTTGGCGGGCCTCTTCACAACCTTTCTGTAATGCCTCCCGCTCAGACTCAAAGCTCGGGTGGGAAGTTTCCATGGCGATCAGTCGCCCGAGGCTGCTCACTCGATCCATCAGGTATTTATTGGACACTTCGGTGTAGGTCTCAGAGATCATGTGCACCAGGTGGGCCACATTGGAAGCGTTGAATGCCTGGGTGTAGATGGTGTCTATCACGAAGGATTTGGAGGAATAATTTTCTATTTTCTGTACGTCCGAGACAGAGCTCACAAATTCCTTGATCTCCCGACTGAGGCAGGAGTCAATCAAGCTGGAGATCATCTGGAAGAACCTCACCATCTTCTCCCACTGCTCCTTCACCCTCCCCAAGGCCTCCAGCCCTTTGATCAGCATCTCCCTGGCTGCCTTAAAATCGATTTCTTGCACGTTGCATTTCTCCATAGCGCACATGATCTCCGTCAGCTCATCATTCTGCCTCTTGAAGTTCTCAAAGCTCCTCTGATACTCATCTTGGGTCGACTTCAGCATCTCCCGGCTCTGCTCGACCTTCAAATGTGCATTTCGCAGGGCACTGGATCCTCCCGTTGAGTCTTGTTGACATTTAGCCACGTTTGGTGGCTTGGGGGCGAAGGCAGGAGATCCCACTGAGGATTTACTGTGTGAATCAAATTCTGATGCTCTTTGGTATAAGCGTTTGATCTCTTCAACGAGAGACTTCACTTCTTCCTTTCCTTTGTTTTGGGACAAGGCCATCTTTTCCAGCTGTTCACAAATACGGAGGCCAGATGCGCAGATCTCTTGAGCTTGATTTTTTGGCTCACACATACTTTCCATGTCTATGCTGCTCTTCGTCTTTAGCAAACAGTCTTTCAGCCAGTTGGTGTTAACTTCCTGAGTTTTCTCATTGACGATTTTCTTCATGTTGAGGCCATCGTGCTCATCGATTAGCTCTTTGAGCTGCGTTGCAAACGTCAGTAGCATTCCTGATTTTGCAAAAATGTTGAGTGCTGGCATTATTCTTCCATGGTCGAATTGCTCTGGGCCAGCCACAGCACTGCCTTCCATTTTCTCAGTTCCCATCTTGCCCCCTTTTCCTGTGAACATGCCTGCAATCCCATTGACAATATTGCAAAGTCCATTTGTAATATTCTCCACAATGGTCATGCCCACAGCAGTCCACCCTGTGGGAATGGCTTTCATGGCTTCATTGTATTGGTTAAAGGATTCATCGACTTGCTGCTTCATCTGGTCGTGATACTGCTCAGCCAGCTTCTGTGCCTCCCTGGCTGCTTTCTCCTTGATCTGTGCTTGCTGCAGCGCTATCTGGATGTCTTTCAGCTCATCCTCATAACCTTTCTTGGCGTTCAAACAGGCCTCCATCAGCTCCTGGATCAGGTAGATGACATCTGAATACTTGTCCTTCACCCCCTGGGCTAAGTCTTTGCAGTCGTCTGCCACGGCCTTCATGTTCTTTAGGTGCGTCGGCAGCATGGCATTCACCGTCTCCATGTCCTGGAACAGAATTTTAACAATCGCCTTCATCCGTCCCGGGACGCTCATGGAGAGGAGTCTGATCTGGTCCATGTTGACATGTGCGGTATTGAAGGCCACCCAGCCTTGGTTACTGACTTGACACAAGCAGGCCCTGAAGGATTCTGGGTATTTGATGTGCTTAAAGCCATCCTTAGGGGGGTTCTTATTGATGGAGAAGTCTCCCTGCCCTGCTGAAATGAAAACCAGCTGCCCTAGGATGGCGATGGAGATGGGGGCCGGCATGAGGAACTCCTCCCAGTTGGCGTAGGACTTCATCCTCAACTCCGTCTCCTTCCGCACATCCTTGGCTTTGCTGACACTCAGCTCAGCTTTAACCAGCGCCTGGGACTTTCCAGCTTCATCTGCCATTGTGCAGCCAGTAACCCTGAAAATATTATTAATTATTATTTAATGTGTATTTTAGAGTAGCACCGATTAGGAGAAAGGCCCCCCATACTCCTGGGTATAGGACAAAGACCTAGGAAGGTGTGATCCCTTCCTAAAACAGTTTACAAACTAGGAAACATGTACTAGTGGATTAGTGCAGAGGGGACTGGGAAACAGGATTCCCGGGTTCTCTCCCCAGCTCTCAAAGGGGAGTAGAGTCTAGTGGTTAGAGCGGGGAGCCCTGGGAGGCCAGACTAATGAGGGGAATGGGATGTAGCAGGTTAGACCAGGGGGGTTGGGAACCGGACTCCTAGGTTCTATCTGAGGAAGGTGTAAGAACTAGGCAGTAGCAGACATGGGATAATCTCCCCTCAGGGAACGTTCCCTCCTGACCTGCGGTAGCTGACGGTTGGTTTTCACTTTGAAGCAAGAAGATTAGATCCTCGCCCAAATCCCGAGGGCTTGTTTCTAGGGGGTGTTGCCAACACTTTGGAGAATAGAGCTAAAATTCAGAAGGATCTTCATAAATTGGAGAACTGAGCTATAGACAACAAAATGACATTCAGCAAAGACAAATGTACAATGCTACACTTAGGGAAGAAAAACCAAATGTACAAATACAGAATGGGGGATAACTGGCTTGGCAGCAGCACCGCTGAGAAGGATCTGGGGGTTGTGGTGAATCGCAGCCTCAACATGAGTCAGCAGTGCGATGCTGTTGCGAAAAAAGCAAATGCCATTTCCGGTTGCATTAACAGAGGCACAGCATGCAAGTCACGGGTGGTGATAGTATTGCTCTACTCAGCGCTGGTTAGGCCTCAGCTGGAGAACTGTGTCCAGTTTTGGTCACCAAGGTATAAAATGGATGTAGAGAAACAGGAAAGGATCCAGAGGTGAGTGACAAAGATGATCCAAGGGATGGAACGCAAGCCACACGAGCAAAGGTGGAAGGAACTGGGTATGTATCGTTTGGAAAAGAGGGATTAAAAGGGGAACATGATAGCGGTCCTGAAGTACTTGAAAGGCTGCCATAAAAAAGATCAACTTGTTGTCTCTTGCAACAGAGGGCAGGACATGAGGCAATAGGTTCAAACTACAGCATAACAGATTTAGATGAAACCTCAGGAAAATCATCCAAAGCCCAAGATTTGGTGGTGATGGGGGACTTCACCTACCCAGATATATGTTGGGGAAATAACACCGCAGGGCACAGACTATCCACTAAGTTCTTGGGCTGCATTGCAGAGAACTTTTTATTTCAGAAGGTTGAAAAAGCTACTAGGGGGAAGCTGTTCTAGACTTGATTTTAACACATAGGGAGGAACTCATTGAGAATTTGAAAGTAGAAGGCAGCTTGGGTGAAAGTGATCATGAAATCATAGAGTTTGCAATTCTAAGGAAGGGTAGACGGGAGTACAGCAAAATAGAGACAATGGATTTCAGGCAGGCGGATTTTGGTAAGCTCAGAGAGCTGCTAGGTAAGGTCCCCTGGGAATCAAGACTGAGGGGAAAAATGACTGAGGAGAGTTGGCAGTTTTTCAAAGGGACACTTAAGGGCCCAAAAGCAAGCTATTCCGCTGGGCAGGAAAGATAGAAAATGTGGCAAAAGACCAGCTTGGCTTAACCACGAGATCTTGCATGATCTGAAAAATAAAAAGGAGTCATATAAACAATGGAAACTAGGACAGATATCAAAGGATGAATATAGGCAAACAACACAGGAATGCAGGGGCAAGATTAGAAAGGCAAAGGCACAAAATGAGCTCAAACTAGCTACGGGAATAAAGGTCGACAAGAAGACTTTTTATCAATACATTAGAAGCAAGAGGAAGACCAAGGACAGGGTAGGCCCACTGCTCAGTGAGGAGGGAGAAACAGTAACAGGAAACTTGGAAATGGCAGAGATGCTTAATGGCTTCTTTGTTTCGGTCTTCACTGAGAAGTCGGAACGAATGCCTAACATAGTGAGTGCTAATGGGAAGGGGGCAGGTTTAGAAGAGAAAATAAAAAAAGAACAAGTTAAAATCACTTAGAGAAGTTAGATGCCTGCAAGTCACCAGGGCCTGATGAAATGCATCCTAGAATGGAGCTAACAGAGGAGGTATCTGAGCCTCTAGCTATTATCTTTGGAAAATCCTGGGAGACAGGAGAGATTCCAGAAGACTGGAAAAGGGCAAATATAGTGCCCACCTATAAAAAGGGAAATAAAAACAACCCAGGAAACTACAGACCAGTTAGTTTAACTTCTGTGCCAGGGAAGATAATGGAGCAAGTAATGGGAAGGGACTGTCTAGGAAGGATACGGCAGAAAGGGATCTAGGGGTTATAGTGGACCACAAGCTACATATGAGTCAACAGTGTGATGCTGTTGCAAAAAAAGCAAACATGATTCTGGGATGCATGAACAGGTGTGTTGTGAGCACGACACGAGAAGTCCTTCTTCCGCTCAACTCTGCACTGGTTAGGCCTCAACTGGAGTATTGTGTCCAGTTCTGGGCACCGCATTTCAAGAAAGTTGTGGAGAAATTGGAGAGGGTCCAGAGAAGAGCAACAAGAATGATGAAAGGTCTAGAGAAC
Organism: Mauremys mutica; assembly: GCF_020497125.1. Lineage (NCBI taxonomy): Eukaryota > Metazoa > Chordata > Testudines > Geoemydidae > Mauremys > Mauremys mutica. The sequence continues at coordinate 21,119,793 of NC_059083.1, read as the reverse complement.
ATGACCTACGAAGGAGGCTGAAAGAATTGGGTTTGTTTAGTTTGGAAAAGAGAAGACTGAGAGGGGACGTGATAGCAGTTTTCAGGTATCTAAAAGGGTGTCATAAGGAGGAGGGAGAAAACTTGTTCACCTTGGCCTCTAAGGATAGAATAAGAAGCAATGGGCTTAAACTGCAGCCAGGGAGGTTTAGGTTGGAGATTAGGAAAAAGTTCCTAACTGTCAGGGTGGTTAAACACTGGAATAAATTGCCTAGGGAGGTTGTGGAATCTCCATCTCTGGAGATATTGAAGAGCAGATTAGAGAAATGTCTATCAGGGATGGTCTAGACAGTCTTTGGTCCTGCCATGAGGGCAGGGGGCTGGACTCAATGACCTCTCGAGGTACCTTCCAGTCCTAGAATCTATGACTCTATTAAAACCTTCCAAGTACTCCCTCCCAGTACGTACACCACTCCAGCACCCCCTAAATACCCCCTCCAGAACCCCCCAAAAGCGCCCTCCCAGTACACACACACATCCTGGCAGTGTCCTCTATTTGGTATCTCTAAGGGGTTTAGGGCAAAAAACAGAGAATCGACTAATAGATCGGAGGCGCAGAGGTTTCCCCCAAGATGTGCCCAGTTGGCACGTGTGACACACTCAGACTGAGGTGCCCAGCAAAAGTGTAACAGAGAAACAAGAACTGAGTTGTCATAGGCGAAGGGGTTTCCTTAACGCTCTACTCTTGGGGGATCCTTTATGTTGCCTGTATTGTTACAGACAGACTTGCAGATAAGTATTTTGAAATGGATTGTCAAAATAATTGAAACTGGTGTGATTGTACAGTATTATTTTGACAAATAAAATATGCAGATTTTTGCAGAATTTTTAACTATTGTGTGCAGAATTTTTAATTGTTTGGCAGAGAATTCCCCCAGGAGTACCCGGTTATTGGACCTATGTGGGGACAAATATTTGCCAATGGGCTCTTCAGTGGAGCAGAGCAAGGTCTGGCAGATCCAGTGGCTGGAAGTTGCCGCTAGACAAATTCAGACTGGAAATAAGGCGTCAGTTTTGACCAGGGAGGGGAAATAACCATTGGGCCAGTTTCCCAAGGGCAGCGCTGGATTCTCCATCCCTGACAATTCTGGGTGTTTCTCTCAGAGATCTGCTGTAGGAACTATTCTGGGGCAGGTCCCTGGCCTGTGTTACCCGGGAGGTCAGACTAGATGTCATAATGGCCCCTTCTGGCTTTGGCATGGACAGAGATGGAGTCAGGACAGCTGGGTTCAATTTCCCGCTCTAGGGCAACTCACTTTGCCACTCAAGGCATGGACCCCCCCACTTGCCATGCTGCCTACTCGCGGAGCTGGTGCCAGGGTGAGGCTGTGAATGTCTGTGATGAGGGCAGGGAGAGAATCGTTTACTGGGCCAATTTTCACCAAGCTTTCAAGCTCCACAGAGCGATTCCTAAGGGCTGGGGAAGGTCCTCAGGACACGTCTACATGTCAAAGGCTCCCGCGGCACTGGGGCAGCTCTGCAGCCATGTGGCTGTAGCGCTGCAGTGTTGACACAGCAAGGAGGTGGAGTGAGGCCCTTCCTTGGTGTAGTTAATCCACCTCCCCAAGAGGCTGTAGATCGATGGGCAGAAGAATTCATCCATCCACCTAGTGCTGTCTACAGGGGGACTTAGGTTGGCTTAACTGCACCAGTGGGGAGGTAGATTTCTCAGAGCCCTGGCAGACATAGCTCTGCTGATGTGCGTTTTCAGCAGAGACCAGCCCTGGCTCCACAGTCCTGTTCACGGAGCTCTCTCCTACTCCCTGTTAGTTAAGGAGCAGTTTGGATCGGGATGCGGGAGAAGCTGGACTACAAGGTGCTCAGAGCTGAGCCTGCTGGGATCCGGAGAGAGCCGGGTTAGCCACAGCACCGCCGGCCCCAATCCCTGTCTGATTTGCCGGGTGAGAATTTCATTAGGCCCCACTACCCCATCCCCCCATGCCAGGTGCTCTGTTCCTCCCACACTACCCCTTCCCAATGGCAAGAGCTTCTTTATGACCCCCATCCCTTAACCTCTCCCCCACTGGTTTCATTTCAGTCTCTGGCTGGGAGCTCAGTCACTGAGGACATCAACCCCTTGAACTCCATTGAGACGATGAATGAGCAAACCTGAGCCATGCGTGGAAGGGGGTGCATTCTGTTATGCTGGGAAATATCAATGTTGCCATCAACCCATTCTTCACTCCACAGACTTGTGGGCCAACTGGCGCTGCTTAATATTGGTGTGTTAACATTGCAGTGCTATCACTTTAAATACTGGGGTGGGGGGAATTCCTGCTCCAGCCAAGGGGGCTCTGTTGGGAAGCTTGAAATCTGTGTTGGTCCCCAAAAAGCCTGCCTAGAACCAAGGGGGTTGAGCTGGGCCTCGCTGCTTTGGGGAGCAGCCTGTTTTCTCTCCCCCAGGTTTTGCTTCTTGTATGTTATCATGCTCCAGCATGACTAAGCACTGAAACAGGGTATGTTTACTCCCGCAGGAACTCTGTGCCACTGCGCAATGCAGAATTTTTGCAGAATCAATGTTCTGCACAGAATTTCATTGTTCCCTGCAGAATTGGTGCTGCAGAGCTCTTGGCCCCCACTAGGGGCCACTGAACCTGGCAGAGCCTGGCTCCCCTACTGGCAAATAAAAGACACTGCAGAGAAGGGGGAGGGGGAGCCGGAGGGCTCCCGGCAGCTGTGGTTCCTGGCACACCCAGAAGGAAGGAGGCAGCGTGTCCCGCAGTGAGTGGAGCACCAGGCTTGGTGGGGACAGAGCCCCATGCAGTGTCAGCCCTGCACAGCTCAGCACTGAAATCACATCAAGAAACTCCATCTAAGCCTGGTCTGACCAGCATCAGGTAGTGCTGCCTGTGGATCCCTGGGCTTTGGGGCAGAGGGGGGTCTGGGCCAAGGGATCCACATGCATTCACCCCATCACCTCCCAAATACCCCCTCCCAAGACACACACCTCTGGCACCCCTAAATACGTCCCCCCAGTGCATGCATACCCCTATAGCACCCCTCTAGTACCCCCTCCAACACACCCCAACTGTCCCCTCCCCCCAACTCTCACTCCCCTTTCCACCTGGCAGTGTCCCCTATTTGGGAACTTCTATATGGTACGCCAATGGGGGCAGGGTAGAAAAATGAGAATCGACTAACACACTGGAGGGCAGAGGTTTCCCTCGAGTTGTGCCCAGCTGGCACGTGTGATGCACCCATACTGAGGTGCCCAACAAAAGCCTAACAGAGAACCAGGCACTGGGTTGTCGCAGGGGTTTCCTGAACTCTCTACTCCTGGGGGAATCTTTTACGTTGCCTGTATTGTTACAGACACACTTGCTGGCAGTTGTTTTGAAATGAATTACCAAGCTAATTGAAACTGGAATAATTATACTGTGTTATTTTGACAGATAAATATGCAGAATTTTAAACTATTGTGTGCAGAATTGCCCCAGGAGTACCCAGCTATTGGACCTCCGTGGGGAACAAATATTTGCCAATGGGCTCTTCAGTGGAGCAGAGCAAGGTCTAGCAGGAGGCAATGGCTGGGGACAGATTCCGACTGGAAATAAGGCATCAGTTTTTAGCAAGTAGGGGAATTAACCCTGGGGACAGTTCCGAAGGGGCAGGGTGGGGTCTCCTTCGCTGACAGTTGTGGGTGTTTCTCAAAGAGATCTGCTCTGGGAATTACTCTGGGGCAGGTCCCTGGCCTGCGTTATTCGGGAGGTCAGACTAGACGCCACAACGGCCCCGTCTGGCCCTGGGCTTGACAGTGGAGTCAGGCCAGCTGGGGTCAAGTTTTGGCTTTCGGGCAACTCACTTGCCCCTCTGGACCTGGATCCCCCCCCTCGTCGTGCTGCCCGGTGGATGGAGCTGGCGCCAGGATGACGCCATTAATGTCTGCAATGAAGTAGGGGGTGTAAGTTCATATATTGCACCAACTTTCACCGAGCTTCCGAGCTCCGCAGAGCTGGGGAAGGTCCTCAGGGCACATTTACAGTTCAAACGCTCTGCGGCTGTAGCGCTTCAGTGTAGGCACAGCAACAGGGTGGGGTGGGCGGGTTAGTCCACCTCCCCGAGAGGCCATAGCCGATGGGCACAAGGATTCGTCCATCCACCTAGTGCTGTCTACACAGGGACTTAGGTCGGCTTAGCTGTGCCCATTGGGGGTGAATTTCTCACACCCCTGACAGATGTAGCTCTGCTGATGGACGTTTTTAGCCCAGACCAGCCCCGGCTCGGTGGTGCTGGAGTCCCCGAGCTCCCTCCTACTCCCCATTAAGGAGCAGTTTGGGCCGGGACGCGGGAGAAGCTGGACTGCGAAGTGCTCAGAGCTGAGCCTGCTGGGATCCGGAGAGAGCCGGGTTAGTCACAGCCCCGCCGGCCCCGATCCCTGTCTGATTTGCCGGGTGAGAATTTCACTAGGCCAGGGGTCTTTAGGTGTCTATTTAAAAACCAACCCCCCCCCCCCCAGCTGCCCACCGGGGGCAGAGAAAAGCCTCACCACGAACTGCCTGGCTGCGCCCGCTTCCTCCTGCCAGCGATGCTGGAAACCAGAGCCCGGTGCTGAGTGCAGCCAGCAGTGACTGCGCCAGGCGGCTCCTCGGAGGGTCACTCAGCTCCGGGGGACCTGTGGTTTGCGCGGGACGGGCGAGATGTCGCCTTTTAAAGAGTTGGGGAAGTGCAGGGACTGGACCCATTGGCTTTCAGATTCTCACCCCCTCCCCCAGCTTACCCTCCCCCCACATCCTTACACTACCAGGGAGCAGGACATCAGAGCTGCTGAGCTCACTGCGCCCTCCAAGGCTCCTGGACCCCAGCGTGCCTCTCACAACCTCCCTGGGTGCCACTTTCCCATATCTCACGGGAACCCCCTCCCCCCCCGCCAGGGTCTCTATGTGCCCTCCACTGCCAGGGGTTCTGCACCCCCCATCCATTCCCCCCCGCCAGGGGCTCTGTGTGCTGCTACATTCCCCCATAGCAGGGTTCCCCATTCTCTCCTCCCCCCAGGTCATACCACCCAGCCCATCCCTCCCTGCCAGGGGCTCTCTATACCCTCTCGCCCCATCCCCTTGCCAGGGAGTCCATGTGCTCTCCACTGCCCCATCGTCCCATGTGAGGGGCTTTGTATGTCCCTCTCCCCATGACCCCCCACTCTGGTTTTCTTTCTGTCTCTGGCTGGGAGCTCAGTCACTGAGGGTGTCAACCCATTAAATTCCATTGGGACGACGAGCAGAGCTGAACGGGGTGGAGGGGGTGGGAGCTGTTATGCTGGGAAGCATCAATGTCGCCATCAACCCGCCCTTCACTCCACAGCCACTTAGAGTGAGGCTGCTCGCTCTGCCAACCAGAGGTCAAAGGGCTCCGTGTGTCCCCCATGTTCCCCCATTGGTTTCCTGGTTACCCCCAAAACCACTAGAGTTCTGCCCATTGATGCCTCAAATGTTCCCTGAGCATTTGGAGCCGATGGCTGTGGTGTTCAAACGTAGCACAGCCAGAGAGAGCGATGCCAGCGCTTCCCCAGCCCAGCCAGAACGGGGTAGAGCAGGACTACGCTGGAAGCTCCTTTGAGCAGCATCCACCTGTATTTAATGATGCTATGGCAGGGAGGGAGTTTCCTGCTCCTGCTGGCAGCCAAGGAGGCTCTGTCAGAAAGCCTGAAATCCAAGTCAGGTCCCCAACAGCCAGCCGAGAACCAAGCGGGTTGAGCTGGGCCTCACTGCCTAGGGGAGCAGCCTGTTTTCTCGCTCCCTGGTTTTGCTTTTTGTGTGTTATCATGCTGGCGTCTAAGTGCTGACACCAGGACACGTTGCAATCTTCCAGTGAGAGTCTTGTTGGATTTAACCTAACGTCTCGTGCGCATGTCTGTGTGTCTGTGTGCGTGCCATGAAACAACACATCATGAAGCTTCTCCCCATGTTTCTCCGCTGCATAACAGTGGCTCCGGTCCCCTTGAAATAGGAAGGTTGGGCTGCTTTCAGCTTTGTTTTTAAACCAGCAAGTCCTGAAGCCAGAAGCTGGGAATGAGTGACAGGGGAGGGATCACTTGATGATTCCCTGTTCTGTTCATTCCCTCTGGGGCACCTGGCACTGGCGGAAGACATGATACTGGGCTAGATGGACCTTTCTTCTGACGCAGTAGGGCCATTTTTATGTTATTATGTTGTGAGGAAAGGTCATTTTATGCTCCTGGGGGAATTCCATGCCAAAAAATTAAAAGTTCTGCACCCAATAGTTTAAATTCTGCAAAATTTTGCATATTTTGTATGTCAACATAACACAGTATAATCATGCCAGTTTCCATTATTTTGGTAATTCATTTCAAAACACCTGTCAGCAGGTCTGTCTGTAACAATCCAGACAACAAAAAAGATTTCCCCAGGAGTTAAAGAAACCCCTATGATAACCCAGTGCCTGTTTCTCTGTTAGGCTTTTGTTAGGCACCTCAGTCTGGGTGTGTCACACGTGCCAGCTGGGCACATCTTGGGAGAAAACACTGCCCCTCCGGTCTGTTCATCAATTCTCATTTTTTTGCCCTACCCCTCTAGGGTTACCATATTGAGGTTCCCAATTAGAGAATGCCGGGGCTGGGGAGGGGAAGGGAGAGTTGGAGAGGGGGTACAGTTGGGGGATGTGATCTATGCCATCATGTGCCAGCAATGCCCCTCTGCCTTGTACATTGGCCAAACCAGACAGTCTCTACACAAAAGAATAAATGGACACAAACCAGACATCAAGAATTATAACATTAAAAAACCAGGCGGAGACACTTCAACCTCCCTGGTCACTCAGTAACAGATTTAAAAGTGGCAATTCTTCAGCAAAAAAACCCTTTAAAAACAGACTCCAACAAGAAACTGGAGAACTGGAATTAATTTGCAAACTGGACACCATCAGATTAGGCCTGAATAAAGACAGGGAATGGCTGGGTCGTTACAAAAACTAATTTCCCCCCTGCTGATACTCGCACTTTCTTGTCCACTGTTTGAAATGGGCCACCCTGCTTACCACTACAAAAGGGATTTTTCCTCCTGCTGAGAATAGCCCACTGTAATTGAATTGTCTTGTTAGACTTGGCTCTTTTCATGTACTATGTATCTCTATCTTCCTACTGTATGTTCCACTCCGTGCAGCCGATGAAGGGGGTTTAGCCCGTGAAAGCTTCTGCCCAATAAGCGTGTTAGTCTCTAAGGTGCCACAAGGACTCCGCGCTGTTTTTTCAGTGCTCAAATGTATCACAAAGGTTCCATTTACAGATGGTTGATAAAGGGCTAAGAAGTGACCCCTGGATGTTCCTAGCATGTCGCAGACAGGAGCAGTCTGTGTCCAGCTGGGATAAGCTGCCTCCTCTATCTTGGCGGGTCCTGCGCTTAGTGGCAGATTTGCTCACCTCCGTGATCTTCCCCACAGTCTGGGTCAACCCCTCCTGTGTCTGATCAGGAGTTGGGAGGTTTGGGGGGAACCCGGGCCCACCCTCTACTCCGGGCTCCAGCCCAGGGCCCTGTGGATCGCAGCTGTCTATAGTGCCTCCTGTAACAGCTGCATGACAGCTACACCTCCCTGGGCTACTTCCCCATGGCCTCCTCCCAACACCTTCTGTATCCTCACCACAGGACCTTCCTCCTGGTGTCTGATAACGCTTGTACCCCTCAGTCCTCCAGCAGCAGCAGCCCCTCACTCTCAGCTCCTGGTGCCTCTTGCTCCCAGCTCCTCACACACACCCCACAAACTGGAGTGAGCTCATTTTTACACACAGGTGCCCTGATTAGCTGCCTTGATTGGCTGCAGGGGATCTAATCAGCCTGGCTGCCTGAATTGGTTCTAGCAGGTTCCTGATCACTCTAGTGCAGCCCCTGCTCTGGTCACTCAGGGAACAGAAAACTGCTCATCCAGTGACCAGTATATTCACCCTCTGCCAGACTCCTGCACCCCACTGGCCTGGGTCGGTCACACTGCCTGTGGGCCAGCTGGACTCTACCAGGCTGTACCAAGGATTAACCCTTTAGTGCAACATCTGGCAATCACTTCTCAGCTCTAGAGAAATGATCAGCCCCTGAGAGGTGCCTGCAGCATGAGCTTCCCCCAGCGTTTTGTGATGAACGAGCAGAACACGGAGCTACTGCTGAGTGTGTCTGCACAGGGAGCCCCATGCGGCTCTGCTCTGGGCTAGGTCTGAACCGGTGTCACTCCACGGAAGTCAGGGAGACACTGAGATCAGAATCCAGCTCACAGCCTCCCGCCTTGTCGCTTTCTGCTCTGTGAGTTACTTTGCAGTCACCTATTTGCAGCGATGGGAGCAGGGGCGGCTCCAGGCCCCAGCACGCCAAGCACGTGCCGGGGGCGGCAAGCCACGGGGGGGGTGCTCTGCTGGTCGCCGCGAGGCCGGCAGGCAGGTTGCCTTTGGCGATGCCTGCGGAGGGTTGCTTTGGGGGACCTCCCGCAGACGTGCTGCCGAATCCACGGGACCGGGGACCTCCCACCGGCGTTCCACCGAAGGCAGCCTGCCTGCTGTGCTTGGGGCGGCAAAATCCCTAGAGCCGCCCCTGGGTGGGAGCCATCTTCCAGTTCTTGCTGGGGGGCACAGTGCTGCCCAGAGGATTCAGGGAGCTTGTTCTCACCGGGCGGCAGTCCGAGTCTGCGGCGGCGGCATTTCGGTGGCGGGGGCCCTTCAGTCGCTCCGCGTCTTCGGCAGCACTGAAGGGCCCCCCCACTGCCGGAGACCCGGAGCGACTGAAGGGCCCCCGCTGCTGCCACAGGCTCGGCGTGCCGCCCGGTGAGGAAAGGGATTCTCGGCCAGGGCTCGCAGGGCCCCTGCAGGGCCCCAGGGCAAATTGCCCCACTCCCCCCCGCCGGGCGGCCCTGGGGGTGCTAGGGCAGGGCAGGGCAGGGGGGCTCAGTGTGTAGGAAGGTCGTTGGCCTGTAATAACCACAAGTAACCTCGCTTTGACCTAACGAGTAAAGATGAAAGTGCAACTGGCAGCAGTTAGTCCCCGGCACTTCCCTTGTGTTTGGGGATCTTTGTGCGTTGTCCTTCCCCCTGAGCTCTGCCAGCTCCCTTCCCTGTTCCTCTTCCCCTTGGCTGGCGCCCAGCTGAGCTCAGGGCTCCGGTCTGACGGGCTGGATGAGGGCGGCAGGAGCAGGCTCCCCTCTGGCCCAGCTCAGCTGGTGACCGGTCCCTTGGCTGTAGCTGTCCCTGCCTGCCCAGCGAGGATCAGAGCTGCCCTGGGCGTGTGCCCTGCTGGCATGAACCTCCCTCTCCCTGCCCCACCCTGCCCCAGGGCCAGGGCCAGAGCCCACTGGAGTCACTGGAAAGGCTCCCCTGACTGCAGTGGGTTTGGCATCACCCCTCCCAGCCCAGCGCTGTCGCTCTGGGGGGCCCAGAGGCAGCACCCAGCTAAGCAGCTCGGTCCATCCCAGGGGCTGAGGCCCCACCAGTCCCATGGACCCTGCACACACTCAGGGCAGCCCAGGCTAACCCGAATCTGCTGCAGCCCCAGGGTTATTAACACACCCGGCCCGTTAGCTCAGCGGTGCTGCCGGGTGCACTGGGAGCAAACCCCGTCGGGGTCAGCTTCAGGGACAGAACCGGGGACCTTGGGAACCGAAAACAGGAGCCTTCACTGCTGGAGCTAACAGGGCCCCTCTGTTAATTAACAGGCAAATAGCAAACTCTTCTGTGGCATCTCCGCTAGAGGAGGCCGAAGCCCCCGTGCGTCAGGAAGAGTTAGGTACCGGGTGAGAATCAGGCCACGTTCATTCACCGGTGGAGTCAGCTGACTGGCTTTAGGGGCCTGGGTTTGAAAGTGTCCGTCTGTCGTGTTTACACTTCTCAGCCCACCAAGTCCCAGCGTCTCAGCCGCAGAGACCCGGTAAAGTGATGGTGTTTGCAACAACGGGTGTAATCCAAACGCTGCCGTGACCGATGTTCTGGATGTCCCGAGCCGCTGTTTGCCAGAAGCTGGGAACTGGCGACAGGGGATGGGTCACTGGATGATCCCCTGTTCTGTTCATTCCCTCTGGGGCACCTGGCACTGGCCACTGTCGGAGACAGGACACTGAGCTGGATGGACCTTTGGTCTGACCCCGTTTGGCCGTTCTTATGGGTGAGCGAGTGCGCGAGTTTCTGCTCATTTGTGGCTGGCGCTGCCCTGCAGCCTGGTCCCTTTGGAAATAAAAAGAGGCTGTAAAATCTTGAACATTTTTTTTTCTAATTGCACCAAGGCTCATTTCCAGGCCTGCCCATAGGAAATGTCCCCGGCCTGAAACTGTGAAGGCTTCAAGAAAACAATTCATCCCCTTACAAATAACAACAAACGTGCTCATAGCACCTCGGGCGGCCCAGGCAGCGTCCGCGCAGCGCGGCAGAGAGCAGTTCCCTTCCCACGGGGATAGGGCCAGTTTCCCAGTGGGGCTACACTGGGGTTGCTCCATTGGCTCAACGGGGCCAGATCTGCAGCTGGTGTAGGGTGGTGTTGCCCCATGGGAGTCATGGGGCTGATGCCAGTTTACACCAGCCGAGGTTCTGACCCGTCCTGGTGTTTTCATCGGTTGGTAGCTGTGACACGACAGGCAGGTCCCTCCTTCCCCACAGAACTTATCTCATGTCAGGTGTCAACAAATGTTGAGTCTTTAAAATAATTTCTTCACTAGCTCTTTTGGCAGGTGGGAGTTTTACCAGCAGCAGCCAGTTCACTCGCTTCTCCCCCACTCCCAACCTGCCTCCCCGCTGCCCCAGCCAAGCCCCAGCCGCTCCCTTCCCACCAGCCAAAGCCTCCGTTCGTCCCCCACGATGCAGCTCGGTGCCCCCAGTTCAAAAAGTCCAGACACCTCGAAAGACGGGAATGGGGGGTCGAGGGAAACGAGTTGGAGTTCAGAGAAATAACTCACCGGGGAACTGCTGAGCTGAGACACTTTCATATTTAATGCACTGAAACTCGGAAGCTGTTCTGCAGAATTTCCTGCTGAGCACGAGTGAGTCAGACACCCCCGAGCCTGGCCTTGGGGCTCAGGTCCGGGCAGGGTCCAACCGGACAGGACTAAAAGCCCCTCAGCTGACTCAGGGTCACGGGGCTCAGCATCCAGGGCTGAAAAACTGCTGTGGAAACGCTCCGGCTGGCGCCCGAGCTCTGGGAACCTGAGGAAGGGGAGGAGGGGGGCCCAAAAGCTGGGCTCCAGCCTGAGCCCGGATGTCTACACGGCCGTGTTTGGCCCGGCAGCCTGAGCGCCGCGGAGCTGAATCAGGTGACCGGGCCAGCCACAGCCGAGCGGCGCAGACGGAGCTTTTACCCCTGTGTAGCCGCACCCAGAGTACCCTGAGTACGGAGCAATGTTGCCTGGCCGGCCTCTCCCTTCTCCTTTGACTTTAGCTAATCTCCTGCCAACCCGTTTCTCTGGTCAGTGCTTTGCAACTTCTCCTGCTTGGGCTGAAGGAAACCTGACCCGGCTTTAACCCAGCTGATCCTCTGGGAAGAGACCGGATCCCGACAGAGTGAGATGGGAGAAGGTCTGTCAGCCCAGGCCCCGTCAGGACTGGCCCCAAGAGGGGAGGCTCGAGTAGAAGCAGTGAGGTCTGGTGTGACTGATGCGCTGGGTGACCATGACCAAGGTACTGCACCTCCCTGCCTCGGTTTCCCCATCTGTACGTGGTGTAGTAATACTTACACACCCACCCTGGGTGTGCGCTAACGCTGACTGGGTTAGTGTATCTGGGCAGGGCTTTCACAGGCAGAGGGCTGGGTAAACGCTAAGGAGAACATAGAACATTAGAGTCTCTGGCCTGGAGGGGAATGGACGGGGGCACACAGCCCCTGGCAGGGGGGAGTGGGTTCCCTGGAAGGTTGTGGGGCCCATGGAGGGGTCCAGGAGCCCTGGCGGATGCAGTGAGCTCAGCAGCTCTGACGTCCTGCCCCCTGCTAGCGAAACGGGGGGCAGGAGGAGGCTAAGTTGGGGCAGGGGGTGAGAATCTGAAAGCCAATGGGTCCAGTCCCTGCACTTCCCCAGCCCCTTACAAGGCGACATCTCGCCCACCCTGCGCAAACCTCAGGTCCCCCGGGGCTGCCTGAGTGACCCTCCGGGGAGCCGCCTGGCGCAGTCACTGCTGGCTGCACTCAGCACCGGGCTCTGGTTTCCAGCATCGCTGGCAGGAGGAAGCGGGTGCAGCCAGGCCGTTTGTGGTCAGGTTTTTCTCCGCCCCTGGTGGGCAGGTTGAGGGGGAGGAGGGCAGGGGGGTTGGTTTTTTTTTTAATAAAGAAACGAAAAAAAGCCCCTGGCCTAGTGAAATTCTCACCTGGCAAATCAGACAGGGATCGGGGCCGGCAGGGCTGTGACTCTCTCCGGATCCCAGCAGGCTCAGCTCTGAGCACTTCGCAGTCCAGCTTCTCCCGCGTCCCGGCCCAAACTGCTCCTGAATGGGGAGTAGCAGGGAGCTTGGGGACTCCAGCACCACCGAGCCGGGGCTGGTCTGGGCTAAAAACATCCATCAGCAGAAAAATCCACTCCCCACCGGTGCAGCTACGCTGACCTAAGTCTCTGTGTAGACAGTGCTAGGTGGCTGGACCAATTCTTCTGCCCTCTGAGATAAGCCCAGTAAGCAGTGGTATCCCCCAGACGCCACCACTTGGCCTGACAATATGAGATGTGGTGATTGTCATAGTCCGACGCCTTTTCTCAGGGCTTTAATGAGCAATGAAATATATCACGATTTCTACATTGGGCATAGGATTTATCGCCCCATTGACGTGCATGGCGTAGGTCTCCCTTCTCAGAGCAATGGGCTCAGGCTTTCTGCAGACTCAGGCAGCGTCGCTGCACCAATTACAGTCAGGACACAGGGATTTGTGTGTGTGTGAGGAGGAGGGTAAATGATGTGTGGTGAGGAGAAGGACCTGTCCTGGTCCGATCATAAACTTGGGGTGGATCAGTCTCTAAAGAAAACAACTCCTGGGATGTCAAGACTGATTCTGTAGCACCAAGCTATAAAGTTTTTAAAAAATGGAAAAAAGAAGGCAAATGTACTTGAAGGTAAATGCATAAAACGTACATTCAGTGAAACTGAACGGCAACAAATTGACTGATCACACAAGGCACACTTGGCCGGTGGAACTCCCTGCCACAAGACAAGCTCGTGCCCAACCACTCTGGAAGATTAAAAAGAAGGCTCAGACACTTGCAATGGAGAATGAGTCCAGCCACAAATTAGATAGTGAGGATTAAGAAACAAACCCTCAGGATCTGGTGAGGCTCTAACCTTCCCGCTTCAGAGTGAAAACCAACTGTCAGCTACCGCAGGTCAGGAGGGAACGTTCCCTGAGGGGAGATTATCCAACATCTCCTACTGCCTAGTTCTTACACCTTCCTCTGAAGCAGTTAACTGTGGCTACTGTCAGAGAGAGGAGACCGGACGCTACGCTGATGATATTCCCAGAGCTGATCCAGTCAGAAAAGTCCTCAGTGCAGCCCTTTCTGCCTACTGCATCCAGCACATTAATTCCTCACTATTATTGTTTGTATTACAGGAGCGCCTATGGGCCCCAACGGGGATCAGGGCCCCATGGTGAACATGGGGTGCAGAGTGTCTCTTTGGGGCACAGAGTGTCACACTAGGGTCTCCCATCCCCCTTGCCATAGGTTCTGTGTGACCTGTCATCTCTCCTCTTCCCTGCTGTGGCAGGGGATCTATGTATCCCACATTCCCTCCCACCCCAAACCATTCTCTCTCATGATTACTCCGGGGGGGGGGGGGATTCTGCACCACTGCACAATTCAGATTTTTTGCAGAATTACTGTTCTGCACAGAATTTCATTGTTCTCCGCAGAATTGGTGCTGCAGAGCTGCTGGCCGCCACTGGGGGCCCCTGGACCCAACAGAGCCCAGCTCCCCAGCTCACAAGCAGAGGACACTGCAGGGACGAGGGGGAGTGGAGGGGGAGCTGCAGGCTTCCTGGCAGCTGTGGTTCCTGGCACGCCCTGAAAGAAGGAGCGGCGTGTCCCGCAGTGCGTGGAGCACCTGGCCTGGCGGGGATGGAGCCCTGGGCGGTGTCAGCCCTGCACAGCCCAGCACTGAAATCACTACAGGAAACTCTGTCCAAGCCTGGTCTGACCAGCATCAGGCTGTGTCTGCCTCTGGATCCCTGGGCCCTGCATCCCCTCCAGCACCCCCCAAACACCCCTTCCGAGTACACGAACCCGCCCTCCCCCATCCCCCAACTGTACCCCCCCCCCCCGAACTGCCCCCCTCCCAGCAGTGTCATCTATTTGGGAATCTCTATATGGCAACCCTACAGGGTCAAGGCAAGAAAAGGAGAGTTGACTAATAGACCAGAGGGGCAGCGTTTTCCCCCCAGATGTGCCCAGCTGGCACGTGTGACGCACCCAGACTGAGGTGCCCACCAAAAGCCTAACAGAGAACCAGGCACTGGGTTGTCGCAGGGGTTTCCTGAACTCTCTACTCCGGGGGGAATCTTTTCTGTTGTCTGGATCGTTACAGACAGACATGCTGACTGGTGCGTTTGTAATGAATTATCACAGTTATTTAAGCGGGCAGGTTATACTGTGTTACGCTGAGAGAGAAAATATGCAGAATTTTAAACTATGTGCGCAGAATGTTTATTTTTTTGGCACAGGATTCCCCTAGGAGTACCCATGCCAGGGGCTCAGTGTGCCTTCCCAGAGTCCCCCATTCCCCCCTCGGTATGGCATCTGTATGCCCCCTCTGCCCTCCATGCCAGGGGCTCTGTGTGCCCACCCCGTTTACCCCCTTCCCCCCACCATTCCTATTTTATTCCTTTCTTGCTGGGATGTAAGACCCGTCAGTAGAGTGTCAGCACGTTCCCTCCCCCTGGGGCGATGGGCAGGGCGGAGCTGGGGTGTGGTTACGCTGGAAGATGCCAGTGGCTCCATCAGCCGGTTCACTGGCCTATGGGTAACTGCAGAGTTTGTTAAGCTGCCACATCAGTTCATTGCTGGCACCAGCCCTTGCATCTGACCCTGCCCTATGTCAGTTCAGCCCCACACCCATTTCCATCCCCACCTGAGGCACGGAGCTGCTCCCTGCCCCACCCATATCCCCAAACCTCTGTGGAGCGGGGAAGGCAGTCGAAGGCAGGGAGGGATGGGTCTAAAAAAATCACATTCTCCAGTCGTCAAGGCTAAAATCTCCCACGAGAGCTGGTGACACGGTGACGCCTCCATGTTAAATTAGCAACACAGCGGGGAATCAGGGCCCTCCTTTGTTCTGTGGTTACATGAGGACTTTCCTATTGAAAATGTTAACATTACAGACCTGACGCTGCTTCCTCGAGCTGATGCGCCTTGGATTTCAGAACAGCAGGGGGAAGGTTAGACCCGTACTTGCAATGCAGGGAAGGAATCAGTCTGTCTAGTAGAAGATCCTTCAGACCTGAAGGGGCCACAAAACTTTTCCGTTTGTGAGGAATAACATAAAGGGCCAGATTCTGATCTCAGTAACCTAGGTGTGAATCTGGAGTGACCCCACTGACATCAATGGAGTCAGGGCTGGATTCTGGTCTCAGTGATCCTGGTGTGAATCTGGAGTGACCCCACTGACATCAATGGAGCCAGAGTCAATTCTGATCTCAGTGACTCTGGTACCATCAATGGAGTCAGGGCTGGATTCTGGTCTCAGTGATCCTGGTGTGAATCCAGAGCGATGCTGCTGCACCAGTGGAGTTATTCTGTACTTGCCCAGGTGTAACAGTGCACAGATTGGATAACAGCTGGCCTCTGTGTTATATCCTTGGGGCAGCCGGTGTAGGAAGCAATCACTTGAGGCCAGAGAGGAGACAGCTAACCAAAACCTCCATTTTATTTACAGATACAGAGAGCTCACTCAGCCAGTTGAAACCGGCTGAGCTATCCCTTAATAGTCTAACTCAGTTGCCATAGTAACAAAACCCATGACAACCAAATACACAACATATTCCTCCCCCCCTAATAAGAACATCCCCTAAATAAAACACACACTAAACTAGAGAAGGAGGGTAGACTGCCTCCATTCCCGGCTAACCCCTGGGGATTATTTTGCCCCATAACCATGGGTTCGTCCTAACTAAAGATCCAGCCGATGAGGAGGCCTTCTGTCTCTAGGTGGATTACGGCGAACTTGTTGTTGCACCCGAAAGCACTAGGGGCTCAGGGTCCGCAGCACGAATAGGTGAGGAGGTGGTATCAGCTCGTGCTGGGCAAAGGGGTATCTCAGCTGCGGGCAGTAATGGAGGAGAACAGTCAGGAACAGGTGACTCATGATTCGGTGTCTCACCAGGAAGGGTGAAGTCAGCCCCCTCAACTGCAGATGGGTCCTGAAGACTGGCATGACCTGGCAACAGCTGATCTACATGTCGCCGCCAGGTAAGATTCTCTGCAGTCCGGACTGTGTAGGAAACAGGTCCTGTTTGAGTGATGACTGTGGCCAGGACCCATTTAGCTCTGGAAGTATAATTCCGAGCCAAAACTGGCTGTCCTGGGCTAAAGGTTCGGTCTTTTGCTCTGGGTGCCCGTCTGATGACTTGATATTGCTGCTGATGTTGCACAGTTTGTCTGGGTTCAGCAGGTTTCAGCAGATCAAAGCAAGTGCGCAGCTGTCGTCCCATCATTAGAAAGGCCAGAGATGCGTGGGTCGTAGCATGAGGTGTGTTTCTGTAGGAAAGTAAAAAGGTATCCAGACGCTTTTGAATGGAGTGTTGTCCCTTTGCTGATTTCAAAGCGTTTTTCATTGTCTGCACAAATCTTTCAGCTAATCCGTTGGTGGACGGATGATATGGTGCTGACGTGATGTGGTGTATCCCATTTGCCTTCATAAAATTTTGAAACTCCTGAGAGACGAACTGCGGTCCGTTGTCGCTCACAAGTTGTTCTGGCAGACCAAAACGACTAAAGAGTCCTCGTAGTTTTTGGATAGTACTCTCTGCAGTAGTGGACTGCATTATAGAGACTTCTGGCCATTTAGAATGGGCATCTACTGCCACCAAGAACATGCTTCCTTCAAGGGGGCCAGCAAAGTCAACATGAATACGTTGCCACGGGTTTTCAGGCCAGTCCCATGGGTGTAGGGGTGCCCACTGGGGTGCATTCCTCACACCCTGACATGACATACAAGCTTTTGCCTTCTCTTCAATAGCGCTGTCCAATCTAGGCCACCAAAAATAGCTTCGTGCAATTTCCTTCATGCGCACTATTCCACAGTGACCGGAATGTAACTGTTCTAACATCTGTGATCTCAGGGGTGGTGGAATAATGACACGCCTCCCCCACAACAAACAACCAGATTGGACCGATAACTCCGTCCGCCTGGACATGTAGGGAACAAGGTCGGGTGAGAACGGAGAGGTTTGTCGAGATTTTCCATGCATCACCAGGTCCATAACTTGGGATAATACTGGGTCAACGCGGGTTGCCTTCTTTATCTGAGTAGCAGCACTGGAGTCTCACCCTCGTCGCCACTTGTTATATCCTTGGGGCAGCCGGTGTAGGAAGCAATCACTTGAGGCCAGAGAGCAGACAGCTAACCAAAACCTCCATTTTATTTACAGATACAGAGAGCTCACTCAGCCGGTTGAAACCGGCTGAGCTATCCCTTAATAGTCTAAGTCAGTTGCCATAGTAACAAAACCCATGACAACCAAATACACAACACTCTGCTAACAGCTGGACCCAACATCTGTCTGTGATGCTCAGAGTTATTTTGTTCTTGCAGGCAGGATATCATCTCCTGGCAGCTCCCCATGGCTCTTTCCACTTGCTCTGGACGAGATGAGGCCATCTGGCTGGTCCCCTCCCAGAGCCAGGGATAGAACCCAGGAGTCCTGGCTCCCAGCCCCTCTCACCCTCCCAGATAACAGGGAGGGTGGCCCCTTGAAGGCCTGCCCACCTGCCCGCCCTGTTCACATGTATTTTATCATCCTTTCTAACAACTCAAGCTAGTAAACACACCAAAATGCTTCCGCCACCGTGCACGGGCTGAAATTGTGGAAAAGCAACATCACTTGCCCCATAACCTAAGCCGTGCTGAACACACTGCCATCAACAGCCTCAAGAACAACTCTGACATCATAATCAAACAGGCTGACAAAGGAGGTGCTGTCGTCATCATGAATAGGTCGGAATATGAACAAGAGGCTGCCAGGCAGCTCTCTAACTCCACATTCTACAAGCCATTACCCTCTGATCCCACTGATGATTACCAAAAGAAACTACACCATCTGCTCAAAAAACTCCCTGAGAAAGCACAGGAACAGATCTGTACAGACACATGCCTAGAACCCCGACCAGGAGTATTCTATTTGCTACCCAAGATCCATAAACCTGGAAATCCTGGACGCCCCATCATCTCAAGCATTGGCACCTTAATAGCAGGATTGTCTGGCTATGTGGACTCTCTCCTCAGGCCCTATGCTACCAGCACTCCCAACTATCTTTGAGACACCACTGACTTCCTGAGGAAACTACAATCCATCGGTGATCTTCCAGAAAACACCATTCTGGCCACTATGGATGTGGAAGCCCTCTACACCAACATTCCACACAAAGATGGACTACAAGCCATCAGGAACAGTATCCCCGATAATATCACGGCTAACCTGGTGGCTGAACTTTGTGACTTTGTCCTCACCCACAACTATTTCACATTTGGGGACAATATATGCCTTCAAGTCAGTGGCACTGCTATGGGTACCCGCATGGCCCCTCAGTATGCCAACATCTTTATGGCTGACTTAGAACAACGCTTCCTTAGCTCTCGTTCCCTAACGCCCCTACTTTACTTGCGCTACATTGATGACATCTTCATCATCTGGACTCATGGAAAAGAAGCCCTCGAGGAATTCCACCGTGATTTTAACAATTTCCATCCCACCATCAACCTCAGCCTAGACCAATCCACACAAGTGGTCCATTTCCTAGACACTACTGTGCTAATCAACGATGGTCACATAAATACCACCCTATACCGGAAACCCACTGACCGCTATACTTACTTACATGCCTCCAGCTTCCATCCAGGCCACACCACACAATCCATTGTCTACAGCCAAGCTCTAAGATACAACCACATTTGCGCCAACCCCTCAGACAGAGACAAACACCTACAGGATCTCTATCAAGCATTCTTACAACTCCAGTACCTACCTGCTGAAGTGAAAAAACACATTGACAGAGCCAGAAGAGTACCCAGAAGTCACCTACTACAGGACAGGCCCAACAAAGAAGGTAACAGAACGCCACTAGCCGTCACCTTCAGCCCCCAACTAAAACCTCTCCAGCGCATCATCATGGATCTACAACCTATCCTGAAGGACAATCCCTCACTCTCACAGATCTTGGGAGACAGGCCAGTCCTCGCTTATAGACAGCCTCCCAACCTGAAGCAAATACTCACCAGCAACCGCACACCATACAACATAAACACTAACCCAGGAACCTATCCTTGCAACAAAGCCCGATGCCAGCTCTGTCCACATATCCATTCAAGTGACACCATCATAGGACCTAATCACATCAGACACGCCATCAGGGACTCGTACACCTGCACATCTACCAACGTGATATATGTCATCATGTGCCAGCAATGCCCCTCTGCCATGTACATTGGCCAAACCGGACAGTCTCTACGCAAAAGAATAAATGGACACAAATCTGACATCAGGAATCATAACATTCAAAAACTAGTGGGAGAACACTTCAACCTCTGTAACCACTCAGTGACAGACTTGAAGGTGGCAATTTTGCAACAAAAAAACTTCAAAAACAGACTCCAAAGAGAAACTGCTGAACTCGAATTAATATGCAAATTAGATACAATTAACACTGGCCTAAACAGAGACTGGGAATGGTTGGGTCATTACACTAATTGAATCTATTTCCCTATGTTAAGTTCTCCTCACACCTTCTATGGGCCATCTTACTTATCACTTCAAAAAGTTTTTTTTCCCTCCTGCTGATGATAGCTCATCTCAATTGATTAGACTCTTCCTGTTGGTATGCATACTTCCACCTTTTCATGTTCTCTGTATGTATAAATATCTCCTGTCTGTGTGTTCCATTCTATGCATCCGAAGAAGTGAGCTGTAGCTCACGAAAGCTCATGCTAAAATAAATTTGTTAGTCTTTAAGGTGCCACAAGTACTCCTGTTCTTTTTGCAGATACAGACTAACACGGCTGCTACTCTGAAACACACCAAAATGTGGCATACTGAAAACAGCTACGTAATTAAAACAAAGTCATGGCCATTAAGTAAAAGCATAAAAACGATGCACCAGAGGCCCAGTTTAACAACCTACTCCTACCAGAGACCACTACAGCTTTAAGGAAAGCGGCTCTGAAAAAATGAAGCAACTGCCAAAACACGAGCGTGCTCTGGGCTTTTGCAGTTCACAAAACTATCCCTCTTGCAGGCGTATTATCTGCGCACACGCTCAGCTTTAAGATGCTAAACAGAGCTCCGAGTCCACTAGAAATAGTCAAAGCGGCGAAGAGTCTTGTGGCACCTTATAGACTAACAGACGTATTGGAGCATGAGCTTTCGTGGGATGTATGTAGTGGAAATGTCCAGAGGCAGGTATAAATGTGCAGGCAAGAATCAGGCTAGAGATAAGGAGGTTAGTTCAATCAGGGAGGATGAGGCCCTCTTCTAGCAGCTGAGGTGTGAACACCAAGGGAGGAGAAACTGCTTTTGTAGTTGGCAAGCCAGTCACAGTCTGTTTAATCCTGAGCTGATGGTGCCAAATTTGCAGATGAACTGAAGCTCAGCAGTTTCTCTTTGAAGTCTGGTCCTGAAGTTTTTTTGCTGCAGGGTGGCCACCTTTAAATCTGCTATTGTGTGTCCAGGGAGGCTGAAGTGTTCTCCTACAGGTTTTTGTATATTGCCATATCTGATTTGTGTCCATTTATCCTTTTACGTAGTGACTGTCCGGTTTGGCCGATGTACATAGCAGAGGGGCATTGCTGGCATATGATGGCGTATATTACATTGGTGGACGTGCAGGTGAATGAAACGGTGATGTTGTGGCTGATCTGGTTAGGTCCTGTGATGGTGTCGCTGGTGTAGATATGTGGGCAGAGTTGGCATCGAGGTTTGTTGCATGGATTGGTTCCTGAGTTAGAGTTACTGTGGTGCGGTGTGCAGGTACTGGTGAGAATATGCTTCAGGTTGGAAGGTTGTCTGTGGGCGAGGACTGGCCTGCCACCCAAGGCCTGTGAAAGTGAGGGATCATTGTCCAGGATGAATTGTAGATCCCTGATGATGTGTTGGAGGGGTTTTAGCTGGGGACTGTATGTTATGGCCAGTGGGGTTCTGTTGGTTTCTTTCTTGAGCTTCTCTTGCAGTAGGAGGCTTCTGGGTACACGTCTGGCTCTCTTGATCTGTTTCCTTATTTCCTCGTGTGGGTATCGTAGTTTTGAGAATGCTTGGTGAAGATCTTGTAGGTGTTGGTCTCTGTCTGAGTAATTGGAGCAGATGCGGTTGTACCTCAGTGCTTGGCTGTAGACAATGGATCATGTGGTGTGCCCGGGATGGAGGCATGAAGGTAGGCATAGCGGTCGGTAGGTTTTCGGTATAGGGTGGTGTTAACGTGACCATCACTTATTTGCACCGTGGTGTCTAGGAAGTGGACCTCCCATGTAGATTGGTCCAGGCTGAGGCTGATGGTAGGGTGGAAGCTGTTGAAATCGTGGTGGAATTCTTCCAGGGTTTCCTTCCCATGGGTCCAGATGATGAAGATGTCATCGATGTAGCGTAGGTAGAGAAGGGGCGTGAGTGGACGAGAGCTGAGGAAGCGTTGTTCCAGGTCAGCCATAAAAATTTGGTATATTGTGGGGCCATGCGGGTGCCCATAGCGGTGCCACTGATCTAGAGATTTATATTGTGACCAAATTTGAAATAATTGTGTGTGAGGATAAAGTCAGAGCTCAGCAACCAGATGTGCTGTGGCATCATCAGGGATCCAGACTAACACGGCTACCCCTCTGATACTAGAAATAGTCACACACTCCTCACAAATATCATGAATATTGTCTGATACTGGAAAGGAGAGTAAAAGGCATTCGCTCAGGCTTACACAATTTCTCTGGGTTGTCAGCTCTTACTCTGATGAATACTGCACACAGAGAACAGTAAAAAATAAGGAATCAAGCGGCACAGACAGCAAACCAACCCACAAACAAACACGTGACGACACTGAAAATATGAAGGGAAGTAGAGCATCAAGTGGTTGGTGATGGGTATTTTAAATGAGGGTCTGGGACCCAGGCTGTGCAATGCAACAGAGCCCTAGAGACCGACCAACTGACCCAAAAACTCAGAGTAGAAGCCCTGGAGCACATTGACACTGGGCTTCGGAGTTTGCAGACAGATCCCTGCTTCAAAGAGCTTGCAGATAAGGTCTTCCTGCTCCCACACACACCTAAGCACCACACCTAGTGCTTGCTACGTATGAGTCAATGGGAGCCCTCGGAAGAGCTGGAACTACACCAGATCGCAAAGACGTGGCCGTAATGGTTTCCAATACCTCTCTCCAAACAAATTCTGAAACTTCGTGGCCATCACCTGTCTGGAACCCAACTCTAATTGAAAGGCCGAACAAATAAACAGCACCCGCGGTAAAGTTCCTCCAGTTGTAACAATTTCCCATGTATTCATTAGTAACACGGGAATTTTTTTTTTCAATCACGAGGATCACAGTTTTCAGCTGTCTACAAACCTCTACAAGATTTCTGTTGTTCAAAGACTCCTTTTATCTCTTACTTTAAGCCAGGAACACGTCCTGTGGAAACCTGGTTTGAGATGTAACCGTGCCAATGTCAGGAGCGAGGCCTCGCCACGGCTTCTGCTCCAGGATTCATTCACCAAAGCCCCGATCCCGCAAAGGCCAATGCACGGGAGCCCTCCACAGGCAGAGCTGTTGGCAGGATCAGGATCTAGCACAGAGTCAATAGCGTGAAAGCAGCTTCTTAAAGTGACACCAAGCAAAATACGATCACAGATTTCTGTTAACCGTGGCTTGCTGAGCTTCCTCCATCAGATCACTCCCACGTAGCCACATCCCCCCCATGCCCCAAAACGCCAGCAACTCGCCAGAAGTCTTGGCACCCCCTGCAAAGCCTGCTCCCCCCCACCCCCGCTCTCGTCCGGCCTAGCCTGGGCCTGGGACACCCCGAACTCCCCAACCCCCCCTCACCCCACTGACCCTCACCTTCTCCCTATTTCTCCCATCACTTCTTCCACCTCTGCTCCAGGTCACCTCTTTGTCCCGTCCCCTTCCGCCCAGTATCATGTTCTACTGCAGGGGTCTCGAGTTCCTGGACTTATTGACTGTGCAGCAAGATAAGATGCATCGTGGTAATAGGAAATAATGGCCTTGGTGTGTGTGTGTGTGTGTGTGTGTATACCAGTGTGAGTGTCCGTTACCGGAAGACGCCCAGATTACCCTGTGAAGCAATTGCTCATGATCGGGAGTATTCTAACGCAAGCCCGGTAACTAGTGGATCTTTAGGAGATCCGACCCACGGTGGGCTGACTCGGCCTGGCATCGTCCGGCGAGGAAGCTGCCTGGGTCTAGGAATGTGTGAACCCATCTTCCCTCCCCCCCCTTCCTTTCTGTGTGGGCTACTGACAGTCTGATCATCTCACTGAATGCAATCAGAGTAAGCGGCGCCGTCTCCCAGAGACTAGCCGACGCTCTTTGCTGAAGGGAGGTGTGGGAGAGTCAGTCATCCTCGTTAGTCTCTCCTGTGTGAGTGTCCTGTAGGGAGAGATCCTTAGTTTATGAGCCGCTAGCGTGGACAGGGCACCCTCTCTGTGTGTGTACGTGGAAAATGGATAAGGGACAGTCTAAAAATTCTACCTCACTCCCTAAGGGTACCCCAGCATATTACATGTACGTACATTATGGTCCTGAAACCTGCAGGTATTTAGCGAATTGGAATCTTCACATGCGTGAAAATCCATCTAAACAGTGCCCATTAGAAGGTATCTTCAATCTAGATAAGATCATATATCTCAGAGGAGCTTTTAATCACCAAAGAAAAGCCTCTGACACAGTGTGAGCAATTGGTCTAGGAACGGGTTAACTTGAAATTCAGCTTGTCCCAGAGATGAAAAGTTGCTTTGTGTTCAAGGTCAAGAACCAGCACAGACTATGCTAAGTGCAAAAAAAAAAAACTGCTTTCAGCCCCAGCTAGTTGTGGAAAATAGAGACAGAGGCAAACCAAAGGCAATACAAGTTACAGAATTGAAATTACATTTGCAAAGCTTAACTTTCCAGTGAGACATGTGAGTATTAAAGTGGCTTAAGGCTTGGGGCATTCATATTTTTCCTGAGTGATGTGGGAGTGTTCCCAACACTCTCCATTGTTGTTTTATTATTTGTAATGAAGCTTTAAAATTTGGTTATATGGTGTGTTTTCTTCCCAACCTCCTGCAGTGTCAGTTTGATCACCTGACATGAGGAATAAATTGGTAACAGAAATTTGTCACAGTTTGGTGAGCAACTAATAATGGGGGAGCCCTGCAGAATTTACACCATCTATCTGTTTTACCCTTGTTATTTTATGTTTGCTTTATTTGGTATTGTTGGTGTTATATGATAAGGATTGTATGGTTAAAGGTGAGCCCTAATAGAATAAGGAAACACTATCTGGTTTTGGTTCTATTCTGTTTAACCGGTTACTGTTGTTTTCTGCTCTGTTCATTTGGGCGTTAGGTGTGTGGGCGGAACTGAACTTCTCGTTCGTAATTCCTCAGGGTGGAAGCCATGTGTGCGATGAAGCTCTGAGGTTGTATTGAGATCCTTCTGTCCCGCCCCCTGTAACGGACAATGTAATCGAAGTGGAAAAATCTGGTTTAGACTGTAATTTTCTCTGCTCTCTGTGTAATTTTCTTTTCTGTTTAAGTGTCAGCAGACAAATGGGTGGGTCTCTGGGTAGACCCCCTAAAGGGGTTTGGATTATGTGTTAAGTAAATGGCCTTTACCCAATGGCCATGTATTTTTGCCCAGGTGGCAAGCCTTACTAGGGAGGACTCGGGTAGTTTGTAAGTAAAAATGTTTTAGGGAAAAGATCAGAAGGGTGGGGGCTAGTTGTGAAGCCCACCCTCCTAGCTAAACTGGTAGTGGAACAAGTTTGTGTCCAGGATAGGGACAATTCAGCGAGAAAAGCAGGATCGGGCCCAGGCGGGCAGGCAACAGACAGAGAGATTGGAAAACAGGTTGGAAACTTTTGAGGGTGTAGTGGAAAGAAGGAGTAAGTGAGTATAAGCATGGAAATTTCAAATACTCAGAAGGATATTTGGAATGGTGATTTGAATTGGTAAGTGGCTGTTGAAAGGCAAGCAAGTGATTTAAGGGAAAAGCAAGTGATTTTTAAGGGAAAGTGAAAAGTTAACTCTGTAGTTGCTGGAGGGAACAGCAGTTGAACTTTGTAAAAATGCTAAAGAGAAAAGTTTTTGGTGTCTTTGAAATGTTTGTAAATAAATTCAGGCAAAGAAAATATGGGGTAATTCTCCTGTTTTGCCTAAAATTAACAAGAGTATTTGTATATTTTAAGTAATGATTGACTGCCCAGAAGGGGGAGACCTCTGTTTTTGTCTTTCAGATGATCAAAGAGAAAACTAATGCCAGCTGAACAGCATTCAACATACCATGCATTTACTTACTGACAGAGTAAAAATTATGTTTTGTGTTCTATATTCTGTCTTGTGGTGTTTGTCTTGTGGCCAGAATTGATGTGTTTAATATTTTTGTGGGATGGTCTGATTTAAAATCAAGTGGAAGGGTTGGATTGAAATGCAGATACTGGTTCTGTTCAACTTAGAATACAAAGTGTTTGGGAAAGAAACTTCATTGGCCAAATTTTTTAATTGAAAATTGTTATTAAAATTTGCATACTAACAGTCTTTAAAAGCAAGGACATGGAAAGTTAACCCACTCCCCATATTGTACATGGGATCCTTCTGGCTACCTCAGACTTCTAGCCAGAGGGCTGGGGATGGTGGAAAGCTATTGGACTAGAAGTTGTATTGAATGAACTCATCAAAGTGGGTGTGCTTGTCCTGGCTTGTTGTTCTAAAGCTCTGTAATAAGGTTATTTTAGTGAAAAGGTATATGTGACATATATTAGATAAGACTAATGTACTATATAACAGCAATGTGTATATGTTCATTGTTAACAAAAGGTGTATAAGTAAAAGTTTCCTTTATAGGTTAAAGAAGCCAAAAATGGAAAAAAAAAACAAGTTAACTGAGAAAAAAGAATAGTTAACATACTAAAAATAAACTGGCCAAGATTTGTGCTGAGACAAACTTAAAGTGGCCAGATGCCCTTCCTTTGGCACTGATAAATATAAGAGCCATTACTTGGCTAAAAAAAACCAGAAAAAGGGGGGGACTTAAATTTGCCCATGCAGCTATAAAATTTGTAAAATCTGCAAAGACACTAATGCAATGTGTTAGGTTTCTTTTCTCACAGGTAAAGAAGAAACAACCCAAAGATCCTAGCAGCCCTGCCACTCCTTGGAACCAGGAGACTGGGTCTACATAAAGATCCATCAACGAAAGACTGCCTTGGCTCCACGCTGGAAAGGCCCTTTCCAAGTCCTGTTGACTACCAACACCGCTGTGAAGTGCCAAAGACTGACTGCCTGGACCCAGGATTCTCACTGCAAAAAGACCCCTCCACATCAGGAGAATTCTCCTACTGATGATTAGCCTATTTCTTCTTCTAGCTCTACTGTGCTTCTGGACAGCAGGGAAAAAGGACAAGGTGACGTACTAGCGACCTCTCCCTTGTCCACTGACAGACCAACTGTGCCTTTAGACTTTTCTAGAAAAAGCAAAGCCATTACAGGGTGATATGTGCTGGCAACCTCTCCCCTGTAGGATGCTAAACCACAATTGTTTTGGGAAAGAAGAAGAAACACTCACTCCACTGACATTGTCAAAGTCCAGGAATTCCTGACTAGAAAGGACATTGAGAACTGATCCTGGTGAAGAAACAAAGAATTTTACACTGGCAGGAAGAAATTTATGGGACCCATGCTTGGGAATGTGGTATTAATTGGATTTTGGGGTTTAATCTACAGGCTGTGCCCTGTGTTTTGGATAAATCCTTCAGTATGTATTGCCCTCCCTAATTGGATTTTAAATGACATTGCCCTTATCAGGTTTTCAAATCACTTCCACATACCCAGATTGCTCACAAGGGGCTGCCATTAGATTAGCACAACAGAGGGCCTGGGTTATTTCCTCTGGAAAGAAAGAGAATTGAGCAGATCCCTGTGGGCTAGGGCCAATATCTTCAAAGCCAAGAACATGATAAAAAAAATTGGGCCAACTAGAAAAGGCTACTAGCCTTATTCTTGAAACTCAGCTATCTTAAGTACAGGCTGGAGTTGGTGAGTTACATGTCATTTCCACCCTATGACCCAGAAGTTACTGACAGAGATGGTATTGCATATCACTGAGGCTGGGAAGGCATTGCAGTGGGATCTAGTATGTTCAGAAATTCAGAATTTCATGAATGACCAGCTGATGGCCATTCCGAGTGATCTTAAGCACCAAACTTGGCCCACTGCCCTTACAGACGCATCAGGAACCATCTGATCTGTGGTCATGGAGACATACTTGGACACTTTCTGGATGGAAGTGTGGACATTCACAGTGCTCCTTCCACGCATATGGACCGGTTAGGGTGGGTGTGGGCTCCCACATACCGAAACCTGCTGGGTCCATGGGGAGGATGCATGTGGGACTAAATTATTCACCAAGACATCTGGGAAATTAAACCACTTGGTATACCTACCTGATTTATAGTCAGTGCCCCAATCCCTTAGTTGTTAAATGAACATTCCACTCTTTTGTCCATGCATTCATTCCTGGGTTGGGGGTGACTAAGCTCAAAAGAGCAGTTGTACATATATCTGCAAAGCTTCATTGCTTTTTGTCTTTAAAGTTTGAGAAAACTCGCCAAAAGTTTGTTGAGTATTCTCAAAGGGGGGAATTGTTGGTGCCACTAGGCCTGAGTAAACCAAAGTTGTGACTTTGGGCCTGAAGTGAACCAAAGTTCTTACATGCTGTGAATTTTAACCAACCTGCATGCTAACAGCCTAAAAGCAGAATATGTGAGAGTCAGCTTTTTAGCAGACAGCTGCAGTCCCACTTAAACTAGCAAAAGTAGTGAGAAGGCAGGGGAGGAAGGGGGGAGAAGGCTTCATGTGCCTGAGCTGACAAGGCCAACAGATAAACATGCGAATGAGAACTTTTCTAACACGCTGAGATGTAATGCCTAATGTAGCTGCTGTTGGGAAGGGAGGGGTGAGGGGGAAAACCGAACAAAAGGCTTACGCAAACAAGTGGGGTATAAATGCTGGGACCCCGCCTGCGAGCGGGTGTGCAGGATCTGAGAATGCTTTTTCTCCCTGGCACCTTATTTGGGCTCAAATAAACCTGGTTTTGCTTCTCCACCCTGGTGTGATAATTAGTGCGACGCACACCGGGCAACGAACCTGCTGTTGCTCCGCCTCGGGCTCTTTGAGCCGGCAACACCCCCACCCCACATACCCCCTCCCAGAGCCTGCACCCCCCCCCCCCCGTGTCTGATCCTCCCTTGGGCCTGTGTCAGGAACCAGAGATCTCAGAGGGTTTCAGGGCGGTCGCTGTGTTAGTCTGTGTCAGCAAAAACAGCGCGGAGTCCTTGTGGCACCTTGGAGACCAACACGTTTATTGGGCAGAAGCTTTCGTGGGCTAAACCCCCTTCATCGGCTGCAGGGAGTGGAACATACAGGGGGGAGGTATAAACACACAGCACGTGAACAGAGGGGAGCTGCCGGACCGAGTGGGGGCTCAGTGCTAACGAGCCAATTCATTTAAGGTGGAAGTGGCCTGTTCTCAACAGTTGGCGAGACTCAAACGCTGCCCCGAGGGCGCTTAGGAGCTCGTCAGTCGAACCCGCCACCCAGTGTCCTGCTAACGCAGCTGGAAGAGCCGCTGAAGGGGAGCAGAGGACTCCAGTGCTGGGCTCTGATTGGTGGAACCCTGGGGGGCCCGACGGGTCCCCAGCCTGTGTGCGCCCCAAGCCAAGGGGCAGGACGTTGTCTGTGCAGCTGGGTCCTCCCTGCCCAGCTCTGCTTCCCCTGCGACACCTGCCCCTGGTCTCCTGGGAACCTCCCCCGCCTGGCGCCTGGTTTGCCCTCGGGTCTGTCCCCCCTTCCCCTCCCCCGCCAGGCTCCCCCCCGCTCTCCCCTCCCCCCCCAGCCCCTTCAGCCAGGCTCCCCCCTGCTCCCCCCTCCCCCCAGCCAGGCCCCCCCCCGCTCTCCCCTCCCCCAGCCAGGCCTCCCGCCTGCTCCCCCCTCCCAGCCCCTTCAGCCACGCTCCCCCAGCCCCCCCGCTCTCCCCTCCCCCAGCCCCACAGCTTCTTCAGCCAGGATCCCCCTGCTCTCCCCTTCTCCCCCCAGCCCCTTCAGCCAGCCCCTCCCCCAGTTGAGGCGTCTCTTCTGGCCCTCGGCAGGGTCCTTCCCACAGGGGGGCTCCCTCCTTCCGTGGTGGCCCCTCCCCTGCACACAGAGTTGGCCTCCCAGGAGCATAGAGTCCGATCCTAGAGCACCACACACAGACCTCCACAGCCATAGAGCTGCGGGTACAGCGTCACCCCCCTTCAGCCCAGTCCAGCAGGGTCACAGAGATCAGGGGGTGGGGGCTAGAGGAGCCGCGCACCAGCACTAACCCAGAAGATCGGGCGGATTCTCTCCCCGGCGAAAGAGGCCGGCGGGAAAGTGACGATCGGGTCCCCGGTACCAGCATCGAAAAACGTCACCTGCCCCTGTTCATAGTCCAGATACACCCGGATCCTGCAGGGTGCCTGGCTCGGGGACAAGGGGATGCTCTGCGCAGGGGATGTGAGAGCCCAGCACTGACCCTCCCAGCACATCACAGCCCAGATCCCCTGCTCAGGGGTAAGGCTGATCCCTCCCTTCCTGCTCACAGACTCTCTGGCCACCCCCACATCACAGACTCCCCCCCTCCCCACCTCCACCTCCACCTCCACCTCCCAGTAGTGTCGGCCCGAGGTGAATCCCTCACAGCCCAGCACACAGAGCTCAGTGTCAAATCTCTCAGGGTTGTCAGGCAGGTGCTGCCGTGTGAGTCCCCATCTCACACTTCTCCGATCCGCAGACAGGATGAGTTCGGGGATGGGCCGTGTCTGGATCCAGAGTCACGTTCGCTGCAGAGAGAGAATCAGAGCGTGAGGGGCAGAGCTCAGCCCTGGGGCAGGGTCTGATTGTGTCAGTGACAGAACCTGCCCCAGCTGGGGGGTGAACCAGGCAACCTCCCCCCTCCCGGATTTACCCAGCTCTGCACGGGGAGCAGCGCTGAGATCTCAGCCCTGGGCCGGGGGGATTCACACCCTGACAGAGCCAGTTCAGGGACAGAGCGAGAGGATCAGCTCGGCTGAGCCAGGCCCCAGACCCCGAGTCAGAGTCTCAGTGATTCCATCCTTGTGCTGGGGGGGAGACGAGGGGGGTCAGAGGGAGCTGGTTTTAAGCCACCTTTGTCCTTCCTTCAGTCTGCCTGGCCCCTCGCTCCAGGGGCCTCAGGGCTGCGAAGCAGAGAGCAGCCAGAGTGTGATGCCTCCTGTCTGTGCCCACAGCAGAGCCGTCCCCTGGGGAGGGCGAATCGGGGCGACTGCGCCGGGCCCTGCTCTTTGGGGGGCCCCGCGGGCTGGTGTGACTGGCTGGCACAGTCGGTCCCAGAAGAGACAAATCCGTCACTTCTGCCCCGGACCCCGCACCCCCCCCCAGGGCCGGCCCTGGCCCCCAGCATGACCCCAGCCCACTGCCACAATAACGGCTGGGGGCAGAGTTGCTGTGGAGCCCCTGTGCCAACTTCACACGGACGGGGGGGGGCGGGGGGGAGCTCCCTTGCACCGGAGCTATTTTCTGGGGACTGTTTCCAGGCACATCAGGGCCTCTTTGCTCTGACAGAGCAGCACGAAAGGGCCTGACAGTCAGGCCCTGGAACCTTTCCCCACCTGCCCCCACCTCTCCCCACAGACGTGATCAGAGACCCTGGCAGCACAGGAGGCTCCCAGCAGATCACAGGGAATCCAATGTCCCCCTATCCAATGATGCAACTCGTCACATCCCGTCTCCTTGCAGAGCCCCCTCCCGCCTAGCAATCAGCCAGCTGAGCACTAGAAACCTGCTTTCATAGAGACCCCACCGGCCCCCCATGACTGTGTGTAGCTGCGGGTGGGTGAGGACACCGCACACTCACTGAATGGCTGCTCGGCTTGTGCTGCTCTATCGGGGGCTTTCCAAACCCCTCACTGCTGGCCCCACGGCTACGCAATGGCTAATACAGTATTGCCGACGTCAAGGGATCAAATCTCATCAGACTGGCCCAACAATCAGGACATTTTAAAGGATTCTGTTGTGGGTTTTAGCTCAGTCTCCTGGTGTTTGAACCCCCCTGGCCCCTCCCCAGGGCTGCGCATGTGACAGTCAGTGCTGCCCACTCTCCCGCATGTCCTGGAGAAGGGGATTTTGGATCCTGCTGCAGGAGCTCTCACCCCCCATCTGCCCATCTCCTGCCCAGCAATTAATCCTGTCCCGCAGCCCCCATCAGCTCTGTCCCCATCCAACCCCCTCAATTCAGTCCCCCAGCCCCACCATCACCCCCATCAGTTCAGTGCTCCTGCCCCACCGCCCTCAGTTCACCCTCCCAGCACTCACCCTCTCTGCTCAGATCCCACCAGCAATACAGCCCCCCGCAGCTCATCAGCCCCCCAATCACGTCAGGCCCCCTGCAGCCCCCAGGCCATAATAAAGCCTCACAGCCCCACCTCTGCTCCTCCTAGGGCTCTTCACCCTCCCTAGGCCTGGGGGCTACACTGGGGGCCCCTCTCCCACTTCCCAGGCTGGCAGGGGAGCAGCCGCACTGGGGTGGTGACAGCGGGAGCCCCGGCCGCCCCCAGGGCAGCTGACAGGATTTCTAAGTAAAATTCAGCCTCGTTTTTAGAGCTCTCAAATGTCGGGATTTTTATGAGCTACAGCTGAGAGTTCTATCGCAAGATCATGAGTGAGGCTTAATTCTAAATTCTAAGAGAGAAAAGAATCGACTTTTCTGTTTTTAGGAAAGATCTGGGCAGCCACTAGGAATATGTTGCTCAGCTCCTGTCAAATGCAAAATTGAAACAAAACCTGAACTATGGTGCTGCCAAGGAGCCCCCATACTTCATAGGAAAGGTTTCACTCCCCCTTTGATCCCAGAAATTTACCTTTGTCCAACCGCAGTCTAGACAACAGTGAGTCTAGAGGAAGAAATGGGTGAAAAAGACGAAATGTCAGGTTGTCGTGTTTAGCGATATATTCACATTGTTAATGTTCTAACACAAAAGCAAAATGAAAAGAAAACAAACTTTATGAAGTTCTAGTGAAGGAGGTTAAGTGCAATTCAGACCAGTACAAACCATTCCACACCTCACTAAATAACCCCAAACATTAAAAACTAAGGACACGACCTAAGGTGACATGACAGACCCAGAGATGTTTTACCAGCAATTACACACCTGTGGCTGGCCCATGACAGCTGACTTGGGCTCGCAGGGCTGGGGCACTGGGGCTGTTTCATTGCGGGGTAGATGCTAGGGTTGGGCAGAAGCCTGGGGTGTGGGACCCTGTGACGGGAGAGAGTCACAGAGCCCAGGCTCCAGCCCGAGCCCGAACCTCATGAGCCGGAGTCAGTGGACACGGGCCAGTCACAGGTGTTTAATTCCTCTGAAGCCAACACATAATTCACAGACAGACCAATACACAGACACTTTGTCACTGATTAGCATTTAATCAACTTTAAATCTGCCCCTGTACCATTAGTACTAAGTAAAACTGACTCATCCTTCCTGGCAGACCTGGTGGTCTCATTCTCTCCAGCTCAGGAGGATAAAGGTGGAGAATCTCAAAAGCAGGGGTGGGGAACCTACGGCTCGTGGGCCAGATCCGGCCTGTTGCTAAATTTCATCCGGCCTGCAGCCTCCCCCCCCCCGCAGAGTTGGAGCCGCGAGTACTGAAGCCCTGAGTCTCTGCGCAGAGCCACGGAAACTAGGAGTGCGGACGGTGCTGCAACACCCCCCAGGTTTTGTGCGGGGTCCCAGCCGTGGCCCCACGCCCAGGGTCCCAGCTGGCTGCTGAACCCCCGCCTGGGGCTCTGTGCCTGGCACCGCACGCGGGGTCCCGTCAGCTGGCCCTGCACCAGGGACTCTGCTCCCGCCCCCAGCTGTGGTCCCAGCCTCAGTCCCCCTACCCCTGTCGACATCTCGCCCCCCCCTCCCAGAGCCACGGCCCAGGCTTGGCCCCAGCTCTGGGGAGAGGGGGCACAGACAGGGGTAAGGAGGGTGCCAGGTAAAATGTTTGGGGATCACTGGCTTTCAGCACCTCTACTGTCAAAATTGTTCCAGCGCCACTGTCTCCGCACCCACCGCGGGGCTGGACCGTGAGCACCAGCTCGAAGCCCAGAGCCTTCACGTCCCCTGCCTTCCCACAGGTGAGTGGCCCGTGATTGATTTTTTTCAATCACCCGTGGTAGAAAATAGGTTCCCCAGCCCTGCTCTGAAGCAAGAGAGGGACTGTGGTGACACAGGAGGCCTTGCAGACATAAAATCCAAACAAACACACTCCAGAAACAGTGAATTCTGCAGGAAGCTCAAGCTCAGGTTAAGGTTCACAGCTGCTAGGAAAGGAAACCCCCAGGCAGAGGTGAAAGTAAGCGGGTACGGGCCGGTACGGAGGACCAGTGAGAAAAAGTGCAGCAGCTACCGGCAAGAAAATGGAGCATTCTCTCCCTCTCTGACTCCACCTCCAGCTCCAGCAAAATTGAGGGTCTGGGAGCCCGGCTCCACGAATGTTCGGGGCCGGGTCTCCCCCCTGCTGCCCCCCTGCGCCTCCCCTGAGTGTGCCCTGGCCCCCCTTTGCTGCCCCCATGCATTTCCCTGGGTCCCGGAGCAGAGCGTTTGTCTCTCCCCGTCCCCTGCAGCTCCATGCTGCCTGCCTGCATGAACTGCCGCCACAGGGTCCTAGTCCCCTCTCCACTACTGCCAGGGCAGGCTGCCTTCCCCCCAGGACCCTTTCATTTTCCAGTGGGTACAGCCGCCCCCCTGCCCGCAATCACTGTTCTTCCCCACGCTGGGCAAGGGGCAGCCCCAGTGAGGCTACAGTGAGGGGCAGCAGCAGGGGAGGAGGCGCACATGTGATGGCAGATTCCCCCACACACATGCCGCCTCTGGCACCCACCACAGGGGAGGCGAGGAGGATTCCTGGACCTGAGAGGGGCCCTAGGAGCATGTGCAGTGACGGGGGGGGGGGGGTGAGTGTGCTGCCGGGGTGGGGGAGAAGGGAATCCCTACCCCAGAGCTCGCTGCTGCCAGCAGGGAGAGGGCTGGGGGGAGTCCGTCTCTCTGGCTCCAGTCCCAGGGGAGCCTGTCTGCACCCCAAACTCATCCCCAGCCCGGACCCACCCCAGAGCCCACACCCCCAGCCAGAGCCCTCATCCCCCTGCACCCTAACCCTCTGCCTCAGCCCTGAGTCCCCTCCCCCACCCCAAACCCCTCATCCCCAGCCACATCCCAAATCCACCCCAGCCTCACCCCACAGCCCTCACCCCTGCACCCCCTCCCTCCACACCCCCTCTTATCCCCAAACTCCCTCCCAGAGCCTGCACCCTGCCCCCCTCCTGCACCCCAGTCCCCTGCCCCAGCCCAGGGCCTGCACCCCAGACCTCCTCCCCCACCCAAACTCCCTCCCAGAGTCTTGAGCAGGTGGGGGGTGGAGTTTAGGGGGGCAGAGTTTGGGCAGGGGCAGGTTCTGGGCACCACAAACATTTCTACAAACCTGCCACCCCTGCCGGCAAGAGCTGGTGCGCCATACTGGGGTGGACTGGCTTCCTGGGGCAGCAATTTAAAGGGTTGGAGCCCAGGGCCCTTTAAACTGCTGCCAGAGCCCCGCTGCCGGAGCCCTGGGGTAGAGGTGGCAGGGCTCTGGTGGCTATTGAAAGGGTTTGGGGCTCCTGCTGCCTCTACCACCCTGGGCCCTTTAAATAGCCCCTGGAGGCCTGCCGCCGCTACCTCAGGGCTCCAGCAGCAGGGCTCCGGAGACGATTTAAAGGGCCCTGGAGGGTAGCGGCAGCTGGAGCCCCGGGCCCTTTAAATCCCCCCATTTAAATTGCTCCTGAACCCCAGGGCTCCCAGCCACCTCTGCAGCTGGGTGCTCAGGGGGTGATTTAAAGGGCTTGGGGCTCCCAGCTGCTGCTACAACAGCTCTAGCCCCGGGCTCTTTAAATCCTGATTTAAAGGGCCTGGGGATTTAAAGGCTCCGCCTCTTCTGGTGGAGGCCACGCCCCTCCTCAGGACACCAGAATACAGGCAAGTCCTTTAAGTTACTTTCACCCCTGCCCCCAGGGGGTCCGAATGCAGGCCCCTAACCCAGTGTATATGTGCTGTACTGAGAGCTGGGTAGGGAATTCATAGCTTCCAAATGATTAGCTGACTATCTCCATCCACAATCATTGTCCCTAAGAGATTTCCCCAGCTCTGTCAGTTATCAGTGTAACATAGGTGAGAAAAAACCCCAGGTGACTGGTTATTACCTGTGAATTCCTTCATTCTGGTCTCCAGAGATGCGTTTCTTTGAGAAGATTCCCAGATTCTCCATTTTAGTTCAGAAGAAAAGGCCACTGGGTTCTGAAACTTCTCCCTCTCGCATCTGAAGAACAACCCAGTGTTACTCGGGGTGGAGTTCGTTCATGTTTGTGTTTTACTAACATGTATTTTACTCTAGTGAATGGCTGTAGCTCAGCAGACCCTGGCGGTTAAATTCTCTGTTGCCCCAGGAACAGGTCCAATCCCAGCTTGGACACTACAAGCTTCCCCTTCATTCTGGTGAGACCGATATGGGAAAACTGCATCCAGTTCTGGTGTCTCCATTTTAAAATGACAAGGAGTCGGGTGGCACCTTAAAGACTAACCGATTTATTTGAGCATAAGCTTTCCTGGGTAAAAACCTCAGTTATTCAGATGCATGGAGTGAAAGTTACAGCTGCTGTGGGCATAAATATACTGGCACATGAAGAGAAGGGAGTTACCTCGCAAGTGGAGAACCAGTGTTGACAGGGCCAATTCGATCAGGGGGGATGTGCTCCACTCCCTTCATAGATGAGGTGTCAATTCCAGGAGAGGAAATTTTAAAATGGACATTGAAAAAGTGGAGCCAGTGCAGAGAAGACCCACAAATCTGATGTGAGGGCTGGTGAAAATGCCTGGCACTGAGAGCTCCCTGGCACTTGAGTGTGGGGTACAAACACCGTCATGGGGAGCACAGACTTGGCACTAAAGGGCTCCTCAGTTTAGCAAACAAAGGCAGCACAAGGACCAGTGGCTGGAAGCTGAAGGCAGAGAAATGCCCATGGGAATCAGACAGACATTGTTAGCAGTGCGGGTGGATTAACCATTGGCAGAAACTGCCCAGGGAAGTGGTGGATTCTCCATCTCCTGACAGGGCACCAGAACAGGGGGGCCGTGGCTCCATCACTTTTAAAGGTGGGAGAGCTCTGCTCTCTGCCCTGGTACCTGCCTGAAAGGTGAGTGATGAGGGATGGACGGAGAGGAGTGAGGAGGGGGTGGTGTCTCAGGGGAAGAGGAGGAGCAGGTATGGGGCCAGTGTTTAGGCACCGATGGCCCCCCCACTTCTAGGGAGCCTCAGGTGTTACTGTCTGTTGATGTCCTTAAATCTAGGCTGACCGGCTTTCTGGAAGGTGCTTTAGTCGCACTTTAGGATTTAGTCAAATTCACAGGAATAACTGGGTGAAATTTAAGGACCTGTGATACAGAGGCACCGACTCCAGAAAAAAAAAGTGGGTGCTCAGCACCCACCAGCAGCCCCACAGATCAGCTCTTCCCCCACGCCCCCAGTGCCTCCCGCCCACCGGGGATCAGCTGTTCAGCAACGGACAGGAGGTGCTGGGGGGTGGGGGGAGGGTGAAGTAAGGGTGGCAAGAGGCTGGGCAGGACAGGAAGAGGCGGGGTTGGGTCTTGGGGGAAGGGGCGGAGTGGGGGCAGGGCCTGGGCCAGAGCGGGGGTCAAACACCCCCGGGGGAATGAGAAAGTCAGTGTCTGTGCTGTGATATACAGGAGGTCAAATGTGATGATCTCACGGTCCTTTCTGGCCTTCAACTTTATGCATTTATGAAACTCAGTAACACCATGTGGCAATGAGTTCCACGGGTTAATAATTGTGTTTAAAAAAAGGGCATTTCCTTTTCTCAGCTTTACACTAGTTGCCTTTCAGCTGCACTGAACGACCCCTCGGTCTTGTACTGTGAGTGTGGGAAGCAGGATCCCCTGACGTATCCCGTACCCCACTGAAGGGAGATAATTAGGGACAATCCTTGTGGTGATGTAGATGCCCATCGTACCAGGACCTGGCGTGAGACCCACTATCCCATTTCAAAGATAATTTATGTTTTTATTTAGCTCTTTGGATACATACGATGGTCAGTCCACTAGCTCCGGGGTTCTCAGCTTACAAGGCCAGTGTGTGTCCACCCCGCCCTGTGGGACAGCAAACGAGTGAATGAACCGGCACTGCCCAGGGAGCCGGGAGCAGTGGGAGTCGGTGCAGTTCTGGGGGGCAGGGCTGGAGCTGGGGGGAACTGGCTGGTGCCTTCTATTGCTGGTTCGTCAATGGCTGGGGGATGAGCCATGTAACACGGCTGGGCGGCTCTCTGCCCGCAGGTGTCTGTGTCAGCGCAGGGCCTGTCAGGCTTGTAGCTTGACATCGGCATCACGGGGCGAGAGGCAGCCCAGGCTGGGGATCTGGAGGGCTCAGCAGTGCCACAGGCCAGGCTGCGCCCCGGGACCCCGTCGCACTGATGTAAATCTCCCTTGTGGCAAATTAAACCGATTCCTTCTTGTTCTGCCCTCAGGGGACGTGAAGAACAACTGGTCACCGCTCGCTGCAGAACAGCCTCAGACAGATCTGAAGACTGTTATCAGGCCCTGCCTCTGTCTTCTCTTCTCTAGGGGTACGTCTTCACTACCCGCTGGATCGGCGGGTAGCAATCGATTTCTCGGAGTTCGATATATCGCGTCTCATCTAGACGCGATATATCGAACCCCGAACGCGCTCCTGTCAACTCCGGAACTCCACCGGAGCAAGTGGCGGTAGTGGAGTCAACGGGGGAGCTGCGGACGTCGATCCCGCGCCGTGAGGACGGTAGGTAATTCGATATAAGGTACTTCGACTTCAGCTACACTATTCACGTAGCTGAAGTTGCGTATCTTAGATCGACCCCCCCCCCAGTGTAGACCAGGCCTAGACTAAACACACCCATTTATTTCTACTTTCCTCACAGCTCGTCCATTCTAAACCTCGGATCACTTCTGTCGCTCTGCTCTGAACTCTCTCCAATTTGTCCACATCCTTCTCACAGTGCGGTGCTCAAAACCGGACACAGTTTTCCAGCTGAGGCCTCCCCGTGGCGAGAAGGGGGGAACAACGTCCTCCTGTGTCTTACACTGACACTCCTGTTAACACACCTGTGCAGGGTGTTCACCCCACATCAGCCCCCGGAAAGGGTGAAGGAAGCAGAGAACGAGGAGATTGGGGAGACAGGCCACACATGGGGGGTTCAGGCCAGAGCAATGACCCCTGGCTGGACGATGAAGCTCAGCTGAGCAGGTGGGGGCTGGGCTCGTGCAAAGCCAGACAGGTGGCAGCAGAAATGGCTGCAGTGAGGAGTCTGCAGCCCCCCTGTGCACTCGACAGGGCAGGAGGGACCCAGGCAGAGAACAGGCTGCTGGGAGCCGGCCCTGGGGGAGGGAGTGTTAGACTCACATAGGGTGACCAGATGTCCTGATTTTATAGGGACAGTCCTGATATTTGAGGTTTTGTCTTATATAGGTGTCTATTACCCCCCACCCCTTGTCCTGATTTTTCACACTTGCTATGTGGTCACCCTAGACTCACAGGGCCAGAGGGGGCTGCCAGGGTCACCTGGTCTAACCCCCGTCAGAGAGCAGGGGGGAGACGAAGGCCTGTGGGAGGGGAGGGGGGAGCAGCCCAGGGAGGGAGCAGACGGTGCCTGCATGTGGTAGGGTCCCTGGGCTGGAGCCTGGAGCAGTGGGCGGCTCGAGCTCCCCACCCAGCCCCGGCTGGAGCGGCATTGCCTGGGCAGTGGGGCCAGCGAGACTCTGCCCCCCAGCAGGGGAACCATTCAGTGACCTGGCTGGGGGCTGAGTCACGCAGAGGAAGCTGCAGCTCCTGGGGGGAGAGATGAGGCTGCAGAGTGAGAGAGAGACAAGGGGGGGGGGGGGGAGACGCAAGGGGAGGGGTTGGCCCTGGAAGAGCTAATCCCCACAGCAGCCAGGAGGGGGCAGCACCTGCGGTGAATACAGCAACCTGGGACAGCATCCCACAGTGACATCTGCCTTTTTCACAAGAGCATCACCCTGCCGCCTCCTTCACTGTGTGACCCACTGCCACCCCCAGAGCTTTTCCCGCAGTCCTGCTGCCTCCCCCGTGATGCCCCATTTCCTAGTTGTAGGTTTGATTTTTCCTCCCAACGTGCAGCACTTTGTCTCCATTGAATGTTCCCTTCAATTGATTTTAACCCTTCCTCCCTCCGCCCTGTGACTCTTGTGTCTACTTAGACTGTAACCTCCCTGGGGCAGGGACTGTCTCTGTCTGTGTCTGTGCAGCACCCAGCATGTGGGGCCCTGGTTTTGCCTTGAGCCTCCAGTCGCTGCCATAGCACCACTGATAACAGCACATTATAAACTCCTCAGAGCAGGGAACGTCTCTTCCATCGTATCTCCTGCCACGCCCAGCACACGGCTAGAGCTCACTACATAATTAGAAACAATTAACAAACAGCTCATTGAACAGTCATTGGATGGGCCTGACTTTCCATCCCTCCCAACCTAGCTGGAGTTTGGAGTCTATGACCTAGAAATGAGAGACCCATTCTCCATCCACGATCTCCTGAGGTCTCTAGTCCATCAGCCACACT
Organism: Mauremys mutica; assembly: GCF_020497125.1. NCBI lineage: Eukaryota > Metazoa > Chordata > Testudines > Geoemydidae > Mauremys > Mauremys mutica. The sequence continues at coordinate 21,079,717 of NC_059083.1, read as the reverse complement.
ACAAATAACACCCCCGTCTGTGGGTCAATCACTCTTTTCTCAGGCTGCTCTATTCTGGAGTCTAGTCAAAATGACAACAGCCTCAAGATTACATTTAACAGAGGGACATTGGGAACCAGCCCCACTCTCTGCACTGCTGGACCGTGGGGAGCAACGTCTCATGTCCAAAATCCCTTCCCTGCCCTGGGAAGTGAAAGGGAGAGTGAGAAGGAGCCACCTACCTGCTCAAGGTGCCTTTGATGTCCTAGAGGGGAGAGAGAAAAGGAAATTCAGTCCCATCTCTCATACTAAGGGTCCCTCCTGCTCTGGAGGTGACTCACTTGGTCTTCACAGTTTGAGGTTCAAAGAAAAATTATTGGTTATTTATTAATGCAAACAAAAACATTCAATGTGCTGCCTTTGCTCTTTCGGAGAAGTGCTCTGACTGCAGGAGCTGGGCCCAGGAAGTTTGTATACGGAGGCACACAGGCTCTTTGTGTAGTGACAGTTGCATAACCAGCTGGCACATGGAATCAAAGGCTCATTCTTGCGATGTGCTGAACAAGGATCTGCCTAAAACTCACAGGTGTGGGGAAGATCCCCTCCTGCAGACTCCAGTGGGTCCAGAGGGAGGGATGCCCCCATGCTGTGCTGCCCCCGTGCTGTAAACTCTCTCCCCACTCACCCACAAACACTCCGAAGGCCTGTTCTGTGGGCTTCTTGACATCCACAGGAAGGTGGGGCTGGGTGAGAACAGTGGGTTTGGGGTACAGAGTAACACAGGGCCAATCACTGTCCTACACCCCAGGTTCAATGCAGGAAACCCGAGGAGTGAAGAATGCTGCCCACAGCAGATACTGGTCGCAACAGAGAATTTGATCCTAGATATCAGCTGGAGACGTCCAGGATGCTACATTCTATTTCTTGCCTTTTTTTCTTTTCTTTGCTAGTTAGAGGCATTTTTTGAAAAATAAAATCATCAGAAGGCTTTTGGAATTCTAACAACTACTTATACGTTCAGGCTACCATAAGTAATGAAGAGCTTCCCTAACTAACTTCAGTTCTGGCGGAGAAAATCACCACAGCCTCAGACCCCATGTATCGATTTTAAAGCCAATATTTTCCCTTTTTGTGGTATCTAGGAAAAGTGGCAAAATCAGGCTTTAAATGGAATTGTAGCTTCAATCTTAGCTATTTCCATAATTAAAGACTGGTTCCATCTTTAATATTTTGGAACACAGGCAATGCCAGACTGGCTCAGACCGGACGTCCATCTAATCACTATTCTGTCTCCAAAGGTGGACAGTGCCAGATGCTTCAGAGGAATGTGTAAGATAATCTGACCCCCACATTCTCATCCTTCTCTCTAACAGTTAGCGACTGGCTGAAGCAATGAAGCATGAGGTTTAAGATCACTCTGCGTATTCTTGTTATCCATTGTGACAAAGTTCCTCTTCTACCTTGGTGGGTCCTGTGCTTATTGGTGGATTTGCTCACCTCAGTGATCTTCCCCTCTGGTGGAACCCACAGTCTGGGTCACCTCCTCCTGTATCTGATCAGAAGTAGCGAGGTTTGGGGGGGGAGGGGCGGGGAACCCAGGCCCGCCCTCTACTCCGGGCTCCAGCCCAGGGCCCTGTGGATCGCAGCTGTCTATAGTGCCTCCTGTAACAGCTGCATAACAGCTACACCTCCCTGGGCTACTTCCCCATGGCCTCCTCCCAACACCTTCTTTATCCTCACCACTGGACCTTCCTGCTGGTGTCTGATAATGCTTGATTGTATGATAATTCCTCACTCCTCCAGCAGCACACCCTCTCAGTCTCAGCTCCTTGTGTCTCTTGCTCCCAGCTCCTCACACGCACTTCTCTCCTCTGGCTCCTCCTCCCCTGACTGGAGTGAGCTCCTTTTTAAACCAGGTGCCCTGATTAGCCTGCCCTGATTGGTTGCAGGTGTTCTAATCAGTGCAGCTATCTCCACTGCCTTCTAGAAAGATCTTAATTGGCCCCAGGTGCCTTGATTAACCTGGAGCAACTGCCATTTGGTTACCACGGTGCTAGGGATTTGTTTAGCCTGGGGCTAACATACCTCTTTCTCAGTACTTTACTGTAGCCATCTGGCCTTGCCCCATCACACCATATAAATATCTGATCACTTTTTGAGTTTTGCTAAATGCTTGGTCTCAATGAGATCCGGTCTAATTACGTGATTTGTGAAAAAGCATTCTTTGCATCAGTTTTGATTTCTTCACCTTCTAATTTTATTGAATTTCCCTTTGTTCCTACATTATGAGACAGGGAGAAGAGAGTTTGGAGTCTGTGATTTTTGGAGGAGTTTTCTCCCAGTAGAATTCAAAAGAAGAATTTATTTTCATTTAGGGCTCGATCCAATGCTCGTTGTACTCAAGAAGTACATTTCCATTGACTTTAATGGGCATTTTATCAAGCCCTTAAGGAACAATAATGTATATTTTAGCAATACTGTATGTTCTGACCTGCCACTCCTACACTCCAAAAGTGAAGGGTTAGAAGACTTTCTTGCCCTGAGAAAGGTTCTGGGGTGTTTCTAACACCGTCTCACCTGCAGGAATTCACTCGCTGGCTGCTGGCACTTCTGCTCCATCTCGCTGATCAGGGAACTGAAAGAGGATAGTTCCTCAGATAGTTTGGCAACATACTCAGTCCCCGTCTTTTCAATTTCCTTATTCAGCTCTTCCAGCTGGGCCAGGCGGAGTCGCTCTTGTTCCTCCAGGAACTGGCGCAGTTGCTGAAATTCAGACACAATCTTCTGCTTCTCAGTTTCTAGCTGTTTCTGAAATGACAAGGTACGAAGAGGAAAATCACTGCTCAAGGACAAGAATACGGAGTGAGTCATGGGACATTTTATGCACGTGGCAGCATGTCATTGCAACCCCACAGAATTTAACTCCTGACATTTTATGGAGAACACACTCTATGCTCAGTAGACAGAAGATTTTCCAATAAATTTTCAAGAATCCTAACTGGTGTTTAGAATATGAATTTTTCTTGCATGATTCAGATAATCTGAGATCAGTGGCTTCTAGAAAACCAGATCCTTCTAGTAACAGGAAGCACAGCAGATGTGGGATTCAGAACTGACTGGCAAGGATTATTTCAGTAGAGGAAACAGCAGAACCCAAACTAAGAAGCACTAGACTTGAACTGGGGAACACAAGCTGTCCACAAAATACATAGAGACATAAAGGGCATTTAAAAAAAAAAGTACTAAAACTTGAGCTCCATCATTTGCTCTCATGACATGAGTTCTGAAAACAGTTTTGGATGCATAACATTTGGCCCACCATAAATCTTGGATTTTAAGCCACACAGGGACCTTGAGCACAAATTGGGCTGCCGGGAAGACCCCTTTTTACACATGCAAATCTGAGTTTGCAGGTTGCTTAGGACTGAGTGCATGTGAACTGGACAGAAGCCCGCCAATTCATGCTGTTTCTGGAGCACTCTCTGGCCCTGGATACCCTGGGAGCAAGGAAATCAGACCAGATCTGGACCCAGATCTTCTCCATGGCGATGTCTAGCAGCGATACCATTAAGGGCCTGTTCCAAAGCTCACTGAACTGACCCGGAGTCTCTCCAATGACGTCCTTGTGCTTTGTCTTAGGCACTAAGTGAACCTCCTCCTCTGGGGCAGCAGATTCCCAGAGCAGCTGCACTGATTGGCCAGCTGCGGTTCTCTCTGTTCAAAGTGCAGCTGGCCAAAAAACTGGGGGGTTGGGGGAATTTGCAAAAATAATTGAAATCTCAAAGTTGTTTCCATGTCTCAGTTTTGAAAATGGAACTTCTTTTGATTTGTTTGAAAATATGTCGAAATAACTTTTGAAAAATGTCACATTTTTCTTTCTCCCTTTTCCCAAATGGAAAAAATAATGTTAATTTCCCCCCATTTTTCTTTTTAGTACGTCCTCTCTGTACCTCTTCAAAAGAGCTCCCAGTTTTGAAAAAGTGGCAAAAAGAAAAAGGGAAAACTAAGGGGGAAAAAAACCTGGAAATTATTCATTTTAGTGCACTCAGGAGAAAAAAGGGCTAAAAAGAGAAAGAAAGAAATAAAAAACAAACATGAAAGTTTTAAAAATGTTCAGCTTCTTAAAAGCCAAATGAAATTTCAGTTTGAAATGACACAAAAATGTTTGTTTTACTTTGAAATTTTCTGTCAAAAAATTAAAATTTTGTTGCAAGTGACTTTTTCCCATGAAAAAAGTTGTTTTCTACTAAATCCCTTTTCTCTGCTGGAAGCTTTTTTGGTTGAAACTTTTCAACCAGCTTTAGTTGAAAGACTAAAGGAGAAACTACTGTTAAGTAAACAAATTACACTCAAATTAGCAGTGCAAGGATTTGGATGATTAAAGCTCTTTCTTTAATGCTGCATTTTCCTGCTGACTCTCAATTAAAGCAGAACAGTTTTTCTTTACAATGAGAAGAAAGAAGTGATCATCTTTCATGGGTGAGAACGTGTTACTCACTGTTCCTCTGATGACACTCAGACTAAGCAGTGGATTGATAATGTCCCTGTGCACATTTGCCTCTGAGTAAGAACGGCACCTACCAGCAGTTCCTGGCTTTTATTTTCCCCACTCGATTTATACGACAGAATCTCGTCTCTCTCTTCCTTCAAAATCTCCAAACGGCTCCGAATTTGGTCCTGACAAAAGAAAAACTGGTTTAGTTTTGGTTGTTTTTGGAGGATTTTGCCCCCATTTATTTACATTTGCAAGAATATCAAATACATAATAAAATGGGTGAGTGCTCTAACCCCATGACTATACAGCCAGTCTCACGCTTGTGGTCTCTCTCTCTGGCCCAGATGACTCTTTATCCCCACTGGAACAGCTTCTCCAGGGGAGATGGAGGGAGCCCCACATCACACTACCCATGGGTAGGGCACTCCCCTGAGAGATGGCAGATCCCTGTACCAATCTCTTCTCCTCATCAGGTGGAGTTGGGACTTGACCCAGTGTTTCCTACTTCCCAGGTGGGCACCCTAACCCCTGGGCTAAAAGTCAGGAGGGAGGCTGCCTCTGTGTGTACTAGCTTATGTGGGGCCTGAAGTGGCAGGTGTGTTCAGAGGCCACCTACCAGGTTGGGCCTCACACTCTACCTAGGCAGCCGAACGCCTGTCTTCCTCCAGACTGTGAATCGCTCTAGGGCTTAGGTGGGAAATAGGCGTCTGGATGCCTAGCGGGAGGCAGCACTGCAGGGTGCGTGTCTAGAAATATAGGGATGGTGTAAAAGCTGGAACGAGCCAGAAAGGCCCAGACCAACATTTTAGTCAATAAAATTGTTGCAAAAACCAGCAGGTGTTTTTACAGACAGTTAAGTACAATATTTTAGTGATGAGAACAGACTCATAACACATTGTGCTCCTGGGGGGATTCAGTGCCGCTGCGCAGTGCAGGATTTTGCAGAAATTAATGTTGGGCACCGAAAATTCCCTCCCCCCCCGCAGAAATGGGCTGCCGAGACGTTGGCCACCACTAGGGGCTGCTGGACTTGGCAGAGCCCAGATCTCAAACAGAGACAATCCCAGGGGGAGGGAACGGGAGTTCCCAGCAGCTGCTGCGGTTGCCAGCCCGCCCCGAGGGCAGGAAGGGGGCAGCAGCAAGCAGGAAACTCCACGCAAGCCGGGACCCAGCATGAGGCTGTTTCTCCTTCTGGGTCCCTGGGCTCTGGGGGAGACGGGCTGTGAGTGTCTGTGCTGCGCCGGGGGGAACCTCGCAGCTGGGATCTGGGGAAGTGGGGTTTGTGAGTGTCTGGCCCCCCGGCTGGGCTCTGGCAGGGAGGAGGCAGAGAAGCAGGAACTGAGCTGTTGTCGGGGTTTCTTTAACTCTCTACCCCTGGGGGAAATTGTGTGTGTGTCTGTATTGTTACAGACAGACTTGCTGACAGGTATTTTGAAATAAATTACAAAAATAATTGAAACTGGTGTGATTGTTTAGTGTCATTTTGACAAATAAAATGTGCAGAATTTTAAAATATTGTGTGCAGAATTTTAAATGTTTTGGTGCAGAATTCCCCCAGGAGTAACATTATCGCTGACTCATTGTGGCTCAAAACCATATTTTAAACACCAATAAATAAATAAATAAATAAATAAACCCCAAAAGACCTTGGGGACGATATTTTACCACTGAGAACTGATTACTAGCACGCTGCCATTTACCCGTTCCAGGCCAGAGCCAGTTTTTAAACACCAAGAAGGACCTGGATGAGATGTGTAACCAGAGCACATTGCCTTGTGGACAATATTGTACCCCTGAGAAGGGATTAACAGCTGACTGTCATCAACCTCTTCCAGCCCAGAGCCAGTTTTGAACGCTAATAGGAACCAGGAATACACAGTTCCGAAGTGGCAAAGGGACAGTATTTATACATGTAGCTCATTCCCTTGAGGACAGTAGTTTAGGATTAAGAACTGATTAGCAGCACACTTTTGTTAACCCATTCCAGCCCAGAGCCATTTTCAAACCAAGGAGGAGCCTGAACAGTCGGTTCTGAAGTGGCTCGGGGGACCGAAGTTTTACATGCAGCACATACAGGTGAGACTGATACAAGGCTAATGAGAAACTCGTCTGAACCGACCTTTAACCCAGGTTTTCGGGGGATAATTCGCTTTATTACTAAACCACCCAGAACACTTGGTTCCACAGTGAAACGGGACAAAAACGCTGCATGTAACACAGGTGAGAGCAGCACAGTCCTGCTGAAACCACCGGCCAAACCAGCCTTTCACTGCCTGCTCTGTGCAATGACGGGTTAATTATTGATAAACCCTCTGTTCCGAGGGGGCCCAGAGGATGGAAATGAGTCGTTTATCTCCTGCTGCCTGGCTCTGGTTAAACAGTCTGAGTCTCTCTTGCGCCCTTTTGCTTTGCAGCTGATTTGCTGCCTCTCTCTGTGTACCTCTGTGTACGCCCAAAAGCTTGTCTCACCAACAGAGTTGGTCCAATCAAAGATATTCCCTCCCCCACCTTGTCTCTCTTCCCCCTGTAAGTCCATTTCCTTCCTCTGATCTCACTCTTCCCTCATGGAGCACTTCCAGTGCTCACTCCCAGACCAGCTCAGATGTTAGCACAGAAATGGGGCCAGGGACAGCGTAGCTATTCCATGGGGGCGAATACTTGCTTGCTTGCTGCTTCAGAACGCATGTACCTGTGGGGACACCTGTTTTCACCCCGTTCTCACCTCTGCTCCTCTGCAGTTTGGAACCTTGACCTTCCCCCCGGCCCGTAGCTCTCAGTCGGTGTTGAGGATGCACAGCGCTGCTTAGGGGGTGTGGAAATCCCGGGTGTGTACAGTTGCATGGCACATAAATAGGTTCAGAATAGGCCACTAACCTCCTAGGTCCCTATCCTTGTTGCCAATCACTGAGTTGGTAGTCTGTGTTGTTTAAATGCAATACATTATTCTACTTTAATCACCCTACTCTCTCATCGGTTGCGTCTCGACAATTGTCCAGCCGGTGGTGTGTCTCACCCGCAACTCTAATCTGATTCACGCAAAGCTTTGCCGAAGTTCTAACAAAACCTAAAATTCACAGGGGCACAAATACAATAAAATAGATTGTTTAGTCTTTTTTTTCTCCAGTATTTGTAGTTTAATTTATATGTATAAATTGGGACTATTTTCCCTGCAAGCAGCAGTGGACATTTTAAGAAATAATATAAAAGAGAAAATATTGAGTCTTCCACCTTCTAAGCCAAAAAATGGCCAGCTGCTCGCATACAGTTATGAAGGGCAAAAGAACAAAAAAGATGACTGGAGGTGTGATCCATACAAATGGATCCACAGAGGAAGACATCTTTTCCCAAGGGGGGGAGCCTCTGGTAAGGAAGAGATATTTCCAGAGACTGATCGATACAGATGAGGTTTTGTGTCACAGATACGGATATGAAGTTCTTGATGTAAATATGGACAAAGTGACTGTTCATTATTTGGGACAAGACGAAACACCTGACCCATGTGTGCCCTACAGGAATATGAGAAAATATCCCTTGAGATCTCATGGTCATACAATGCCATCTGTAGTGCCAAAAGTTGTGGAGCAGAAACATTTAGGCCCATCTAAAAATTACCAGTGAAAAATAACAGATTCTAATGTCTCACCAGCCCATATGAGAGCGACTCTTCTAAAAAATACACAAGAAATAAAAAATAATGTATGAAAAACAGAATCAGGCACAATGCTCAGCGATGTGTATGACCTTCACTGTCCCCTGGAAGGGTTTGTGTGTCAGTACTGCTGGGTCCCTGAAATCTCTGCAAGTTTGGATCTTCCAGATGTTACTGGTATTTTTTAAGAGGTGACAATATTGAAGCCAACTACACTTGTTTGTATTCGACATTTCACCTAGGAGACTTTTCCTCTCCCTCTTCATGTGCCTTTTTTCAGGAAGATCCAGCAATTCCTGTGGCTGCGCTGATTCATGACAAGTGCACAACACATGCACACAAGATGTTTTTTCATTTCTAGCAGAATGTGTGTCCCAGGTCGGCAGCAGTTTCACTGTACTAGTATTGTGCTATAGGTATAAATTTCAGCCCCTGGGCAATTTAGAACTGACTTTTCTGGGACCTTATCGGTGTTAAAAATGGTTTTTAGCAAGAACAGGTTAATAGCAGTATGTTATATGTCTCATTGCTAAAGGATTGTTCGTAAGGGTGTCGAACGGTATCAGCTGGTTTTTGCCATAATTTTTTAATTAAAATGCAGTTCCTGCCCATTCCAGCCCTTACACCGTCCCGTGATTTCTTACCTTGTAATCCTCAGCTGCCTCCTCTATGGGAATCACAGTGTGTTCTCTGTGATCTCGGGACAGGTGGCAAACCAGACAAATGGGTGTTTGATCCTCTTGGCAGAAGACTTTTAAATCCTCGTTGTGTTTTTTACACACTGTCCCAACTTCTGGTTCTTTTGCTGACTCCAGTGTAAGTTTTCTGGAAGCTTCTACAATATTCCTCAGCTGTCTGTTTGGTTTGAAGTTTCTCTGGGAGAAGGTTTCTCTGCACTCAGGACAGGGGAAGTTTGTTGTCAATGCCTCCCAGCACTGAGTGATGCAGGCCTGGCAGAAATGGTGCCCACAATCTAGAGACACTGGATCTTTAAAATAATCTAAACACACCGAACAAGTCAGTTCACCTAGCAGCTGTTGTGCTGGATTCGCAGCAGCCATGGCTGCTTCTGCAGAGAAGGGAGGAATTTAGTTTCACTTTCCTGTTCTCAGAAATGGGCTGATTCTGAACTTTGCACACCAAACGGGCCTTTCCTACGTGTACATTGCCTCAGGTTACTCTTGGGAGGCTGGAAACTGCTTCTGGTCTGAGTTAGCCCCTGGAGGAGGCACCAGGACAGACTGTGGAGTGGCAGCACCTGACGCTGTCGCTCCCTGCAATGGTGCAGCCTGGCCCCTCTGCAGAACAGCGGATTGAAAAACAGCCCCTGCCACACCCACACCCAGCTCCATACAGCATTTCTCCCTGCAGGGGGACCTACAGCCTAGCTCAGGGCACAGCTCCCTGCAGCAGGTGGTGCTGGGAACATTTACAAAGTGCTGTGGGCTGCCAGTGGTATTCCAGCCTTTGGAAGGGGGATCCTAGAGTCCTGCCCCTCCCCCTCAACCCAGTGACTGGGGCAGTGACCATCTGTTTTTCTGCTCAGTGTTCGCCCTCTGTGGTTGATACAATAATCTCTAAATATCGTCTTCCTAGGCAGGTTCCCAGAGGTCAGCAGGGGATAGACACATGGTCTGCGACTGAGCGACTGAGGAAGAGGGAAAACGGGGCTGGGACAATGGGGGCCGGAGTCACTGCCTCATTCTCACCAACTGCAGCATGAAAACATTGGGATATCTTGTGCCAAGGGCTTTGCATGAGGCACCGCTGGGCTTCTTAGCCTCCATCTAACTTCTGCAAAGTCCTGATCGGCAAAGCTGTTCCAAGTGACAAAAAGGCCTGGTGGATCTGTGTTGCTTCCAGTGACATATGCAGTCAAGTAGTTTTCACTGTGAGGGGTTTTAACCCATTTCTCAGAAAATAACCTAAAGATTCAGATCAAATTATCAGATCGCAGAGCAGTGGATTTGTCTGTGGGGGACCAACGCTGTCATCTCTGCTTGAGTATGAGCCACTGTCACTGGCCAAGGGAGTGGAAGTTCCTACTGCTCTTTGGGTTATAACCCGTGAGTTAGACTCTAATAAAATCCAGCTGGGAGACATTGGGACTATTATCAGAAGAAATTTAGGGCAAGAAAGTGACCGATTGGCCCTTACTAAAGACATCATTTTCTGACAGTAAAAATCTTCTCAGTTATTGCCCTGTCTGTTAGCTCCTTTTGAAGGGAAAGTTCATCCAGAATATTCTGTCAAGGCGACTCTAGTGCTAGTTGTGGGGACCCCAGATTTCCTTGACTCCCATCAGTCCGGTTGTTAGCCAGCGTTTAGCGCACAGTCTACATTGGTAACGGACCTTCTCCAGATCGTGGGTGAATATCAAGTCAATCATGCTGACTCTTGTTACATCCGTCATACGTCTTTGATATACTGACTATGGTGAATTGCAACTCATAGCGCTACACTCGAGTGGCTTTGTCCTTTCTAGGGGGATCCCATAGGTCGTGCTTTGCAATTTTCGGTCTGCCCTGAGGACTTTTTCATGCAGGCTGCCACAAACTTGTATTCTTAAGTTAAGGAGAGAGGTCCATGAGCTGCTCTTCCAACTGTTAAAACAACACAAGCCATTCAAGTTTGCACTTTGTGTTGGGAGGTTTTATTTTAAGGATAGAGCTAATATGATAAGTAATCATTGTATTGCATGGTGAGAGTTCATGGGCATAATAATTTCATCTGACCGTATCACTGCTAATCTGAAGGCTGAAGTCCAGCCCATCCCTATTCTCGGATGACTCTATAGTTTATGGGAAATTACAAAACAGCATTAGGAAGTCCTATGTTCTGATTGGCCATTAGACATCATGTTGTGACATACATTGCAACCCCACGCAGTGTTTTTGGTGACCACTATTCTACATTTCTGAAAGGTTTATGTGAGATTGTGTCTTACTCCATGGGGGAGGGTCCCACAAGTCTCCAGGAACACGAAAGGGGGTGTGGGTGGGAGCGGGATTAAGGGGAGTCACTGAATACTGTAACCAGCCCCACAGGTGCCAACTGCTTCAGGCCTTCACTCCTGTGATAGGGCCACATGGCCTCCCCTTTCACACACCCCACACCCTGTGCCGCCAGCACAAAGGGGTGTCAAAGCTTTACCTGAATGAGGGAGGTAAAGTGGGTTCAACAACTCACCCTTCTTAAAATACTCTGCGTCGGGTCCCTCACGGCAAACCATTTTTTAACACAAGCGCAGTAGCCTGGGGCAGACACGGATTGGCAGAGGAAGCGTCTTCCCAGTGCGGGGCTGAGATGGGCCTTACCCTCCCTCACCACGGGGCCCCGCGCCCGGCTCCTCCTCTCCCCCCGAGGCCCCACCTCCAGCCAGGCCTGAAGCGGCCATGATAAGAGCCCAGGGGGCCATTTCAGCAACTTTAACTGTGATTCAGGAGCTCCTTCGGCACCTGAAAACAATTGAGGTTTTTTGCAGATTATTACTTAGAAATTAGCTGACAGGAACCTGTATCTAATTCCTATTAGGGCTGTCAATTAACTGCCATTAACGCCTGCAATTAACGCACAGCACAATTAACGTGTTACATTTTTTAACCCGCATTAATTGCAGACCCTCAGGGCGGGAGGGCAGCAGGAGCCGCTCCAAAAAGCCTGGCTAGTCAGGGGCAGTTACACAAGCCACCACCAGGGGGCTGGAAGAGAAGAGGCGACAGACAGTGGGGTAAAAACAGGACGGCTGGGGGCTCACCGGAGCAGCCCCCCCACCCCGCTTGCAGGGCTCGCCCGAACCGCCCTCCCCAGGCCGCCTGAAGCTGGGGCTGACCCGAGCCCCTATCCTGAGCTCAGGGGCTGATACCGCCCAAGCTCCACATCTCCCCCGGCTGAGGCTGATCCCGCCCCCACCCTGAACTCAGCGCCCCCCAGGGGTTCAGCTCTGAACCCAGCACCTCCCGCCAGCAGCAAATTTCCCCACTTTCCTGCTGGCGGGCAGGGGCATCGCTGCCTTCAGCTGACTCCAGGCTGCGGCCGCCTCGCTCTGCTCTGCCTGGCCGCCGGGACAAATGCCCAGGTTGGCGAAGAAGTAGGGACGGCCGGGACAGAGCTGGAAAAGGGCCCTGTCCTGGCCAAAACGGGACATATCGTCACCCTACCCAGCCCGGGCCCTGTTGTCCCCAGCCGGCCCCTCACTCCTGGGACCAACCCCCCCGTTTCGTGCCCCACTGCCCCTAGCCGGCCGCTTGCTCCCCGCGGGGTCCCCCATAGAGAACATGGGCCTGGCGAGCTCAGCCTCCCTGCACCAGCCTCCCCTCTGCAGTATGGGGAGTCCCTGAGGTAAAACCCACCCTCGCAAACAAGGGCTCCCTCAGCGGAAGGGAGCCCACCATGCTCGGTAAAAGGAGGCCGGCCTGTGAGCCCAGCATGTTGGTGATTTTATATAATAAATGATTTTCAATGTTTAGGATCAGGTTTTTTCATATGGTTTCCCCCCTCATCAATATGGACTTTGGGACTTTTTGAAATGGAGTCAAATGTCCATTTTTCCCCCAGAGGCGGGAAAATGAAGGCGCCCAAGCTGTGGCGCAAAGGGCTGGTTCAAACCAGTTGGAACTGGTTTGTAACTGCCGTCCCCTCAGCGCTTTCCCGCCACTCGCGCCTTATAAGGACCTGTGCCCTGTCGTCACGGCGCTGCCCGTCTGGGGGCAGCCATGTCTGGTCGGGCTTTTGCCTCAGTCTCCGGATCGAGAGCTGGGAAGGCTCCTGTGACCCCAACAATTTACCTGCCACCCAGGGTCCTTTGGTCCCTCCGCAGCTCCGGTCCCAGCCGCTTGTCACCATCCCGCGGCCGAGATCCAGCGTTTCTCCCCAAAGGGCAGCGTTCGGCCGAGGGGAGAACGTCCTGGACCCACCGCTCGCTACCATGTGCCCTGCCCAGAGATGACGTGGGATTAGCAGGAGGCCATAGAGGGGATTGGATCTGTTTTGTTCTTGCTGCCAAGGGAGGGGTATATTGGGCCTGAGCTTTAAGCTTCTTTGTTTTAGTCCACTGGTCGCTGAGTGTTTGTGTTTGCTACGGCTTTCTCCTTGCCCCTGTTGCCGGCACAGAGTGCTCGAGGACAGCAACAGTGGGGGGGTCGTTGCCCGGTGTGCTTCGCGCCAATGAACACACCAAGGTGGAGAAGCAGACAAAGTTTATTTGAGATCTCAAAGCGATGCCAGGAGACAGACACGTCTCAAATCAAGCACACAGATACAAGCAGTTTCCCTTTTTTTATACCCAAGCTGATTCCCCGCTGTCTTCCCCTCCCCTTCCCCCTGTAGCAGGTACATCAACCTTGGCAGCTGCAGCTCGTTAGTGATCTTTCCTTCTGCAGTTATCTTGAGACCGATTTGAGCTGTGTTGCAACTGATAACTGGCTGTTACACCTTCCATTCTCTGTTGCTGGCTTGTTAGGTCGATTAAAGTTCAAACATGGAAGGGCTTTGATTCATTTAGGCCTAGTGCAGGGAGGCTTCATCGACACTTGTGGTCTTCCACCCTCCCGAGTTACCTAGGGTTATGCCTAATGACACCAACATATTCATAAATGATCTGAAGAAAGGGGTAAACAGTGAGATGGCAAAGTTTGTGGATGATACTAAACTACTCAAGATAGTTAAGACCAAAGCAGATTGTGAAGAACTTCAAAAAGATCTCACAAAACTAAGTGATTGGGCAACAAAATGGCAAATGAAATTTAACGTGGATAAATGTAAAGTAATGCACATTGGAAAAAATAACCCCAACTATACATACAACATGATGAGGGCTAATTTAGCTACAACAAGTCAGGAAAAAGATCTTGGAGTCATCGTGGACAGTTCTCTGAAGATGTCCACGCAGTGTGCAGAGGCGGTCAAAAAAGCAAACAGGATGTTAGGAATCATTAAAAAGGGGATAGAGAATAAGACTGAGAATATATTATTGCCCTTATATAAATCCATGGTACGCCCACATCTCGAATACTGTGTACAGATGTGGTCTCCTCACCTCAAAAAAGATATTCTAGCACTAGAAAAAGGTTCAGAAAAGGGCAACTAACATGATTAGGAGTTTGGAACAGGGATTATGAGGAGAGATTAAAGAGGCTAGGACTCTTCAGCTTGGAAAAGAGGAGACTAAGGGGGGATATGATAGAGGTCTATAAAATCATGAGTGATGGGGAGAAAGTGGATAAGGAAAAGTTATTTACTTATTCCCATAATACAAGAACTAGGGGTCACCAAATGAAATTAATAGGCAGCAAGTTTAAAACAAATACAAGGAAATTCTTCTTCACGCAGTGAACAATCAACTTGTGGAACTCCTTACCTGAGGAGGTTGTGAAGGCTAGGACTATAACAGGGTTTAAAAGAGAACTGGATAAATTCATGGTGGTTAAGTCCATAAATGGCTATTAGCTAGGATGGGTAAGAATGGTGTCCCTAGCCTCTGTTCGTCAGAGGATGGAGATGGATGGCAGGAGAGAGATCACTTGATCATTGCCTGTTAGGTTCACTCCCTCTGGGGCACCTGGCATTGGCCACTGTCGGCAGACAGATACTGGACTAGATGGACCTTTGGTCTGACCCGGTACGGCCGTTCTTATGTTCTTAAGAAAACAATTCATCCGCTTACAAATAACAACAAACGTGCTCATAGCACCTCGGGCGGCCCAGGCAGCGTCCGCGCAGCGTGGCAGAGAGCAGTTCCCTTCCCACGGGGATAGGGCCAGTTTCCCAGGGGGGCTACATTGGGGTTGCTCCATTGGCTCAACGGGGCCAGATCTGCAGCTGGTGCAGGGTGGTGTTGCCCCTTGGGAGTCATTGGGCTGGTGCCAGTTTACACCAGCCGAGGTTCTGACCCGTCCTGGTGTTTTCACCGGTTCAGTATCTATGACACGACAGGCAGGTCCCTCCTTCCCCGTAGAACTTATCTCATGTCAGGTGTTAACAAATGTTGAGTCTTTAAAATAATTTCCTCACTAGCTCTTTTGGCAGCTGGGAGTTCTTCTTCGAGTGATTGCTCCTATGCATTCCATGTAGGTGTGTGCGCGCCGCGCGTGCACGGCTTCTCTGGAACATTTTTACCCTAGCAACTCTGGCGGGCCGGCTGGCGCCCCCTGGGGTGGCGCCGCCATGGCGCTGGTTATATACCCCAGCCGGCCCGTCCGCTCCTCAGTTCCTTCTTCCCGCCCGTGACGGCCAGTAGGAACAGTGGAGTGCTCCCTTACCTCCACAGCCCTAGCGTTCTCCATAGTTATAGCGTACATAGTTGTTAGTAGTTAGTTAAGTTAATTGTTGTAGTTGTATATATAGTTGTATAGTGTAGTTTAGTAGGGAATTAGAGGGGTTAGCCCTCTTCTTCCACTCCCGGTGCGGGCTTATGCCCGGGGCACCGGGATTCAAGCCCTGCGCAGCTTGCCAGCGGCCCATGCCGGTGAGTGACCCGCACGACTCCTGCCTCCGCTGCCTCGGGGAGTCGCACAGGACTGACAAGTGCCCAATCTGCGTGGCCTTCAAACCCCGAACGAGGAAGGAGCGGGACTCTCGCCTGAAACAGCTGCTGATGGAGGCTTCGCTCCAGCCTCCAGCGCCAACTCCACCGGCGCCGAAGCCTGCCTCGGTGGGCAGCGCACCAGCAGCACCGAGCCGCTCCGGTGCCGAGGCACCTCGACACCCGGCACCGAAGTCCCGGCACCGCTCCCTCTCCCCAGGGAGGAAGCAGAAAGTGCCGAAGACGGCCTCTGCAAAGCAGCAGCAGAAGCCGTTAACCCAGCCGCCTCCGACAAAAACGGTTCAGGCTGAGGCAGTGCACAGGCAGTGCACCATGCCGTCGACTCCGGCGCCGCAAGGGCCGTCGAGTCCGGCACCCCCCAGCTCCCCGGTACCCACCGAGGAGGAGCTGCGGATCCCGTCCATGCCTGAGGCGTTTGCGACGGCGAGAGAGCTGATCGAGCTCGCGGCGGCGCCGAGCCACCAGCCCCCGGCACCACCGGTGCGGGCACCCAAGTCAATGGGAAAACCGCTTCTGATGCGACCTCCTTCCCCGGATGAGCGAGACGGTCGGGGCTCCAGGATTCGGTCTCGATCCCGGTCCCACTCTCGGCGACGGTCGCCGCTGCACCGGGCCTGATCCATAAGGCGGTCAACGTCGCAACGCCGCTCCCCGTCTCGGCACCGGTCCGAGTCCCGGCACCGCTCTCAATCGCGGTACCAGTCGCACTCCCGGCGACGCTCCCGGTCCCGGCCACCGAGTCACCGGCACCGCAACAGGTCCGGTTCCAAGCATCGCGTTCGGCACCGAGATTCCCGGAGCCACTCACGACAACGCCGCTCGCGCTCAAGATCAAGCTCCAGGCACCGCCGGTCGAGCTCCCGGCACCGCCGGTCGAGCTCCCGGTACCGCGCCACGCGCAGGTCCCGCTCTCCGATTAGGTCACACGACGACTGGCACCGACCTACGGCACCGGCAAGACACTTGACGCCGGCATCGGTCGTCCGCTCGGGGACCGCCACAGCTCCTCCCTGGCCTTCGCGGGAACCCTCCATTGCTTCCCCTGAGGGCAGTGCGGTGGACTTCAGGGCAGAGTCTCTTCCACGGGAGCATGGACTCCAGCAGTGGGGATTTTGGGTACCCTGGGCCCAACACGAGCAAGGGCCCCCTCTTCCACCGAGACAGCCGGGTACGGCACGTTCGGTGCCGGAGGCCACTATCAGCAGGCCCCCCCCGTCTCCAACAGGACAGACCACCTCCCCTCAAGGCCCGCCGTTGGGGCAGGAGGCACTGGTGGCTGATCGCCCAGGGGCAGAGCAGATACCTGAAGAGGTGCTGCCAGGCCAATCCTCGTCCTCCTCACCTGACGAGGCGGTGGCGGGGGCATCACCATCCGAACCCCCGCCTATTGACCTAAAAGCGCATCAGGACCTTCTCCAACGGGTAGCGAAGGCCATTAACCTGCCCATTGAGGAGGTCCAAGAGGTCGATGACCCAGTCACCGATGTCGTGGGAGCGGAGGTCCCCGTGAGAGTAGCACTGCCGTTTATCCGTACAATCCAGCGGAATAATGCTACCATCTGGCAGTCGCCTTCCTCCGTCCCCCCCACGGCGCGAGGGGTGGAGAGGAAATATTCCATTCCGCCCAAGGGGTACGAATACCTGTATGTGCACCCAACCCCGGACTCTCTAGTTGTCCAGTCCGTGAACGACCGGGAAAGGCACGGACAGCCAGCCGCTGCGCCAAAATCCAAGGAGTCGAGGCGCATGGACCTCTTGGGGCGAAAAATCTATTCAGCGGGAGGCCTTCAGCTCCGCATTGCGAACCAAATGGCCCTCCTTTCCCAGTACACTTTCAACATCTTGGGGTGCCTGAGTAAATTCGCAGAGCTGACCCCGCAGGACTCCCGCCGGGAATTCTCGGCGCTCCTGGACGAGGGCAAGACAGCCTCCCGGACCTTAATTCGAGCGGCCGTGGACTCCGCGGACTCGGGAGCCAGAACTATGGCTTCCGGAAAACCATGCGGCGTATTGCGTGGCTGCAATCCTCCACCTTGCCGCCGGAGGTACAATACACCCTCCAGGACCTTCCCTTTGAGACACAGGGTCTCTTCTCAGAAAAGACAGACACGAGAATTCAGACCCTGAAGGATGGGAGGGTTGCTATTCGTACTTTGGGCATGCACACGCCGGCCACCCAGAGACGATCGTTCCGGCAGCAGCCCTACCGGCCCTTCACCCAAGCCAGGTCTCGGCCATTTAATAATCACCGAGCGGCCCCCTTCCGCCGCAGACCATCGGGAGGTCGGCGTAACCAGGCCCAGAGCTCCTCCAAGGCTCCTCAAGGCCCAAAACCGGCCTTTTGCTGGGACGCCCGAGGACGGCCCACCACTCTCCCCCCCGGATCCATCCCTATTGTTTTCAAGTCGCCTTTCCCGCTTCCTGCAGGCGTGGTGTTCCATAACATCGGACAGCTGGGTCCTCAACACCGTCCAGCACGGCTACCGTCTGCAGTTTATTTCGCCCCCTCCCTCCCACCCACCTTCCCCGTCCCTCTTCAGGGACCCCTCTCACGAGCAAGTCCTCTTACAGGAGGTCGAGACTCTGTTGAGCGTGGGTGCTATCGAGGAGGTGCCTCGCAGCAGGCGGGGCAGGGGATTCTATTCCAGATACTTTCTAATCCCCAAGGCGAAAGGAGGCCTTCGTCCCATCTTAGACCTCCGGGAGCTCAACAGACACCTGTGCAAGCTCAAGTTTCGTATGGTGACCTTGGGGACCATTATTCCTTCCTTGGATCCGGGAGACTGGTTTGCCGCCCTCGACATGAAGGATGCATACTTTCATGTGGCAATTTACCCCCCACACAGATGCTACCTGCGCTTCGTGGTCAACGAAGCTCACTACCAGTTTGCGGTACTACCCTTCGGCCTCTCCACCGCACCGAGAGTGTTCACCAAGTGTATGGCGGTCGTGGCCGCAGCCCTCCACCGTCGTCGAATTCATGTGTACCCGTATCTCGACGACTGGCTGATTCGCGGTCGCTCCCACGAGCTGGTAGCGGCTCAGGTGACCGAGGTACTGCATCTGTTCCGGTCTCTAGACCTGCTTATCAACGCCGAAAAGTCCAGCTTAGTTCCAGCACAAAGGGTGGAGTTCATAGGAGCGGTCCTCGACTCCAATTTGGCCAGAGCCTGCCTACCTCGTCCTCGGCACGAGACGATGGTCTCGTTCATACGGACACTGCAGGCCTTCCCTACAACAACGGTGAGATCCTGCCTGCGCCTCCTGGGTCACATGGCAGCGTGCGCATTTGTGACCGCGCACGCACGGCTGCGACTTCGCCCGTTCCAAATGTGGCTGGCATCGGTGTACCGCCCCCATCGCGACCCCATAGACATGGTGGAGATGGTTGCAAAGCCCACTCTCCAGACGCTCACCTGGTGGCTGGATCCGGAGATTGTCTGCGCAGGGGTCCCGTTCCACCCTCCTCGCCCGTCCGCTTGGATGGGGGGCTCACATAGGAGACCTGCACACCCAGGGTCTCTGGTCAGCCCAGGAGCTCTCCCTCCACATCAACGTCCGGGAGCTGAGAGCGATCCGTCTGGCGTGTCTCGCCTTTCGGACCCACCTTCAGGACCGCTGTGTAGCGGTGTACACGGACAACACCACAGCAATGTTCTATGTCAACAAGCAGGGCGGAGCCCGATCCTCCCCGCTTTGCAAGGAGGCGATGCTCCTATGGGATCTTTGCGTGACCCACTCGATTCGCCTCGAAGCGTTTTTTCTGCCAGGGGTGTAGAACACGTTGGCCGACCGTCTGAGCAGGTCCTTCGCCTCCCACGAGTGGTCCCTTTGCCCAGATGTGGCTTACACAATCTTCCAGAGGTGGGGGTTTCCCCAGATAGACCTCTTTGCCTCCCAGGCCAACAGGAAATGCCACAGGTTCTGCTCCTACCAGGGTCAAGCTCTGGGCTCCCTCTCGGATGCGTTCCTCCTGCCATGGACGGATCCCCTCCTCTACGCGTTCCCCCCGTTTCCGCTCGTCCACCGAGTGTTACTCAAGCTTCGGAGGGACAGGGCCCGCGTAATACTCGTCGCTCCGGCCTGGCCGAGACAGCACTGGTACACCCTGCTGCTCGAGCTGTCGGTTCGGGAACCCATTCCCCTTCCGCTATGGCCGGACCTCATCACTCAGGACCTCGGCAGGCTTTGTCACCCGAACCTGCAGTCGCTGCATCTCACAGCTTGGTTCCTGAGTGGTTGACCGACGCAGAAAGGGGTTGTTCGTTGCCAGTACAAGAAGTACTGCTCGAAAGCAGGAAGCCTTCGACACGCTCTACCTACCTCGCGAAGTGGAAACGCTTCGCACTCTGGTGCGACCAACGAGGTCTTAACCCATTCTTGGCCCCCATCCAGACCATCCTCGACTACCTCTGGTACCTGAAAGGTCAAGGTCTCGCGATCTCTTCCCTAAAAGTGCACCTGGCGGCTCTGTCAGCCTTTCGGCCCGCCATAGGAGGTCGGTCCGTCTTCTCTAACCCAATGGTTGCCCGCTTCCTTAAAGGGCTAGACCGTCTATACCCACCGGTACGTCATCCTACTCCAACTTGGGATCTGAACCTGGTTCTCGCTCAGATGATGAGACCACCCTTCGAGCCCCTGGCCATGTGCTCTCTGCTTCATCTCACCTGGAAGACGGCCTTCCTCGTGGCAATTACATCCGCCAGACGAGTCTCGGAACTCCGCGCCCTGACGGCGGGTCCCCCGTATACTGTCTTCCATGGGGACAAGGTGCAACTTCGACCACACCCGACCTTCCTCCCCAAGGTGGTGTCGGCCTTCCATCTCAACCAAGAGATCTTCCTCCCGGTCTTCTTTCCGAAGCCGCACGCCTCACCTCGCGAGCAGCAGCTCCACACCCTGGACGTCCGCAGGGCCCTCGCTTTTTACATCGACCAGACGAAGCCCTTCCGGCGTTCGACCCAGCTCTTTGTGGCGATCGCCGACCGCATGAAAGGCGAGCCGGTCTCCTCGCAGCGGATTTCATCCTGGGTGACGTCCTGCATACGAACATGCTATGAGCTTGCTCGCGTCCCCCCGTGCCGACTCACCGCACACTCGACGAGGGCGCACGCCTCGTCGGCCACCTTCCTGGCCCATGTTCCCATCCAGGACATCTGTAGAGCAGCCACCTGGTCTTCTGTCCACACCTTCGCTTCCCACTACGCGTTGGTGCAGCAATCCAGAGACGACGCAGCCTTCGGCTCTGCGGTATTGCGCTCTGCCACGTCTCACTCCGACCCCACCGCCTAGGTAAGGCTTGGGAATCACCTGACTGGAATGCATAGGAGCAATCACTCGAAGAAGAAAAGACGGTTACTCACCGTAGTAACTGGTGTTCTTCGAGATGTGTTGCTCCTATCCATTCCAGACCCGCCCTCCTTCCCCACTGTCGGAGTAGCCGGCAAGAAGGAACTGAGGAGCGGACGGGCCGGCTGGGGTATATAACCAGCGCCATGGCGGCGCCACTCCAGGGGGCGTCCAGCCGGCCCGCCGGAGTTGCTAGGGTAAAAATGTTCCGGAGAGCCGTGCACGCGCGGCGCGCACACCTAACTGGAATGGATAGGAGCAACACATCTCGAAGAATAACAGTTACTACAGGTGAGTAACCGTCTTTTTTTACCAGCAACAGCCAGTTCACTTGCTTCTCCCCCACTCCCAACCGGCCTCCCTGCTGCCCCATCCAAGTCCCAGCCGCTCCCTTCCCACGAGCCAAACCCTCCGTTCGTCCCCCACGATGCAGTTCTGTGCCCTCAGTTCAAGAAGTCCAGACACCTCGAAAGACGGGAATGGGGGGCCGAGGGAAATGAGTTGGAGTTCAGAGAAATAACTCACCGGGGAACTGCTGAGCTGAGACACTTTCATATTTGATGCACTGAAACTCTGAAGCTGTTCTGCAGAATTTCCCGCTGAGCACGAGTGAGTCAGAAACCCCCGAGCCTGGCCTTGGGGCTCAGGTCCGGGCAGGGTCCGACCGGACAGGACTAAAAGCCCCTCAGCTGACTCAGGGTCACGGGGCTCAGCCTCCAGGGCTGAAAAACTGCTGTGGAAACGCTCCGGCTGGCGCCCGAGCTCTGGGAACCTGAGGAAGGGGAGGGGCCCAGAAGCTGGTCTCCAGCCGGAGCCTGGACGTCTACACGGCCGTGTTTGGCCCGGCAGCCTGAGCGCCGCGGAGCTGAATCAGGTGACCGGGCCAGCCACAGCCGAGCGGCGCAGACGGAGCTTTTACCCCTGTGTAGCCGCACCCAGAGTACCCTGAGTACGGAGCAATGTTACCTGGCCGGCCTCTCCCTTCTCCTTTGACTGTAGCTCATCTCCTGCCGGCCCGTTTCTCTGGTCAGTGCTTTGCAACTTCTCCTGCTTGGGCTGAAGGAAACCTGACCCGGCTTTAACCCAGCTGCTCCTCTGGGAAGAGACCGGATCCCGACAGAGTGAGATGGGAGAAGGTCTGTCAGCCCAGGCCCCGTCAGGCCTGGCCCCAAGAGGGGCGGCTCGAGTAGAAGCAGTGAGGTCTGGTGTGACTGATGCGCTGTGTGACCATGACCAAGTTACTGCACCTCCCTGCCTCGGTTTCCCCATCTGTAAGTGGTGTAGTAATACTTACACACCCACCCTGGGTGTGCGCTAACGCTGACTGGGTTAGTGTATCTGGGCAGGGCTTTCACAGGCAGAGGGCCAGGTAAACGCTAAGGAGAACATAGACCATTAGAGTCTCTGGCCTGGAGGGGAATGGACGGGGGCGCACAGCCCCTGGCGGGGGGGGGGAGTGGGTTCCCTGGAAGGTTGTGGGGAGCATGGAGGGGTCCAGGAGCCCTGGCGGATGCGGTGAGCTCAGCAGCTCTGACGTCCTGCCCCCGGCTAGAGAAACGGGGGGCAGGAGGAGGCTAAGCTGGGGAAGGGGGTGAGAATCTGAAAGCCAATGGGTCCAGTCCCTGCACTTCCCCAGCCCCTTACAAGGCGACATCTCACCCGTCCCGCGCAAACCTCAGGTCCCCCGGGGCTGCCTGAGTGACCCGCCGAGGAGCCGCCTGGCGCAGTCACTGCTGGCTGCACTCAGCACCGGGCTCTGGTTTCCAGCATCGCTGGCAGGAGGCAGCAAGCGGGCACAGCCAGGCGGTTCATGGTCAGGCTTTTCTCCGCCCCTGGTGGGCAGGTTGAGGGGGAGGAGGGCAGGGGGGTTGGTTTTTTTTATAAAGAAATGAAAAAAAGCCCCTGGCCTAGTGAAATTCTCACCCAGCAAATCAGACCGGGATCGGGGCCGGCGGGGCTGTGACTAACCCGCTCTCTCCGGATCCCAGCAGGCTCAGCTCTGAGCACTTCGCAGTCCAGCTTCTCCCACGTCCCGGCCAAAACTGCTCCTTAATGGAGAGTAGCAGGGAGCTCGGGGACTCCAGCACCACCGAGCCGGGGCTGCTCTGGGCTAAAAACGTCCATCAGCAGAAAAATCCACTCCCCACCGGTGCAGTTACGCTGACCTAAGTCTCTGTGTAGACAGTGCTTGGTGGCTGGACCAATTCTTCTGCCCTCTGAGATCAGACCAGTAAGCAGTGGTATCCCCCAGACGCCACCACTTGGCCTGACAAAATGAGATGTGGTGATTGTCATAGTCCGACACCCCCTTTTCTCAGGGCTTTAATGGGCAGTGAAATGCATCATGTTTTCTACGTAATGAAATATTTCACGATTTCTACATTGGGCATAGGAGTTATCGCCCCATTGACGTGCATGGGGTAGGTCTCCCTTCTCAGAGCAATGGGCTCAGGCATTCTGCAGACTCAGGCAGCGTCGCTGCACCAGTTACACTCAGGACACAGGGGTTTGTGTGTGTGTGAGGAGGAGGGTAAATGATGTGTGGTGAGGAGAAGGACCTGTCCTGGTCCGATCATAAACTTGGGGTGGATCAGTCTCTAAAGAAAACAACTCCTGGGATGTCAAGACTGATTCTGTAGCACCAAGCTCTAGAGTTTTAAAAAAATGGAAAAAAGAAGGCAAATGTACTTGAAGGTAAATACATGAAACGTACATTCAGTGAAACTGAAAGGCAACAAATTGACTGATCACACAAGGCACACTTGGCCGGTGGAACTCCCTGCCACAAGACAAGCTCGCGCCCAACCGCTCCGGAAGATTAAAAAGAAGGCTCGAACACTTGCAATGGAGAATGAGTCCAGCCACGAATTAGAATAGTGAGGATTAAGAAACAAACCCTCAGGATTTGGTGAGGCTCTAACCTTCCTACTTCAGAGTGAAAACCAACTGTCAGCTGCTGCTGCGGGGAGATTATCCAACGTCTCCTATTGCCTAGTTCTTACACCTTCCTCTGAGGCAGCTGACGGTGGCCGCTGTCAGAGAGAGGAGACCGGACGCTGCGCAGATGATATTCCCAGAACTGATCCAGTTGGACAAGTCCTCAGTGCAGCCCTGTCTGCCTACTGCATCCAGCACTTTAATTCCTCACTATTATTGTTCGTATTACAGGAGCACCTATGGGCCCCAACGGGGATCAGGGCCCCATTGTGCCAGGCGCTGCACAGACACACAGCGATAGACAGTCCCTGCCCCAGCTGAGATCAGAGCCCCATGGTGAATATGGGGTGCAGAGTGTCTCTTTGGGGCACAGAGTGTCACACTAGGGTCTCCCATCCCCCCAGCCATAGGTTCTGTGTGACCTCTCATCTCTCCCCTTCCCTGCTGTGGCAGGGGATCTGTGTATCCCACATTCCCTCCCACCCCATACCATTGTCTCTCATATTTACTCTGGAGGGAATTCTGCACCACTGCGCAATTCAGAATTTTGCAGAATTACTGTTCTGCACAGAATTTCATTGTTCTCCGCAGAATTGGTGCTGCAGAGCTGCTGGCCGCCACTGGGGGCCCCTGGACCCGGCAGAGCCCAGCTCCCCAGCTCACAAGCAGAGGACACTGCAGGGAGGAGGGGGAGTGGAGGGGGAGCTGGAGGCTTCCTGGCAGCTGTGGTTCCTGGCACGCCCTGAAAGAAGGAGCGGCGTGTCCCGCAGTGCGTGGAACACCTGGCCTGGTGGGGATGGAGCCCTGTGCGGTGTCAGCCCTGCACAGCCCAGCACTGAAATCACCACAGGAAACTCTGCCCAAGCCTGGTCTGACCAGCATCAGGCTGTGTCTGCCCCTGGATCCCTGGGCCCTGCATCCCCTCCAGCACCCCCCAAACACCCCTTCCGAGTACACAAACCCGCCCTCCACCATCCCCCAACTGTACCCCCCCGAACTGCCCCCCTCCCAGCAGTGTCATCTATGTGGGACCCTCTATATGGCAACCCTACAGGGTCAAGGCAAGAAAAGGAGAGTCGACTAATAGACCAGAGGGGCAGCGTTTCCCCCCCAGATGTGCCCAGCTGGCACGTGGGACGCACCCAGACTGAGGTGCCCAACAAAAGCCTAACAGAGAAACAGGCACTGAGTTGTCGAACTCTCTACTCTGGGGGAATCTTTTTTGTTGTCTGGATCGTTACAGACAGACTTGCTGACTGGTGCGTTTGTAATGAATTATCACAGTTATTTAAACGGGCAGGTTATACTGTGTTACGCTGAGAGATAAAATATGCAGAATTTTAAAATATTGTGCGCAGAATGTTTATTTTTTTTGGCACAGGATTCCCCTAGGAGTACCCATGCCAGGGGCTCAGTGTGCCTTCCCAGAGTCCCCCATTCCCCCCTCGGTATGGCGTCTGTATGCCCCCTCTGCCCTCCACGCCAGGGGCTCTGTGTGCCCACCCTGTTTACCCCCTTCCCCCCACCATTCCTATTTTATTCCTTTCTTGCTGGGATGTAAGACCCGTCATT
Organism: Mauremys mutica; assembly: GCF_020497125.1. NCBI lineage: Eukaryota > Metazoa > Chordata > Testudines > Geoemydidae > Mauremys > Mauremys mutica. The sequence continues at coordinate 21,054,193 of NC_059083.1, read as the reverse complement.
AGAGTGCCAGCACGTTCCCTCCCCCTGGGGCGATGGGCAGGGCGGAGCTGGGCTGCGGTTACGCCGGAAGATGCCAGTGGCTCCATCAGCTGGTTCACTGGCCTCTGGGTAACTGCAGAGTTTGTTAAGCTGCCACATCAGTTCATTGCTGGCACCAGCCCTTGCATCTGACCCTGCCCTACGTCGGTTCAGCCCCACACCCATTTCCATCCCCACCTGAGGCACGGAGCTGCTCCCTGCCCCACCCGTACCCCAAACCCCTGTGGAGCGGGGAAGGCAGTCGAAGGCAGAGAGGGATGGGTCTAAAAAAAAATCATTCTCCAGTCATCAAGGCTAAAATCTCCCACGAGAGCTGGTGACACGGAGAGTCACTTCCATGTTACATTAGCAACACAGCGGGGAATCAGGGCCCTCCTTTGTTCTGTGGTTACATGAGGACTTTCCTATTGAAAACGTTTACATTACAGACCTGACGCTGCTTCCTCGAGCTGATGCGCCTTGGATTTCAGAACAGCAGGGGGAAGGTTAGACCCGTACTTGCAATGCAGGGAAGGAATCAGTCTGTCTAGTAGAAGATCCTTCAGACCTGAAGGGGCCACAGAACTTTTCCGTTTGTGAGGAATAACATAAAGGGCCAGATTCTGATCTCAGTAACCTGAGTGTGAATCTGGAGTGACCCCACTGACATCAATGGACCCAGAGTCAATTCTGATCTCAGTGACCCTGGTACCATCAATGGAGTCAGGGCTGGATTCTGGTCTCAGTGATCCTGGTGTGAATCCGGAGCGATGCTGCTGCACCAGTGGAGTTGTTCTGTACTTACCCAGGTGTAACAGTGCACAAATTGGATAACAGCTGGCCTCTGCTAACAGCTGGACCCAACATCTGTCTGTGATGCTCAGACTTATTTTGTTCTTGCAGGCAGGATAGCATCTCGTGGCAGCTCCCCATGGCTCTTTCCACTTGCTCTGGACGAGATGAGGCCATCTGGCTGGTCCCCTCCCAGAGCCAGGGATAGAACCCAGGAGTCCTGGCTCCCAGCCCCTCTCACCCTCCCAGATAACAGGGAGGGCTGCCCCTTGGAGGCCTGCCCACCTGCCTGCCCTGTTCACATGTATTTTATCATCCTTTCTAACAACTCAAGCTAGTAAACACACCAAAATGTGGCCTACTGAAAACAGCTACGTAATTAAAACAAAGTCATGGCCATTAAGTAAAAGCATAAAAACTATGCACCAGAGGCCCAGTTTAACAACCCACTCCTACCACAGACCACTACAGCTTTAAGGAAAACGGCTCTGAAAAAATGAAGCATCTGCCAAAACACAAGCATGCTCTGGGCTTTTGCAGTTCACAAAACTATCCCTCTTGCAGGCGTATTATCTGCGCACACGCTCAGCTTTCAGATGCTAAACAGAGCTACGAGTCCACTAGAAATAGTCAAAGTGGCAAAGAGTTCTGTGGCACCTTATAGACTAACAGACGTATTGGAGCATGAGCTTTCGTGGGATGTATGTAGTGGAAATGTCCAGAGGCAGGTATAAATGTGCAGGCAAGAATCAGGCTAGAGATAAGGAGGTTAGTTCAATCAGGGAGGATGAGGCCCTCTTCTAGCAGCTGAGGTGTGAACACCAAGGGAGGAGAAACTGCTTTTGTAGTTGGCAAGCCAGTCACAGTCTGTTTAATCCTGAGCTGATGGTGCCATTGTCCAGGATGGGTTGTAGATCCCTGATGATGCATTGGAGGGGTTTTAGCTGGGGACTGTATGTGATGGCCAGTGGGGTTCTGTTGGTTTCTTTCTTGAGCTTCTCTTGCAGTAGGAGGCTTCTGGGTACATGTCTGGCTCTGTTGATCTGTTTCCTTATTTCCTCGTGCGGGTACTGTAGTATTGAGAATACTTGGTGAAGATCTTGTAGGTGTTGGTCTCTGTCTGAGGGGTTGAAGCAGATGCGGTTGTACCTCAGTGCTTGGCTGTAGACAATGGATCGTGTGGTGTGCCCGGGATGGAAGCTGGAGGCATGATGGTAGGCATAGCAGTCAGTCAGTTTTCGGTATAGGGTGGTGTTAACGTGACCATCACTTATTTGCACCGTGGTGTCTAGGAAGTGGACCTCCCGTGTAGATTGGTCCAGGCTGAGGTTGATGGTGGGGTGGAAGTTGTTGAAATCGTGGTGGAATTTTTCCAGAGTCTCCTTCCCATGGGTCCAGATGATGAAGATGTCATCGATGTAGCGTAGGTAGAGAAGGGGCGTGAGTGGACGGGAGCTGAGGAAGCGTTGTTCCAGGTCAGCCATAAAAATGTTGGTATATTGTGGGGCCATGCGGGTGCCCATAGTGGTGCCACTGATCTGGAGGTTTATATTGTCACCAAATTTGAAATAATTGTGTGTGAGGATAAAGTCAGAGCTCAGCAACCAGACACGCTGTGGCATCATCAGGGATCCAGACTAACACGGCTACCCCTCTGAGACTAGAAATAGTCACACACTCCTCACAAATATCATGAATATTGTCTGATACTGGAAAGGAGAGTAAAAGCCATTCGCTCAGGCTTACACAATTTCTCTGGGTTGTCAGCTCTTACTTTGATGAATACTGCACATAGGGAACAGTAAACATAAGGAATCAGGTGGCACAGTCAGCAAACCAACCCACAAACAAACACGTGACAACACTGAAAATACGAAGGGAAGGAAAACATCAAGTGGTTGGTGATGGGTATTTTAAATGAAGGTTTGGGACCCAGGTTGTGCAAGTGCAACAGAGCCCTGTAGAAACAGAGGGAGGTGGTGTGTGTGTGTGTGTGTGTGTGTGTGTGTGTGTGTGTGTGTGTGTGTGTGTGTGTGTGTGTGTGTGTGTGTGTGTGTGTGTGTGTGTGTGTGTGTGTGTGTGTGTGTTTGTGAGAGAGACACCAACTGACCCAAAAACTCAGAGTAGAAGCCCTGGAGCACATTGACACTGGGCTTCGGAGTTTGCAGACAGATCCCTGCTTCAAAGAGCTTGCAGATAAGGTCTTCCTGCTCCCAAACACCTAAGCACCACACCTAGTGCTTGCTACGTATGAGTCAATGGGAGCCCTCGGAAGAGCCGGAACTACACCAGATCGCAAAGATGTGGCCGTAATGGCTTCCAATACCTCTCCCCAAACAAATTCTGAAACTTCGTGGCCATCACCTGTCTGGAACCCAACTCTAATTGAAAGGCCGAACAAATAAACAGCACCCGCGGTAAAGTTCCTCCAGTTTTAACAATTTCCCATGTATTCATTAGTAACACCGGATTTTTTTTTTTTTAAATCATGAGGATCACAGTTTTCAGCTGTCTACAAACCTCCACAAGATTTCTGTTGTTCAAAGAATCCTTTTCTCTCTTACCTTAAGCCAGGAACACGTCCTGTGGAAACATGGTTTGAGATGTAACCGTGTCAATGTCAGGAGCGAGGCCTTGCCACATGCTTCCGCTCCAGAATTCATTCACCAAAGCCCTTGTTGGTGTCACTAGGCGTAACTCTAGGTAACTCGGAGGGGGAGGGGGGTGGAAGACCACGAGTGTTGATGAAGCCCTCCTGCTCTAGGCCAAAGTGAACCAAAGCTCCTCCATGTTGAACTTTAACCGACCTAAAATGCCAGCAGCCGAAAAACGGGATGTGTAACCGTCAGCTATTTAGCTATCAGCTGCAGCACAGCTCAAACCGGTCAAAAGCGGTAGTGATGGGAGGGGGGGGGGGGAGAGCCTACATGCCTCAAACTGAAGGACAAGATAAAATGCAGGAGGAAAAATTACTAACAAGCTACTATTGCAGCAGCCAAGGTTGCATAATGTAATTGCTACAGGGGGAGGGGGAGGGAGGGGAGGAAGGGAGAAACTAAGATGAAACAAACAACTTGGGTATAAAAAGGGAAAACTGCTTGTATCAGCGCACTTGATTTGAGACATGCTGGTCTCCTAGTGCCTTTTCGGGATCTCGAATAAACTTTGTCTGCTTCTCCACCCTGGTGTGTTAATTAGTGCGACGCACACTGGGCAACAAACCCCGCTGTGCCCCCTCAGGCCCTCTGTGCCGGCAACACCCCGATCCCGCAAAGGCCAGTGCACGGGAGCCCTCCACAGGCAGAGCTGTTGGTGGGATCAGGATCTAGGGCAGAGTCAATAGCGTGAAAGCAGCTTCTTAAAGTGACACCAAGCAAAATACACTCACAGATTTGTTAACCGTGGCTTGCTGAGCTTTATCCATCAGATCACTCCCACGTAGCCACATCCTCGCCATGCCCCAAAACGCCAGCAACTCGCCAGAGGTCTTGGCACCCCCTGCAAAGCCTGCTCCCCCCCACCCCCCCACTCCTTGCTCTCGTCCGGCCTAGCCTGGGCCTGGGACACCCCGAACTCCCCAACCCCCCTCACCTTCTCCCTATTTCTCCCATCACTTCTTCTTCCACCTCTGCTCCAGGGTCCAGGTCAGGAGGCACCTAACTAGTGGAGCCAGCCTGCAGGGCTCCACTAATTAGGTGTGAGGCCCTGAATTCCCTCTTTGTCCCCCCCATCTCCCCCCAGTATCATGTTCTACTGCAGGGGTCTCGAGTTCCCGGCCCACGAGCCTCCCCAATGTGGCTTGTGGGGCTCCAGCAGTTTTGGGGCCGGGTCTCTCGCTTGGTCCCACCTGCTGCCCCCGGGCGCTGCCCCGTACAGGCTCTGCCGGCTCGCTCCATGGGTCTGCCGGCTCCGGGGCGGGGCTGGGCCTCCGTGTGCTGCCCCCACCCCGAGCGACCCTGCGGCCAATGGGAAGCTGCAGGGCTGGGCCCGGGGGCAGCAGCGTGCGGAGGACCCCGGACCCGCTCCGCCTTGGAGCCCCAGGTAAGCGCTGCACCCCCCGGCCCCCTCCCAGAGCCTGCACCTCCACCCCCTCCCGCCCCCAACCCCCCTCCTATAGCCTGCACCCCCACCCCACACGCCCTCAAACCCCCTCCTATAGCCTGCACCCCCCACCCCCTCCCAGAACCTGCACCCCCACCCCCTCCTGCCCCCAAACCCTCTCAGAGCCTGCACCCCCACCCCATATACCCCCTCCCGCCCCCAAACCCCCTCCCAGAGTCCGCACCCCCACACCATATACCCCCTTCCATTCCCCAAACTCCCTCCCAGAGCCCGCACCCCACCCCCTCCCGCCCTCAAATTCCCTCCCAGAGCCCCCACCCCCACCCCATATACCCCCTTCCACCCCCCCACCCCCCTCCCAGAGCCCACACCCCCACCCCCTGGCCCACAGATCAGTGTCCGATCCTCCCTTGTGTCAGGAACCACAGATCTCAGAGGGTTTCAGAGCGGTCGCCGTGTTAGTGTGTCCCAGGAAAAACAGCGCGGAGTCCTTGTGGCACCTTAGAGACCAACACGTTTATTGGGCAGAAGCTTTCGTGGGCTAAACCCCCTTCATCGGCTGCAGGGAGTGGAACATACAGGGGGGAGGTATAAACACACGGCACGTGAACAGAGGGGAGCTGCCGGACCGAGTGGGGGCTCAGTGCTAACGAGCCAATTCAATTAAGGTGGAAGTGGCCTGTTCTCAACAGTTGGCAAGACTCAAACGCTGCCCCCAGGCCGCTTAGGAGCTCGTCAGTCCGAACCCACCACCCAGTGTCCTGCTAACGCAGTTGGAAGAGCCGCTGAAGGGAAGCAGAGGACTCCAGTCCTGGGCTCTGATTGGGGGAACCCTGGGGGGCCCGACGGGTCCCAAGCCTCTGTGCGCCCCAAGCCAAGGGGCAGGACGTTGTCTGTGCAGCTGGGTCCTCCCTGCCCAGCTCTGCTTCCCCTGCGACACCTGCCCCTGGTCTCCTGGGAACCTCTCCCGCCTGGCGCCTGGTTTGCCCTCTGGGCTGTCCCCTCCAGCCCCGCCCAGCACCTTCAGCCAGGCTCCCCTCCCCCGCTCTCCCCTCCCCCCAGCCAGGCCTCCCCCCCCCGAGGGTCTCTCCGTGGCGCTCGGCTGGGTCCCTCCCACAGGGGGGCTCCCTCCTTCCTTGGTGGGACCCCCCTGCACTGCACACAGAGTTGGCCTCCCAGGAGCACAGAGTCCGATCCTAGAGCGCCACACACAGACCTCCACAGCCATAAAGCTATGGGTAGAGCGTCACCCCCCTTCAGCCCTGCGGGGGTGGGGGGTGGCTGAGTCCTCCAGGCCATAGAGATCGGGGGTGGGGGCTAGAGGAGCCGCGCAGCAGCACTAACCCAGAAGAACGGGCGGATTCTCTCCCCGGTGAAAGAGGCCGGCGGGACAGTGTCCATCAGGTCCCCCCGACCAGCATCAAAAACCGCCACCTGCCCCCCTTCATAGTCCAGATACACCCGGACCCTGCGGGGCGCCCGGCTCGGGGACAAGGTGAGGAGCTGACTGCACTCCATAGCCAAGATCCTCTCCATGTGATCCCAGTACTGATCCTCCCACCACTCCACAGCCCAGATCCCCCGTTCAGGGGTAAAGCTGATCCGTCCCTTCCTGCTCACAGACTCTCTGGCCACCCCTACAACACAGACTCCCCCCTCCTCCTCCATCTCCACCTCCCAGTAGTGTCGGCCCGAGGTGAATCCCTCACAGCCCAGCACACAGGTCCTAGTGTCAAATCTCTCAGGGTTGTTGGGCAGGTTTTGCCGTGTGTTTCCCTCTCTCACACTTCTCCGATCCGCAGACAGGATGAGGTGGGGATGGGCCGTGTCTGGATCCAGAGTCATGTTCGCTGCAGAGAGAGAATCAGAGCGTGAGGGGCAGAGCTCAGCCCTGGGGCAGGGTCTGATCGTGTCGGTGACAGAACCTGCCCCAGCTGGGGAGTGAACCAGGCAACCTCCCCCCTCCCGGATTTACCCAGCTCTGCACGGGGAGCAGCGCTGAGATCTGAGCCCTGGGCAGGAGGGATTCACGCCCTGACAGAGCCAGTTCAGGGACAGAGCGAAAGGATCAGCTCGGCTGAGCCAGGCCCCAGACCCCGAGTCTGAGTCTCAGTGATTCCATCCTTGCGCTGGGGGGGGAGACGAGGGGGGTCAGAGGGAGCTGGTTTTAAGCCACCTTTGTCCTTCCTTCAGTCTGCCTGGCCCCTCGCTCCAGGGGCCTCAGGGCTGCGAAGCAGAGAGCAGCCAGAGTGTGATGCCTCCTGTCTGTGCCCACAGCAGAGCCGCCCCCTGGGGAGGGCGAATCGGGGCGACCGCACCGGGCCCTGCGCTTTGAGGGGCCCCGCGGGCTGGTGCGATTGGCTGGCGCGGTCGGTCCCAGAAGAGACGAATCCGTCACTTCCGCCCCAGACCCCCCTAGGGCCGGCCCTGGCCCCCAGCCTGGCCCCAACCCACTGCTACAATAACGGCTGGGGGCAGAGTTGCTGTGGAGCCCCTGTGCCAACTTCACACGGACGGGGGGCCGAGGGGGGGCCCTTGCACCGGAGCTATTTTCTGGGGACTGTTTCCAGGCACATCAAGGCCCCTTTGCTCTGACAGAGCAGCACGAAAGGGCCTGACAGTCAGGCCCTGGAACCTTTCCCCACCTGCCCCCACCTCTCCCCACAGACGTGATCAGAGACCCTGGCAGCACAGGAGGCTCCCAGCACATCACAGGGAATCCAACGTCCCCCTGTCCAATGATGCAACTCGTCACACCCAGTCTCCTTGCAGAGCCCCCTCCCGCCTAGCGAGCAGCCAGCTGAGCACTAGAAACCTGCTTTCATAGAGACCCCACCGGCCCCCCATGACTATGTGTAGCTGCGGGTGGGTGAGGACACCGCACACTCACTGAACGGCTGCTCGGCTTGTGCTGCTCTATCGGGGACTTTCCAAACCCCTCACTGCTGGCCCCACGGCTACGCAATGGCTAGTACAGTATTGCCGACTTCAAGGGATCAAATCTCATCAGACTGGCCCAACAATCAGGACATTTTAAAGGATTCTGTTGTGGTTTTTAGCTCAGTGTCTTGATGTTTGAACCCCCCTGGCCCCTCCCCAGGGTTGCGCATGTGACAGTCAGTGCTGCCCACTCTCCCGCATGTCCTGGAGAAGGGGATTTTGGCTCCTGCTGCAGGAGCTCTCACCCCACATCTGCCCATCTCCTGCCCAGCAATTAATCCTGTCCCCAGCCCCCATCAGCTCTGTCCCCATCCAACCCCCCCATGCAGTCCCCCAGCCCCCATCATCACCCCCCATCAGTTCAGCACCCCTCCCCCACCACCCTCAGTTCACCCTCCCAGCACTCACCCTCTCTGCTCAGAACCCACCAGCAATACAGCCCCCAGCCCCAGCCCATCAGTCCCACAATCACGTCAGGCCCCCTGCAGCCCCCAGGCCATAATAAAGCCTCACTGCCCCACCTCTGCTCCTCCTGGGGTTCTTCACCCTGCCTAGGCCTGGGGGCTACAGTGGGGGCCCCTGTCCCACTTCCCAGGCTGGCAGGGGAGCAGCCGCACTGGGGTGGTGACAGCGGGAGCCCCAGCTGTGCCCAGGGCAGCTGACAGGATTTCTAAGTAAACGTAAGCCTCATTTTTAGAACTCTCAAATATGGGGATTTTTTATGAGCTACAGCTGAGAGTTCTAGCGCGAGATCATGAGTGAGGCTTAATTCTAAATTCTGAGAGAGAAAAGAATCGACTTTTCTGTTTGTAGGAAAGATCTGGGCAGCCACCAGGAATATGTTGCTCAGAAACAAAACCTGAACTATGGTGCTGCCAAGGAGCCACCATAATTCATAGGAAAGTTTTCACTCCCCCTTTGATATGAGAAATTTACCTTTGTCCAACTGCTGTCTAGACGACAGTGAGTCTAGAGGAAGAAATGGGTGAAAGACGAAATGTCAGGTTGTCGTGTTTAGGGATAAATTCACATTGTTAATGTTCTAACACAAAAGCAAATGAACAGAAAACAACTTTATGAAGTTCTAGTGAAGGAGGTTAAGTGCAATTCAGACCAATACAAACCATTCCACACCTCACTAAAAATAACCCCAAACATTAAAAACTAAGGACATGACCTAAGGTGACATGACAGACCCAGAAATGTTTTACCAGCAATTACACTCCTGTGGCTGGCCCATGACAGCTAACTTGGGCTCGCAGGGCTCAGGCACTGGGGCTGTTTCATTGCGCGGTAGATGCTGGGGCTTGGGCAGAGGCCTGGGCTCTGGGACCCTGTGACGGGAGAGGGTCGCAGAGCCCAGGCTCCAGCCCGAGCCCGAACCTCGTGAGCCGGAGTCAGCGGACATGGGCCAGTCACAGGTGTTTAATTCCTCTGAAACCAACACATCATTCACAGACAGACCAACACACAGACACTGTGTCACTGATTAGCATTCAATCAGCTTTAAATCTGCCCCTGAACCATTAGTACTTAGTAAAACTGGGGGTCTCATTCTCTCCAGCTCAGGAGGATAAAAGGTGGAGAATCTCTAAAGCAGGGGTGGGAAACCTACGGCTCGTGGGCCAGATCCGGCCTGTTGCTAAATTTCATCCGGCCTGCAGCCTCCCCCACACCGCAGAGTTGGAGCCGCGAGTACTGAAGCCCCGAGCCTCTGCGCAGAGCCGTGGGAACTAGGAGTGCGGCGGGTTCTGCAACACCCCCCAGGTTTTGTGCGGGGTCCCAGCCGTGGCTCCATGCCCAGGGTCCCAGCTGGCTGCTGGACCCCCGCCCGGGGCTCTGCGCCTGGCACCGCATGCAGGGTCCCGTCTGCTGGCCCTGCACCAGGGACTCTGCTCCCGCCCCCAGGTGTGGTCCCAGCCTCAGCCCCCTTACCCCTGTTGACATCTCGCCCCCCCCCCTCCCGGAGCCACAGCCCAGTCTTGGCCCCAGCTCTGGGGAGAGAGGGCACAGACAGGGGTAAGGGGGGTGCCAGTAAAAACTTTGGGGACCACTGGCTTTCAGCGCCTCTACTGTCAAAATTGTTCCAGTGCCACTGCCCGTGGGGCTGGAGCCGTGAGCGCCGGCTCGGCCTGCTGCGGGGGGAAGCCCAAAGCCTCCACGCCCCCTGCCTCCCCATGGGTGAGTGGCCTGTGATTGATTTTTTTTCTGTGGGTCAATGGCCCATGATAGAAAATAGGTTCCCCAGCCCTGCTCTGAAGCAAGAGAGGGACTGTGGTGACACCGGAGGCCTTGCAGACAAACAATCCAAACAAACACACTCCAGAAACAGTGAATTCAGCAGGAAGCTCAAGCTCAGGTTAATGTTCACAGCTGCTAGGAAAGGAAAAACCCCAGGGGGTCCGAATGCAGCCCCCTAACCCAGTGTGTGTGGGCCGTACTGAGAGCTGGGTAGGGAATTCATAGCTTCCAAATGATTAGCTGACGATCTCCATCCACAATCATTGTCCCGAAGAGATTTCCCCAGTTCTGTAACATAGGTGAGAAAATTCCCCAGGTGACTAGTTATTACCTTTGAATTTCTTCACTATGGTCTCCAGAGATGCATTTTTTTGAGAAGATTCCCAGATTCTCCATTTCAGTTCAGAAGAAAAGGCTCCTGGGTTCTGAAACTTCTCCCTCTTGTATCTGAAGAACAACCCAGTGTTACTCGCTGTGGAGTTCGTTCATGTTTGTGTTTTACTAACATGTATTTTACTCTAGTGAATGGCTGTAGCTCAGCAGACCCTGGAGGTTAAATTCTCTATTGCCCCAGGAACAGGTCCAATACCAGCTTGGACACTACAAGCTTCCCCTTCATTCTGGTGAGACCGATATGGGAAAACTGCATCCAGTTCTGGGGTCCCAATTTTAAAATGACAAGGAGTCCGGTAGCACCTTAAAGACTAAGGCCTGGTCAACACTAGGACTTTAATTCGAATTTAGCAGCGTTAATTCGAATTAATCGTGCACCCGTCCACACCACGAAGCTATTTAATTCGACATAGAGGGCTCTTTAGTTCGACTTCTGTATTCCTCCCCGACAAGGGGAGTAGCGCTAAATTCGACATGGCTATGTCGAATTAGGCTAGGTGTGGATGCAAATCGACCTTAGTAGCTCCGGGAGCTATCCCACAGTGCACCACTCTGTTGACGCTCTGGACAGCAGTCCAAGCTTGGATGTTCTGATCAGGCACACAGGAAAAGCCCCGGGAAAATTTGAATTCCTTTTCCTGTCTGGCCAGTTTGAATCTCATTTCCTGGTTGGACATCGGGGCGAGCTCAGCAGCACCAGCAACGATGCAGAGCTCTCCAACAGAGGAGTTCATGCAATCTCTGAATAGAAAGAGGGACCGGGAAGTCTTGGATCTGATCAGTGTGTGGGGCGAGGAGTCTGTGCTTTCGGAGCTGCGCTCCAAAAAACGGAATGCAAAGACCTACGAGAAGGTCTCCAAAGCCATGAGAGACAGAGGATACAGCCGGGATGCAACACAGTGCCGCGTGAAAATGAAGGACCTGAGACAAGGCTACCAGAAGACCAAAGCGGCAAACGGACGCTCCGGAGCCTGCCACCACTGCTCCACCAGTGACTGTGGACTCTGACGATGGGATAGTGTCGACGGCCAGTTCCTCGGCGATGTTCGCGGACGGGGAAGATGAGGAAGGGTTTGTGGAGGACGAGGCAGGCGACAGCGCTTACAACGCTGGTTTCACCCTCACGGAGATCCCCTACCAATCCTCCCCGGCTGTTAACCCGGACCCTGAATCAGGGGAAGGATCAGTCGGTAAGTGCTTTAAACATGTAAACTTTTATTATTAATGTAACAGGAAACTGAACTATGTGAAAAGGAGGTCTATATATATGGGGATAGAACAGAAATCATCCTGGGAGATCTCCACGAAGCTCTCCAGGAGGTAATCGAAAAGCCTCCACAGGCGGTTCCTGGGGAGAGCTGCCTTATTGGATGCTCCGTGGTAGCACACTTTTCCACGCCAGGCTTTCATGAGGTATTCAGGGAGCATTGCCTCCAGGAGCATGGCAGCATAGGCCCCTGGTTTGTGCTGGCTTTCACGCAGCATGCGCTCTCTATCTCCTTCAGTGACCCTCCTCAGGGCGATCTTGCTCGGCGACGCCTGCATCTAATTAGGGGAATTACTGTAATGTTACGCCTGGTCCAAAGTATTTTTTAAAAATCTCCAGACAGACGGCGTAGCAGAGACTCAGCACGCTGCTGCGTGACAAGCGTAACGGAAAGCCAAAGAATCAAATGGACGCTCATGGAGGGAGGGGGGACTGAGGACGCAAGCTATCCCACAGTTCCTGCAGTCTCCAAAAAGCATTTGCATTCTTGGCTGAGCTCCCAATACCTGTACGGTCAAACACATTGTCCGCGGCGGTTCAGGGCAAAGCTCGTCAATGTACCCCCCTCCCCCACCCCCAGAAGGAAAAGGAAAAAAAATCGTCTCTTGACTCTTTTAAATGTCACCCTATGTGTACTGAATGCTGCTGGTAGACGCGATGCTGCGGCACTGTACTGTAGCATCCTCTCCCCGCCCCCCCCCCCGCCTCATGGGTGGCTGACGGTGCAATATGACTGGTACCCGTCCTCATCATCAGCCTTGTGGCAGATGGTGTAGTGCAATACGACTGGTACCCGTCCTCGTCATCAGCCCATAAGTAGACGGCCTGCTAACCGTCTGCATCATAGCAACAGGGGGCTGAGCTCCATCAGCCCCTGCCCTTCATGTGTAAAGAAGAGATTCTGTACTGCCTGGACTATCATAGCAGCAGGATGCTGGTCTCCTCTCCCCCACACTGCTTAATGTCCTGTCTGGACAATCATAGCAGCTGGAGGCTGCCTTCCCCTCATTTCATTTCACTAACAAGTCACTGTTTCTTATTCCTGCATTCTTTATTACTTCTTTGTATACTACTGCATACAAATGGGGGGGACACTACAACGGTAGCCCAGGAAGGCTGGGGGAGGAGGGAATCAACATGTGGGGTTGTTGCAGGGGCACCCCCTGTGAATGGCATGCAGCTCGTCATTCCTGCGGGATCTGACACAGAGCAGCTGTGCTCTCTAGTTCTCTGATACACTGCAACCCTAGTACAGTTGCCCCATATTCTAGGCAGGACTGATTCTATTTTTAGATACCATAAAGGAGGGATTGACTCGGGGAGTCATTCCCAGTTTTGTCTTTTGCACCCCCGGCTGATCTCGGCCAGGGGCACCTATGACAGCAACAGAAGGTATAGTGCAGTAGGACTGTTAACCGTCATCACCTTGCCAATTTACAGTGGCATGGTAGATGGTGCAATATGGCTGATAATCATCTCCGCTGTCATGCAAAAGCAAATGAATGCTGCTGTGTAGCGCTGCTGAATCACCTCTGTCCGCGGCATCTAGTACACATACGGTGACAGTGACAAAAGGCAAAACAGGCTCCATGGTTGCCACGCTATGGCGTCTGCCAGGGCAATCCAGGGAAAACGGGCTCGAAATGATTGTCTGCCGTTGCTTTCCCGGAGGAAGGAGTGACTGACGACATTTACCCAGAACCACCCGCGACAATGAAATTTGCCCCATCAGGCACTGGGATCTCAACCCGGAAGTCCAAGGGTCGGGGGACACTGCGATGGGGTGGAACAGGGGCAGAGTTTATGCTTTCCGGATTGCCTGCAGCAGGAGTGCGGACGAGATAGGTGCTGTGCATGGTCTTGTTCACAGACACAGACTAGACTGTGTTCATTGTTCGCAAAAATGTATCTTTGCAAGGAATTCACTCCCTGTTTCCCATCTCACAGCTTCGACTGTCTCCAGACCTGCCACATCATCCCCCTCACAGAGGCTGACAAAGATTAGACGGCGAAAGAAAAAGACACGGGACGAGATGTTTGCTGAACTTATGGGCTGCTCCGGAGCCGAGGCGGACCAGCAGAGCCAGTGGAGGGAGACCCTCTCTCTGTACCAGCGCTCACACAGCGAACGGGAGGAGAGGTGGCGTGAGGAAGACAAGCAGGCGACTCAAACAATGCTTGGACTAATGAGGGAGCAAACGGACACTCTCCGGCGCCTTGTGGATGTTCTGCAGGACCGCAGGCAGGAGGACAGAGCCCCCTGCAGTGTATCTGCAACCGCCCTCCCCCACCACAAAGTCCCATACCCCCCCTCACCCAAAGTAACCAGAAGGAGGGGCGGCAGGGGCCGTGAAAACTGTCACTGCACCCCAGCAGAGTGCTCAAGTACCCAAAAGCTCTCATACCCTACATTTTGAGAAGTCCTTTCCTTCCTGACTCACCCAAGCCCCAAGCCCAGTTTCATCCCCTGTCTAGTTAATTATTAAAAATACTTATCTGTTAATTACTGTTTCCGTCATGTTCTTTTAGAGGAGACTGTGTTTGAAGAGGGGGAAGGGGGTTGGTAACTGGACAGGACAGTCACCTTTCCCAGGGTACAGACACAGGTGCAGGATCAGCAGCGGGTAACACACACAGTGCAGTCAGTAGGCACCCTGGTCGGTATGGGAGGTGGTTTCCAGGTTCTGTGTGGGTGGGGGGGATGTGACTTTGTAGCGGGGGAGAGCGGTTACAGATCTTATGCAGCGGTCCTTGTCCTGGACCGCTGAGTCACGCAGCAGAGGAATCTGTATCCGAGGCCCTGCCTCAGTCTCCTCTTCTCTAGACTGAACACACCCATTTATTGCAACCTTCCTCACAGCTCGTCCAGTCTAAACCTCGGGTCACGTCTGTTGCTCTGCTCTGAACTCTCTCCAATTTCTCCACGTCCTTCTCACAGTGCGGGGCCCAGAACTGGACACAGTTTCCCAGCTGAGGCCTCCCCGTGGCAAGAAGGGGGGAACAACGTCCTCCTGTGTCTGACCCTGACACTCCTGTTAACACACCTGTGCTGGGTGCTCACCCCACATCAGCCCCCGGAAAGGGCGAAGGAAGCAGAGAACGAGGAGATTGGGGAGACAGGCCACACATGGGGGTTCAGGCCAGAGCAGTGACCCCTGGTTGGACGATGAAGCTCAGCTGAGCAGGTGGGGGCTGGGCTCGTGCAAAGCCAGGAAGGTGGCAGCAGAAATGGCTGCAGTGAGGAGTCTGCAGCCCCCCTGTGCACTCGAAAGGGCAGGAGGGACCCAGGCAGAGAACAGCCTGCTGGGAGCCGGGCCTGGGGGAGGGAGTGTTAGACTCACAGGGCCAGAGGGGGCTGCCAGGGTCACCTGGTCTAACCCCCGTCAGAGAGCAGCGGGGAGACGAAGGCCTGTGGGAGGGGAGTGGGGAGCAGCCCAGGGAGGGAGCAGACGTTGCCTGCATGTGGCAGGGTCCCTGGGCTGGACCCTGGAGCAGTGGGCGGCTCGAGTTCCCCACCCAGCCCCGGCTGGAGCGGCATTGCCTGGGCAGTGGGGCCAGCGAGACTCTGCCCCCCAGCAGGGGAACCATTCAGTGACCTGGCTGGGGGCTGAGTCACGCAGAGGAAGCTGCAGCTCCTGGGGGGAGAGATGAGGCTGCAGCGTGAGAGAGAGACAACGGGGGAGAGACGCCAGGGGAGGGGTTGGCCCTGGAAGAGCTAATCCCCAGAGCAGCCAGGAGGGGGCAGCACCTGCGGTGAATACAGCAACCTGGGACAGCATCCCACAGTGACATCTGCCTTTTTCACAGGAGCATCACCCTGCCGCCTCCTTCACTGTGTGACCCACTGCAACCCCCAGAGCTTTTCCCGCAGTCCTGCTGCCTCCCCCGTGATTCCCCATTTCCTCGTTGTAGGTTTGATTTTTCCTCCCAACATGCAGCACTTTGTCTGCATTGAATGTTCCCTTCAATTGATTTTAATCCTTCCTCCCTCTGCCCTGTGTCTCTTGTGTCTATTTAGACTGGAACCTCCCTGGGGCAGGGACTGTCTCTGTCTGTGCAGCACCCGGCACGTTGGGCCCTGGGTTTGCCTTGAGCCTCCAGGCGCTGCCCTAGCGCTACTGATAACAGCACGTTATAAACTCCTCCGAGCAGGGAACGTCTCTGCCATCGTATCTCTTGCCACGCCCAGCACACGGCTAGAGCTCACTGCATAATTAGAAACAATTAACAAACAGCTCATTGAACAGTCATCAGATGCAGGGCCGGCTGTAGGTTTTTTTGCTGCCCCAACCCCCTCCCCCCTTTTTTTTGGGCTTTTACATGTTTGCACTGTGCAGTGTTTTTTTGTTTTGTTTTTTGACTTTAAAATAAAAAAATGAAAACAGAATTTGACCAGCAAAGTGATGCAGAACATAACCATAGACCTAGGCGAGGGGGGAGTGAGAGGGGGCTGAAGGGGGGTGTGTGTGCAGATACGGGGGGGACACAGGAATGCAGGAGGGGGTGAAGGGGATGGGGGCGCTAAAGGGAGAATGAGGCAATGCAGGGAAATGAGGGGAAATTTTGGGGTGGATGGGAACAGGGAAACTGAGTGAGGGGGGGTACCATGAAGGAAAGGAGGGATGAGGGGAGGCTGAGGGCAAGAGCAGACTGGCTGGGGACGGGAGAGAGACAGAGTGGGAATCAAGGAGAATGAGAGGGAGGGATACAAGGGCAGCTCCCCCACCCCATGGGGCAGGAGGGGTGAGGGGCTGCCCCACGCAGCAGCCAGAGGGGAATTCTTTAACCACGAACAGTCAATGAAGCTTTGAGGGTAGGTGGAGGCTTCTACCTTAGGGCTCAGAAGCTACAAGGCAAATATCCAGCGCACGCGCACACACACAGCCCCCAATTTATTATTTTCAGACACACTCATGATTTGGGGGTCTGTCTCCTGCGTGTTTGGGGCTGCACGGCCCAGGCTCGCTCCCCCCGCCCCGCACACACACGGAGCTGGCGGCAGCTTTCCTGGGCCCAGGGCAGAGAATCGCAGCCTGGGGCCAAACCTCCCCCTGCAGCCCGGGGGTGCCAGGGCGGGTCTCTCTCACCTTCCCTCGGAGCAGGGCCCCCCTGGGGCAGGGCTGGGGCTGGCCCGGAAGGGGCCCTGGCCAGGCTGGGGGCTCTGCCCTGGGAGAGGCTCCTGGGGAGCAGCGGGAAGGGCCCTGCTGGAGATTCCCCTCTCCCGGCTGCAGCCAGGGCTCCGGGCTCCCAGCACCAGCCGCCCCCCGAGGCTGGGGGATCTCGCCAGGAGCCAGAGTCACCGCAGCAGCTGAGAGTCACTTCCTGCTGCCGGGCCGGAGCCCAGCTCCTCCCATTCAGCTCCTCCTGGGTCCTAGCGGTACAATGCTGCCCCTGGAAATGTGCCACCCCAAGCAGATGCTTGCTTTGCTGGTGCCTAGAGCCAGTCCTGATCAGCTGGCCCTGACTTTCCATCCCTACCAGCCTAGGTGGAGTTTGGAGTCTATGACCTAGAAATGAAAAACTCGTTCTCCATCCCTGATCTCCTGAGGTCTCTGTTCCACCAGTTAAACTATAAATAACACCCCCGTCTGTAGGCCAATCACTCTTTTCTCAGGCTGCTCTATTCTGGAGTCTGGTCACAATGACAACAGCCCCGAGATTAGATGTAACGGAGGGAGATTGGGAACCAGCCCCACACTCTGCACTGCTGGGCCGTGGGGAGCCAGGTCACATGTCTAAAATCCCTTCCCTACATTGGGAAGTGAAAGGGAGAGTGAGAAGGAGCCACCTACCTGCTCAAGGTGCCTTTGATGTCCTAGAGGGGAGAAAGAAAAGGAAATTCAGTCCCAGCTCTCACACTAAGGATCCCTCCTGCTCTGGAGGGGACTCACTTGGTCTTCACAGTTTGAGGTTCAAAGTGAAATTATTTGTTATTTATTAACACAAACAAAAACTTTGAATGTGCTGCTTTTGCTCCTTTGGAAAAGTGCTGTAAGTTCAGGATCTGGGCCCAGGAAGTTTATACATGGAGGCACACTAGCTCTTTGTGTAACAGCATCTGAATAACCACCCGGCACATGGAATCAGAGGGCTCAGTCTTGTGACGAATGAGGTTTAATATCACTCTGGATCCATATCAGTGTCTGATCACTTTGAGTTTTGCTAAATGCTTGGTCTCAATGACATCCAGTGGCAATGAGTTCCACAGTCTAACTATGTGATGTGTGAAAAAGTGTTAGTTGGATCAGTTTTGAATTTGTCACCTAATTTTATTGAGTATCAGAGGGGAGCCGTGTTAGTCCGGATCTGTAAAAGCAGCAAAGAGTCAAGAACTGGGTTTGTTTAGTTTGGAAAAGAGAAGACTGAGAGGGGACATGAGAGCAGTTTTCAGGTATCTAAAAGGGTGTCATCAGGAGGAGGGAGAAAACTTGTTCACCTTCCCCTCTAAGGATAGAACAAGAAGCAATGGGCTTAAACTGCAGCCAGGGAGGTTTAGGTTGGACATTAGGAAAAAGTTCCTAACTGTCAGGGGGTTAAACACTGGAATAAATTGCCTAGGGAGGTTGTGGAATCTCCATCTCTGGAGATATTTAAGAGCAGGTTAGAGAAATGTCTCTGCGGGATGGGCTAGACAGTGTTTGGTCCTGCCATGAGGGCAGGGGACTGGACTCGAGGACCTCTAAAGGTCCCTTCCAATCCTAGAATCTATGAGTCCTGTGGCACCTTATAGACTAACAGACGTATTGGAGCATGAGCGTGCTAGTCTATGAGGTGCCACAGGACTCTCTGCTGCTAATTTTATTGAGTGTCCCTTTGTTCTTGCATTATGAGACAAGGAGAACAGAGTTTGGAGTTGGCCATTTTTGGAGGCGTTTTCTCCCAGTAGAATTCAAAAGAAGAATTTCTTTTTATTTAGGCTCGATCCAATGCTCATTGTACTCAAGAAGTACATTTCCATTGACTTTACTGGACATTTTATTAAGCCCTTAAGGAAAATTGTATTTTAACAATACTGTATGTTCTGACCTTTCACTCCTACTCTCCAAAAGTGAAGGCTTAGGAGACTTTCTCGCCCTGAGAAAGGTTCTGGGGTGTTTCTAACACCGTCTCACCTGCAGGAATTCACTCGCTGGCTGCTGGCACTTCTGCTCCATCTCACTGATCAGGGAACTGAAAGAGGAGAGTTCCTCAGATAATTTGGCAACATACTCAGCCCCCGCCTTTTCAATTTCCTTATTCAGCTCTTCCAGATGGGCCAGCAGGAGTCGCTCTTGTTCCTCCAGAAACTGGCGCAGTTGCTGAAATTCAGCCACAATCTTCTGCCTCTCAGTTTCCAGCTGTTTCTGAAATGACGAGATAACAACAAAAAAAGCACAGGTCAAGGACAGGAACACGGAGTGAGTTATGGGACATTTTATAAAGTCTTATGTATGCACATGGGAGCATGTCATTGCAACCCCATAGAATGTAACTCCAGATATTTTATGAAGACCATGCTCTATGCTCAGCAGACAGAAGATTTTCCAATGGATTTTCAAGAATCTTAATTGGTGTTTAGAATATGAATAAAGAACAGGCGTACTTGTGGCACCATAGAGTAATAAATTTATTTGAGCCTAACAAATGTAGTTAGTCTTTAAGGTGCCACAAGAACTCCTGTTCTTTTTGCGGATACAGACTAACACGGCTGCTACTCTGAAACCTAGAATATGAATGTATCTTGCATTATTAGAATATTCTGTTATCAGTGGCGCATAGAAAACAAGAACCTTCAAACAGGAAGGACAGCAGGTGTGGGATCGAGAACTGGACAGGCCAGAATTACTTCTGGGGAGCAAACAGTAGAACTCAAACTCAGAAGCGCTAGACTTGAACTGGGGAACAGATGCTCTCCACAAAAATACACCTAGATGAATAGGGCCGTGTTTCTAAAACAGGCTTTAAAATTAGAGCACCAACAATTGCTCTGACAAATTTTGAATGCACAGTTTAGGATACAAACATTTTGTCATATCATAAATCTCCAATTTTAACCCACACAGGGATTCTGAGCACAAACTGGGTGGCTGGCAAGACAGCTGTTTGCATGTTCAGATCTGAGTTTGCAGGGCACTTAGAAACATGCATGTGAACTGGACACAAGCCCACCAAGTCATGCTCTTTCTTGAGCACTAGCTCCTGATACTCTAGGAGCAAGAAGCTTACATCATCTTTAGAACCCAGATCTTCTTCACGGCAACGTCTAGCAGCGATATCGCTAGGGCCTGTTCCAAAGCTCACCACAATCAGCAGGAGTCTTTCCAATGACTTCAGTGGGGTTTGGTCAGGTGTTAAGTGACCAGCCTTCTCCGGGGCAGCAGATTTCTATAGCGGCTGCCCGCACTATTCTGTTGTGGTTATTGTTCGAGGGTTTCCCTTAACCCTCCCCTGGTTCTTGTCACGCAGCCAGAAAGCAGGAGACCAAAAGTCCAAAGTGCAGGAAATGCGACGCTTACTGGGGTTAGTTCCAAGCAAGGATATCCAGAGCTCCACATGCCAGCAGAGCTTTCACCCCACGTCCCCTTTCCTGGCTCTGCCGCCGCAGAGCCTTCACCCCGCATCCCTGTTCCTGCTTCTTAACAGGTCCAACTACACCTGTAGTGCGCACCCCTAGTCACACCCCTTACAACTTATGGTCCTGTTCTGGAGGGTCGGGAGTCTGGGGTCCTCATCCCACCCCTTCTGTGCCCCATGGGAGGGTAAGGAGTAAGGTTGTGTACTGGACAAGGCCAGGCTTTTCTTTGGCTTTTAGTGTTTCTTGTGCCTCCCCACATTCCCCTTTGCCCCTCCTAACTGGTTGCTTGACCTTGGCTTGAGAGAAGAGCCAGGCAGCCGTCCAGTGTGTGTCCTCATATTTAAACATTTTATTAAAGCCAATGTTAAAAGAAATTATATAATACATAGGTTGGGAAAAGAGCGTCTCTACATGTGGGTATAGTGCTTAGATTATCCACAAATACAAAGTTAGTTTTTAAAAAGTCACCCTGTAACACTTTCTCTGTTCTTATCTGTTCCCATTATACCAACAAACCCATCTGGCCAGGCAGAAGCCACACACCGTGTCTTTGTCCTTCACACATATTAGTAAGGATGTCAGAGCATCAAAAGTCAAACCCAAAATTCTATCTCAGGTTAACAAACAGGCTCATGTGCTAACAGTTGTGACTGTTGGAAGTAAAGCCAAAAAACGGGGGAGGAATTTGCAAAAAAATTTGCAATTTCAAAGTTATTTCCATTTTTCAGTGTTAAAAATGGGACAACTTTTAATTTGTTAGAAAAATATCATGAAATAACTTGAAATACATTCACATTTCTGTTTCCCCTTTTTTCTAAAATGTAATAAAATAATGTCCATTTCCACCACCATCCCATTTGTTCCTTTTATTCCATTCTCTCCAGAACTCTTCAAAAGTTCTCCCATTTTAGAAAAATTGGCAAAAAGAAAAATGAAAATCTAGGAGAAAAAAACTGGAAATTATTCATGTTATTGTATCAGTGGCAAAAGGTAGGAAATGGAGAAACAAGGGGATAAAAACATTTGAAATTTTAAATAAAATTCCGTTTTTTAAAACCAAAATGAAAACTTCAATTTGAAATGAAAACAAACATTTTTGTTCATTCTGATTTTTCCTGTAAAAAAACTATTTATTTGCAAAAGACATTTTCCAATAGAAAAAAATTGTTTTCTACTAAATCCCATTTTCCTACAGGATATTTTTGTGGTTGAATTTCGACCAGCTCTAGTTGAAAGACTAAAGGAGAAACTACCATTAGCTAAACAATTTACACTCACATTATCAATGGAAATATCTGGATTATTAAAACTTTCCTTAAATGATCCATTTTCCTGTTTACACTCATTTAAAACAGAACAGTTTTTCTTTACAATAAGAATGACTAAGGCTGTGGCTACACTTAGCACTTCAAAGCGAAGCGCTAAGTGTAGTCAAAGTGCCAGCGCTGGGAGAGAGCTCTCCCAGCGCTGTCCGTACTCCACCTCCCTGTGGGGAATAACGGACAGCGCTGGGAGCCGCGCTCCCAGTGCTGGGGCTTTGACCACACTGGCGCTTTGCAGCGCCGCAATTTGCAGCGCTGGAGAGGGTGTGTTTTCACACCCTGCTGCAGCGCTGCAAATTTGTAAGTGTAGCCAAGCCCTTAGTATTTATCCCGAGTGGAACAGCTTCAACAGGAAAGATGGAGGGAGCCCTACCTCAATATCCCAGAGAGAGATGGCAGATCCCTGTTCAAATCCGTTCTCCTCATCAGGTGGAAGAGGGACTTGAACCTGTGGCCTCCCATGTCCCAGGTGAGTGCTCTAAACACTGGGCTAAAAATAATGAGGGAGAACTTTCTCTGTGTGAACTCACCTTAGAGGCCTCAGGCCACCTACCAGATTAGGCCCCACACAGGAGTTAGGTGACCTAAGGCTGATCTTCCTGGGGCTCAGGTGGGATACGGTCATCAAGATGCCTTGAGCGAGGCGGCAGTGAGCAGGGCCAGAAGCAGAAACACGGGTGCTGAGGGAACTAGTTACTGAAAACACAGACGCCGAGGGAGTTTAGGCACCGACAGGGCTCAGCAGGAGTTTTGTGAATTGCAGTGGAGGCTCCAACTGGGGTTTAGGCACATAAGTAAATACTGTGAATCTAGGCCCTGGTCTACACTACAGGGCTAGGTGGAATGTAGCCGCGTTAGGTCGATTTTATAATGAATGCGTCTACACAACCAACCCCGTTCCGTCGGCCTAAAGGGCTCTTGAAATCGACTGCTGTACTCCTCCCTGACGAGGGGAGTAGTGCTAAAATCGACCTTGCTGGGTCGAATTTGGGGGTAGTGCAGATGCAAATCGACGTTATTGGCCTCCAGGAGCTATCCCAGAGTGCTCCAACGTGACCACTTCGGACAGCACTTTGAACTTCAATGCACTAGCCAGGTACGCAGGAAAAGCCCTGGGAAATTTTGAATTTCATTTCCTGTTTGGTCAGCGTGGCGAACTCAGCAGCACAGGTGACCATGCAGTCCCAGAATCGCAAACGAGCTCCAGCATGGAGCAAACGGGAGACACTGGACCTGATTGCTGTATGGGGAGAAGAATCTGTGCAGGCAGAAGTCCGATCAAAAAGAAGAAATGCTAATATACAGTAACTCCTCACTTAGTCATCCCGGTTAACGTTGTTTCATTGTTGTTGCTGATCAATTAGGAAACATGCTTGTTTAAAGTTGCCCAATGCTCCCTTCTAACATTGTTTGGCAGCCGCCTGCTTTGTCCACCGCTTCCAAGAATAGCGGCCCGTTGCAGCTAGCTGGTGGGGGCTTGTAACTAGGGTGGACCGGCAGCCCCCCTATCACATAGGCGGCAGGTTTGTATAATTTTTTGGTGGTGCTCAAAATGGTGGTGACCCCCCGCCCCCTCCCTGTAAGCTGATAAACAATGAAGCTACACCGTGTCAGCCCCACAAGATTACAAGGGTAAATTAAAAAGAAGCAGCACTTGCCTGCTTCAATATACAGTATTATATTTTGTTGCACCTGTTGTGATGAAGTGGGAATGTTCTTAATGTTTTCTCTGAATACTGTGTGGGTGCCTCAGTTTCCTCTGCAAGGTGCCAACTGACGGTGTTGGGAACAAAGATCAGGTGGCCTCCTTGTCCAGAAGAGACACAAAGGCCAGATGAGGGAGTGTCAGTTTGGAGCTGGCTGGGGAAATGGGGAGAGGCCCAGAACTTGGGTCTGGGCTCCCCACCCCCCAAGATGGACCTGACTGAGGGGTTCTGTTTTCTGTACCCACAAGCTCTGTTCTAGACTGTGATCCTGTCGTCTAATAAACCTTCTGTTTTACCAGTTGGCTGAGAGTCAGGTTTACTGAAGAGTTGGGGTGCAGGGACCTCTGGTTGCCCCAGGACCCGCCTGGGCAGACTCGCTGCGGAAAGTGCACAGTGTGGAAGGGCTGAATGCTCCGAGGTCGGACCCAGGAAGGTGTAAGCCTCTTGCCCTGGAGACAGTATGCTCAGAGAGAGGAGGCTCCCCCAGAGTCCTGACTGGCTTTGTATGGAGTAGTTCCAAAGCATCACAGCATCCCCTTCCACACCGTGCACTTCCCAGAAGTCTGCACAGGCACTGACACTCCCTCCTCTGGCCTTTGTCTCTTTTCCAGGCATTAGGAGACCACCTGATCTCTTTGTTCTCCAACACCTTCAATTGGCATCTTGCAGGAGAGAGGCCCAGGCCATCAGTTGCCTGGAGACAGGGTTTCAGCCATTCTCTGTGCAGACGGCATCACACTGGCCCTCTAGGGCTCTACAACAATCACACCCCCTTATCCCACCATCTAGAGCCTTGAGAAATGCATAGGGGAAACTGAGGCACCCACACAGTATTCAGAGAAAACATTAACAATATTCCCACTTTGTAACACCTGTATATGACTAGTTATATACTTTAAAGGGTGTAAAATAATCAAGTATTGTGCTAAACACAATGATACTCCAAACTGACCACCGAATTTAAGTTGCACGTTTTTCCCCTCAAGTGAGGGCTCTGGGGTGGGGCTGGGGATGAGGGGTTCACAGTTCAGGAGGGTGCTCAGGGTTGGGGTGCTGGGGGTGCAGGCTCTGGGGTGGGGCAGGGCTGGGGATAAGGAACTTGGGATGCAGACAGGCTGCCCCAGGGCTAGGGCCAGAGAGGACTCCCCCACACACTTACTGTGAGCACCAAGCTCCAGGGGAGGGACCCCTCCCTCCCCCCCTGCAGCACACACACTCTGCACCACAGTCACTGCACATGCTCCTAGGGACTCTCTCAGGTCCAGAAAGCCCACTCGCCTCCCCTATGGTGGGTACCGGGGGGGGGGGGGGGGAGAAGGTTGCCATCACATGTGGCCTCCCTTGCTGCTGCCCGTGAGTGCTGGGGGGCAGGGGAGAGAGCTCCCAAGCACGTGCATGCCTCCTTCCCCTCCTCAATCCCTCTTCCCCTCCCCCGGTGCTCCAAGAGGCTGCCGGCCGCTGATCTCTATAGCCTTAGGCAGAAGCAGCACAAACAAGGGAGAGAGGCACTGGCTTTTTTCTTTCAGGCAGGGAAGCTCTGAGGCAGGGCAGGGGAGAAACCCAGCTCCAAATATTGGTGGAGCAGAGCCCTCAGCCTTGAATATTCCTGGTGCTTGAGCACCTTGAGCCCATATAACCTGCCGCCCCTGCCCCTATCTGCTCCCTGCTCCCCTAAGTTCCCTGTGCTGCAGCTGCCCAGCAGGCTAGCAATTGCAGCTGTCCCTCCCCCTATTGCCATGTGCTGCCCCTGCCTTGGAGCTGCACCCAGAGACTCCTGCTTGCTGTGCAGGGGGGGAAGGGAGGCAGCTATGTCAGGGTGTCCCCCTCCCCGCTGCTCCTGCATCCCGCTTACCCTATCTCCATATAGAGCAGGGAGGGGACATGGAGGGAGAGAGACAGAGAGAGCCTGGGGCAGAAGCTGCGGTCTCAACTTCCTGATCCACTTAAAAAGATAATGCACTTAACAGTGGGTCAGCTTATTTAAAGGGGCAGTGTGTATCTCTCTCTCCCCCACACAGAAGGTGTGTGTCTGTCTGTCTGCTATGCTGTCTCCCCTCCCTTGAGTTCATGCTGCCTTGTGTGAGAGGCTACATTAACATCAATGTGTTAACCCTTCAGGCTCAGCGGAGTGCTAGTTCATCATTTAGCAGCAAGGCACTCCCTGGGAAATATCCCACCCTCTGACTCCATCACCTCAACCAAGCTTCACAATCATCATAGCTGTGAACACTTATTAAATTGTTTGTTTAAAATGTATACTGTGTGTATATCTACATATTATAAAGTTTTTTGTCTGGCGAAAAAAGTTTCCCTGGAACTTAACCCCCCCATTTACATTAATTCTTATGGGGAAATTGGATTCACTTAACATCGTTTCGCTTAAAGTAGCATTTTTCTGGAACAGAACTACAACATTAAGCGAGGCGTTACTGTACTTACTTCTACATATTTCCAGTGAGTATTTGTTTATTATTACAGTATAAATTTAAAAGCACAATGACATGCATCTGAACAATAACCAAGGTAAATGATGCAGGGCTAAGAGTAATTCAGGGACTCCCAGCAGCAGCCACACTGACAAGGGAGGCTTTGTTTCCGAGGGGGGAAGATGGAAAATGTTTCACTGAATCAAGTCTCCTGCAGCACCTCAGTAGCTTACATCAGACAGAGAGGAGCAGTGGTGACTAGGCATTGGGATGCCTGTGCCTTTAATAACCCAGCCCAGAGAAGCCCATGCTGAGAGCCACTGTCCTGTCAGAGAGGAAATAAAAAAGCCCCTGTGCCCCCCCACCCTAGTTTTGCAAACACGGGTGTCTCAGCGCACTGGGGTAACTGTTACCCCTCTGCCCCTGCCTGTGCCGGGGTTTTGCCCTTTGTCACCCTCTGGCAGCGCCTCACCCCTGGGTTTAACTCTGGCTCTTTCCCCCCCATCCCTGATTCAGCCCTTCAGCCCCTATCCTGCCCCTGCCTCCAGCTGCTTGACACCCTCCCCCCACCAGTCAGTTTCTGCCCCCTGCTCAGACCCTGGCCACCCCCTGCTCTGATTTGCCCCATTTGCCTCATTTTAACCCCTGTTAAAGAGAGAGAACCTGATGCCAAGCAAGGGCAGGGTGAAGGGCAGGGGCTTCAGCGGACGTTACTGGGCATGCTCCATTGCTCAGTGAACCCTAAAGTAGCGAACTAAGACAAATGTGGTTTTTCAGAGATTACAGGGGCAGGGGTCTAGCCGTGGGCCGACAGCCTCACGTGGGGAGGGGAGAAGGAGCGGGTTCAGGGGAGCAGCTGGGGGGCCCCTTTTTCTCATTGGGAAATATGGTCACCCGAACTGTGGGGTGACACTAAATGACAGTTGTGTGGCTTGGGGAGACGGTGGGGCAGGGGGATCTTTTCCATCCCTGATTTCCGTGATGTGACACGAACCCTTCTGGAATTTCCTACCTTGAAACCCTGCGATTCCTCCTCGAGGGGCACCGCGGGGTGAGATCGGTGAGCCTGGGAGACTCTGCAAATCACACAGATCGGGGTGCGATCCTCTTCGCAGAACAGGTTCAAACGCTCCCCGTGCTTCTCACACAGTCTGTCCCGTGCCCGCCTGCCCCGCAGCCAGAAACCCCGCTCCTCGGTGAATAAATCCGCCGCGTTTCTCAGCTGCCGGTTGGGCCGCAGCCGGATCTCGGGACTCTCCGCCCCGCACTGCGGGCAGGGGAAGGTGTCCCGGAATTGCTCCCAGCACCGCGTGATGCAGCCCCGGCAGAAGTTGTGCCCGCAGTGGATGATCACCGGCTCCTCGAAATAACCGAGGCAGAGCCAGCAAAGAAACTCACCCTCGAGACCTTCCAGGCCCAAC
Organism: Mauremys mutica; assembly: GCF_020497125.1. Taxonomy (NCBI): domain Eukaryota; kingdom Metazoa; phylum Chordata; order Testudines; family Geoemydidae; genus Mauremys; species Mauremys mutica. The sequence goes on along the minus strand of NC_059083.1, from coordinate 21,027,051 downwards.
TCAGCGGCAGCCATGACAGGGCCAGGCCGGAGACGCTGAGACCCGCCGCCAGGTCACGTTCTTACGCGCTTAGCCCAGGGCTACGGGGAAGGGGCGGGGAATCGATCTAAGAGACGCAGCTTCTGCTTCCGCTTCTCCGGAATCCAGAGCGATCGGGGATCGATTTATCCCCGCCTACGCTAGACGCGATAAATCGATCCCCGGTAGCTCGATCGCTCCCCAGCCCGCAGGGTCCGGCTCGTGTGTAGAAGGGTTTTCCCCGAGCGGTGGGGAGGCAGCAGAGCCCTAGAACAGGCGGCAGCCGGTGTATAAAACACGGACACCACGTGTGATCAGCCTGCCGGGCCGGCTCCTCGGGGCTGCCCGTTCCCGGAACCAGCCGCGCCCACCGTCGGGGCCCAACCCGGGGGCTTGTGCTCACCGGGCTGCGCTCCGAGGCGGCGCGGCCCATGGCAGCTCTGGCCGGGGAGCGGGGCCGCGGGCTTGCCGGGCGCTGCTGGGTGCGGGGCTCTCTTAGGCCTGGGGCCCGATTCGGGGGAATCGGCCTAAAGCCGGCCCCGCCCGCCACAGGTGTGCACGGCCCATGCCATTAAGGTGTGCGCCGAGGGGATTGTATTTATTGTTTAAAGGCAAACACCCTAAATGTCGGGGTCCGGGAGGGGGTACGGTGTGTGGGAGGGGGCACGGAGTGCAGGAAGGGGCTCAGGGCAAGGGATTGGGGCAGAGCAGGGCTAAGGAGTGTATGAGGGGGCTCAGGGCAGGGGGTTGGGGTGCAGGGTATAGCAGGGGGCTCAGAGCAGGGGGTTGGGGTGCAGGTGCGGTACAGGGTGCAGGCTGGGGTTCGGGCTCCAGCCCAGCACCACTTGCAGTGGCACACTGCCTGGCCTGGCCCCATGCTGTGCTGCTCACCACGCCCCTGTGTGGCCCCGTGAGGCAGGGGGCGAGAGAGACAGGGCTCGTGTGCTATCCTTGCCACACCTCCAGGTACCTCCCCCAGAGCTCCTGTTGGCCACAGTTCCCCATTCCAGGCCAATGGGAGCTGCGGGGGAAAGTGCCTGTGCACCCCCACCCCCTGAGTCAGACTCACCAGAAATCATGATATTGGCTTTCAAGTCATGACATGAGGTAAAAATAATGGCTTTGGTGTTCTTTTTATTTGCCTTCTGCTTTTTGAGCCTTTAGGGTGCACCAAGGACACATTTTGAAGCTTTCTATGCAGCCATGAGGGCTAGAAACTTTTTTTTTCTTTAGGTGCAAAGGCTGAAATCATCACATACCCACTTGACTCCAGGAGCTGGGGCTTGAAGGAAAAGAATCATTATCATGAGACTGGTGACAAATCATGAGAGTTGGCAACAATGGTGCAGTTTCAGTCACTCTGAAACTATTCATGATTTTGACTTGATTGGGTTTGGCCAGGGAAAAAATTTTCCAGCACCACCAAGAATGCATCTGTATATCTGTGTCTTTAACCCAGTGGTTGGGGCACTTGGCTGTTTTGTGGGAAACCCATGGTTAAATCCCCACTCTGGAGCAGGGACTTGAATTCAGATCTCCCCCCACCAGACTCTTGATTTCTCCTGTTGAAGCTCTTCCATGTCTTAGAAAAACTGAACTATTGCCAGAGAGGACTCTGCAGCCAGGAGAATGGGATGATCATTGGCACTCATCTGGGTGGTAGGAGCTGTGCATTCAAATCTTCTCTTTGCCTGATTCCAAGGAGGGATCTTAAGCCACATCTCCTACCTCCTGCATGAGTGCTTTAATCATTTAAATCATTCACTCTCTCTGACTCAATGAATATGTAAGTGACAAGTGAGCTAAAGGTTAAACACACCCACACATGAAGTTGGCTGGTCTGAAATGAGCTTTTCCACTTTGTGTACACATTAAGATTTTCTGAACTAAACCAAATATTCCCCGATTTTTCAATTTGCTGGCCAAATGGAAAAATCAAACATTCACCCAGCACTACTAACGGACAGAGTTTCAAACCAGAGTCTTACGCTTAGCTCATCTGCAGCACTTATTCCAAACTACTTCCAGATATCCAAAAGGATATGTCATAGAGGCATTGGATATAATCAACAAGGCAACAGTGGATAACAATTATATTAAAAAACAGGCTGGACATTTTATAGTAATTAAATGCTTCCCCCCAGGTTAAGATTGCATACATAAATGCTCAAAACTCAGGAAATGAAAGCGTTAAGGCTGAGTGTATAACCTTAACTCTGCATACCTGTTACAATACCACCTTTAATCACGCCCTGTCCCTGTGCATCTGCATTGCTCTCAGGGGTCGCCCTCATGTACAGATGACCTGGGACAAATGAAGTGAGCCCAACTGACTGGGCCTTAGGGTTTGTAAACTCTTATGTCAGGATTGTGAAGGAGCCTTAGAAAAGATTTTCATCCTCTCTGTACAAAATCTCCCTCAACAGGAAGTTTCAGATTGCGAATAGCCTCATTGAACTGCTGCCAGTCCATAATAATTAAGCTTGGCAAAATTCATTTTTTAAAATAATTTTGATGGATAATATCAATGTTTAATTTAAAGCATTTTTTTCTATTTTTATTGATTTTAAATTTTCACAGTTGCAGAAAATTCTATGGGGGGTCAGACAATTATTTCATGATAGCAGACATTGCTATTCAAAAAGGTAAAGCTTTATAACCGTTACAACACAAGCTGTGAACATCACATGTCAAACTATACAATGGAAATATCCTTAAATCAAATGCTAAGACATTCTCCAGCAGCAGTTTTCTTACTTTTCCTCTCTGTAAATTTCAATTGTTGATTGTTTTTTTCATCAGTTTGTGTGTATAGGGTGAAACCGACGTTTACTGACATTTACCAATTAAAAATCTAATCCTTCCAAGCTTAATCCTAGTCAAGTTTTTCTCACTGTGAATAATTTTTATGTAATGCAGTGAATAAAATGACTCAGATCTGGACTGAGCTATTGACTGTTACGGAGATAGACACAAGGAGTAAATGGAGAATAAGAATGAGAAAGAAGCAGCTATATAATGGGTACACAGCAGGCTAGACTGGAGGCTCTGAAACTCGTGACAAGCATTGGGAAGGCCATTTGCAGTGTTGTTGTAGCCATCTTGGTCCCAGGATATTCAAGAGCTTGAAAGCTTGTCTCTCTCACCAACAGCAGTAGGTCCAATAAAAGATATCACCTCACCCCCTTTGTCTCCCTTGGTAAGGCTAGCCCAGGGGTAGGCAACCTATGGCACGCATGCTGAAGGCGGCACACGAGCTGATTTTCAGTGGCACTCACACTGCCAGGGTCCTAAACTAAACTATTGTATGTAAAGTAAATAAGGTTTTTAAAATGTTAAGAAGCTTCATTAAAAAAAAATCAATTAAAATGCAGAGCCCCCCAGACCGGTGGCCAGGACCCAGGCAGTGAGAGTGCCCCTGAAAATCAGCTCACGTGCTGCCTCTGGCACGTGTGCCATAGGTTGCCTACCTCTGGACTAGACAGACTAGACTCTTTCCTAGGCTGGGCCCAATCCTTTCCCCTGGTACAGTCCTTGTTAGTTCCAGCAGGCATCCCAGGTGGTCCTGCTCCAACCCCTTTTATATCTTTAGCATAAGGCAGGAGTCCTTTGTCTGTGCTTGGGCCCCACCCCCGCCTCTCAATGGAAAGGAACAAGAATTAAGATGGATTCCAGTATCATGTGATGTGGTCAAACTCCACCAGAGAGGTCCTTTGGGGCCATCTGCCTGTCCCAAGTCAGGATAAAGAAGGAGGGTTGGGCGTGGGGCTAGCAACTCCACCTCGTAAAAAATCAACTTGCTACAGAAACGCGAACAATAGAGATAACAGAGACTTTTAGCCTGGAAAAAGGCCCAGGACAGAGGACTCTGGAGATCTGTGGTTGACTGGGGTGACGGGCATGAGTGAGTAAGTGAGTGAGTGATGTGGTCACATGTCTCTGAAACCCCTAGTCTCCACTCTTCCTGGGTTGGCCCACAGGTACACAGGAGGGCTTGCAGGTAAATAACCCATTTACAACCAATAGTCTGAATCAATGGGCGCCATCAAGATTCGAAAGAGACGGTTACTCACCGTGGTAACTGTTGTTCTTCGAGATGTGTTGCTCCTATCCATTCCATGTAGGTGTGCGCGCCGCGCGTGCACGGCTCTTCGGAACATTTTTACCCTAGCAACTCCGGCGGGCCGGCTGGCGCCCCCTGGAGTGGCGCCGCTATGGCGCCGGTTATATACCCCAGCCGGCCCGTCCGCTCCTCAGTTCCTTCTTGCCGGCTACTCCGACAGCGGGGAAGGAGGGCGGGTCTGGAATGGATAGGAGCAACACATCTCGAAGAACAACAGTTACCACGGTGAGTAACCGTCTCTTCTTCGAGTGATTGCTCCTATGCATTCCAGTCAGGTGATTCCCAAGCCTTACCTAGGCGGTGGGGTCGGAGTGAGACGTGGCGGAGTGTAATACCGCAGAGCCGAAGGCTGCGTCGTCTCGAGACTGCTGCACCAACGCGTAGTGGGAGGCGAAGGTGTGTACAGAAGACCAGGTGGCCGCTCTACAGATGTCCTGGATGGGAACATGGGCCAGGAAGGCGGCAGACGAGGCGTGCGCTCTCGTGGAGTGAGCGGTGAGGCGGCATGGCGGCACGCGAGCAAGCTCGTAGCAGGTCCGGATACATGCCGTCACCCAGGAGGAAATCCGCTGCGAGGAGACCAGCTCGCCCTTCATGCGGTCAGCAACCGCTACGAACAGCTGGGGCGAACGCCGGAAGGGCTTCGTCCGCTCGATGTAAAAAGCGAGCGCCCTGCGGACGTCGAGGGTGTGAAGCTGTTGTTCCCGAGGCGAGGCATGCGGCTTCGGGAAGAAGACCGGGAGGAAGATCTCCTGGTTGAGGTGGAAGGCCGAGACCACCTTAGGTAGAAAGGCCGGATGCTGGCGAAGCTGCACCTTGTCTCCATGGAAGACGGTGTATGGTGGACCCACTGTTAGAGCACGAAGCTCAGACTCGTCTCGCTGATGTAATGGCGACGAGGAAGGCTGTCTTCCAGGAGAGGTAGAGCAGGGAGCACGTGGCCAAGGGCTCGAAGGGGGGACCCATCAGCTTGGCCAGGACGAGGTTCAAATCCCAGGTCGGGGCAGGACGCCGCACCGGCGGGTACAAGCGGTCCAGGCCTTTAAGGAAGCGGGAAACCATCTGGTTGGAGAATATGGAGCGACCTTCCACAGATGGACGAAAGGCGGACACTGCAGCCAGGTGTACCCTCAAGGAGGAGACCGCAAGACCTTGCTCCTTAAGGTACCAGAGGTAGTCCAGGACGGTAGGAACAGGGACTATGAATGGATTGAGTCCTTGTCGATCACACCAGAGCGCGAATTGCTTCCATTTCGCAAGGTAGGTGGAGCGAGTGGAAGGCTTTCTGCTCTCAAGCAGGACTTGCTGCACCGCCGCTGAACAGTCCCTCTCTGTGTGGGTCAACCACGCAGGAACCAAGCTGTAAGATGGAGGGACTGCAGGTTCGGATGGCGGTGTCTGCCGAAGTCCTGGGTGATGAGGTCCGGCCACAACGGAAGGGGGATGGGTTCCCGAACGGAGAGCTCGAGCAGCAGGGTGTATCAATGTTGCCTCGGCCAGGCCGGAGCCACGAGTATGACGCTGGCTCTGTCCCTCCGAAGCTTCTGCAGTACTCTGTGCATGAGCGGGAACGGAGGGAAGGCGTAGAGGAGGTGAGTCTTCCAGGAATACAGGAAGGCGTCCGAGACGGAGCCCGGCGAGTGACCCCGGAACGAGCAAAACAGGTGGCACTTCCTGTTCGCCTTGGAGGCGAATAGGTCTATCCGGGGAAACCCCCACCTCCGGAAGATTGTGTGCACGACGTCGGGACGGAGAGACCACTCGTGGGAGAGGAACGACCTGCTGAGATGGTCGGCCAGTGTGTTCTGCACTCCCGGAAGAAAGGACGCTTCCAGGTGAATTGAGTGGGTTACGCAGAAGTCCCACAGGAGCATCGCTTCCTTGCAGAGGAGGGAGGAGCGGGCTCCGCCCTGCTTGTTCACGTAGAACATCGCCGTTGTGTTGTCCGTGAACACTGTCACGCAGCGGCCTTGCAGGCGGGTGCGGAAGGTGTGACACGCCAAACGGATCCCTCGCAGCTCACGGACATTGATGTGCAGAGCGAGCTCCTGGGGCGACCAAAGGCCTTGGGTGTGAAGGTCGCCCAGGTGAGCTCCCCAACCGAGCGCTGAGGCATCCGTGGTCAGAGTGGCGGATGGGCGAGGAGGGTGGAACGGGACTCCCGCACACACGACCTCCGGGTCGAGCCACCAGCGGAGGGACTTGAGGGTCGGCTTGGTGACCGTGACCACCCTGTCGATGGGATCTCGATGCGGCCGGTACACCAACGCGAGCCAAGACTGGAACGGGCGGAGGTGGAGCCGCGCGTACGCGGTGACATACGTACACGATGCCATGTGGCCCAGGAGGCGGAGGCAGGATCGCACCGTCGTGGTGGGGAAGGTGACGAGGTCCCGGATGATGGAGACCATCATCTGGTGCCGAGATCGCGGTAGGCAGGCTCGGGCCAACGAGGAGTCGAGGACCACTCCAATGAACTCCACCCGCTGCGAAGGAATCAAGGTGGACTTCTCGGCATTGATGAGAAGACCGAGGCGCTGAAAGAGGGACAGGATTTCTGTCAACTGGCCCATTACCAGCCGTCGAGACTGTCCGCGAGCCAGCCAGTCGTCGAGATACGGGTAGACGTGGATATGACGACGGCGGAGGGCTGCGGCAACCACTGCCATGCATTTGGTAAATACCCTCGGAGCGGTGGAGAGCCCGAATGGTAACACGGCGAACTGGTAGTGTGCGTTGTTGACCACAAAACGGAGGTAACGTCGATGAGGAGGATAGATCGCGACATGGAAGTAGGCGTCCTTCATGTCGAGGGCGGCAAACCAGTCTCCCGGATCCAGAGAGGGAATGATGGTCCCCAGGGTGACCATGCGAAACTTGGGCTTGAGCAGATATTTGTTCAGCTCGCGAAGGTCCAGGATAGGACGTAGCCCCCCTTTCGCTTTGGGGATGAGAAAATATCGGGAATAGAATCCCCTGCCCCGCCTGTCTTGAGGCACTGCTTCTATGGCACCCACGCTCAACAGAGTCTGGACCTCTTGTAAGAGGAATTGCTCGTGAGAGGGGTCCCTGAAGAGGGACAGGGAGGGTGGGTGGGAAGGAGGGGGCGAAACAAATTGAAGGGGGTATCCCGACTGGACTGTTTGAAGTACCCAGTTGTCCGTTGTTATTTGGGACCACGCCAAAAAGAAATAGGAGAGGCGGTTGTAGAAGAGAAGGGTAGGATCTGGTAGGGAGAGTGATGGGCCGTCCTCGGGCGTCCCATCAAAAGGCCTGCTTGGACCCCTGAGGGGCCTTGGAAGGGGCCTGGGCCTGGTTGCGCCTGTTGCCGGATGGTCGACGGTGATTTAGGCCTGGTCGCCTGCTGTTATACGGGCGGTACAGTTGTTGAGGGAAAGACCGGGAGGGTTGCTGCCGGAAGGACCTGTGCTGCGGAGCCGGTGTGTGCATCCCGAGGGTGCGGATGGCGATGCGACCGTCCTTCAGGGTCTGGATCCGGGAATCAGTTTTCTCGGAGAAAAGACCCTGGGTGTCAAAGGGCAGGTCCTGCAATGTATACTGCGCCTCCGGTGGCAGGGTGGAGGACTGCAGCCAGGAGATGCGCCGCATCGTCACCCCTGAGGCTAAGGTCCGAGCTCCCGAGTCCGCGGAGTCAAGGGCGGCCTGAATGGAGGATCTGGACGATTTCTTCCCCTCCTCCAACAACGCCGAGAACTCCTGGCGGGAGGCTGTTGGGAGGAGCTCTGTAAACTTCGCCAGGGACGCCATGATGTCATACACGTACCTGGCGAGGAGGGCCATCTGGTTGGCGATGCGAAGTTGCAGGCCGCCAGCTGAGTAGACCTTGCGGCCTAACAGGTCCATTCGCCGCGCGTCCTTTGACTTTGGCGCAGGTTGACCATGCCTCTCCCTGCCGTTGACCGACTGAACGACCAACGAGTCCGGGGTCGGGTGAGTATACAGATACTCGTAGCCCGTGGGGGGGACTGAGTACTTGCGCTCAACCCCACGGGCCGTAGGAGGGATGGACGCAGGCGTCTGCCAGAGTGTGGTGGCGTTCTTCTGTATCGTCCGAACGAACGGTAATGCCACGCGCACTGGAGCCTCCGCTCCAATGACATTTGTTATGGGGTCCTCGTCCTCCTGGACCTCTGCCACGGGGAGATCCATGGCCTTCGCCACGCGGCGAAGCAGGTCTTGGTGGGCCCTTAGGTCTATCGGCGGAGGATCCTTGGCAGATGCTCCGGCCACCACCTCGTCCGGTGAGGACGACGAGGACAAGCCCTGGACGACAGCCTCCGTCGATGGACCTGCTGACTGCTCGTCGGCTGGGTCGGGCTGCATGTGCCTCTGGGGGTCAGGCGGTATGGAAACCGCGCCCGGTGGCGAAGGGGGCGGTCGGCTGACGGTCGCCTCTGGTACCCTGCGCTCGGAGGCAGGGCTCTTGGGGGGAATGGCACCCCCTGAGTCTCATACTGGGCCCAGGGAACCCAGAAGCCCCACTGCTGTGCCCCCTGAGGTTGGCCTTGTGGGGTAGGTGGCAGGTGCCCATTGCTGTCCGCCCCGGAGCGACCGACGCGGGGCGGGATGGCCATGGGGGTGCCGAGGCGCTGACGGATTGCGCCATCGAATGAGGCAGTCTTGCCCCGGACGGTGCCGAGGATCGGTGCCGGTCTTCACGGTACCGGGATGGTGACCGAGACCAACGTCCGCCGCGATGCCGGGAGCTCGACCGGTGCTGGGAGCTCGACCGGGATCCGGACCTGCGGTGCCGGGAACGGCTACGCGAGTCGCGGTGCCGGGAATGGTGCCGGGAAGCAGACGAAGGCGATCGGGACCTGGAGCGACGCTGGGAGTGCGACCGATACCGCGATGTCGAACAGTACCGGGACTGCGACCGGCGTCGGGATGGCGAGCGGTACCGCGATGGCGAGCGGTGCCGAGATCTCGAGCGACGGGACGGTGACCTGCGGCGGGACCGGGAACGTGACCGGGAGCATCGTCCGTGCCGTCTGTCCGGAGAGGGGGGCCGGAATATCATTGCTGGCATTCCCGCCGAAACGACAGCCCGCACCGGCAGTGCCGGGGGCCGGAGGCTCGGTGCCTCTGTGAGCTCGCGCGCCGTGGAGAAAGTCTCCGGCGTCGATGGCAGCCGGAGCTCAACCGCGGGCGGTGCCGGGGAGCATGGCGGTGCCGGACTCGACGGCCTTTGTGGCGCCGGAGTCAACGGCCCGGTGCACGTCCTGTGCACAGCCACAGCGGGGACTGCAGGTGGCACAATTGTCTTGGCTGCTGGGTCCTCAGCGTGGGACTTGGCAGCCGCTTTCGCTTCTTTGATGGCGACAGGGAGCGGTGCCGGGCCTTCGGTGCCGGTGGCTGAGGTCGCGGAGCCTCGGTGCCGGAACGGCTCGGGGCCGGCGGTGCGCTCCGTACCGATGAAGCCTTCGGCGCCGGCGCGGACGGTGCTGGGGGCTGGAGCGAAGCCTCCATCAGGAGCTGCTTTAATCTTATGTCCCACTCCTTACGCGTCCGGGGTTTGAAAGAGGAACAGATAGGGCACATATCTGCCCTGTGACTCTCACCGAGGCAACGGAGGCAGGAGTCGTGCGGATCCCCTACTGGCATAGGCCGCTGGCAAGATGCACAGGGCTTAAAGCCCGGTGCCTTGGGCATGAGCCCGCACCGGGGGAGGAAAGGGAGGGGAAACCCCCCTTAACCTTATCCTAAAAACTAACTATCTATACTAATCACTAAACGAACTATATACACGAAAAAAGTAGCGAGAGCTAGGGTTGTGGAGGACAGCGATGCCGCGCTCCACTGTTCCAACTGGCCGTCACGGGCGGTAAGAAGGAACTGAGGAGCGGATGGGCCGGCTGGGGTATATAACAGCCGCCATAGCGGCGCCACTCCAGGGGGCGCCCAGCCGGCCCGCCGGAGTTGCTAGGGTAAAAATGTTCCGAAGAGCCGTGCACGCGCGGCGCGCACACCTGACTGGAATGCATAGGAGCAATCACTCGAAGAAGAACCATCAATAGCCCACACTTTGCATAATTACAATAGGAGCTCAGAGTTATACTTCATAGTTCTAGTGTCAGATACAAGAATAATATATGCATACAAACAAGATGAATATATTCAATCAGTGGTCCCCAACCTTTTCATCTGGCAGGAGCCAGACGAAGAACTGTGGCGGCGGTTGAGCATCTGCCGAAATGCTGCTGAATTTTGGCAGATGCTCGACTGCCGGCCAGGACGCGGCACCCGCAGGCACTGCATTGGGGTCCCCTGCAATAGGTTATAACCTCTGTAATGATACAAGAGACCTTTAGAATAAAGCATATTCCAGTTACATCATAGAAACACTCAAAAGCATATTCCCATAAAACACATGGAGTGCAACGTCACAGCATTTACAGTACACTTATTTTTTTTTTGAAGAAAAGGAAGAGAGTATTTATACATCATAGAGATATAGTAAAGGGCACAAACTTTACAGGTCACTTTTCAGTGCTGTTGAAACTTCGAGTTCCTGTGTTTTTGAGGATGTTTCAACTTTGAAGCGGGATGGAAACTTAGCCCCCGAATCCGTAGAGAGTGCGACCCTGGCGTTTCAGAGCATAGACCACATCCATGGCAGTCACTGTCTTCCGCTTAGCGTGTTCAGTGTAAGTGACAGCATCACGGGGCATTTTGCTTTCTCGCAGTATATCCATCCCGTTTGCTGCAGATCCAGTGTTTCTCTAAGCTGCAGCCAACAATTCTGGCATAGTTATTGTTCAGATAAACACAGTCACCTTCTCCTTGGATTTCAAACCTGTAATGAGAGGCAACAATTATAACTAGTCAGGGGCTCCCCCTTGACAATTCTATTTCCCAATGGCATGACTTGGGGGCCGGGGGAGAGAGAAAGGAGAGAGACAGTCCCCTTGCCCCGCTGCCCAGGGCAGGTGAAGTATCCAGGGCTCAACACAGCTGCCTGGGCTCCCTGGGTAGCTCTTGCCACAGCCTAGGGCAGTGGTCTTCATATTGTGGGGCACACTCCTCCAAGGGGGGCACGGCGGAACAAGTGTAGCAGGGCCTGGGTCAGCTCCCATGAAGGGTGGGGAGGGAGTGACACCGAGCCCTGCTCTGCCCCCAGTTCTGCCCTGGCCCTGCCCCAGCTGTGGCTCTGCTCCCAGCCACATCTCCAATCCTGGCCATGGCCCCAGCTGCAGCTCTGGCCCTGTTCCTGGCCCCCAACCACAGCTCTGGCTGCCAGGGGGGATGGACCAGGTAAGAGGGGGGCATGACCAAAAAAGTTTGGGGACCCCTGGCCTAGGATAACCGTATGTCCTGTTTTGGTACTGGATGTCCAACTTTTTTGGCAAATCTGGGCATTTGTCCCATTTGCTGTTGCCAATTGATCATCAGTTTGCAAGAGCAAATGGGACAAATGCCCGGTTTTGCCCAAAAGGGGCTCAGAGGGGTGTGAGTGATGGTGCTTGGGGGAGGCAAGCAGCGAGGCTCGGGCTAGCCCTGTGTGGGGGAGGGACAGAGAGTGACTCAGGCCAGCTCTGCGCAGGGGGAGGGGGGCAATACGCTCACCCTATCACAGCTGGGCTCTGGCTTCCAGCGTGGCCAGGAGGCAGGACCTCGGGGGAAGAGGCAGAGCAGGGCGGCAGGGCCCCAGGGGGTGAGGGATAGGAGGAACAGGGGCCAGGGCCAGAGTTCCGGGGCTCCTGCGGGGGACCCCAAATTGGCTGGGCTGGGGCCCCTGGGCACGGCCCTGTCGGGCCATGTCTTAATCCACCACTGCAGGGAAGTGTTAGTCCCATTCTACCAGGCACAGCGGTCAGTGTTCACCACTCCTTCAGACACTGGCAGGCACTCGGCCCCGAGCCCATGGCCGGATTTTCAAAAGAGCTCAGCTCCCACGTCGGCCTCGTCTGTACTGGGTTTCTTTGCACTGATGTAACTCCGCCAGTGCAACAGCCCAGTGTAGATGCACTCTTCCCTTACTACGTGGATATAGTGACAAGGATGCAAAGTTCACTAGGGCAGGTAGGGCATTAGGACCTCAGAGATTTAAGACAGAGTCCCAGCTTAGACAGTCATTCTGGAATGCATTTTCTTACCCTCTACCACAGAAACACAAGAAAAAGGACTCACAGGTTGTTGAATTCAGTGCCATTGGGCCATTTCCAGGGCTGCCCTTCTTGATCCCTCCAGAGACCAATCCAGTGGTCAAGGGTGCCTTTATATCGTAACATGAAAACCTTTAGAAAAGCAACGAGAATACGTATAATAGTGTGGCAGTAACAGCACTATAGCTACAGCCCAACCAAATTCACCGTCCATTTTGGTCAATGTCAGCCATAGGATTTTAAAAGTCGTAAATTTCATGATTTCACATATTTAAATCTGAACTGGCACGGTGCTGTAACTGTAGGGATCCTGACCCAAAAGGGGATTGGGGCGGGGGAGTCACAAGGTTATTCTAGTGGGGTTGCGGTATTGCCATCCTTACTTCTGTGCTGCTGCCTGCAGAGCTGGGCCCTCCATCAGCAGTCGCTGCTCTCTGGCAGCCCAGCATGAAAGCAGCAGCGCAGAAGTAAGGGTGGCAATACCACAATCCCCCTACAATAACCATGCAACCTCCCCATAACCCTTTTTTCGGTTGGGACCCCCAGTTTGAGAAACGCCAGTCTCCTCTGTGAAATCTGGATAGTATAGGGTAAAAGCACACCAAAAAAAAACAGATTTCATGGGGTAGACAAGATTTCATGGTCCATGATGCATTTTTCACAGCCACGAATTTGGTAATTCTCCTGCCTGTTCTGCCCAGGTAGAGGACTGCCCATGGAAGGGAATTACAACTCCCAGAATGCCTCCCGCCCTTCTCCGTCTCCTCCTGTTGAGTGCTTGTTTTTGCTGCACAGGTCGGCATAGAATGGGGTGTTTTCCGGGCTGCAATTTATTTTGTCACCTCAGCGGTCAACTATGACGGACAGTTCTAGAGGATGTGGTACTAGTGCACGCAAATAACATCTTTAAAAAATAAATACTTTTTCTACAGTGAAAAATATTTATCACTGTATTCTTCTGTGAGGCGTTACAATGCAAGCATTTGAGTGCGTGACATTAATCTGCGGGAAATGTATCTGAACCAGTTCAAACAAGTTCAAAGAGAACCAGTTACTGAACCATCATTCTAAATTAGTGACTGAAGCAGAGCCGAACTGGAGGGTGAGGAAATATTGATGAACCCTAACCAGAACTGAAACAAAATTTTTAATGGTTCAGCTCCCTGGTTCGTTGAACGAGGGAGTCCAGAGCTATAGCCTCCACTGCACTGCAGGCCTAGGGTGGTACCTGGCTGTCTCCTTGTAACAGGTTCAGCACAATGTTGTTTTATGGTGTGGACTGAGACCCCCAAACTCTGCTTGTGTAACTGACCCAGCCAATCCTCCTTCCCCTCTGTGCAATAGGATACTCCAGAGAGCATTGCTCCACATGCTGCTACTGCTGACCTGTGTCTGTTCCCTGCTGAGCCACCCTGGGAAAGCAGCCTGGATTTCCACAGACTGCCCAGATGCCAATCCGGTTAGGTGGCGTAGGAGCACAAACCCTGATGACACACGATCACAGTGTGGGACAAACTGTTGCTGTGTGGACACGACTCAGACTGGGTCTGTTGTAAAGGGGTCTGAGGAGAGCATTAAAAGTACACAGCTCGACTTGCAGCGTGGACCTCTGTGTGCACTGCCATTACACGGGGCACTGGGCATTGGATCTGGGGGGGTGGAGCCTTGGCATAATTCTTACTCCCCTCATCCCTTACCAGGTCCCGAAAGGTGTCAGTCACAGCCAGGGAGGCACCGAGGGCAGAGCAGTTCTTCTGGCTGTAGGTCCAGTTCCCTTCAGTCTCTGAGAAATAGTAACACTTCCCCAGGTACCCGACCCAGCCATCAGGGCAGTCGGATCCTTTGGCAGCCAGAAGTGAGTTAGATATTCCCACTAAAATGGAGAAAGATATGGTAAGAGACTGTTCCTTTCCCCCGTCTGTACCTGCAGGGCCTGGGGGAACAAGGGAGACTCTGAGCCAATCCACCCCTCCTGAGTCGTGTGGCTTTAAATTCAGCCTCACCACAGGATTATTGGTGTGGATTTAACATTGACTAATACACCCCTTATCCCGCACCCCCCCACACACACACCCAGTCCCGGTTATCTCCCATGCACCCCCCAACCTACACCCCATCACAAACACCCACCCCAAACATACACCTAGGCCCTGTGCAGTTGTCCTGGGGGAGCTGGTGCTTTGCCTTCCAAATGGGGCAGGGGACGTGGGAGCGCAACACTGAAGTCCCAACTGGGGATGTAGAAGGTTAACGGGCAAGCATTAGGCTTACTGGTTAACCAGACCTTAACCATTAACCCCAGTGGCCAGCCGGCCGTAGCAGCCCCTACTGCATTGGGACAGCTGGCCAGAGGGACCCCAGCCCCAGCGAGGTACCGGCTGTGAGACCCCAGCTGCGGCAGGTGGGGTGGCTGGTGTCCAGGGCGGGTGGGCCGGCAGGACCCTCAGCTGTGGCAGGCCAGAGCGATCCCTGCCCCGGCCATGCCAGGCTGGCTCGAGCGCCCCTAGTCCCACCAGGACAGCTTGAGCGACCCCAGGCCCCAGTTATGGCCATGGTGGGCGGGCAGGCGGGACCCCGGCAGGCCAGAGCGGTCCCTGGCCAGAGTGGGTGGGCTGGCGGGACCTCGGGCTGGGAGGGGTGGAGCGGCCCCAGCCCCAGCTGCACCGGGCAGGCGGGGCCCCAACTTGTGCCCTGGATGTGGTGAGCCATCCGGGGCTCTGTAGTGACCCGGGGAAGCCCAAGCCATTGTAGGGATATTAAAGAAGGTTTATATTAGACATGGTTTATATGAAAAATGACTTATTGTTAATTGATGCCTTATAACTAAAGGTTTATGTTAAAAGTAAATTTGTGATTCTAACCTGCAAGCCACCAGCTGTGTCTGTGTGAAGCCTGCTCAAAGAAATACTTTGTATAAAACTTGTTAAACATTAATTAACTCTAAGTAAGCCAAAACAGTAGCTGTTATAGTGTATAAATAGAGACCCCCACCCTCTGTAAGTTTTCATCTCACTTTATCTTTGATTGTTAAAAGACAGGGAGTCTCACATAAATTGGTAACACCCCAAAAAGTAAAAAGACAGTGAAATAGATGTGATTAAGATAGAGAATGTATGTGACTGAATGGTTAGGGAGTCACCAGCCTAAAGAATTCAGTGTCGGCTGAAGAAGGTGTCAAGTGGGATCAACCAGATGACCCCCCCCCCCCCCCGGAGGGCAAACTGGAATCCACCCACCACACCTCAAAGGAAGGAAAAACAAAACATCTAATAACATGGAGCCAGCCATCTGCTGATTGATTTAGCAACAGCAGAATGAAGCAACTCCTATGAACTAACATAGGGAAAAATCCCTATAAAACTGGACTTTAAAGAATAAGGACTTTGAGTCTATGGTTCTGCTGCCAGCCTCCAGGAGCATCAGATGCATCTGACACAGACTCGGCTCCATCCTCATGACCAAGATACCTGGCCAGTAACTTGGCATGAGCAACATCTAGGCTGGTAACTATAACATCTATACAGAACCTGAATGAATGATTGTGTGAATGAATATATGTGTGTGTGTGTGTGTATAAGGAATAAGTAGTAATAGAAATAAGTAGTAAAACAACGTTGTTTACTGTTGTCTTTTGTTTTGTTATGGTATTTACAATAAATGTGGCATCTTTGCCTTATCCCTCTTAATAAGATCCTGCTGGTTTTTATTGGTATAACACCATGGCCATGTTGGGGGGACCCCAGCCCTGCAGCCCCTGCTGCCTTCCCATCGGAGGGACCTCGGTTAACGGGTCAAACGATATAATTTTAATCGTTTAACTTTTTTAACCGGTATTTACATCCCTAGTCCCAACTACCCGCATCCCTCTCTCAATGCCGGGGGTGTGTGTTCATCTTCCACCCCACCCGATCCCGCGCTTCCGTACAGAGCCGGCCCCACCACCTGAACCCAGATTGCTCCGCTCTCAACCCAGATCGGGGCACCTGCCCAGCGGGAATCCCCTCGAGGGGAGGAGCACTCTGCCCCTCGGCCAGGGGGTCCAGGATCAGGCCCAGCTCTCACCTCCCAATGCAGGTCCCCTTGCGCAGGGTGGGCTGGGGTTCCCACAAGCCTGGCTGTGGGGTCGGTGCTCCCCAGCTGGAGTGCAGAGCCACCTCCCCGCCTGCTGCATCTTGTGCGCCCTGCTGACCGCTCTGCGCCCCTGCTTGCAGCACCGGGTCCGCCTCCCAGAGCTCCCCTCCTGTCTTGGTGTCCAACTCCTCCTGCCCCACACTGCACCCCAGTTGCTTGGTCACCTCCCCAGTCCCTGACGCCTCACCTCTCTCATCGCTGCCAGCACTGGGGAGTCTCTGCCTCTCATGGGCCTCCCCCGGGGGCAGTGCCCTCCTCGCAGGAGCCTCCTGAGCTGACACCATCTTACACCCACTTCGCTGTTATCTCTGTGCTGCTGTAACTGACTGCACAACGGGGAATCAGGCCCGGAGTCTGGTTAGTCAGGGCTGGGGACTCACCTCCGATAAAAACACTAGCGAGAATTGCTACCGCGAGGACTACGATGCACCCTTGATAAACTCTTTTTTTAGGGATCCTGTAGTTACCCAGCTGGAGATCTGAAAAGACAGAGCCAGTTTTAGTCACACTCCTTGGGTTTTGTTCTTGACATCTCAATGGGTTCAGTGGCTAAGGATCACGTAGGAGAAGGGGAGACTTTGTTAAAGATTCACCATCCTCATCCCTTTGAAGTGTGAGTTCACAATAAACACTCCTGAGACCTCTCAGAGATCCTCCAGCAAAACCAGACTTGACACATCCGCTGTTCCTAAGCGTCTCTGACCGACTCTCCTTAGTTTGCTCTAAGTCAAGTCAGTTCTTGGACCCTCACCTTCACTGAAGCCTGTCAGCCCTTCACTCTTTGGGCTTGTGGTCACCTGGCTGTCTTCTCGGAGGCAGCCCGGTGCCGGCTGTCACCACCTTCTAGCGCAGCCTCTCTGCCTCCTTTTCCTTCTCTGCTTCTTTCCTTCATAGCAGGCTTCTTTCCTCTCTTGGGCACAGCTGTGGGCACCTGCCTCCGTGACTGGCAGCTGTGTGGGGTTGTGATCAAGCTGCCTGTCTGTAGACCCCATTGCAGAGTGTGAAGCCAAAAGGCCAACCCCACCCCCCAGATAACTCCCTCCAAATCCCTGGTCTGGCACCTTTATGGGCTGAGCTGCCCATCTTCTTCTCCATGGCTCAGGCTGCTGTGAGCCCATCAGGCCCACGCACCAGTCCCTCCATTAGCTACCAGTCAGTTTCTGATACCTGTAAGGCCTCGGTCCCACTCTTCAAAGTGATTAATGGAGCTGGGGCTTGATTCATTAAAGACTTAAAATTATGGTCTGTGAGCCGCCAAGACAGCCACACTCCTCTAGGACAATGCACAAATGTCACGAAGTCCAGGACAAAGTGGGTGAGAATGGGATAAAACATTGTCGGTCAAAGGGTCCTGACTGTGGAACTGACCAGCAGAGGTCAGTCAGGTGAATCCAGAATCTGACCACCCCTAGGAAACCCTCCAAGCTTTCCTCTTAGAAAATGCCCTTCTACCACAAGAATGACATTCAACAACCCAGATACCCCCTTCGATCCCTAAACCCCAGCTCATTGCCCCCTTCTACCCAGTAAACTGACCCAAACACCCCTTCGACCTCTAAACCCAAACCAGCCTAAAAAGAAAACTCTGAAACAAATCCACTTTAAAAGTAAAACCTTTACACAAATCAATCCCCCTCCTCAACAGAGTTTTAACCTCAAAAAGGGCAATGAGGTCGAGATTCCATGCAGTCTACTAGGGACTTCGCCATTGCTATCGATTTCATATGGAAGGTGCCCAAATACTATGGTGATGGGAGGCAGAATGAAATCCATGGGTAGCTTCACCTTTCCCCTCATTCTTTAGCAGTAGGACCAGAAACACCCTGCCAAGTCTAGTGAGTTTTAGTCCTTCAACTATTTTAAAGCATTCTAGGGTATTTTGGCTCACTGATGGCAGCAGATTTCTGGCTGTGGAGGACTCAGGAGGTCGTTTTTCTTTACCTGGCTTGTATGCTTTCGTTTGGCTCAGTTTCAAAAAATTCTCCTTCTCTTCTTCACACCTATCCAAGGCAGAGGAAAAAGACTGACGTTATTCACCCGACTGTTCCAGACTGTCATTCAGCCAAGGAGAAGGAAGGAGAAAGTTTGGGAACTGGGGTTACAACAAAACCTCCCACTGCTGGTCGGGAATGGATATGATTTAATATTCCATGTGGAAAAACCTCCTCTACAGTAAGAGATCACTGAGGCTGCAGCGCAAAGAGGCTGGAAATGGCAAAGTTATGACTCAAAGCTTACTTCTAGGATCGTAACCCTTCAGGTTTGGATTATTGTCACAGGCAGAGGTGTCAATGTTGTTTCCCTGTGAAAACTGTCTAAAGAAATGCTTTCAAATGAAAACGTTCAGTGAAAAGATTTGACTTTTCAATGAGAAATGTGAGATGAAATGAAAGGGTTAGAGCTTGGTGTGTTTTCCCCTCCCCCCGCACTGAGCCTACTGCAGAAAAGCGTAGAGGAGGCAGTAAGATCATATAGCAAACCCTGATATGTAGGACAACAAAATTATGAGTGATTACCAGTCTCTATATATGCCACAGAGAAGGCTTTTGCTTGAGGAATAATCGTTTCTTATAAGAAAAGGAGGAAGTGGAGAGAATAGTCTATTAAAGTTAAAAACTGAGAGGATGAAATTTTTTCTACACAATAAAGATGTAATTGGGGGGCGGGAGAGA
This sequence comes from Mauremys mutica, assembly GCF_020497125.1. Taxonomy (NCBI): domain Eukaryota; kingdom Metazoa; phylum Chordata; order Testudines; family Geoemydidae; genus Mauremys; species Mauremys mutica. The sequence goes on along the minus strand of NC_059083.1, from coordinate 21,007,981 downwards.
AACAGCCACTCACATGCTCTGGGTCTTGGGCCTTTCGGTAGCCTAAAACAGAAAGGAAGAGAGACATGGAGATCTCATTCTACAGAAATATGCCAGGAGTGTAATACTGGCTTGGAACTGATCACACACACATGCACTTACTCCAGTTGATTTTAATTCCCACCGTTTGATTTTCTGGAGCATATCTGCATTCAGACACTTCTTTTCATGAGAAGTTCCCTATTTCCATTTTGCTTGTCACTTAAAAAAACTGACAAACATAATCTAAACAGGAAGCTTTTATTCCAAAAGAAGAGTGTCCACACTCAGATTTGCACAACAGCCAATGGTGTGAATTAAAATCCAGTTAGTTATTTTGGTGCCAAAAAGCTTTGCTGAATCATGTTTGTTAAGTGCTGTTTCAATACAAAAATCAAATCAAAACCCCAACCCCAAAGTTTAACAATTCAAACAATCACATTCTAAGGGTACGTAAACAGTTCCCATCCTGGTGTTAATAGCTCACGTACATATAACACCGGAATAAACAGACATGCTCACTGAGCACACCCAACCTTAACTCTGCCCTGTAAGAACACGCCAGCAACTCTAAAGGGTACAAGCAGCCTAACCCATTATCCATCAAATGTCTGAGATTGGGGCGGGGGCCCTGCATAGGAGCGGTGGGTGGTGTCTGCTGGAGTCACGGACAAAATGGCTGCACACACCATTTAAGGTTCCATATCTGAGATGCAGCCATTTTTATTTATTTACACATTGATTAGAGTTGGGTGAGTTAATATCTGTACTTGTGGGGGAATTGAGAATGTGATATGGGGCCCGTTCCCTTTTAGGAGGCACTGGCTCCCATCCTGGCTCAGGGCAGGGGTGGGGAATGGGATATGGGGCCTTTCCTCTCTAGGGAGTGCCAGTGTAGCTGTCAGTTTTAGTTCAGCGTTAGTGTCTGTCTTCTTCATGTCTCCGATTTATTGTCTGTGAAGCTGCTGGGGCCCAGAGCTCCATCTGCTCTCATCTGCCGGTGTCCCCCCCGGTTTCAACTGATTGGGGGCTGATTCTTCCCAGGCCGGCCTGCATGTCGCCATTTAAACCTACACCTTGCAATATCCATTTCTCGCTTCTCCTGTCACTATTGCCCGTGGGTGCATTGCCCACTCACGGCACACAAGGCCAATGCCCCCACATGAGGGGCGGGGGGAAGAGTACACTGTACCGGGGCCTGGAGGCCCTGTGGGGCCCAGCCCAGGCTGCAACCCCCATTACCATGTGTGGGGGGAGGGGGGCTGTGTTACAAGTTTGTTCTGGGCCCAAAAAAACGTTATGTTTGGGTAGGGTGACCAGACAGCAAGTGTTAAAAATTGGGATGGGGGGGGGTGGTGGTAATAGGAGCCTAAAGAAGAAAAAGATCCAAAAATCAGAACTGTCCCTATAAAATCTAGTCACCCTATGCTTGGGTTCTGCCCAAGGTAAATGAGAACACAAGATGCACCACTGCGGATCTAGGCCCCAGACTGTCTGCTGTGGTAAACTGGCACAGCTCCATCAAAGTCAATGTACTGCATCCATTTTATACCAGCAGAAAAACTGGCCCTTGGGACTCTGGATCAGCCCCCATCAAGGTGGGATAATCCCACTGACTGTAGCTGCCCTGGAAAACAATTCTCCACAGGGCCTGATTCTGCGCTGCCCTGGATTGACAAAGTGTGAGGTTGGGGGGGTTGGTCCATCCCTGATTTCCAGGGCCCTGACCCAATTTCCTACCTTGTGATCCTGAGCAGCACCCTCCGCGCGAAGTACAGTGTGACCTTTGTGAGCCTGGGACTCTTCGCAAACCGCACCCTTGTGTGTTTGACACACTCCATCGCCTGTGGCTGGTGCCTCCGGGGCTGCGGAGTGCAGCCCTTTGGCCTTTCGGGCAGCGCTCCGCAGCTGGGCCTTTTGGGCAGCATTTCCCAGCTGCACGTTGGGGACTAGCTCTCTCCCCGAACATGCTCCCCTGCACTCGGGGCAGTCGGGTTTAGACGTGTCCCAGTACCGATTGATACAGTCTCGGCAGAAGTTGTGGCCACAGTTTGTAATCACCGGGTCTGTAAAGTAATCCCGACAGATCGAGCAAATAAATTCATCCAGGAGCCGTTTCACAAACTTGGGCTCAATGGCGGCCATGGCTGCTCCAGCAGAGACAGATGTTTTGCGGGCATCACAGGCTGAAAGCAAACGGGCCCGCCCACTTCCGGCTCCGACGGATCCACCAGCCGCAGCCTGCGGGGGGGGGGGGGTTTACGCTGAGCAGCTGCCTAATTACGCAGGCGCCATCCGGGAGCGAACTGCAGCGGGGGCAGATCACATGTTACAATGAAGCGCTCAGACAAGCACAGAATCCCAGTGACTGCTGGGGAGCAGGAGGGTGATCGGGAGACCTGCCTCGGCTCTGCCCCTGGCTCTGCCTCTGACTCTCCTGCACGAGTTGGGGGGGAGGGCGCGAGCCGAGCGGGCGGGCAGTGGGGGGGCAGGGAGCCGGGGGCTGCTCTCCGTAGGGAAGTGCTACTGGCGGTGCACTGAGCATGCTCGGTAACATCTGCTGAAGCCGCTGCCCTTCTCCCTGCCCTTCTCCACTCTAGGATCCTGCTGACTGCTATTGACAGGGGTTAAAAAGGGGCAAAGGGGCGATTCGGAGCAGGGGTGTGGCCAGGCTCGGAGCAGGGGGCGGAACTGGGCTGGTCGGGAGGGTCAAGCCGCTGGAGGCAGCATTAGAAGAGGGGCTAAGGGTAAAACCAGAACTGGGGGCCGGGGGGAGGAGGTGGAGTTCAGCTCGGAGTGAGGCCCTGTCAGAGGGCAAAACCCGGCCCGGGGTAAGAGTCACCCCAGCACACGGAGACACCAGTGCTTGCAAAAATGGTGGGGGGGCAAACGGGCTTTTTTCTTTCCCCTCTCACAGGCAGCACCTCTCAGCATCGGCTTCCCAGGGCTGGGGTCTTAAAGGCACAGGCATCAGTGCCTAGTCACTGCAGCTCCTCTTTGTCTGATCTAACCGACTGAGACTATGTCTACACTGCAAAGTTCAAAGCGCTGCCCCGGGTGCCAGTGGTCCTGGTAATCCACCTCGAGGAGGGGACTAGCTCCGAGCATTGGGAGCCGAGCCTGTCTACATTAGCGCTTTAAAGCGCTCAAACTTGCTGCGCTCTTGGGGGTGGGTGGGTGATTTTTCACATCCCTGAGCCAGCAAGTCAGAGCGCTTTAACTTGCCAGTGTAGATAATCCCTGAGACTTAATTGACTGAAACATTTTACACAGATCCCCTCAGAAACAAAGAATCCTTTATCACTGGATCTGATTGCATAGAGTCTCCAAGCAGATTCCCAAGTTGTCTTACCGGCTGCTGCTGGGATTCCCTGAATTCCCTGAATTTTTAAATTTAATTTTTTCTTCTCATTTTAGAACTGACTGAATTTCTGGCCTAGTGTCAAAACTTTGTTTGGAGTCAATCTACCAATGGGGATTGCATTTTTGCAACTGTTATTTTGCCTCTCAAAACAGCTGGGAAACGGGGTATGAATGTCACCCTCTGAGAGAGCCGGGGCAGTTAAAGAAGGGCTACGAACAGATTGGCAGTTAGTCAGGGACGTGGGGGGGTCGGGAAGAGCGGGGCTCTGTGTCTGTGGGGACAGACTGGCAGTTAGTCAGGGATGTGGGGGGGTCGGGAAGAGCGGGGCTCTGTCTGTGGGGACAGACTGGCAGTTAGTCAGGGATGTGGTGGAGTTGGGAAGAGCAGGGCTCTGTCTGTGGGGACAGACTGGCAGTTAGTCAGGGACGTGGGGGGGTCGGGAAGAGCGGGGCTCTGTCTGTGGGGACAGACTGGCAGTTAGTCAGGGATGTGGGGGGGTCGGGAAGAGCGGGGCTCTGTCTGTGAGGACAGACTGGCAGTTAGTCAGGGATGTGGGGGGGTCAGGAAGAGTGGGGCTCTGTCTGTGAGGACAGACTGGCAGTTAGTCAGGGACGTGGGGGGGTCGGGAAGAGCGGGGCTCTGTCTGTGAGGACAGACTGGCAGTCAGGGACGTGGGGGGGTCGGGAAGAGCGGGGCTCTATCTGTGGGGGACAGACTGGCAGTTAGTAAGGGATGTGGGGGGGGTGGGAAGAGCGGAGCTCTGTCTGTGGGGACAGACTGGCAGTTAGTCAGGGACGTGGGGGGGTGGGGAAGAGCGGGGCTCTGTCTGTGGGGACAGACTGGCAGTTACTCAGGGACGTGGGGGGTCGGGAAGAGCGGGGCTCTGTCTGTGGGGACAGGCTGGCAGTTAGTCAGGGATGTGGGGGGGGTGGGAAGAGCGGGGCTTTGTCTGTGGGGACAGACTGGCAGTTAGTCAGGGATGTGGGGGGGGTCGGGAAGAGCGGGGCTCTGTGGGGACAGACTGGCAGTTAGTCAGGGACGTGGGGGGGTCGGGAAGAGAGGGGCTCTGTCTGTGGGGGACAGACTGGCATTTAGTCAGGGATGTGGGGGGGATGGGAAGAGCGGGGCTCTGTCTGTGGGGACAGACTGGCAGTTAGTCAGGGACGTGGGGGGGTCGGAAAGAGCGGGGCTCTGTCTGTGGGGACAGACTGGCAGTTAGTCAGGGATGGGGGGGTCGGGAAGAGCGGGGCTCTGTCTGTGGGGATAGACTGGCAGTTAGTCAGGGACGTGGGGGGGTCAGGAAGAGCGGGGCTCTGTCTGTGGGGACAGACTGGGAGTTAGTCAGGGACGTGGGGGGGTCGGGAAGAGCGGGGCTCTGTCTGTGGGACAGACTGGGAGTTAGTCAGGGACGTGGGGGGGTCGGGAAGAGCAGGGGCTCTGTCTGTGGGGACAGGCTGGCAGTTAGTCAGGGATGTGGGGGGGTCGGGAAGAGCGGGGCTCTGTGTGTGGGGACAGACTGGCAGTTAGTCAGGGATGTGGGGGGGTCGGGAAGAGCGGGGCTCTGTCTGTGAGGACAGACTGGCAGTTAGTCAGGGATGTGGGGGGGTCGGGAAGAGCGGGGCTCTGTCTCTGAGGACAGACTGGCAGTTAGTCAGGGATGTGGGGCGGTCGGGAAGAGCGGGGCTCTGTCTGTGGGGACAGACTGGCAGTTAGTCAGGGACGTGGGGGGGTCGGGAAGAGCGGGGCTCTGTGGGGACAGACTGGTAGTTAGTCAGGGATGTGGGGGGGATGGGAAGAGCGGGGCTCTGTCTGTGGGGACAGACTGGCAGTTAGTCAGGGACGTGGTGGGGTCGGGAAGAGTGGGGCTCTGTCTGTGGGGACAGACTGGCAGTTAGTCAGGGACGTGGGGGGTCGGGAAGAGCGGGGCTCTGTCTGTGGGGACAGACTGGCAGTCAGGGACGTGGGGGGGTCGGGAAGAGCGGGGCTCTGTGGGGACAGACTGGTAGTTAGTCAGGGATGTGGGGGGGATGGGAAGAGCGGGGCTCTGTGTGTGGGGACAGACTGGCAGTTAGTCAGGGACGTGGGGGGGTCGGAAAGAGCGGGGCTCTGTCTGTGGGGACAGACTGGCAGTTAGTCAGGGATGGGGGGGGTTGGGAAGAGCGGGGCTCTGTCTGTGGGGACAGAATGGCAGTTAGTCAGGGAAGTGGGGGGGTCGGGAACAGCGGGGCTCTGTCAGGGGGTAAAGACTGGCAGTTAGTCAGGGACGTGGGGGCGGGTCGGGAAGAGCGGGGCTCTGTCTGTGGTGACAGACTGGCAGTTAGTCAGGGATGGGGGGGGTTGGGAAGAGCGGGGCTCTGTCTGTGGGGACAGATTGGCAGTTAGTCAGGGACGTGGGGGGTTGGGAAGAGCGGGGCTCTGTCTGTGGGGACAGACTGGCACTTAGTCAGGGATGGGGGGGTTGGGAAGAGCGGGGCTCTGTCTGTGGGGACAGACTGGCAGTTAGTCAGGGATGGGGGGGGTGGGAAGAGCGGGGCTCTGTCTGTGGGGACAGAGTGGCAGTTAGTCAGGGACGTGGAGGGGTTGGGAAGAGCGGGGCTCTGTCTGTGGGGGACAGACTGGCAGTTAGTCAGGGACGTGGGGGGGTTGGGAAGAGCGGGGCTCTGTCTGTGGGGGACAGACTGGCAGTTAGTCAGGGACGTGGGGGGGTTGGGAAGAGCGGGGCTCTGTCTGTGGGGACAGACTGGCAGTTAGTCAGGGACGTGGCAGGGGGGTTGGGAAGAGAGGGGCTCTGTCTGTGGGGACAGACTGGCAGTTAGTCAGGGATGTGGGGGGGTCGGGAAGAGCGGGGCTCTGTCTGTGGGGACAGACTGGCAGTTAGTCAGGGACGTGGGGGATCGGGAAGAGCGGGGCTCTGTCTGTGGGGACAGACTGGCAGTTAGTCAGGGATGTGGGGGGGGTTGGGAAGAGCAGGGCTCTGTCTGTGGGGACAGACTGGCAGTTAGTCAGGGATGTGGGGGGGTTGGGAAGAGCGGGGCTCTGTCTGTGGGGGGACAGACTGGCAGTTAGTCAGGGATAGGGGGGTCGGGTAGAGCGGGGCTTTGTCTGTGGGGACAGACGTGCAGTTAGTCAGGGATGTGGGGGGGGTCGGGAAGAGCGGGGCTCTGTGGGGACAGACTGGCAGTTAGTCAGGGATGGGGGGGTCGGGAAGAGTGGGGCTCTGTCTGTGGGGACAGACTGGGAGTTAGTCAGGGACGTGGGGGGGTCGGGAAGAGAGGGGCTCTGTCTGTGGGGGACAGACTGGCATTTAGTCAGGGATGTGGGGGGGATGGGAAGAGCGGGGCTCTGTCTGTGGGGACAGACTGGCAGTTAGTCAGGGACGTGGGGGGGTCGGAAAGAGCGGGGCTCTGTCTGTGGGGACAGACTGGCAGTTAGTCAGGGATGGGGGGGTCGGGAAGAGCGGGGCTCTGTCTGTGGGGATAGACTGGCAGTTAGTCAGGGACGTGGGGGGGTCAGGAAGAGCGGGGCTCTGTCTGTGGGGACAGACTGGGAGTTAGTCAGGGACGTGGGGGGGTCGGGAAGAGCGGGGCTCTGTCTGTGGGACAGACTGGGAGTTAGTCAGGGACGTGTGGGGGTCGGGAAGAGCAGGGGCTCTGTCTGTGGGGACAGACTGGCAGTTAGTCAGGGATGTGGGGGGGTCGGGAAGAGCGGGGCTCTGTGTGTGGGGACAGACTGGCAGTTAGTCAGGGATGGGGGGGTCGGGAAGAGCGGGGCTCTGTCTGTGGGGACAGACTGGCAGTTAGTCAGGGATGTGGGGGGGTCGGGAAGAGCGGGGCTCTGTCTGTGAGGACAGACTGGCAGTTAGTCAGGGATGTGGGGGGGTCGGGAAGAGCGGGGCTCTGTCTGTGGGGACAGACTGGCAGTTAGTCAGGGATGTGGGGCGGTCGGGAAGAGCGGGGCTCTGTCTGTGGGGACAGACTGGCAGTTAGTCAGGGACGTGGGGGGTTGGGAAGAGCGGGGCTCTGTCTGTGGGGACAGACTGGCAGTTAGTCAGGGAAGTGGGGGCGGGTCGGGAAGAGCGGGGCTCTGTCTGTGGTGACAGACTGGCAGTTAGTCAGGGATGGGGGGGGTTGGGAAGAGCGGGGCTCTCTCTGTGGGGACAGATTGGCAGTTAGTCAGGGACGTGGGGGGTTGGGAAGAGCGGGGCTCTGTCTGTGGGGACAGACTGGCACTTAGTCAGGGATGGGGGGGTTGGGAAGAGCAGGGCTCTGTCTGTGGGGACAGAGTGGCAGTTAGTCAGGGACGTGGAGGGGTTGGGAAGAGCGGGGCTCTGTCTGTGGGGGACAGACTGGCAGTTAGTCAGGGACGTGGGGGGGTTGGGAAGAGCGGGGCTCTGTCTGTGGGGGACAGACTGGCAGTTAGTCAGGGACCTGGGGGGGTTGGGAAGAGCGGGGCTCTGTCTGTGGGGACAGACTGGCAGTTAGTCAGGGACGTGGCAGGGGGGTTGGGACGAGTGGGGCTCTGTCTGTGGGGACAGACTGGCAGTTAGTCAGGGATGTGGGGGGGTCGGGAAGAGCGGGGCTCTGTCTGTGGGGACAGACTGGCAGTTAGTCAGGGACGTGGGGGGTCGGGAAGATCGGGGCTCTGTCTGTGGGGACAGACTGGCAGTTAGTCAGGGATGTGGGGGGGTCGGGAAGAGCTGGGCTCTGTGAGGACAGACTGGCAGTTAGTCAGGGATGTGGGGGGGTCGGGAAGAGCGGGGCTCTGTCTGTAGTGACAGACTGGCAGTTAGTCAGGGACGTGTGGGGGTCGGGAAGAGCGGGGCTCTGTCTGTGGGGGACAGACTGGCAGTTAGTCAGGGACGTGGGGGGGTTGGGAAGAGCGGGGCTCTGTCTGTGGGGGGACAGACTGGCAGCTAGTCAGGGACGTGTGGGGGTCGGGAAGAGCGGGGCTCTGTCTGTGGGGGACAGACTGGCAGTTAGTCAGGGATGTGGGGGGGGGGAAGAGCGGGGCTCTGTCTGTGGGGGGACAGACTGGCAGTTAGTCAGGGATGGGGGGGTCGGGTAGAGCGGGGCTTTGTCTGTGGGGACAGACTGGCAGTTAGTCAGGGATCGGGGGGTTGGGAAGAGTGGGGCTCTGTCTGTGGGGACAGACTGGGAGTTAGTCAGGGACGTGGGGGGGTCGGGAAGAGCGGGGCTCTGTCTGTGGGGGACAGACTGGCATTTAGTCAGGGATGTGGGGGGGTTGGGAAGAGCGGGGCTCTGTCTGTGGGGACAGACTGGCAGTTAGTCAGGGACGTGGGGGGGTCGGAAAGAGCGGGGCTTTGTCTGTGGGGACAGACTGGCAGTCAGTCAGGGATGTGGGGGGGGTCGGGAAGAGCGGGGCTCTGTCTGTGGGGACAGACTGGCAGTTAGACAGGGATGTGGGGGGGGGTGTCGGGAAGAGCGGGGCTCTGTCTGTGGGGACAGACTGGCAGTTAGTCAGGGATGGGGGGGTCGGGAAGAGCGGGGCTCTGTCTGTGGGGATAGACTGGCAGTTAGTCAGGGACGTGGGGGAGTCGGGAAGAGCGGGGCTCTGTCTGTGGGGACAGACTGGGAGTTAGTCAGGGACGTGGGGGGGTCGGGAAGAGCGGGGCTCTGTCTGTGGGGACAGACTGGGAGTTAGTCAGGGACGTGGGGGGGTCGGGAAGAGCGGGGCTCTGTCTGTGGGGACAGACTGGCAATTAGTCAGGGATGGGGGGGTTGGGAAGAGTGGGGCTCTGTCTGTGGGGACAGACTGGCAGTTAGTCAGGGACGTGGGGGGGTAGGGAAGAGCGGGGCTCTGTCTGTGGGGACAGACTGGCAGTTAGTCAGGGATGTGGGGGGTGTCGGGAAGAGCGGGGCTCTGTCTGTGGGGACAGACTGGCAGTTAGTCAGGGATGTCGGGGGGTTGGGAAGAGCGGGGCTCTGTTTGTGGGGACAGACTGGCAGTTAGTCAGGGATGGGGGGGGTTGGGAAGAGCGGGGCTCTGTCTGTGGGGACAGACTGGCAGTTAGTCAGGGATGGGGGGGTTGGGAAGAGCGGGGCTCTGTCTGTGGGGACAGAGTGGCAGTTAGTCAGGGACGTGGTGGGGTTGGGAAGAGCGGGGCTCTGTCTGTGGGGACAGAGTGGCAGTTAGTCAGGGACGTGGAGGGGTTGGGAAGAGCGGGGCTCTGTCTGTGGGGACAGACTGGCAGTTAGTCAGGGACGTGGGGGGGTTGGGAAGAGCGGGGCTCTGTCTGTGGGGACAGACTGGCAGTTAGTCAGGGACGTGGGGGGGTTGGGAAGAGCGGGGCTCTGTCTGTGGGGACAGACTGGCATTTAGTCAGGGATGTGGGGGGGTTGGGAAGAGCGGGGCTCTGTCTGTGGGGACAGACTGGCAGTTAGTCAGGGATGTGGGGGGGTCGGGAAGAGCGGGGCTCTGTCTGTGGGGATAGACTGGCAGTTAGTCAGGGACGTGGAGGGGTTGGGAAGAGCGGGGCTCTGTCTGTGGGGGACAGACTGGCAGTTAGTCAGGGATGGGGGGGTCGGGAAGAGCGGGGCTCTGTCTGTGGGGGACAGACTGGCAGTTAGTCAGGGATGGGGGGTCGGGAAGAGCGGGGCTCTGTCTGTGGGGGACAGACTGGCAGTTAGTCAGGGACGTTGGGGGGGTTCGGGAAGAGCGGGGCTCTGTCTGTGGGGACAGACTGGCAGTTAGTCAGGGACGTGGGGGGGTTGGGAAGAGCGGGGCTCTGTCTGTGGGGACAGACTGGCAGTTAGTCAGGGACGTGGGGGGGTCGGGAAGAGCGGGGCTCTGTCTGTGGGGGACAGACTGGCAGTTAGTCAGGGATGTGGTGGGGGGTTGGGAAGAGCGGGGCTCTGTCTGTGGGGACAGACTGGCAGTTAGTCAGGGACGTTGGGGGGGTTCGGGAAGAGCGGGGCTCTGTCTGTGGGGACAGACTGGCAGTTAGTCAGGGATGTTGGGGGGTCGGGAAGAGCGGGGCTCTGTCTGTGGGGACAGACTGGCAGTTAGTCAGGGACGTGGGGGGTCGGGAAGATCGGGGCTCTGTCTGTGGGGACAGACTGGCAGTTAGTCAGGGATGTGGGGGGGTCGGGAAGAGCAGGGCTCTGTGAGGACAGACTGGCAGTTAGTCAGGGATGTGGGGGGGTCGGGAAGAGCGGGGCTCTGTCTGTAGTGACAGACTGGCAGTTAGTCAGGGACGTGGGGGGGTTGGGAAGAGCGGGGCTCTGTCTGTGGGGGGACAGACTGGCAGCTAGTCAGGGACGTGTGGGGGTCGGGAAGAGCGGGGCTCTGTCTGTGGGGGACAGACTGGCAGTTAGTCAGGGATGTGGGGGGGGGGAAGAGCGGGGCTCTGTCTGTGGGGGGACAGACTGGCAGTTAGTCAGGGATGGGGGGGTCGGGTAGAGCGGGGCTTTGTCTGTGGGGACAGACTGGCAGTTAGTCAGGGATCGGGGGGTTGGGAAGAGTGGGGCTCTGTCTGTGGGGACAGACTGGGAGTTAGTCAGGGCCGTGGGGGGGTCGGGAAGAGCGGGGCTCTGTCTGTGGGGGACAGACTGGCATTTAGTCAGGGATGTGGGGGGGGTGGGGAAGAGCGGGGCTCTGTCTGTGGGGACAGACTGGCAGTTAGTCAGGGACGTGGGGGGTCGGAAAGAGCGGGGCTTTGTCTGTGGGGACAGACTGGCAGTCAGTCAGGGATGTGGGGGGGGTCGGGAAGAGCGGGGCTCTGTCTGTGGGGACAGACTGGCAGTTAGACAGGGATGTGGGGGGGGGTGTCGGGAAGAGCGGGGCTCTGTCTGTGGGGACAGACTGGCAGTTAGTCAGGGATGGGGGGGTCGGGAAGAGCGGGGCTCTGTCTGTGGGGATAGACTGGCAGTTAGTCAGGGACGTGGGGGAGTCGGGAAGAGCGGGGCTCTGTCTGTGGGGACAGACGGGGAGTTAGTCAGGGACGTGGGGGGGTCGGGAAGAGCGGGGCTCTGTCTGTGGGGACAGACTGGGAGTTAGTCAGGGACGTGGGGGGGTCGGGAAGAGCGGGGCTCTGTCTGTGGGGACAGACTGGCAATTAGTCAGGGATGGGGGGGTTGGGAAGAGTGGGGCTCTGTCTGTGGGGACAGACTGGCAGTTAGTCAGGGATGTCGGGGGGTTGGGAAGAGCGGGGCTCTGTGTGTGGGGACAGACTGGCAGTTAGTCAGGGAGGGGGGGGGTTGGGAAGAGCGGGGCTCTGTCTGTGGGGACAGACTGGCAGTTAGTCAGGGATGGGGGGTTGGGAAGAGCGGGGCTCTGTCTGTGGGGACAGAGTGGCAGTTAGTCAGGGACGTGGTGGGGTTGGGAAGAGCGGGGCTCTGTCTGTGGGGACAGAGTGGCAGTTAGTCAGGGACGTGGAGGGGTTGGGAAGAGCGGGGCTCTGTCTGTGGGGACAGACTGGCAGTTAGTCAGGGACGTGGGGGGGTTGGGAAGAGCGGGGCTCTGTCTGTGGGGACAGACTGGCAGTTAGTCAGGGACGTGGGGGGGGTGGGAAGAGCGGGCTCTGTCTGTGGGGACAGACTGGCATTTAGTCAGGGATGTGGGGGGGTTGGGAAGAGCGGGGCTCTGTCTGTGGGGACAGACTGGCAGTTAGTCAGGGATGTGGGGGGGTCGGGAAGAGCGGGGCTCTGTCTGTGGGGATAGACTGGCAGTTAGTCAGGGACGTGGAGGGGTTGGGAAGAGCGGGGCTCTGTCTGTGGGGGACAGACTGGCAGTTAGTCAGGGATGGGGGGGTCGGGAAGAGCGGGGCTCTGTCTGTGGGGGACAGACTGGCAGTTAGTCAGGGATGGGGGGGTCGGGAAGAGCGGGGCTCTGTCTGTGGGGGACAGACTGGCAGTTAGTCAGGGACGTTGGGGGGGTTCGGGAAGAGCGGGGCTCTGTCTGTGGGGACAGACTGGCAGTTAGTCAGGGACGTGGGGGGGTTGGGAAGAGCGGGGCTCTGTCTGTGGGGACAGACTGGCAGTTAGTCAGGGACGTGGGGGGTCGGGAAGAGCGGGGCTCTGTCTGTGGGGGCCAGACTGGAGGTTAGTCAGGGAGGGGGGGGGGGGTTGGGAAGAGCGGGGCTCTGTCTGTGGGGACAGACTGGCAGTTAGTCAGGGACGTGGGGGGGTTCGGGAAGAGCGGGGCTCTGTCTGTGGGGACAGACTGGCACTTAGTCAGGGAAGTGGGGGGGGGCGGGAAAAGCGGGGGTCTGTCTGTGGGGACAGACTGGCAGTTAGTCAGGGATGTGGTGGGGGGTTTGGGAAGAGCGGAGCTCTGTCTGTGGGGGCAGACGTGCAGTTAGTCAGGGACGTGGAGGGGTTGGGAAGAGCAGGGCTCTGTCTGTGGGGACAGACTGGCACTTAGTCAGGGACGTGGGGGGGGGTTGGGAAGTGCGGGGCTCTGTCTGTGGGGGGACAGACTGGCAGTTAGTCAGGGATGTGGGCGGGGGGGTTGGGAAGAGCGGGGCTCTGTCGGTGGGGACGGACTGGCAGTTAGTCAGGGACGTGGGGGGGTTGGGAAGAGCGGGGCTCTGTCTGTGGGGACAGACTGGCATTTAGTCAGGGATGTGGGGGGGTGGGGAAGAGCGGGGCTCTGTCTGTGGGGACAGACTGGCAGTTAGTCAGGGATGTGGGGGTGTCGGGAAGAGCGGGGCTCTGTCTGTGGGGGACAGACTGGCAGTTAGTCAGGGACGTGGGGGGGTTGGGAAGAGCGGGGCTCTGTCTGTGGGGACAGACTGGCATTTAGTCAGGGATGTGAGGGGGTTGGGAAGAGCGGGGCTCTGTCTGTGGGGACAGACTGGCACTTAGTCAGGGATGTGGGCGGGGGGGTTGGGAAGAGCGGGGCTCTGTCTGTGGGGACAGACTGGCAGTTAGTCAGGGAAGTGGGGGGAGTCGGGAAAAGCGGGGCTCTGTCTGTGGGGACAGACTGGCAGTTAGTCAGGGATGTGGTGGGGGGTTGGGAAGAGTGGGGCTCTGTCTGTGGGGGCAGACGGGCAGTTAGTCAGGGACGTGGAGGGGTTGGGAAGAGCAGGGCTCTGTCTGTGGGGACAGACTGGCAGTTAGTCAGGGACGTGGGGGGGGGTTGGGAAGAGTGGGGCTCTGTCTGTGGGGGGACAGATTGGCAGTTAGTCAGGGATGTGGGGGGGCCGGGAAGAGCGGGGCTCTGTCTGTGGGGACAGACTGGCACTTAGTCAGGGATGTGGGCGAGGGGGTTGGGAAGAGCGGGGCTCTGTCTGTGGGGACAGACTGGCAGTTAGTCAGGGATGTGGAGGGTCAGGAAGAGCGGGGCTCTGTCTGTGGGGACAGACTGGCAGTTAGTCAGGGAAGTGGTGGGGTCGGGAAGAGTGGGGCTCTGTCTGTGGGGACAGACTGGCAGTTAGTCAGGGAGGTGGGGGGGTCGGGAAGAGCGGGGCTCTGTCTGTGGGGACAGACTGGCAGTTAGTCAGGGACGTGTGGGGGTCGGAAAGAGCGGGGCTCTGTCTGTGGGGACAGACTGGGAGTTAGTCAGGGACGTGGGGGGGTCGGGAAGAGCGGGGCTCTGTCTGTGGGGACAGACTGGCAGTTAGTCAGGGACGTGGAGGGGTTGGGAAGAGCGGGGCTCTGTCTGTGGGGGCAGACGGGCAGTTAGTCAGGGACGTGGAGGGGTTGGGAAGAGCGGGGCTCTGTCTGTGGGGACAGACTGGCAGTTAGTCAGGGCGGTGGGGGGGCCGGGAAGAGCGGGGATCTGTCTGTGCGGAAAGACTGGCAGTTAGTCAGGGATGTGGGCGGGGGGGGTGGGAAGAGCGGGGCTCTGTTTGTGGGGACAGACTGGCAGTTAGTCAGGGAAGTGGGGGGGGGTTGGGAAGAGCGGGGCTCTGTCTGTGGGGACAGACTGGCAGTTAGTCAGGGACGTGGGGGAGTTGGGAAGAGCGGGGCTCTGTCTGTGGGGACAGACTGGCAGTTAGTCAGGGATGTGGGGGTGGGTCGGGAAGAGCGGGGCTCTGTCTGTGGGGACAGACTGGCAGTTAGTCAGGGACGTGGGGGGGTCGGGAAGAGCGGGGCTCTGTCTGTGGGGACAGACTGGGAGTTAGTCAGGGATGTGGGGGGGGGTCGGGAAGAGCGGGGCTCTGTCTGTGGGGACAGACTGGCAGTTAGTCAGGGATGTGGCGGGGGGTCGGGAAGAGCGGGGCTCTGTCTGTGGGGACAGACTGGCAGTTAGTCAGAGACGTTGGGGGGTCGGGAAGAGCGGGGCTCTGTCTGTGGGGACAGACTGGGAGTTAGTCAGGGACGTGCGGGGGTCGGGAAGAGCGGGGCTCTGTCTGTGGGGACAGACTGGCAGTTAGTCAGGGACGTGCGGGGGTCGGGAAGAGCGGGGCTCTGTCTGTGGGGACAGACTGGCAGTTAATCAGGGAAGTGGGGGCGGGTCGGGAAGAGCGGGGCTCTGTCTGTGGGGACAGACGGGCAGTTAGTCAGGGATGTGGTGGGGGGTTGGGAAGAGCGGGGCTCTGTCTGTGGGGACAGACTGGCAGTTAGGGACTTGGGAAGGGTCAGGAAGACCTGGGCTCTGTGGAGGACAGACTCTCGGGGATGTGGGGGGCAGGGGGTGAGTCTGGCTCGGTCAGAGCCATTGGGCTGAGGGGGGCACAGGTTGGCACTCGGGGTGTCTGGATGGGGAAGATTCTGGACTAGGATGAGCCATTTGGTGACTGGTAAATGGCCGGGGAGGGGTAGGAAGGTTTTAGCAGCGCTGGGGCAGTTGATGGGGCCGGGGGGTACGTGCGGGGATTGGCCTCAGGACTCGGAGGTGACGGACTTTACACCATGCAGCAGGAAATCACAAAGCCCGGCCTGGCGTTATGGTAGCAGCTGAAAAGGCCGATGCAGTTCCTGGCACCTTCCTCTGAGCGTCCCCTCCCGCAGCAGGTAGGAATGTTGTCGGAGTCACTGTTAGTAGCAGTAGTTATTATTATGTACATTTTACAACCACAGCTCTGGAGTGTGGGGGAGTGTTACACAAACACACACACCAGATACCATGTCCCAGTTAAAGTGCCCCAGTGCACCCACCAAAACCCTTTTTGGGCCTCCAGGCCTTGTCCCATAGGGAACCTCACCGGGACCCCACTCTCTGTCCCTGGTCCTCACCCCTCTCTAGCTGGCTCTGGAGAGACCCTCACTCAGCCTTGGAGTAGGTTCGCAGCCCCTTTCCATCCAGCCAGCCTCTCTGCCCTACCCCAGCCCCTACCCAGGCTCACTGGCATCCCAAGGACTAGCTGGGACCCCCAGGCTGGACTCGCATCCTCAAACCTAGCTGTGTTCATGGTCTTGATTCTTGTTACTGCTTTAAACTTACAAATCAAGCACAATCGCCCCCTCTGCTGTCTGAAAGTCTGAATTGCCGTCTAGTGCGTGTCCGCTATTCTTGGTGCAATATCTCATTACAAAATAATATGGCGGGGGTCTCATTTCCTGGGCAGATCCCTCTCCCCCCACGGGCTGTGCTGAACAGGGCTCGTCGTGCATCACAGCAGGGATCCCAGAGCCTGATCTCGGGAATAAGAGAAAATAGAGCTCCCCATTTATAGACCAAAGTGCCCGAAGGTCAGGGGGCTCCGTTATTGTCATTAAAACAGTCTTTGCTTTGCAGTAAAAGGAGTTTAAACTCATTAACGGCCTTGTCCTGTGCATCTTCGGAAGCAAACCCACAGCACACCAGTAAAATGTTCTGAAGCGCTGGAGGACGCGTAACAGGCGTGGGTGGGGTGCACGGCAGGACGTTTATTATCAAGGGAAGAAAACAGCCTTAGGAAAAGCCACCCCAGAACCTGAGCTTTCCAACTTCCTCGCATTAACGGGTTTGAGGTCTCAGGCTTAACACTGCCCTGAGACCCTTTGGGCGTTAGCAGGACTTGCAAGCAGATGCTCTGTGCCAGTGCTAGGCATAAGCAGACTAAGCAAGGGCTTAGGGCCTGAGCCGCTCAAGGGGGCCCCCCATTCGCTTTTTATTATTTATTATTATTTTCATAAGAGCAAGTGTTGTGGGGGGACCCAAAAATATTCCTGCCTAGTTCCCCAAAGGGCTAGCACTGCCTCTGAGATGCAGATCTGCACAGACGCCCCAGTGTGCCCCCGATGGGGCAGGTTTCATTAATTCCACCCCCCTTGCTGAGACTGAGAAATGTAGCTGGGCTCCAGAAAGCTTCTGTCAAACTGCCCCATGGGGGTCTGGTCCCATAACAACGCCAGGTCAAGAGTGCCCAGCCTACAAGTTAAACACCTGGCAGCTGTGGGGCGGGATTGTTTCCATCTTGGACATCAAGACTAATAAGAACGGTTCTGCAGAGCAAAGCTTGCCCTCTTTGAGCCCCATGCAGCCCACATCCCCTCCCTATCTGATCCCTGGTAATACCTGCCCCACCCCCTGACAAATTCTCTGTAGTCCCCATCCCTGCCCCACCCTGGCTTACTCTTGTCCTTTCCCCCAGTGACCCCCTCACTCTAACTCACTAGACCCCACTCCTCTCCCAGAGCTGGGGATGGGACCTAGGAGTCCTAGCTCTCAGCCCTAGACCCCACTTCTCTCCCAAAGCTGAGGCGAGAACCCAGGAGTCCTGGCTCCCAGCTCCCTTCCTCTAACCACTAGATCAGAAAAAAATAAATACCTAAAACTGAATACAGAGCCATGTCAAATACTTGCCAGCAAATGGTTAAAACCATCAATATACTAGATTTGGATATTTCTTTATGGCTTAGAGGCAAGAAAATTCATCGAATCTTGCTTTTTCCAGATTGAAATACCAAGGGTAAGGGACAAATGTTCAGAAATGGAGACCCAAAATCAATGGGGAAAAACATACAATTTGTGTTCCCAATTTCCACAATTGTGAGCGCAGTTTGTCCTTTGATTGGCCATAAATGCACAGAATTTGCAAATGTTAAGGCTGGCTGAGCTCTCAGACAAATACTGGAGAAGGTTTTGTTCTGCTAGGTTTGAAAAAAAAAAAAAAGGACTTTTAAAACATTTATTTTCTGCTAATTTTTTTTCCTTCTGGTTGATTCTGTCCTTTTTTAAAACAAATTTCAAAATAGAAAAAGTTCATTTTTGGGGGCAGGAAAATCCAAAATAAGCAATGGCAGGACACTTCCAAATGACAAACAAACAAAATCACCAACATGATTTTTTTTTGTTTGTTTCAAAAAATGTAACATTTTGGAGAAAAAGCCCAACATTTTTACCAAAAACTCCTTTTACTTCCCCGGAAACTGTCCCCAGTTTACCCTTTGTGCCTAATTGACTTAAGTTAAATCAGTGTCTACACCACAAAGCCCATCAGTCTAGCTTGTCCGGCAAGGTTCCCTCACGTAGACGCAGGTTACACTGACACCAGGAGCTTTCCGGACCGGACAGCACAGCAAACGCCACCTCCCGAAAAGATGTTAGTGAACCCGCCAGATGTGCTCCTCTGTCGACACCCCTGGGGGTTTTACCGACACAGCCATGGCGCTGGGGGAGGGTGTTTTCACACCCTGATCAACACAGTAATACCCAGAGAAGTGTTAAGCATAGATCAAGCTTCACACCAGTTACTCCTAAGCCAGAACAAAGCGCATCCACACAGGGGTTGCAATGGTTTTACTTCACCACGTAAAAAACAATTTAGGTCTTGTCTACACTAAGAAGTTGAACTGCTTTAGCTCATCCCATCTAGCTATCCCCCTGCAGTGTGGAGGCAGCTATGTTGGCTCCTGTACCACTCTAGCTATTCCCACAGGGGAAGGGGACTAAGCTAGACTAGTCTAAGGCCCATTTACACCAGTATAACTGTTTGCACAGAGGGGGCTGTGCTGGTTTCCCTGTATTGGTGAAAATGGCACAGCCCTAGCTGGCATTGCCACCTGGCCGGTTTTTCTCCTGCTGGTTGCCATGGGCCGGGGTGTTTTCACTTATAACCCATGTGGCCGCGCAGGGTTCTCGTGAGGACCACACCAGGTCACGTGCCGGAGAAGGGACGGAGGGATGTGTGGCTTGCCAGCAGGGCGGGTAAGGAGTGGTTACAGGAGTGGGAGGATGGGGGTCCAAGGCCTGGGGGTGCCTGAGAGAGGAAGAAGAGGGTCAGGCTGGTAGGGGTGAGGGGCAATGGCTGGGTTTGTTTGCCGTTTTTTGCCTCTCGGAGGTGGCGACCCTACCTAACTAGCATTGTTAGCCCAGTACGATGCTCAAGCGTAGACGGAAACCCATGTGCTCGCCGTAGCCCAGCTCTGGGCCTGGGACTTCGGCTTTTGACATCATGGCCCTAATAGTCAATTGCTGCTGCCTCGGCGTCTGCCAGGGCTCTGAGGCTGCAACCGCCCGACTTTAACTTCTCAATGAGGCCCTGGAGTTCTCCCGCGGCCAGGAATCTCGTGCCAGCCTCACCTCCCGGGCTCATTGTGGGTAGCATGTGCTGAACGACCTCTCCGAGGATGTTGGCCAGCTCCTCGTAGATCAGCAGGTCCTCGGTGAGCCTCTTAGCCACGCAGACCTTCCCTGCTAGCCCGTTCATGAAGGTAACACATTTCCTCAGCCCGTCCTGCAGGGTGACAATCTCCTCCTGTAACACGGCCAATGCCCGTTGCTCTGCATCGATCTGAGCCAGTCGTGGCTCGTTGGCCGCGATCTCGGCCTCCACCTGCCGCTCCTGCTCTTCATACCTGCAGACTTCTGCTGAGTACCTGGACGCTTCGTTTGTGTGTCGATTAACAGCATCTTGGGCCTCATGTGCGGCTTTTTCAGCAGCATCTAAAGCTACCTGCCCACAGCCGACCAAGACGGAGCCTGGTGAAACCGAATATAATTAGTTGTGGGATACTGATTATTACTGGTAGTAAACTATTGCTTGGAGGCCCTGCCAGAGAACCCATCTCGCCAGGCCCTGCACACACGGCCTTCCTCCCCCCTCCCCTGACAGAGATCGGGTCTGCCCATCACGCCAGGCCCTGCACAGACCCCTCCTGACCAAGTCTGGAGCCCTGTCCGTTGGGGCTGCGCAGATTACGCCCCCCCCAACAATGCTCAGGACCCCTATCATGCCAGGTGCTGCATGGATCCCCCAACAAGATCGGGGCCAAGCGCTGCATATGGGGGGGGGCCTTCCCTTGGGGCGGGGGGTTGCAGACCCCTCCAACAGCCTGTGGGGAGGCAGACATTAACCCAGGACTCACCCCCCAGCCACTTGCAATCCCAGGGCCCCTCCCAGCAGCCCCAGCCCGGGGCCTCCTTCCCTTTGGGCTCTGCTGCTCCTCACACATGGCCTGGGCTCGTGCCCTCTCCAGTGACCCACAAAGCCCCTTCCCCGCTCACACCTCCAGAGGACGGAGCAGCATGGCCAGGTATCCAGCCAGAGCCCAATGGGGCATCTCCTGTGTGCTCCCCTCGGCAGGGCACCGGGGCACAGCGGCTTCCACAGCCTGGCTGCTGCTCTGGGCAGTGGAGGGCGCCACACCCAGACCCCGAATGGGATCAAGGCCCCGTTGGGCCAGTGCTGCCCAGATACCAGGCCAAGGCGCTGATGGGCTAAACAAGAATAAATGACCTGGGATTTGAGAGAACCAGGATCTATTCCCAGCTCTGCCAGAGCCCCACTCGGTCACCTTGGGCCAGACACTGCCCTGCTCTGTGCCTCAGTTTCCCCACCTGTACAACATGGACAATGACAGCCCCCTCCTTTGGGGAGCACTTGAGTTTTGCGATGGGAAAGCTCTAGATAAGAGCCAGGGATGGTTAGGATTAAACAAGGCCCAAGGTTTTACTTTGTTGACTACACGGCAAGAAATTATTTAAATTAATGTGGTTCTTAAGTATGCGGTGAATGTGTGGTCATGGGACCTTTCTATTCATGGAACCCATCCGTCCATCCATCCCTGCACTCCCGTCTCTTCATCCATCCATCCTCATCTCTCCATCCATCTCCATACACCCCCCTCTCCATCCCTCCATACCCCCCCCATCCATTCATCAATTTCCATACAACACATCCACCCATCCATCCCCCCACACACCACTCTCCATCTTTTCATCCTCATACACCCTTCTCTCCATCCATCCATCCATCGATCTAGTCCCACACACCTCTCTCTCCATCTGTCCATCAATTCCCACACACTCCCCACATCCATCCATTCATCCCTCTCTCCATTCATCCATCCTCATACACTCCCTCTCCATCCATCCATCCCCCACACCCGTCTCTGCATACATCCATCCCCACACACCCTCTCCGTCCATCCATCCATCTAGCCCCACACACCTCTGTCTCCATCCGTCCATCAATTCCCACACACTCCCTCCATAGAATCGTAGAATCTCAGGGTTGGAAGGGACCTCAGGAGGTATCTAGTCCAACCCCCTGCCCAAAGCAGGACCAACCCCAACTAAATCATCCCAGCCAGGGCTTTGTCAAGCCGGGCCTTAAAAACCTCTAAGGAAGGAGATTCCACCACCTCCCTAGGTAACCCATTCCAGTGCTTCACCACCCTCCTAGTGAAAAAGTTTTTCCTAATATCTAACCTAAACCTCCCCCACTGCAACTTGAGACCATTGCTCCTTGTTCTGTCATTTGGTACCACTGAGAACAGTCTAGATCCATCCTCTTCAGAACCCCCTTTCAGGTAGTTGAAAGCAGCTATCAAATCCCCCCTCATTCTTCTCTTCTGCAGACTAAATGATCCCAGTTCCCTCAGCCTCTCCTCGTAAGTCATGTGCTCCAGCCCCCTAATCATTTTTGTTGCCCTCTGCTGGATGCTTTCCAATTTTTCCACATCCTTCTTGTAGTGTGGGGCCCAAAACTGGACCTCCAGATGAGGCCTCAGCAGTGCTGAATAGAGGGGAATGATCACGTCCCTCAATCTGCTGGCAGTGCTCCTACTTATACAGCCCAATATGCCATTAGCCTTCTTGGCAACAAGGGCACACTGTTGACTCATATCCAGCTTCTCGTCCACTGTAACCCTTAGGTCCTTTTCTGCAGAATCGCTGCCTAGCCACTCGGTCCCTAGTCTGTAGCAGCACATGGGATTCTTCTGTCCTAAGTGCAGGACTCTGCACTTGTCCTTATTGAACCTCATCAGGTTTCTTTTGGCCCAATCCTCTAATTTCTCTAGGTTCCTCTGTATCCTATCCCTACCCTCCAGCATATCTACCACTCCTCCCAGTATAGTGTAATCTGCCATCCATCCATCCATCCATCCCCTTCTTCATCCATCCCCATACACTTCTCTCTCCATCCATCCATCCCCACACACCCTCTCTCCATCCACTCCATCCATCCATCCATTCCCCCACATCCGTCTCTGCATACATCCATCCCAATACACCTCCCCCATCCATCCTTCCGCATTCACCCCCCTCTTGCTCCATATATCTACATACACCACACTCCATCGAGGAGGTGTATGAGCCCCATCTCTCCAAGCTCATACACCTCCTCCATCTATCCATCCATCCATCCATCCTCATACAACCCATCTGTCTCTCCCCCTACACATCCATCTATCTATCTACTCACTTGGCGACATCGTTGTGTCCCCTCCCCGCAATGTAGGATCCACCCAGCTGGCTGGTGGATAAGATCCCCTTCTACCACATACAAAACATTCGGCCTGAGCTGTGAAATGAGCCATCTCTGGAGAAGAGGGAATTTTGCTCTCGATGTCCTGATCAGTCCTTAACATTTTTGCTGAAACTGCAAGCCGGGCTGGGAAACCCAGTCTGAGAACCTGCCAATGTACTTCATACGGAACAAAACATCCCCTGAGAGAGAATCAGACCCACTGCCCCAGAGGGGAAAGGCCCTGTGCCCCATTCCCTGCACCCCTGAGCCAGCCTTTCTCCCTCCCTGGGGCTGGATCGGAGCCAGCATTCCCTAGAGGGGATAGACCCCCATCCATTCACCAGCCCTCTTATGCTTGCCAGTTTCTGGCTGGTTCTCCATGCTCAGTAGGGTCTGGAAGAGTGAGAACGACTGGAAAGGAAATTAAGTGGCTCCATCCTATCGCGCCAGTGGATGTACGGACTCTCCAAGTCCTAAATCCCTGGTAGCAACTGCAAAGTGTGTGCGATAAGGCACCATGAGGCTGTAATGTACAAACAGCACAAGCCACTCACCAGCAATTGTCCCCAGGAAAGGAATAAACATCAGCCCGATGCCGATATCTCGTTGCAGTCGGTTGCGCTCTGCTTCCTCTCGTTGTCTCTGCAGCTCGGCCTGCATTTCTCCAAGTTGCCTGTTGGCCCTTTCCAGCATCTCTCTGGCCTCTCTTTCCGACCCGCGGCAGGAGTCCAGCTGGATCCTTAAGCGCTTGAGGTTCTCTTTCTTTTCCTCTTGCTCGTCTTGCAGGCTTTTCTTCTTCACTACTAGCTCCTGGGTTGTGGCATCTACCATCTCCAGCTGCCTTCCCAGATCCTCTTCTGCTGCTGACATCTCTCGGGAAGCTGCCTCGATTCGTTCCCGGATTTTCTCGTGTGCATTCGGATCTGCCTCAGCTTCGAGTAGGTGTTGGGTGAAACACACCAGCTCCCTCATCCCTGCCTCAAAACGGTCCCGGACGACCAGCTTATAACCCTCATCTCGTCCGGAGCAAGTGGAAAGAGCCATGGGGAGCTGCCACGAGATGATGTCCTGCCTGCAAGAACAAAATAAGTCTGAGCATCACAGACAGATGTTGGGTCCAGCTGTTAGCAGAGGCCAGCTGTTATCCAATCTGTGCACTGTTACACCTGGGCAAGTACAGAATAACTCCACTGGTCAGCACAGTCACGCCAGTTTCACACTGGGGTCATTGAGATCAGAATCCAGCCCTGACTCCATTGGTGGCAGGGGGGTCACTCTGGATTCACATTGGGTCACTGAGATCAGAATTTGGCCCTTTATCGTTATTTGATTACTCACAAATGGAAAAGCTCTGTCGCCTCTTCAGGTCCATAGGACCTTCTACTAGACAGACTGATTCCTTCCTTGCATTGCAAGCACGCGTCTAGCCTTTCCCCGGAGGGTCTGAAATTCAAGGCGCATCAGCTCCAATAAGCAGCGTCAGGTCTATAATGTAAATGTTTTCAATAGGAAAGGGCCTCATGTAACCACAGAACAAAGGAGGGCCCTGGTTCCCCGTCGTGTTCCTAGTTTAATATTGAGGTGACTTTGTGTTACCAGTTTTCATGGGAGATTTCAGCCTTGGTGACTGGAGAATGTGATCTTTTCACACCTAAGGGTGGGGGGGGGTAAGCAGCTCCCTGCCCCAGGTGGGGGGGCAGGGGGTGGAGCCAGGGAGCAGGTCTGGGGCTGTACTGACGCAGGGCAGGGGCAGACGCGAGGGCTGGGTGCTGGCAATTAACTGATGTGGCAGCTTCGACAACCTCTGCAATTAGGCATAGGTCAGCGAACCGGCTGATGGTGCCATTGGCATCTTCCAGCATAACCGCACCCCAAGCTCCGCTCTGCCCATCGCCCCAGTGGATGGGGAACGTGCTGACACCCTGAATGACGGGTCTGCCAGTGAGACAGGAATGCAGCAGGAATGGTGGGGGAAAGGCAGTAAATGAGCCCCTGGCATGGGTGGCAAAGGGGGCATACAGATGCCGTGATGAGGGGGGAATGAGGGACTCTGGGATTGGAGCAAGGAAGGCACACCGAGCCCCTGGCATGAGGACTCCTAGGGGAATTCTGTGCCAAACAATTAAAAATTCTGTGCACATTTTAAAATTCTGCACAAATCTGTATATTTTATCAGAGTAACAGTATAATCTCACCAGTGTCAATTATTTTGGAAATTCATTTCAAAACACCCGTCAGCAAGTCTGTCTGTAACAATCCAAACAATAAAAAAGATTCCCCCGGGAGAAGAGTTAAAAACCCCTATGACAACCCAGTTCCTGGTTCTCTGTTATGCCTTTGTTGGGCACCTCAGTCTGGGTGCATCACGCATGGCAGCTGGGCACATCTTGGGGGAAAATGCTGCCCCTCTGGTCTACTAGTCAATTCTTGTTTTTTCATCCTGTCCCCATAGAATTACCATATAGAGGTTCCCAAATAGAGGACGCTGCAGGAGGTATGGGGAGGTAGAGAGGGGGTACAGTTAAGGGGCACTGGAGGGGAGTATTGGGGGGTGCTGAAGGGTGTGTATGTATACCAGGAGGGGTGTTTGGGGGGGGTTGCTGGAGGAAGCTGCATCAGGCCTCCCTCTGCCCAGACACCCACACCCCATCCCCTCTGAGCCCATGGGTCCCGAGGCAGACACAGCCTGATGCTGATCAGACCAGGGTGGATGGAGTTTCCTGTGGTGATTTCAGTGCTGGGCTGTGCAGAGTTGATGTTGCACAGGGCTCCATACCCGCTGGGCCGGGCGCTCTGCTCACTGTGGGACACGCCGCCTCCTTCCTTCAAGGCATGCCAGGAACAGCAGCTGCTAGGAACCCTCCAGCTCCCACTCCGCTCCATAGTGTCCTCTATTTCTGGGGAGCCAGGCTCTGCTGGGTCCAGCAGCCCCTAGTGGCGGCCAGGAGCTCTGCAGCACCCATTCTGCAGGGAACAAGGAAATTCTGCGCAGAAGATGAATTCTGCATTCCTCTACTAAATAACAACAATGACAGGATCCTTAATGCTAGTAAATGCCAGAGGCTTTATTGAAAATGCTCAGTGCTGCGGCATCGCAAAGCAGGAAATCCAAGGACCAACTGAGCAGCTCACACTTGATGGTTGGTTCCATGCCAGGTGTGTGTAGTGCACCACAATTTGGCTGAATCCCCCCATGCGCCTCAGGGGAACTACTCAGCGTAAGTGAGGCAGCTACGTCAGGCTCTGATTTCCTTCCAACTGCCAGGAGGAACCCTGGGCCAGTCGAAATCAAAGGGAGTGATTTAGTGGGCACAAGATTGGCCCTCCTTAGGCCAGACCCCTGCAGGCCAGGTTTCCGAAAGGATTTAAGTACCTAACAGTGCAGATGGGAACCTAGTGGGACTCTCAAAAGTGCCGAAGCTGGTTAGGTGGCTAACTCCCCTTGCAATCCACTAGGTGCCTAATTCTCCTTGCAATCCAATTGAAAATCCCACCAGGTGCCATCCTGCACCGTTAGGTGACTAAATACCTTGAACACCTGGCCCTGTGAGTCCAGCGAGTGCTATGGCCCCATCTCGCAGACGTGAGGCCCAGAGAGTGGTGAAGCGACTTGCCCCTCAGCTAACAAAGTGAGAGACAGCCACAGGAAAGGCTGACTGGAACCCAAGAGTCCTGGCACCCACTCCCCTCCAACCCCCTCTGTCATTGCAAATTTCTCCTGGGTTATTGAAGGTGGAATTTACTCTCCAGCGCAAGTAGCGGGAGCTCTGTCACTTGTGATGTTTCTAAAATGTATAAATCCTGCTTCATAGAGAATGGGCCTTTTCCTCATCTCCCCCCTCCATGAATCTCTCTCTAGATTCTTATCAGGGCCAACTACTACCTAAGTGTCTCACCTCCCCCCCACCCCGTGGCTGAGATGGGGTAACAACACATCCCTATCTTACAGATGGGAAGCCGAAGCACAGAGAAATAAAGTGACTTGCCCAGGGTCACAAAGGACAGCATGTGGCAGAGTAAAGACTAGAACCAGCACCTGTCGTGTCCTCGTGCAGCACCTTGACTGCAAGGCTGGCTTTTCTCAAGCTCGGGTCTTGCAAAGCAAAGAGTGAAGTGAGGTGGGGCTATGATTGGTTGATTATGGAGACTCCCCATAGCGTAAGCCAGTAGCTGGGACCCCACCAATGCATCCATCTACTCAAACAGGTCTTCTTCTTCCACAGTCAGCTCCTTCATCCCCTGTTTCACCGCTCCCTCAATTGCCTTCTGCTCTTCCATGCTCACGGGGGGTAGCACAGCCTTCAGCTCCCTGTCGATCGTCTCCACCCTGGCCTCGACACTCCTATCAAACTCCTCCTTCTTCTCAATCACCATGTCGTAGATGGCTTGGCGGGCCTCTTCGCAACCTTTCTGTAATGCCTCCCGCTCGGACTTGAAGCTCGGGTGGGAAGTTTCCATGGCGATCAGTCGCCCGAGGCTGCTCACTCGATCCATCAGGTATTTATTGGACACTTCGGTGTAGGTCTCAGAGATCATGTGCACCAGGTGGGCCACGTTGGAAGCGTTGAACGCCTGGGTGTAGATGGTGTCTATCACGAAGGATTTGGAGGAATAATTTTCTATTTTCTGTACGTCCGAGACAGAGCTCACAAATTCCTTGATGTCCCGACTGAGGCAGGAGTCAATCAGGCTGGAGATCATCTGGAAGAACCTCACCATCTTCTCCCACTGCTCCTTCACCCTCCCCAAGGCCTCCAGCCCTTTGATCAGCATCTTTCTGGCTGCCTCAAAATCTACATCTTGCACCTTGCATTTCTCCATAGTGCACATAATCTCCATCAGCTCATCATTCTGCCTCTTGAAGTTCTCGAAGCTCCTCTGATACTCATCTTGGGTCGACTTCAGCATCTCCCGGCTCTGCTCGACCTTCAAATGTGCATTTCGCAGGGCACTGGATCCTCCCGTTGAGTCTTGCTGACATTTAGCCACGTTCGGCGGCTTGGCGGTGAAGGCAGGAGATCCCACTGAGGATTTACTGTGTGAATCAAATTCTGATGCTCTTTGGTATAAGCGTTTGATCTCTTCAACGAGAGACTTCTCTTCTTCCTTTCCTTTGTTTTGGGACAAGGCCATCTTTTCCAGCTCTTCACAAATACGGAGGCCAGATGCGCAGATCTCTTGAGCTTGATTTTTTGGCTCACACATATTTTCTGTGTCTATGCTGCTCTTCGTCTTCAGGAAATTGTCTTTCAGCCAGTTGGTGTTAACTTCTTGAGTTTTCTCATTGACGATTTTCTTCATGTTGAGGCCATTTTGCTCATCAATTAGCTCTTTGAGCTGCGTTGCAAACGTCAGTAGCATTCCTGACTTTGCAAAAATGTTGAGTGCTGGCATTATGCTTCCATGGTTGAATTGCTCTGGCCCAGTCACTGCACTGGCTATCAATTTCCCAGCTTGTGGCATGATAATTTTTCCTGTATACATGCCTGCCATCCCAGTGGCAAAACTTGTAATTTCATTTGTAATATTCTCCGCAACGGTCATGCCCACAACATCCCACCCTGTGGGAATGGCTTTCATGGCTTCCTTGTACTGATTAAAGGATTCATCGACTTGCTGCTTCATCTGGTCGTGATACTGCTCAGCCAGCTTCTGTGCCTCCTTGGCCGCTTTCTCCTTGATCTGTGCCTGCTGCAGTGCTATCTGGATGTCTTTCAGCTCATCCTCATAACCTTTCTTGGCGTTCAAACAGGCCTCCATCAGCTCCTGGATCAGGTAGATGACATCTGAATACTTGTCCTTTGCCCCCTGGGCTAAGTCTTTGCAGTCGTCTGCCACGGCCTTCATCTTCTTTAGGTGCGTCGGCAGCATGGCATTCACCATCTCCGTGTCCTGGAACAGAGTTTTAACAATCGCCTTCATCTGTCCCGGGACGCTCATGGAGAGGAGTCTGATCTGGTCCATGTTGACGTGTGCAGTGTTGAAGGCCACCCAGCCTTGGTTACTGACTTGACACAAGCAGGCCCTGAAGGATTCTGGGTAGTTGATGTGCTTGAAGCCATCCTTAGGGGGGTTCTTATTGATGGAGAAGTCTCCCTGCCCTGCTGAAATGAAAACCAGCTGCCCCAGGATGGCGATGGAGATGGGGGCCGGCATGAGGAACTCCTCCCAGTTGGCGTAGGACTTCATCCTCAACTCCGTCTCCTTCCGCATATCCTGGGGTTTGCTGACACTCAGCTCAGCTTTAACCAGTGCCTGGGACTTTCCAGCTTCATCTGCCATTGTGCAGCCAGCAACCCTGAAAATATTATTTATTATTATTTAATGTGTATTTTAGAGTGGCACCCAATTGGGATAAAGGCTCCATCGTGCTGGGTGTGGGACAAAGACCTAGGAAGGTGTGATCCCTTCCCTAAAAGAGCTCACAAACTAAGGAACAGGTACTAGTGGGTTAGTGCGGAGGGGGCAGGTGGGGGTTCTCCCCCCAGCTCTGGGAGGGGAGTGCAGGCTAAGGCGTTAGAGTGGGGAGAGGGCTGGGACTTAGAATCCTGGGTTCTAGCTGTACAATGGGGCTAATAATCCTGCCTTTCTTTCTCTCTTAGGTATGTCCCTGTCCCACTTTACTGCAGTATCTGAGCACCTCACAGTCTCTAATGTTTTACCCTCCCACCCCTCAGGGCGGCAGGGCAGAGCTGTCATCCCCACAGCAGGGATGGGAACGGAGGCACAGAGAGCCTAAGCACCAGATGGTCAAAGGTGTCTAGGCACCTAACCCCCACTGAAGTCAATGGGAGTTAGACACCAAACACCCTGAAATACCTGGCCCCAAGTCAGAACTGAATGTGGGTCTCGTCTAAAACTAGCTGCCTAACCACTGGCCCAGCTGCCTTCCTCTGCTATTGTCAAGTTAGATTGTAAACTCTCTGGGGCAAGGACTGTCTCTCGCTGTGTGTCTGTGCAGCACCCGGCACAACGGGGACCTGATCTCAGCTGGGGCAGGGACTGTCTCTCGCTGTGTGTCTGTGCAGCGCCTGGCACAACGGGGCCCTGATCTCAGCTGGGGCAGGGACTGTCTCTCGCTGTGTGTCTGTGCAGCGCCCGGCACAACGGGCCCTGATCTCAGCTGGGGCAGGGACTGTCTCTCCCTGTGTGTCTGTGCAGCGCCCGGCACAACGGGCCCTGATCTCAGCTGGGGCAGGGACTGTCTCTCCCTGTGGGTCTGTGCTGGGCCCAGCTCAAAGGGGTTCCAATCCCCGTTGGGGCCCATAGGTGCTCCTGTAATACAAACAGTTAATAATACTGAGGAATTAATGTGCTGGATGCAGTAGGCAGAAAGGGCTGCACTGAGGACTTGTTCGACTGGATCAGCTCTGGGAATATCATCTGCGTAACGTCCATCTCCTCTCTCTGACAGCGGCCACTGGCAGCTGCCTCAGAGGAAGGTGTAAGAACTAGGCAATAGGAGACGTTGGATAATCTCCCCTCAGGGAACGTTCCCTCCTGACCTGCGGTAGCTGACAGTTGGTTTTCACTCTGAAGCAGGAAGGTTAGAGCCTCACCAGATCCTGAGGGTTTGTTTCTTAATCCTCACTATTCTAATTCGTGGCTGGACTCATTCTCCATTGCAAGTGTCTGAGCCTTCTTTTTAATCTTCCGGAGCGGTTGGGCGCGAGCTTGTCTTGTGGCAGGGAGTTCCACCGGCCAAGTGTGCCTTGTGTCATCAGTCAATTTGTTGCCATTCAGTTTCACTGAATGTACGTTTCATGCATTTACCTTCAAGTACATTGGCCTTTTTTTTCCATTTTTTTAAAACTCTAGAGCTTGGTGCTACAGAATCAGTCTTGACATCCCAGGAGTTGTTTTCTTTAGAGACTGATCCACCCCAAGTTTATGATCGGACCAGGACAGGTCCTTCTCACCCCACATCATTTACCCTCCTCCTCACACACACACACAAACCCCTGTGTCCTGAGTGTAACTGGTGCAGCGACACTGCCTGAGTCTGCAGAAAGCCTGAGCCCATTGCTCTGAGAAGGGAGACCTACCCCATGCACGTCAATGGGGCGATAAATCCTATGCCCAATGTAGAAATCGTGATGTATTTCATTACTCATCAAAGCCCTGAGAAAAGGGGGCGTCAGACTATGACAATCACCACATCTCATTTTGTCAGGCCAAGTGGTGGCGTCTGGGGGATACCACTGCTTACTGGTCTGATCTCAGAGGGCAGAAGAACTGGTCCAGCCACCTAGCACTGTCTACACAGAGACTTAAGTCAGCGTAACTGCACCGGTGGGGAGTGGATTTTTCTGCTGATGGACGTTTTTAGCCCAGACCAGCCCCGGCTCGGTGGTGCTGGAGTCCTCGAGCTCCCTCCTATTCCCCATTAAGGAGCAGTTTGGGCCGGGACGAGGGAGAAGCTGGACTATGAAGTGCTCAGAGCTGAGCCTGCTGGGATCCGGAGAGAGTCACAGCCCCGCCGGCCCCGATCCCTGATTTGCCGGGTGAGAATTTCATTAGACCAGGTTTTTTTTTTGTTTCTTTATAAAAAAAAACAACAACAACAACCCCCCTGCCCTCCTCCCCCTCAGCCTGCCCACCAGGGGCAGAGAAAAGCCTTACCACGAACTGCCTGGCTGTGCCCGCTTGCTTCCTCCTGCCAGTGATGCTGGAAACCAGAGTCCGGTGCTGAGTGCAGCCAGCAGTGACTGCGCCAGGCGGCTCCTCGGAGGGTCACTCAGCTCCGGGGGACCTGTGGTTTGTGTGGGATGGGTGAGATGTTGCCTTGTAAGGGGCTGGAGAAGTGCAGGGACTGGACCCATTGGCTTTCAGATTCTCACCCCGTTCCCCAGCTTAGCCTCCCCGTTACACTAGCAGGGGGCAGGACATCAGAGCTGCTGAGCTCACCGCATCCGCCAGGGCTCCTAGACCCCCCATGGGCCCCACAACCTCCCTGGGTGCTACCCTCCTGTACCTCCAGGGGACCCACAACCTCCCTGGGTGCCACCCTCCCGTACCTCCAGGGGACCCACAACCTCCCTGGGTGCCACCCTCCCATACCTCCAGGGGACCCACAACCTCCCTGGGTGCCACACTCCTGTACCTCCAGGGGACCCACAACCTCCCTGGGTGCCACCCTCCTGTACCTCCAGGGGACCCACAACCTCCCTGGATGCCACCCTCCCATACCTCCAGGGGACCCACAACCTCCCTGGGTGCCACCCTCCCCTATCTCCATGGCCCCACAACCTCCCTGGGTGCCACCCTCCCATACCTCCAGGGGACCCACAACCTCCCTGGGTGCCACCCTCCCGTACCTCCATGGCCCCCACAACCTCCCTGGGTGCCACCCTCCCGTACCTCCAGGGGCCCCACAACCTCCCTGCTGGGGTTCTGTGCCCCCATCCATTCCCCCCTCCCGCCAGAGTCTGCTGTGCCCCACACTGCTTTATCCCCTCATGCCACTTCTCCCCATCAGGAGCTCTGGACACCCCCCCACCCCATGACCCCCCCACTCTGGTTTCATTTCTGTCTCTGGCCCGGAGCTCAGTCACTGAGGGCGTCTACACGTTAAACTCGATTGGGCTGATGAGCAAACAGCAACCCCGGCTCTGCTGAGGCTGGGAGGTGACAATAGGGCCAGGAACCCATCCTTCACCCTACAGACCAGAAGGGGGGGTGCTCCATGTGTCCCCCACACTTCCCCCTTTGGATTGTCCCCTAAACCCACTAGGCTTCTGCCCAGAGACGTCTCGAATGTTCCCTGAGAGCCTGGAGCCGATGGGCTGTGGTGTTTAAACGGCCAGGGAGAGCAGTGCTGGTGCTTCCCAAGCCCAGCCAGAACAGGGCAGAGCGAGGCGAGAGTGAAGCTCCTTTCTGAAGCACCCGCCTGTATTCAGTGACGTACGGGGCAGCTGGTGCTGCTTAAGGTTGGACTATTAAGATTGTGGTGCTATTGCTTTAAATGCAATGGGGGGGTTCCTGCTCCTGCTGGCAGCCAAGGAGGCTTTGTCGGGAAGCCTGAAATCTGAGACAGTTCCCCAAGAGCCAGCTGAGAACCAGGGGCCTTGCTGCCTTCGGGAGCAGCCTGTTTTCTCACTCCTGGTTTTGCTTCTTGTACGTTATCGTGTTAGAGTCTAAATTCATTGTGACCTTCCAGGAAGAGTCTCGATGGGTTTAACCTAACGTACGTGTGTGTGTGTGTGTGTGTGTGTGTGTGTGTGTGTGTACACCATGAAACATAACACTTCATAAAGAAACTTCTCCCGTGTTTCTCCTCATTATGACAGAGGCTCTCGCCCCCTTCAAACGGAAGGCTGGGCTTTTTTCAGCTTTGTTTTTAAACCAGCAAGCCCCGAGGAAAGGTTATTTTAATGGCAGAAGTGTCTGGGGAGTGTCACGGATGTGAACAATCACACAGCAGCTAAAGTACGTGAGTGTGATGAGCAAAGCCACAAGTCATTTAGCAGAAATTACTTACCACTTATCACCATCCTCAGCACAGTCCTACTCCATAACCATGTTGTTTGGAGGTCACAGTAATGGAAAGTATGAGCATGAACTGGACTCTCTAACTTACATTCATGTTCAAAAACGTCAACATGGAAAATAAAACAAAGCCACCAACCGCACCCCACCCCACCCCAGGCAGGAACCCATCTGGGCTATCATCAAACACCCCACACTCGATAAGGACCCCACCTTGAAAGAAATCTTCTGCAAACCCCCTCTTCCGGCCTTCAAACAACCCCCGGCCTCGCCAAGCTCGTCATCAAAACAAACTCCCCTCAGACCAGGACCCACCAGTTCAAAGCGGCACCGGAACAGATGCAAAACCTGCATGGATGGAGAGGGAGTGTATGGGGGTGGATGGATGGAGAGAGGGGCGTATGGGGAGGGAGGGATGGGAAGTGAATGGATGGCGAGGGGTGTATGTGATAGATTGAGGGAGGGAGAGAGGGATGAGGGAGGATGGATGGATGGGGGTGTATGGGAATTGATGAATGGATGGAGAGAGGTGTGTGTGGATGGGGGGATGGAGAGGGCACTGGGGGGGTGGATGGATGGAGAGGGATGTGTGTGGGGCTAGATGGATGGATGCAGTGAAGGGGGTGTGGGGATAGAGGGGGGTGTATGGGTATAGATGGCTGCATGGATGAAGGGGGAGTGTATGAGGATGGATTGAGAGGGGTGCGTGGAGGGATTAATGGATGGGTGGATGGATGGAGAGGGGTGTATGAGGATGGAGGGATGGAGGTGAATGAATGATGATGGAGGGATGAAGAGGGACGTGTGTGGGGCGATGGAGGGGTGTGTGGGGAGGGAGGGGGAATGGGATGTGTATGGGAATTGAATGGATGGAGGGGGGGTGTAATGGAGGGAGGGAGAGAGGGATGTGGGGGTGGATGGATGGGGGGGTGTATGGGAATTGATGAATGGCTGGAGGGAGAGGAGTGTTGGGGTGTATGAGGATGGAGGGAAGGAGAGGAGTGTGGGGGTGGCTGGATGGATGCAGTGAGGGGTGTGTGGGGATGGAGAGGGGGGTGTATGGGGATGGATGGAGAGATGAGGATGGATGGATGAAGAGAGAGGAGTGCGGGGATGGATGGATGGGTTCCATGAGTCTTGCCCACATGCTCAGGGTTTAACTGATCACCATATTTGGGGTCGGGAAGGAATTTTCCTCCATGGCAGAGGCCCTGGAGATTTTTCGCCTTCCTCTGCAGCATGGGGCACAGGTCACTTGCTGGAGGATTCTCTGCAGCTTGAGGTCTTCAAACCGCAATTTGAGGACTTCAGTAACTCAGACATAGGTTAGGGGTTTGTTACAGGAGTGGGTGGGTGAGATTCTGCGGCCTGCATTGTGCAGGAGGTCAGACTAAATGATCATAATGGTCCCTTCTGACCTTAAAGTCTATGAGTCTATGAATAGACAGGTCCCATGGCCACCCATTCACCACATACTTAAGAATCATGTGAATTTAAACAATTTCTTGCCATGTTGGCAGCAAAGTAAATCCTTGGGCCTCATTTAATCCTAACCATCCCTGGCTCTTATCTAGCGCTTTCCCGTCGCAGAGCTCAAAGCGCTTCCCAGAGGAGGGGGGGTGTCATTATCCATGTTGTACAGATGGGGAAACTGAGGCACAGAGGGGGTGCATCAGCTGACCCAAGGTGACCCAGGAGGGCCCTGGTAGAGTGGGAATAGACCCGAGTTGTCTTTTTTGGGTTTTGCCCGTCAGCGCCTTGGCCTGGGGGCTGGACAACACCAGCGCAAAAGGGCCTCAATCCCGTCTGGGGTCTGCGTGTGCCCCCGTCTCGCCCCCTGAGCAGAGCAGCAGCCGGGCTGTGGAAGCCGCCCTGCCCTGGCCCCCTGCTTGGGGGAGCACCCAGGAGACCCCCCGTAGGGCTCTGGCTGGATACCTGGCCATGCTGCCCCCTCCTCTGGGGTGGGGAAGGGGCCGCGTGGGTCACTGGAGAGGGAACAGATGCAAAACCTGCAGCCGTAGCTCCACTGCTACAATGATCAACGCCCCCCAATGCACCGTTCCCGATCCACGGGTCCTACCCCTGCCTCTCGCCACGTAGGTACCTCGCCCCGAGCACTAAAGGCCCCAACAAGCCCCACGCGCTCGCAGATGAACTCGCGTGGGACTGATAAAAACACCCGCTGCCCTGTGGGCGAACACGTTTCACAGGGCGGTCGCTCCGTATCTGACCTCTCCATACTCGCCCTGAAAGGAAACCAGCCCAACTCTTCCCAAAGACGAGCCCGGGAGCGTCAGCCCCTAACCGCTGGGCACAACCTCCGGCCTAAACAGAGGCGCTGGTTTGCCGTCTCCGTACACCAATCCGGAGCCACTACCCCGTGGTCCTGGGGCTGCAGCTGGCTTCATTGCCCACTTCAGCTTGCCGGGGCTCTTGCGATGTGTGTTAGCTCCTTATGCTAAACAATCTGCCCCCCTTGGAGATCGCTGGGATGCTGGAGCCCTTCCCTAGCCCCGCAGACGAGCTGCCTGCGGCTCGAAAGCCTGGCTCACTCCCCAGCAGCAGTCGGGATTGCTGACCTTCCCCACTACACGGATCTGAGCCCCGTCTTTCACCCCCGCTCCTGCCGGCTCTGTTCCCACAAACACCCGTGTGGGGATGTTACCTCGCGCTGCTGCGTCGCCCCACGGCCAAGCATGGCATGGCAGCTCCTCTCTGGTGCCTGCTCCTGGCTAGGCGTGGCAGCTCTCGCCTCTCTGGTGCCTGCTCCTGCCTAGGCGTAGCGGGTCTCCCCTCTCTGGTGCCTGCTCCTGGCTAGGCATGGCAGAGCGGTTCTCCCTTCTCTGGTGCCCACTCCTGGCTAGGTGTGGCAGCTCTCACCTGTCTGGTGCCCGCTCCTGGCTAGGCGTGGCATAGCGGTTCTCCCCTCTCTGCGCCCCCTGCTGGCCAGCTGTGGCACGGTGACTCTCCCCTCTCCGGCGCCTCCTGCTGACAATCGCTTTAGTCTCTTCTTGCAGCTCAGCCCTGCAGCCAGGCAGGCTTCATCCCACCACAAACCCAGCGTCTTTCCAGCAGGCCGTCGCCCCATGGTCCTTCCCCCCTTACAGGGCTTTGAACCATCCTTATCCCCCTGTGTCAGGGGAGCCTCACGCCCCCTTCCCCGGGCTGCCTGGGGGACCCAGGCCCATCCTCTGCCCCGGGCTCCAGCCCAGGGCCATAGTGTAGTAACGGGGCCGACCCATTTCCCCTTCTTGTGAGCTCAGCTGTGAAATGTGAGTGTTCGTCACGAAAACGTCCCCGGAAACCGAAAAATGAAATGAGTCCGAAGCGACCGCGCCTCCAGCCAGAGGCTGGGCAGGGATCACACCTGGCAGCCAGGAGGAACTGAGGACCGAAAATGAATAAACCAAACTTGGCGTGTGGGAAATTAGCCCTAATTGGGAGACAGAATAATGAGGGGCTGAGCTGCTCTGCCCCCCGCTCCCTCTTGGGGGCCTTAAAGAAAATGGCTGAGGGGGAAAATTGGTTTCTGGAGCGTCACCATCGGGGCTGCTCCCCCCACCTCCTGGGCCCCCAGGGCCTTCGGCCTCCTGATGCACTTGAGTCATAACTGAGGCCTACAGGGCCAGCAGGGGGCGTGAATGGGCAGCACAGAATGGGGGTGGGGGTAAATCTAGTGCCAGCCTGACTCCCTCCAACCCCGGCCTGAGACACCCGGGCCCCACGCAGCACAGGCGGCGCAAGGGGCAGGATGGAGCCACCTGTCACAACTGCACCCTGCTTCTGAACACACTCGGTGACGTCAATGCAACAGCAGGGGACACGGGCCCCATTCCCTGCCCCCCTGAGCCAGCCAGTCCCCGCCCTGGGGCCGGATGGGAGCCGGCGCCTCCCAGAGGAAAAAGGCCCCATCTTAGCCACATTATTTTTATTTCAAAATGACTTTATTGCTGCTAGAAAAGGGAGGTATTTACAGGGTTAAGGCTCGTGGGTCCAAGGTCAGGGCCCATTGGCCCCTCAGCGCCGCCTCTTGGCAGAGCCGGGTGGGGCGGGGGCAGGACCCGACGCCCCCTTCCCCTTGCTCGCCCGGGTGGCAGGGGCAGGGGCGCTGGGCGGGTGCGGGGCCGGCGGCCCGTCCAGGCGGTAGGGGGGCAGGTCTAGCGCCTGCTGGAGGATGCCCGTCAGGAGGAACTCGGTGCTGGCGATGGGCAGCCGGGCGCTCCGGGCGGGTCGGCAGCGGGGCAGGTCTTCGGGGCAGGAGATGACGATGCGCTTGTTCTG
Source organism: Mauremys mutica (assembly GCF_020497125.1). Taxonomy (NCBI): domain Eukaryota; kingdom Metazoa; phylum Chordata; order Testudines; family Geoemydidae; genus Mauremys; species Mauremys mutica. The sequence goes on along the minus strand of NC_059083.1, from coordinate 20,971,247 downwards.
AAAGGGTTAAATCCTGCTCACGCCTGCCCCACAGCACCCGTCTGTGTGCCCCTCACTTCCGCCCCACAGCCCCTCCCCCCACTCTACCCCACAGACCCCTCTCCCCGCAGCCCCCACTGTGCCCCTCACTTCCGCCCCACAGCCCCTCCCCTCACTCTGCCCCACAGCCCCCTCCTCCCGCAGCCCCCTCTGTGCCCCTCACTTCCACCCCACAGCCCCTCCCCCCACACTCTGCCCCACAGACCCCTCCCCCCGCAGCCCCCTCTGTGCCCCTCACTTCCGCCCCACAGCCCGTCTCCCCTCACTCTGCCCCACAGACCCCTCCCCCCACAGCTCCCTCTGTGCCCCACTCCCGCCTCGCAGCCCCCCTTCCTTCCATCATTCCTGCCCCACAGACCACTTCCCCCCACAACACCTGCCTCTGTGCCCCTCACTCCCACCTCGCAGCCCCCCCTTCCTTCCATCACTCCCACCCCGCAGCCCCGCTCCCAGCTCTGCCGGCGCCCCTCACTCCCCGCTCACCTTGTAGGTCCGAGGCATGTGGGGCAGGAAGACCCCCCCGCTGCACTGGATAATGTCCTTCATGTGCTCGGGCTCCGGCTTGACGCTGGGGGTGACGTGGATCTCGTAGCCCTGGGGAGGGGGACGCGGCTGTGACTGACCCCCCCCTGCTCCCATGAGGGAAGGGGCGGAGCCTGAGGAAGGGGCGGAGCCAGCGAGGGGCAGGGGAGGCAGCTAAGCCCAGGGACCAGGTGTCCACAGCTGAGCCCTCGAGGGTGAGGAGCTCGGGACAGGGGCAGCTGCAGGCGCCCCCTGCCCAGATGGGCCCACCGGGTGCTTAGGGCCCGAGTGTGGGGGAGGAGCAGTCTGGACGCACCTGCAGCTGCCCTGCCCCCACCCTCACCCCCACAGTGTGGTGGATGGTGGGGGGCGTGAGTGGGTTCAGAGGGTCTCACCTGCGACAGGCCAGTGGGGTTTAACCTGCAGCTGGGCCCCCCTGCGTGGTGGGCAGTGTGGGGGAGCAGGGGTCTCAACAGCAGGGCCCCCCGCATGGTGCTGGGGGGGGTCAGAGGGGTGGACGGGGGGGGTGTCTCACCTGCAGCAGGGCCCCCTGCATGGTGCAGGGGGTGTGAGTGGGGTCAGAGGGGTGGGCGGGGGGGGTGTCTCACCAGCAGCAGGGCCCCCGCCTGGGGCAGGGGGTGTGAGTGGGGTCAGAGGGGTGGACGGGGGGGGTCTCACCTGCAGCAGGGCCCCCCGCATGGTGCAGGGGGTGTGAGTGGGGTCAGAGGGGTGGACGGGGGGGGGTCTCACCTGCAGCAGGGCCCCCCACATGGTGCAGGGGGTGTGAGTGCGGTCAGAGGGGTATTGGGGGGGGTTGCTGAAGGAAGCTGCATCAGGCCTCCCTCTGCCCAGACACTCACACCCCATCCCCTCTGAGCCCATGGGTCCCGAGGCAGACACAGCCTGATGCTGGTCAGACCAGGGTGGATAGAGTTTCCTGTGGTGATTTCAGTGCTGGGCTGTGCAGAGTTGATGTTGCACAGGGCTCCATACCCGCTGGGCCGGGCGCTCTGCTCACTATGGGACACAGCTGCTGCTAGGAACCCTCCAGCTCCCACTCCGCTCCATAGTGTCCTCTATTTGTGGGGAGCCAGGCTCTGCTGGGTCCAGCAGCCCCTAGTGGCGGCCAGGAGCTCTGCAGCACCCATTCTGCAAGGAACAAGGAAATTCTGCGCAGAAGATGAATTCTGCATTCCTCTACTAAATAACAACAATGACAGGATCCTTAATGCTAGTAAATGCCAGAGGCTTTATTGAAAATGCTCAGTGCTGCGGCATCGCAAAGCAGGAAATCCAAGGACCAACTGAGCAGCTCACACTTGATGGTTGGTTCCATGCCAGGTGTGTGTAGTGCACCACAATTTGGCTGAATTCCCCCATGCGCCTCAGGGGAACTACTCAGCGTAAGTGAGGCAGCTACGTCAGGCTCTGATTTCCTTCCAACTGCCAGGAGGAACCCTGGGCCAGTCGAAATCAAAGGGAGTGATTTAGTGGGCACAAGATTGGCCCTCCTTAGGCCAGACCCCTGCAGGCCAGGTTTCCGAAAGGATTTAAGTACCTAACAGTGCAGATGGGAACCTAGTGGGACTCTCAAAAGTGCCAAAGCTGGTTAGGTGGCTAACTCCCCTTGCAATCCACTAGGTGCCTAATTCTCCTTGCAATCCAATTGAAAATCCCACCAGGTGCCATCCTGCACCGTTAGGTGACTAAATACCTTGAACACCTGGCCCTGTGAGTCCAGCGAGTGCTATGGCCCATCTCGCAGACGTGAGGCCCAGAGACTGGTGAAGCGACTTGCCCCTCAGCTAACAAAGTGAGAGACAGCCACAGGAAAGGCTGACTGGAACCCAAGAGTCCTGGCACCCACTCCCCTCCAACCCCCTCTGTCATTGCAAATTTCTCCTGGGTTATTGAAGGTGGAATTTACTCTCCAGCGCAAGTAGCGGGAGCTCTGTCACTTGTGATGTTTCTAAAATGTATAAATCCTGCTTCATAGAGAATGGGCATTTTCCTCATCTCCCCACTCCATGAATCTCTCTGTAGATTCTTATCAGGGCCAACTACTACCTAAGTGTCTCACCTCCCCCCCACCCCGTGGCTGAGATGGGGTAACAACACATCCCTATCTTACAGGTGGGAAGCTGAAGCACAGAGAAATAAAGTGACTTGCCCAGGGTCACAAAGGACAGCATGTGGCAGAGAAAAGACTAGAACCAGCACCTGCTGTGTCCTCGTGCAGCACCTTGACTGCAAAGCTGGCTTTTCTCAAGCTCGGGTCTTGCAAAGCAAAGAGTGAGGTGAGGTGGGGCTATGATTGGTTGATTATGGAGACTCCCCATAGCGTAAGCCAGTAGCTGGGACCCCACCAATGCATCCATCTACTCAAACAGGTCTTCTTCTTCCACAGTCAGCTCCTTCATCCCCTGTTTCACCGCTCCCTCAATTGCCTTCTGCTCTTCCACGCTCACGGGGGGTAGCACGGCCTTCAGCTCCCTGTCGATCGTCTCCACCCTGGCCTCGACACTCCTATCAAACTCCTCCTTCTTCTCGATCACCATGTCGTAGATGGCTTGGCGGGCCTCTTCGCAACCTTTCTGTAATGCCTCCCGCTCGGACTTGAAGCTCGGGTGGGAAGTTTCCATGGTGATCAGTCGCCCGAGGCTGCTCACTCGATCCATCAGGTATTTATTGGACACTTCGGTGTAGGTCTCAGAGATCATGTGCACCAGGTGGGCCACGTTGGAAGCGTTGAACGCCTGGGTGTAGATGGTGTCTATCACGAAGGATTTGGAGGAATAATTTTCTATTTTCTGTACGTCCGAGACAGAGCTCACAAATTCCTTGATGTCCCGACTGAGGCAGGAGTCAATCAGGCTGGAGATCATCTGGAAGAACCTCACCATCTTCTCCCACTGCTCCTTCACCCTCCCCAAGGCCTCCAGCCCTTTGATCAGCATCTTTCTGGCTGCCTCAAAATCTACATCTTGCACCTTGCATTTCTCCATAGTGCACATAATCTCCATCAGCTCATCATTCTGCCTCTTGAAGTTCTCGAAGCTCCTCTGATACTCATCTTGGGTCGACTTCAGCATCTCCCGGCTCTGCTCGACCTTCAAATGTGCATTTCGCAGGGCACTGGATCCTCCCGTTGAGTCTTGCTGACATTTAGCCACGTTCGGCGGCTTGGCGGTGAAGGCAGGAGATCCCACTGAGGATTTACTGTGTGAATCAAATTCTGATGCTCTTTGGTATAAGCGTTTGATCTCTTCAACGAGAGACTTCTCTTCTTCCTTTCCTTTGTTTTGGGACAAGGCCATCTTTTCCAGCTCTTCACAAATACGGAGGCCAGATGCGCAGATCTCTTGAGCTTGATTTTTTGGCTCACACATATTTTCTGTGTCTATGCTGCTCTTCGTCTTCAGGAAATTGTCTTTCAGCCAGTTGGTGTTAACTTCTTGAGTTTTCTCATTGACGATTTTCTTCATGTTGAGGCCATTTTGCTCATCAATTAGCTCTTTGAGCTGCGTTGCAAACGTCAGTAGCATTCCTGACTTTGCAAAAATGTTGAGTGCTGGCATTATGCTTCCATGGTTGAATTGCTCTGGCCCAGTCACTGCACTGGCTATCAATTTCCCAGCTTGTGGCATGATAATTTTTCCTGTATACATGCCTGCCATCCCAGTGGCAAAACTTGTAATTTCATTTGTAATATTCTCCGCAACGGTCATGCCCACAACATCCCACCCTGTGGGAATGGCTTTCATGGCTTCCTTGTACTGATTAAAGGATTCATCGACTTGCTGCTTCATCTGGTCGTGATACTGCTCAGCCAGCTTCTGTGCCTCCTTGGCCGCTTTCTCCTTGATCTGTGCCTGCTGCAGTGCTATCTGGATGTCTTTCAGCTCATCCTCATAACCTTTCTTGGCGTTCAAACAGGCCTCCATCAGCTCCTGGATCAGGTAGATGACATCTGAATACTTGTCCTTCGCCCCCTGGGCTAAGTCTTTGCAGTCGTCTGCCACGGCCTTCATCTTCTTTAGGTGCGTCGGCAGCATGGCATTCACCGTCTCCGTGTCCTGGAACAGAGTTTTAACAATCGCCTTCATCTGTCCCGGGACGCTCATGGAGAGGAGTCTGATCTGGTCCATGTTGACGTGTGCAGTGTTGAAGGCCACCCAGCCTTGGTTACTGACTTGACACAAGCAGGCCCTGAAGGATTCTGGGTAGTTGATGTGCTTGAAGCCATCCTTAGGGGGGTTCTTATTGATGGAGAAGTCTCCCTGCCCTGCTGAAATGAAAACCAGCTGCCCCAGGATGGCGATGGAGATGGGGGCCGGCATGAGGAACTCCTCCCAGTTGGCGTAGGACTTCATCCTCAACTCCGTCTCCTTCCGCACATCCTGGGGTTTGCTGACACTCAGCTCAGCTTTAACCAGCGCCTGGGACTTTCCAGCTTCATCTGCCATTGTGCAGCCAGCAACCCTGAAAATATTATTTATTATTATTTAATGTGTATTTTAGAGTGGCACCCAATTGGGATAAAGGCTCCATCGTGCTGGGTGTGGGACAAAGACCTAGGAAGGTGTGATCCCTTCCCTAAAAGAGCTCACAAACTAAGGAACAGGTACTAGTGGGTTAGTGCGGAGGGGGCAGGTGGGGGTTCTCCCCCCAGCTCTGGGAGGGGAGTGCAGGCTAAGGCGTTAGAGTGGGGAGAGGGCTGGGACTTAGAATCCTGGGTTCTATCTGTACAATGGGGCTAATAATCCTGCCTTTCTTTCTCTCTTAGGTATGTCCCTGATCCACTTTACTGCAGTATCTGAGCACCTCACAGTCTCTAATGTTTTACCCTCCCACCCCTCCGTAGGGTGACCAGATGTCCTGATTTTGTAGGGACAGTCCCGATATCTGGGGCTTTTTCTTAAATTGGCTCCTATTACCCCCCACCCTCTGTCCTGATTTTTCACACTTGGTCTCTGGTCACCCTACCCCTCCGGGAGGCAGGGCAGAGCTGTCATCCCCACAGCAGGGATGGGAACGGAGGCACAGAGAGCCTAAGCACCAGATGGTCAAAGGTGTCTAGGCACCTAACCCCCACTGAAGTCAATGGGAGTTAGACACCAAACACCCTGAAATACCTGGCCCCAAGTCAGAACTGAATGTGGGTCTCGTCTAAAACTAGCTGCCTAACCACTGGCCCAGCCGCCTTCCTCTGCTATTGTCAAGTTAGATTGTAAACTCTCTGGGGCAAGGACTGTCTCTCGCTGTGTGTCTGTGCAGCGCCTGGCGCAATGGGGCCCTGATCTCAGCTGGGGCAGGTACTGTCTCTCGCTGTGTGTCTGTGCAGCGCCCGGCACAACGGGGCCCTGATCTCAGCTGGGGCAGGGACTGTCTCTCCCTGTGGGTCTGTGCTGGGCCCAGCTCAAAGGGGTCCCAATCCCCGTTGGGGCCCATAGGTGCTCCTGTAATACAAACAGTTAATAATACTGAGGAATTAATGTGCTGGATGCAGTAGGCAGAAAGGGCTGCACTGAGGACTTGTCCGACTGGATCAGCTCTGGGAATATCATCTGCGTAACGTCCGTCTCCTCTCTCTGACAGCGGCCACCGTCAATGGCCTCAGAGGAAGGTGTAAGAATTAGGCAATTGGAGACGTTGGATAATCTCCCTGCAGGGAACGTTCCCTCCTGGCCTGCGGTAGCTGACAGTTGGTTTTCACTCTGAAGCAGGAAGGTTAGAGCCTCACCAGATCCTGAGGGTTTGTTTCTTAATCCTCACTATCTAATTCGTGGCTGGACTCATTCTCCATTGCAAGTGTCTGAGCCTTCTTTTTAATCTTCCGGAGCGGTTCGGTGCGAGCTTGTCTTGTGGCAGGGAGTTCCACCGGCCAAGTGTGCCTTGTGTCATCAGTCAATTTGTTGCCGTTCAGTTTCACTGAATGTACATTTCATGCATTTACCTTCAAGTACATTGGCCTTTTTTTCCCATTTTTTTAAAACTCTAGAGCTTGGTGCTACAGAATCAGTCTTGACATCCCAGGAGTTGTTTTCTTTAGAGACTGATCCACCCCAAGTTTATGATCGGACCAGGACAGGTCCTTCTCCTCACCACACATCATTTACCCTCCTCCTCACACACACACAAACCCCTGTGTCCTGAGTGTAACTGGTGCAGCGACGCTGCCTGAGTCTGCAGAAAGCCTGAGCCCATTGCTCTGAGAAGGGAGACCTACCCCATGCTCGTCAATGGGGCGATAAATCCTATGCCCAATGTAGAAATCGTGATGTATTTCATTACTCATCAAAGCCCTGAGAAAAGGGGGCGTCAGACTATGACAATCACCACATCTCATTTTGTCAGGCCAAGTGGTGGCGTCTGGGGGATACCACTGCTGACTGGTCTGATCTCAGAGGGCAGAAGAATTGGTCCAGCCACCTAGCACTGTCTACACAGAGACTTAAGTCAGCGTAACTGCACCGGTGGGGAGTGGATTTTTCTGCTGATGGACGTTTTTAGCCCAGACCAGCCCCGGCTCGGTGGTGCTGGAGTCCCCGAGCTCCCTCCTATTCCCCATTAAGGAGCAGTTCGGGCCGGGACGCGGGAGAAGCTGGACTATGAAGTGCTCAGAGCTGAGCCTGCTGGGATCCGGAGAGAGCGGGTTAGTCACAGCCCCGCCGGCCCCGATCCCTGATTTGCCGGGTGAGAATTTCATTAGACCAGGTTTTTTTTTTGTTTCTTTATAAAAAAAAAAAAAAGAACAACCCCCCTGCCCTCCTCCCCCTCAACCTGCCCACCAGGGGCAGAGAAAAGCCTTACCACGAACCGCCTGGCTGCGCCCGCTTGCTGCCTTCTGCCAGCGATGCTGGAAACCAGAGCCCGGTGCTGAGTGCAGCCAGCAGTGACTATGCCAGGCGGCTCCTCGGAGGGTCACTCAGCTCCGGGGGACCTGTGGTTTGTGTGGGATGGGTGAGATGTTGCCTTGTAAGGGCCTGGAGAAGTGCAGGGACTGGACCCATTGGCTTTCAGATTCTCACCCCCTGCCCCAGCTTAGCCTCCCCGTTACACTAGCAGGGGGCAGGACATCAGAGCTGCTGAGCTCACCGCATCCGCCAGGGCTCCTAGACCCCCCCATGGGCCCCACAACCTCCCTGGGTGCCACCCTCCCGTACCTCCAGGGGACCCACAACCTCCCTGGGTGCCACCCTCCTGTACCTCCAGGGGACCCACAACCTCCCTGGGTGCCACCCTCCTGTACCTCCAGGGGACCCACAACCTCCCTGGGTGCCACCCTCCCATACCTCCAGGGGACCCACAACCTCCCTGGGTGCCACCCTCCCCTATCTCCATGGCCCCACAACCTCCCTGGGTGCCACCCTCCTGTACCTCCAGGGGACCCACTCCCCCCTGCTGGGGTTCTGTGCCCCCATCCATTCCCCCCTCCCGCCAGAGTCTGCTGTGCCCCACACTGCTTATCCCCTCATGCCACTTCTCCCCATCAGGAGCTCTGGACACCCCCCCACCCCATGACCCCCCCACTCTGGTTTCATTTCTGTCTCTGGCCCGGAGCTCAGTCACTGAGGGCGTCTACACGTTAAACTCGATTGGGCTGATGAGCAAACAGCAACCCCGGCTCTGCTGAGGCTGGGAGGTGGCAATAGGGCCAGGAACCCATCCTTCACCCTACAGACCAGAAGGGGGGGTGCTCCATGTGTCCCCCACACTTCCCCCTTTGGATTGTCCCCTAAACCCACTAGGCTTCTGCCCAGAGACGCCTCGAATGTTCCCTGAGAGCCTGGAGCCGATGGGCTGTGGTGTTTAAACGGCCAGGGAGAGCAGTGCTGGTGCGTCCCTAGCCCAGCCAGAACGGGGCAGAGCGAGGCGAGAGTGAAGCTCCTTTCGGAAGCACCCGCCTGTATTCAGTGACGTACGGGGCAGCTGGTGCTGCTTAAGGTTGGACTATTAAGATTGTGGCGCTATTGCTTTAAATGCAATGGGGGGGTTCCTGCTCCTGCTGGCAGCCAAGGAGGCTCTGTCGGGAAGCCTGAAATCTGAGACAGTTCCCCAAGAGCCAGCTGAGAACCAGGGGCCTTGCTGCCTTCGGGAGCAGCCTGTTTTCTCGCTCCCGGTTTTGCTTCTTGTACGTTATCGTGTTAGAGTCTAAATTCATTGTGACCTTCCAGGAAGAGTCTCGATGGGTTTAACCTAACGTACGTGTGTGTGTGTGTGTGTGTGTGTGTGTGTGTGTGTGTGTGTGTACACCATGAAACATAACACTTCGTAAAGAAACTTCTCCCGTGTTTCTCCTCTGCATGACAGAGGCTCTCGCCCCCTTCAAACGGAAGGCTGGGCTTTTTTCAGCTTTGTTTTTAAACCAGCAAGCCCCGAGGAAAGGTTATTTTAATGGCAGAAGTGTCTGGGGAGTGTCACGGATGGGAACAATCACACAGCAGCTAAAGTACGTGAGTGTGATGAGCAAAGCCACAAGTCATTTAGCAGAAATTACTTACCACTTATCACCATCCTCAGCACAGTCCTACTCCATAACCATGTTGTTTGGAGGTCACAGTAATGGAAAGTATGAGCATGAACTGGACTCTCTAACTTACATTCATGTTCAAAAACGTCAACATGGAAAATAAAACAAAGCCACCAACCGCACCCCACCCCACCCCAGGCAGGAACCCATCTGGGCTATCATCAAACACCCCACACTCGATAAGGACCCCACATTGAAAGAAATCTTCTGCAAACCCCCTCTTCTGGCCTTCAAACAACCCCCGGCCTCGCCAAGCTCGTCATCAAAACAAACTCCCCTCAGACCAGGACCCACCAGTTCAAAGCGGCACCGGAACAGATGCAAAACCTGCATGGATGGAGAGGGAGTGTATGGGGATGGATGGATGGAGAGAGGGGCGTATGGGGAGGGAGGGAGGGATGGGAAGTGAATGGATGGCGAGGGGTGTACATGATAGATTGAGGGAGGGAGAGAGGGATGTGGGAGGATGGATGGATGGGGGTGTATGGGAATTGATGAATGGATGGAGAGAGGTGTGTGTGGATGGGGGGATGGAGAGGGCACTGGGGGGGTGGATGGATGGAGAGGGATGTGTGTGGGGCTAGATGGATGGATGCAGTGAAGGGGGTGTGGGGATAGAGGGGGGTGTATGGGTATAGATGGCTGCATGGATGAAGGGGGAGTATATGAGGATGGATTGAGAGGGGTGCGTGGAGGGATTAATGAATGGGTGGATGGATGGAGAGGGGTGTATGAGGATGGAGGGATGGAGGTGAATGAATGATGATGGAGGGATGAAGAGGGACGTGTGTGGGGTGATGGAGGGGTGTGTGGGGAGGGAGGGGGAATGGGATGTGTATGGGAATTGAATGGATGGAGGGGGGATGTAATGGAGGGAGGGATGGGGGGATGGGGGGATGGGGTGTGTATGGGAATTGATGAATGGCTGGAGGGAGAGGAGTGTTGGGGTGTATGAGGATGGAGGGAAGGAGAGGAGTGTGGGGGTGGCTGGCTGGATGCAGTGAGGGGTGTGTGGGGATGGAGAGGGGGGTGTATGGGGATGGATGGAGAGATGAGGATGGATGGATGAAGAGAGAGGAGTGCAGGGATGGATGGATGGGTTCCATGAGTCTTGCCCACATGCTCAGGGTTTAACTGATCACCATATTTGGGGTCGGGAAGGAATTTTCCTCCATGGCAGAGGCCCTGGAGATTTTTCGCCTTCCTCTGCAGCATGAGGCACGGGTCACTTGCTGGAGGATTCTCTGCAGCTTGAGGTCTTCAAACCGCAATTTGGGGACTTCAATAACTCAGACATAGGTTAGGGGTTTGTTACAGAAGTGGGTGGGTGAGATTCTGTGGCCTGCGTTGTGCAGGAGGTCAGACTAGATGATCATAATGCTCCCTTCTGACCTTAAAGTCTATGAATCGAAAGGTCCCATGGCCACCCATTCACCGCATACTTAAGAATCATGTGAATTTAAACAATTTCTTGCCATGTTGGCAGCAAAGTAAAACCTTGGGCCTCATTTAATCCTAACCATCCCTGGCTCTTATCTAGTGCTTTCCTGTCGCAGAGCTCAAAGCGCTTCCCAGAGGAGGGGGGTGTCATTATCCATGTTGTACAGATGGGGAAACTGAGGCACAGGGGGTGCATCGACTGACCCAAGGTGACCCAGGAGGGCCCTGGTAGAGTGGGAATAGACCCGAGTTGTCCTGGGTCTCAGCCCATTTATTCCTGTTTAGCCCGTCAGCGCCTTGGCCTGGGGGCTGGACAGCACCAGCGCAACAGGGCCTCGATCCCGTCTCGGGTCTGCGTGTGCCCCCATCCCGCCCCCTGAGCAGAGCAGCAGCCGGGCTGTGGAAGCCGCCCTGCCCTGGCCCCCTGCTTGGGGGAGCACCCAGGAGACGCCCCCCCCCAGGGCTCTGGCTGGAAACCTGGCCATGCTGCCCCCTCCTCTGGGGTGGGGCAGGGGCCGCGTGGGTCACTGGAGAGGGAACAGATGCAAAACCTGCAGCCGTAGCTCCACTGCTACAATGATCAACGCCCCCCAATGCACCGTTCCCGATCCACGGGTCCTACCCCTGCCTCTCACCACGTAGCTACCTCGCCCCGAGCACTAAAGGCCCCAACAAGCCCCACGCGCTCGCAGATGAACTCGCGTGGGACTGATAAAAACACCCGCTCCCCTATGGGCGAACACATTTCACAGGGCGGTCGCTCCGTAGCTGATCTCTCCATACTCGCCCTCAAAGGAAACCAGCCCAACTCTTCCCAAAGACGAGCCCAGGAGCGTCAGCCCCTAACTGCTGGGCACAACCTCCGGCCTGAACAGAGGCGCTGGTTTGCCGTCTCCGTACACCACTCCGGAGCTGCTACCCCGTGGTCCTGGGGCTGCAGCTGCTTTCATTGCCCACTTCAGCTTGCCGGGGCTCTTGCAACACGTGTTAGCTCCTTATGCTAAACAATCTGCTCCCCTGGGAGATCGCTGGGATGCTGGAGCCCTTCCCTAGCCCCGCAGACGAGCTGCCTGCGGCTCGAAAGCCTGGCCACTCCCCAGCAGCAGTCGGGATTGCTGACCTTCCCCACTACACGGATCTGAGCCCCGTCTTTCAACCCCGCTCCTGCCGGCTCTGTTCCCACAAACACCCGTGTGGGGATGCGACCTCACCGCTGCTGCGTCGCCCCATGGCCAAGCATGGCATGGCAGCTCTCGCCTCTCTGGTGCCCCCTGCTGGCCAGCTGTGGCACGGTGACTCTCCCCTCTCCGGCGCCCCCTGCTGACAATCGCTTTAGTCTCTTCTTGCAGCTCAGCCCTGCAGCCAGGCAGGCTTCATCCCACCACAAACCCAGCGTCTTTCCAGCAGGCCGTTGCCCCATGGCCCTTCCCCCCTTGCAGGGCTTTGAACCATCCTTATCCTCCTGCATCAGGGGAGCCTCACGCCCCCTTCCCCGGGCTGCCTGGGGACCCAGGCCCATCCTCTGCCCCGGGCTCCGGCCCAGGGCCATGGTGTAGTAACGGGGCCGACCCATTTCCCCTTCTTGCGAGCTCAGCTGTGAAATCTGAGTGAACGTCACGAAAACGTCCCCAGCCCCCGGCAACACTGACGGGAACCAGACGAAAGGGAAACAGAAAAACTAAATGAGTCCGAAGCGACCGCGCCTCCAGCCAGAGGCTGGGCAGGGATCACGCCTGGCAGCCAGGACCGAAAATGAATAAACCAAACTTGGCGTGTGGGAAATTAGCCCTAATTGGGAGACAGAATAATGAGGGGCTGAGCTGCTCTGCCCCCCACTCCCTCTTGGGGGCCTTAAAGAAAATGGCTGAGGGGGAAAAATTGGTTTCTGGCACATCACCATCGGGGCTGCTCCCCCCACCTCCTGGGCCCCCAGGGCCTTCGGCCTCCTGATCCACTTGAGTCATAACTGAGGCCTACAGGGCCAGCAGGGGGTGTGAATGGGCAGCACAGAATGGGGGGGGGGGTAAATCTAGTGCCAGCCTGACTCCCTCCAACCCCGGACTGAGACACCCGGGCCCCACCCAGCACAGGCGGCGCAAGGGGCAGGATGGAGCCACCTGTCACAACTGCCCCCTGCTTCCGAACGCACTCCGGTGACGTCAGTGCAACAGCAGGGGACACGGGGCCCCTGCCCCATTCCCTGCGCCCCTGAGCCAGCCAGTCCTCACCCAGGGGCCGGATGGAGCCGGCGCCCCCTAGAGCGGACAGGCCCCGTGCCCCATTCCCTGCCCCCCTGAGCCAGCCAGTCCCTGCCCTGGGGCCGGGTGGGAGCCGGCGCCCCCTAGAGGGGACAGGCCCCTGCCCCATTCCCTGCCCCCCTGAGCCAGCCAGTCCCCGCCCTGGGGCCGGGTGGGAGCCGCGCCTCCCAGAGGAAAAAGGCCCCACATTAGTTTTATTTCAAAATGACTTTATTGCTGCTAGAAAAGTGAGGTATTTACAGGGTTAAGGCTCGTGGGTCCAAGGTCAGGGCCCGTTGGCCCCTCAGCGCCCCCTCTTGGCAGAGCTGGGCGGGGCGGGGGCAGGACCCGACGCCCCCTTCCTCTTGCTCGCCCGGGTGGCAGGGGCGGGGGCGCTGGGCGGGGCCGGCGGCCCGTCCAGGCGGTAGGGGGGCAGGTCGAGCGCCTGCTGGAGGATGCCCGTCAGGAGGAACTCGGTGCTGGCGACGGGCAGCCGGGCGCTCCGGGCGGGTCGGCAGCGGGGCAGGTCTTCGGGGCAGGAGATGACGATGCACTTGTCCTGAAAGGGTTAAATCCTGCTCACGCCTGCCCCACAGCACCCGCCTGTGTGCCCCTCACTCTGCCCCACAGACCCCTCCCCCCGCAGCGCCCTCTGTGCCCCTCACTTCCGCCCCACAGCCCCTCCCCTCACTCTACCCCACAGACCCCTCCCCCCGCAGCCCCCTCTGTGCCCCTCACTTCCGCCCCACAGCCCCTCCCCTCACTCTGCCCCACAGACCCCTCTGTGCCCTACTCCCGCCTCGCAGCCCCCCTTCCGTCCATCACTCCCGCCACACCGACCCCTCCCACCTGCAGCCCCCTCTGTGCCCCTCACTCCTGCCTCGCAGCCCCTCCCTTCCGTCACTCCTGCCCCACAGACCCCTCCCCTTACGCCCCTCACTCCCACCCCACAGCCCCGCTCCCAGCTCTGCCGGCACCCCTCACTTCTGCCCCACAGCCCCTCTCCCCTCACTCTGCCCCACAGACCCCTCTGTACCCTACTCCCGCCTCGCAGCCCCCCTTCCTTCCGTCACTCCCGCCCCACAGACCCCTCCCCCCTGCAGTCCCCTCTGTGCCCCTCACTCCCGTCCCACAGCCCCCCTTCCTTCCATCACTCCTGCCCCACAGACCCCTCCCCCTGCGCCCCTCACTCCCCGCTCACCTTGTAGGTCCGAGGCATGTGGGGCAGGAAGACCCCCCCGCTGCACTGGATAATGTCCTTCATGTGCTCGGGCTCCGGCTTGACGCTGGGGGTGACGTGGATCTCGTAGCCCTGGGGAGGGGGACGCGGCTGTGACTGACCCACCCCCTGCTCCCAGGAGGGAAGGGGCGGAGCCTGGGGAAGGGGCGGAGCCAGCGAGGGGCAGGGGAGGCAGCTAAGCCCAGGGACCAGGTGTCCACAGCTGAGCCCTCGAGGGTGAGGAGCTCGGGACAGGGGCAGCTGCAGGCGGCCCCCTGCCCAGATGGGCCCACCGGGTGCTTAGGGCCCGAGTGTGGGGGGAGGAGCAGTCTGGACGCACCTGCAGCTGCCCCGCCCCCACCCTCACCCCCACAGTGTGGTGGATGGTGGGGGGGTGAGTGGGTTCAGAGGGTCTCACCTGCGACAGGCCAGTGGAGGGTGGATGCTGGGGGGAGCCAGTGGGGTTTAACCTGCAGCTGGGCCCTCCTGCGTGGTGGGCAGTGTGGGGGAGCAGGGGTCTCAACAGCAGGGCCCCCCGCATGGTGCAGGGGGTGTGAGTGGGGTCAGAGGGGTGGAGGGGGGTGGGGGGTGTCTCACCTGCAGCAGGGCCCGCCGCATGGTGCAGGGGGTGTGAGTGGGGTCAGAGGGGTGGACGGGGGGGTCTCACCTGCAGCAGGGCCCCCCGCATGGTGCAGGGGGTGTGAGTGGGGTCAGAGGGGTGGAGAGGGGGCTCTCACCCGCAGCAGGGCCCCCCGCATGGTGCAGGGGGTGTGAGTGGGGTCAGAGGGGTGGACGGGGGGTCTCACCTGCAGCAGGGCCCCCCGCATGGTGCAGGGGGGTGTGAGTGGGGTCAGAGGGGTGGACGGGGGGGGTCTCACCTGCAGCAGGGTCCCCCGCATGGTGCAGGGGGGTGTGAGTGGGGTCAGAGGGGTGGACAGGGGGCTCTCACCCGCAGCAGGGCCCCCCGCAGGGTGCAGGGGGTGTGAGGGGGGTCAGAGGGGTGGATGGGGGGGTCTCACCTGCAGCAGGGCCCCCCGCATGGTGCGGGGGGGGGTGAGTGAGGTCAGAGAGGTGGACGGGGGGGGTCTCACTTGCAGCAGGGCCCCCCGCATGGTGCAGGGGGTGTGAGTGGGGTCAGAGGGGTGGATGGGGGGGTCTCACCTGCAGCAGGGCCCCCCTGCGCGCTCGCCGCAGCGACTGGGCCAGGCTGAAGTGGAAGTTTCGCTCCTGCTCCGCGTCCCGCACCAGGAAGCCGCTGGGCGACAGGAAGCAGGCGCTGCACCCGCTCTGGGGGAGGGGAAGGGGGGGCAGCGTCACCTGGGGTAGCTCCCCCCCCATGTCGCTCCCCTCCCGCACCCTCCCCACCCCTCCCCCCGGCGGTACCTTGTCCAGCCAGTCCAGCGTGACGATGGGCACCCCGCGGGCCAGGGCGCACAGGAACTTCACCGTGCGGCGCACCCGGTCCGTCACCAGGTGGGTGCAGTCGAAGACCGAGCGGGCCAGCGCCCCGCCCAGCGCCGAGACCACCCGCTCGCCCGCCTCGTCAATCACCCCCGTGAACAGCACC
The DNA here is from genome assembly GCF_020497125.1 of Mauremys mutica. Taxonomy (NCBI): domain Eukaryota; kingdom Metazoa; phylum Chordata; order Testudines; family Geoemydidae; genus Mauremys; species Mauremys mutica. Next base: position 20,955,690 of record NC_059083.1, on the reverse strand, counting down.
TGGGGGAGGGGAGCAGTCAGCACGGACCAGCCCAGCCCCACCCCTCGGGAGCAGGGCGGCTTGGTATAGTCCCCTGTCCACCACCCCCAGGGGCAGGGTAACTTGGTATGTCCCCTCCCCACCACTGGGGGCAGGGCTGTTTGGTAAGATCCCCTCCACCCCACCCCTGGGCAGGGTAACTTGGTATGACCCCTCCCCACCACCCTCGGGCAGGACTGTTTGGTACGGTCCCCTCACACACAGCCCCCCCCCGGGCAGGGTAACTTGGTATGACCCCTTCCACTCCAACCCCCGGCTCCTCATCCCCTCCCCACAGCAAGGCACCATGGTAAATTCCTCTACTACCCCATTCTTATGGCTTGGTACATTCCCATTAGGACTGTTAGAGCTTGGGGTACAGCCTCCCCCCACACCCTAGCTTGGTACAGCCTGACCACCCACGTCCACTCCCGAGCTGTACAGCTGGCGCCTGGATTCCAGCCCCTGCTTTGCACCGTATTGAGCAGCCGTGTCCTGCCCCACATCGGCCCCAGCACTTAGCACAGGGCAGGAGGCCTCTGGACTCTGAACAAACGGCCCAACGGAAACCCCGAGTGTTGAGGGGAATTGCTGGCCACAGCAACAACCAACCACCGGCGAACTGACGCACTGAACAGGTACACGAGCTACAGCCGCAGACAGCGTCCTGGCCACAAACCAGCCTCCTCAGGGGTCTCACCCCACACTCGGGGTGGCCTGAGCGCAGCCGCCAACTCTTGCTGGTGGCCACTCTGCCCATTTGTCCTAAAACGCTTCATTAACTTTAGGAAAAGCAAATAAACAGGCACCAAATGTCCACATCCCGGTCACTGATTTACGTAGGAGGGATTTTTCCGACTCAATAATCAAAGTACCGTACGGTCGCCTCTGTTCTTTAGTGGATACACAGAACAGAACCACAACCAAGGTGCTTTGCACATTCGGGGGGGCGGGGGGGTTGGTTTGTTAGCTAGTGGTCTCCTGCTGTGAGAAGTGACACTTGTTTGTTAATATCACTTGTCACAATCTCCCAAGTCTGCTGTGAAATGTGATATTAATAAACCTGCGAATCACTTTTCCCAGCAGATTTACTGTGACAAATCAAGCCCTGGAGGCCATGCAAGGGGGGTGGGGAGCTGGGGGGACAGAGCCCCAAGCCCCAGGGCTGAAGTCCGACCCCACCGCCTCCGGGAAGGGGGAGAAATCGCGTGTCTCCCCAGAGGGGGGCAGATCATATATAATCTATAGACCCCTCGACACAGTCCCTGTCGTCCCCCCCACGCTCCCGTCTCCGAGCCAGCACAGAACCCAGAGCTGGGAGATACCTGGGGCGGGGTGGGAACTGACACCCCCTGGAGGGGAAGGGCCCCCGTGTCCCAGCCTGCCGGCCTCCCCGCCCCCCGGTCCTGGGCTTTCTTACCCTGGGGGAGGCCGTGCCGCCGGCTGCCCCCTGGGATCGGCGAGGGGCCCTGGCCCGCAGCCCCTCCACCTTGTTCTCCGTGCTCTGGCGCCGCAATGGGGGGACCGGCGCCTCCTGCAGGGGGAATGGGGGGAGTGAGACTCACTTATAGCCCCCCCATCCTGCCCATCACACCCCACCCCACGAACCTCTGGACAGATCCCACCCCCAGCCACTTAGACCCCAGCCCCATAATCCCACCCCCTAGCAGGAGAGGCCCCGCCCCCTGAGTCCACCCCAGCAATGAATTTCCTCTTCCCTATCAGGCTCCGCCCCCAGAAAATTACACCCCGCCCATTTTGCAAACCACCCCCAGCCAGTCTGTACACCCTGCCCCTGGTACCAGGCCCCACCCATAGCATATCAGGCCCCGCCTCCCAGCTGGCCAGGCCCCGCCTCCCAGTGGCCAGGCCCCGCCTCCCAGTGGCCAGGCCCCATCCATAGCAAGTGAGGGGTGGGACCTGACCCTGGGGTGGGGACCTTCCCCCAGCCCCGCCCAGTGGCCTGTTACCCACCTGCCTCTTTTTGGCGTCACTCCCAGCATCCTCTTGGGCCGCGGCACTGCCCGCTCGTCCCTCGCCCTGTGCCGGAGGCGGATCCGGGGTGGCCACCCCTCTCCGCTTGCCTTGGGCCTCCCTGGCTGGCTCTGCAGCACCCCTCCTCCTGGGGGCCAGCACCTGGGCAGGGGCTCTCTGGGACCGCCGGGCTCGGCCCTGCGACGCCTCCGGCTCTGCTCCCCCCGATCCCCTCCTGGGCTCGTTGGCTGGGGCCGGTTCCGCACCTGCAGCCCCCCGAGATCTCAGGGCCCGGCCCAGAGCCCCCTGGCTCGAGGCCTCTGGCTCCGTGGGGGGGTCCTGGGCCTGCACAGCCCTCCTGGGCCTCTTCACAGGGCCGGGCTGCTCCACCTCCTCGACACTCCCCAGCTCTGGTGCCTCCATGTACACGGATGGGCTGCAGAGCTGGCGCCTCCCCCTACGCTGGGGGGCAGCCGGGGCGGGCTGGCTGGGCTCTCCAGACCCCACGGCCTTCTCCGCCCCACCCCGCCGGCTCCGCCTCTCTGGGGCAGGGGTTGGTGGTGGGGGAGCGAGAACCGGAGCAGATCGCAGGCTCCGGCGCCTCACGGGGGTGGAGGGACTGGAATGAGCCTCTGGGACCTGTGGGGGGGGGGGGGGCAGAGAGAAAGATTGGGGGGCTGAGATCCAGGACTCCTGGGTTCTGTCCCCAGCTCTGGGAGAAGGGGGTGCAGAAGCTCCCCAGTCAGTGTGTGCAGGCACCATTCCTCCAAGAGAGGGCGCCAGCCCCTGCTCACCTTCCCAGCATCCTCAGGCCGTGCCCCCATGGGGTGGGGCCCAGCCCCCGTGACCCCGACAGCCGCTGGGGTCTCCCGTCGCTCCGCAGCCTCCGGGCCACCTGGAGAAGAGGATGAATTAATTCCAGTCAGCTACTGCAGTTCCCTTCATTGCCACTAGATGTCACTGCCTGCCAAGGCACATCATGTGACTGCCAGCAACACCCCCCTCCTCGCACAGGGTTATCACTGGCACGCGCGTGCACACACACACACACACACACCTACAGTGTCACACACTCACACAGGGCGCGCACACAGAGCACCACTGCACTAGGTTTGTCACGCACACATCCACACACAGAGAGCAGTCGCACCAGACATGTCACACACACACACACACACACGAGACCACCAGGCGTGTCGCACCAGGCGTGACACACACTCACTCTCTCCACACCCCATCACTCACCCTGCCCTCTCAGGCGCCGCCCAGAGCTGCTGCCCCTGGGCTCTGCTCCTGCCTGCCTGCTCTCACCCTGCAGTACCAGGGCTGGCCTGCGGGGAGCGCTCAGCACTAGGCGCAGGGGCTGGGATTCCTCCTCCTCCGGCGGCTCCCTCCCGGCGCCCCCTGCTGGCAGTGCCCTGCCAGGGGGCTCCAACTCCTTGGGACTGAGGCGAGGAACAGTGGGGGCCTGGGTGCCGAGGGGCAGCAGCCCCCCAGAGGCCAGGCCAGGTACTGCAGGCTGCGCCGGCTCCTGAGACAGGGCTCCCCCTGGTGGCGGGGGGCGGGGCAGCAGCTGGGTGTCCTCCTCGGGGATGAAGGGCTGGGTGGGCTGGTCCGAGTGGAGCCCGGGGTCCTCACAGAACGACTGAGTCGCTTCCACAACACACAGATCCTCGTCCGAGTCCTCCTCCTTCTCTGAAGAGGTGCAGACTGAGGGCAGGGGGGGAGAGCGGAAGAAGATGAGGATAGAACCCAGGAGTCCTGGCTCCCAGCCCCCCCACAACCACTAGCTCCCACTCCCCTCCCAGAGCCAGGGAGAGAACCCAGGAGTCCTGGCTCCCAGCCCCCTGCTCTAATCAGTCCAGTCAGCACTGGGTGGCTCGGCCCAGTCTGGCACGGAGGTGGGGAGACCTGTCAGGCTACGTCTGTCATGGCGGCAGCTCTCATGCTTCCCAGAATCCTTAGCATCCCCTCCTCCACAACCCCACCGTGAAATCCAAGATGGCGGCTCCAGACCAGTTTTCACTCTGCACCCCCAACCCCCCCACCCCGTTCCCTGAGCGCCACAACCCCAGCGAGGGGCTCATTGTGCTCACCTGGCGCGTGCAGGGCTGGGCCAGCAGGGGGCGACATCACGGACCCTGCAAAGGGATCAGAGTGGCAGCAGGAATTGGTGGGAGAAGGGTGACTGCCTGAGGCCCCGCCCCCAAGGGTCACTAACTCCGCCCCAGCATGAGGCCCCACCCCCAGGGGGGTCACTAACTCCGCCCCTCTGGTGACCTATACAGACATTGGCGAGTTCTCAGCCCAGCAGGCCCATGGAGACTGAGCTGCCTTGTCTGGCCACCAGATGGAGCCACCCCTGGGAGGAGACACTGAGGGGGGCTGTGATCATGGGGGCTGGATTGCCCCCCAACCCACCTTTTCCAGGCAGGGGCGATCTGAAGACAAATGTCTGGGTGGCTTCCTCCTCTAGGCCGCTCCCCGAATCTGTGGAGAGAGGAATTACCCAGGATCCTTCACAGCTTCCCCGCCACCGATCTCTTCGCTCACAGCCACACAACCCCCCAGATCGCCTGCCCAGAGGGAGGGACTAACTCTAGGTCATGGAGAGAAACTGAGGCACAGAAAGGGGAAGGGATGCGCCAGAGGTCACACAGCAAGATGGAGCTAGATACAGAACCCAGGAGTCCTGGCTCCCCCCTTCAGCTCTAACCGCTAGACCCCACTCCCCTCCCAGAGCCAGAGATGGAACCCAGGAGTCGCACCTGCTGCCGCGGGGGCTCTGGTGGCCTTGGCCCCCGAGGACGGGGTCTCCTCAACCAGGTAGCACTGCGTGGCCTGCAGGGCAAAATCAGCGTCATCTGGGAAGGGGAAGGAGAGCGGAGACTCCAGGTGAAACCGACGCGCCTGATCCCATCCCAGCATGCAGGGCAGGGAGCTCACCCGTAGGGAGCCGGAGACCAGGGCAGGGAATGGGACCCAGGTGTCCGGGACGGCAGCGCAGGGAGCTCACCCCTAGGGAGCCAGAGACCGGGGCAGGGAACGGGACCCAGGTGTCCGGGATGGCAGCGCAGGGAGCTCACCCCTAGGGGAGCTGGAGCCCAGGGCAGGGAACGGGACCCAGGCGTCCGGGACGGCAGCGCAGGGCGCACACCCGTAGGGAGCCGGAGACTGGGGCAGGGAACGGGACCCAGGCGTCTGGGACGGCAGCGCACGGCGCACACCTATAGGGAGCTGGAGACCGGGGCAGGGAACGGGACCCAGGCGTCCGGGACGGCAGCGCAGGGCCCGTCTCCCCCAGATTTACCCTCCACGTCCGTCTCGCTGTCGTCCCCAGGCTGGGCCGGGCCCCACACTGGCTCCTTGTTCCCCTCCGTGTCCATCAACTTGGTCTCTGGGCTGAGACGGGACCGGGCAGCTGGTGGCTGCTCCCCACCCGCCTGGGCTGGGCCCCCCACAGGACCTGGCGCCTGGTCGGACTCTGCCCCAGGGGCTCCCTCCACATCTGTGTCGCTGTCTCCAGTGGGCCAGTGGAGCGTCTGTTGGCCAACATCTGGATTCTCCTCCACATCTGTATCGCTGTCCCCAGTGGCGACAGGCAGAGGGTCGTTTTGCTGTCCAACATCTGATTTCTCCTCAGCCTCCTCCACATCTGTATCGTCACCTGCCTCCACAGTGGGCTCATAGCTCCTCTGTACAACAGCTGGATTCCCCCCAGACTCCTCCACATCTGTATTGCTGTCCTCATTTTCTGCAGGCTGATGGCCCTTAGGATGCACATCTGGTTGCCCCACTGTCTCCGTCACATCTGGATCTCTGTCTCCAGGGAGAGCATGTTGATGGTTCTTCATTATAACATCTGGATTATTTGCCTCCTCTTCCTCCACATCTGTATCACTGCCCACATCAATAGTGGGTGGATGGCTCTTTGTACCCACATCTGGATTCCCAGTCTCCTCCACATCTGTATCACTGCCCACGTCAACAGCAAGGGGATGGCTCTTTGCAGTGACAACATCTGGGTTTCTATCCGACTCCTCCACATCTGTATCGCTGTCCCCAGGGGCAGCAAGCTCATTGTTCGTTTGTCGCACATCTGGTTTTCCCACCACCCGTGCCACATCTGCATCTCCGCCCCCTGGGGAAACAAGTTGATGGTTGTTCTGTACAACCACTGGAGTCTCTGCTTTCTCCTCCTCCACATCTGTATCACTGCCCACCTCAACGGCGGGCTGATAGCTCTTCTGTACAACATCTGGATTCTCTGCAACCTCCTCCACATCTGTATCGCTCTCCCCATTTTTGGCAGAGTGATGGCTCTCAGGATGCACATCATCTGGATTCTCCACTTCCCCCTCCACATCTGCCGCGCTGCCCCTAGGGAGAGTATGTTGATGGTTCTTCTGCACATCTGGATTCTTTGCTGCCACCTCCTCCTCCACATCTGTATCGCTGTCCACCTCAAAGCTGGGCTGATGGCTCTTTGGACCCACATCTGGATTCACATCAGCCCCCTCCCCATCTGTATCGCTGTCCCCAGGGGCAGCATGCTGGTTCTTCATTCCTTGCACAACATCTGGATTCTCCAGTGGTGCCTCCACATCTGTATCACTGTCCCCATTTCCAGCAAGCTGATGGTTCTTTGGATGCACATCTGGATTCTGTGCCTCCTCCTCCACATCTGTATCACTGCCCATCTCAATGGCAGGTGGGTGGCACTTTGGATCCACATCATCTAGATTCCCCACAGCCTCCTCATCATCATCTGTATCGCTGTCCCCCAGGAGAGCAGGTCCATGGTTCTTCTGCACCACATCTGGATGCCGTACCTCCTCCTCCACATCTGTAATGCTGCCCACCTCAGCAGGGCAACCGTTCCCCAGGCCCCTGACAGCTGCCCCCGGCCCCGTGCCCGAGGCGATGCCCATGTGGCCAGGCCCCTTGACCAAGCGGCAGGCGGCCAGCACAGGCTCCGGGTCCGTCCCAACCACCCCCGTGGCCCTGGGCTGCTCGGTACCCAGGGCAGCGACTCCGTTCTCCGGCGGGCCGGGGGTCCGCTCGCTGCCGTAGCTCAGGCGCAGGGAGGGGCAGGGGGCGTCAGGGGTCTCGCCACCTTCCTCGTCGCTGGGGGGCAGAGAACAGCAGAGGGTCAGAACCCACCGTAACCTATCGAGTCAGCACTACTGAGCCCCCCGCCCCTCAGCACAGCACCCCCCACTGAACCCACCGCCCCTTAGCAGTGCTCCCCACCGAGCCTCCCGCCCCTCAGCACAGCGCCCCCCACTGAACCCACCGCCCCTCAGCACAGCGCCCCCACCGAGCCCCCCGCAGTGCTCCTCACCGAGCCCCCCGCCCCTCAGCACAGTGCCCCCACCGAGCCCCTCTGCGCTCCCTCCCGAGCCCCTTGCAGCACCCCCCACTGAACCCCCACCCCACAGCACCGCCTTCTGAGCCCCCCCTGCTCCCTACCAAGCCCCCCGCCCCTCAGCACAGCACCCCCGACAGAATCCCTCACAGCAACTCCTACCGAGCCCCCCACCCCTCAGCACAGCACCCAACTGAACCACCTGCCCCATAGCACCCCCTAGCAAGCCCTCTCTGCGCTCCCTACCGAGCCCCTGCCCTGCAACACAGCACCCCCCACTGAACCCCCTGCCCCACAGCACCCTCACCAACCCCCCCTGCAGTACAGTACCTCCCAAGGCCCCCACCCCTCAGCACAGCGCCCCCCACTGAACCCCTTGCCTTGCAGCACAGCACCCCTCCCAAACCCCCTGCACTCCCTACCGAGCCTCCCACCCCTCAGCACAGCACCCCCCACCGAACCCCCTGCCCCGCAGCACAGCACCCCTCCCAACCCCCCTGCACTCCCTCCCGAGCCCCCCACCCCTCAGCACAGCACCCCCCACTGACTGCCGGAGAGCGCCCCCTGCTGCGCCCCCTGCAGCACATCCCCCCTCGCTCTAACCACTAGACCCTGCTCCCCTCCAAAAGCCAGAGTCTTGTCTCCCCTTGCTAGGCCTGTCTCTACCTTTCCGGCACCACGGTTGCGCCCGGGGAGAAGCCTGCGTCAGAACGGACGCCAGCATCAGAAGAGGAGTCGGAGCCTGGTGGACAAGACAGACACAGGATGTTAACAGGGAATCCGGGGGTCTGTGTCTCCCTCACCCACAGAATGGGGGCACAGCCTGCCTCCTGGTTTGTTATCGGAGGGTCTACCATAATATCGTAGGGTGCCTGTTGCTGTCAGTAACCAGAGGGGTAGCCCACACATGGAATTCCCGACCTTCATCCCTCCCACCCCCAATTTGTTATCATAGGGTCTACTGTAACAGAGAGGGATAGACGAGGCAAACAAAACCAGGAGTCCTGACTCCCAGCCCCCTCCCCTGCTCCAGTGACTAGCCCTGACTCCACAGGAACAGAACCCAGGATCCTCGCCCACTAACACTGGTTTGTTATTGTAGGGTCTACCACAATACCATAGGGTCCCTTCACACCAGGGATCTGTGTAAACTTGAGGGCAGGAGCCCAGATATAGAATCACTGGCAGACCTGCCTCACCCCAGCCTCACTTGTGCCATGCCTGGTTTGTTATCGTAGGGCCTACCATAACATCATGGGGTTGCCCTAATAATGCAATAGCGGGATGTAATTTATGTGGGAGCGGGAGCCCAAACAAAAAGACAAACCAGCAACGGTATGTGCGTGGGGTTGCTGGTTTGTTATTGTAGGGTCTACAATAACATTACAGGCCCATCCCCACAATCCCCACTCACCATTGCTCCCTGGCAGGTGCAGGAGCCTTCCTCCACTCTGCAGCTCCTCCTCATCCTCAGAGTCCCTAGCCAGCAGGGGCCCGTAGCCCATCCTCTTACTGGGCACGGGGGTCTCCTCGATGGCCAGGGTGTTGGGGGCCCGGGGCTGGGTGGGCGGCACCTCCAGAGAGTCCTCGGGGTCGGCGCCCCCCGGTGGCAGCAGGAAGTACTGGCAGCCCACGTCCCCGAACATGAGGGTGTCTCCATCCTCCAGGCTGTAGCGGACGTGGGGCAGCAGGACGCCGCGCTGGCGCCGGGTCCGGTTCAGGCTGCCCCGGTCGTAGAGCAGGTGGGGCCCATCTGGCGCCGGGACCTCGATCACCGCATGGGCCTTGGAGACCGAGGGGGCCGGCAGGCAGACCCGGCAGCTCGGCAGCCGCCCCACCACGTTCTCCCCGGGGTAGATCCAGAAATCTGGGGGGAGAGAACCCAGGAGTCCTGACACCCAGGCTGAGCCAGTAGAGCCCACTCCCTTCCCGGAGCTGGGGAGCGAACCCAGGAGTCCTGCCTCCAGCCCCCCTTAACCACTAGCCCCCCACTCCCCTCCCAGAGCCAGGGAGAGAACCCAGGAGTCCTGCTTCCAGCCCCCCTTAACCACTAGCCCCCCACTCCCCTCCCAGAGCCAGGGAGAGAACCCAGGAGTCCTGGCGCCAGCCCCCCCCAACCACTAGTCCCCGACTCCCCTCCCAGAGCCAGGGAGAGAACCCAGGGGTCCTGGCGCCAGCCCCCCCCAACCACTAGCCCCCCACTCCCCTCCCAGAGCCAGGGAGAGAACCCAGGGGTCCTGGCGCCCGCCCCCCCCCAACCACTAGCCCCCCACTCCCCTCCCAGAGCCAGGGAGAGAACCCAGGAGTCCTGGCGCCAGGACACCACCATCGAGGGCCATCAGACCACCGGCGCCTTCCCACCACTCCCAGGAGAGCGGGTGAGATCTCCAAGGGGCGGGTGGCGGCTCTGGTGGGTGGGGGCGGCCCCAGCCCCCGCCCAGCACCACTGACCTTGCTCCGGCCCATATTTGCTGCTGAGCAGGTGCAGCCGCCCCACGGGCCGGTCGGCCTCTCCCCCGGGGGGGTCCCCGTCCTCCTCCCACTCCAGCAGCTGGGTCTGCTCCATGGCCTGCGGGGGAACGGTCACAGGGTGAGTGACGGGGACACCCCCCCCAGTGCCTCTCCCCCTCACTGCCCCCCCAGTGCCCCTCCCCCTCACTGCCCCCCGTGCCCCTCCCCCTCACTGCCCCCCCAGTGCCCCTCCCCCTCACTGCCCCCCCGTGCCCCTCCCCCTCACTGCCCTCCCCGTGCCCCCCCTCCTGCCTCCCCCTCCCCGTGCCCCTCACTGCCCCTCCTCCTGACAGCCCCGCCCCCCTCAGCCCCCGGGCAGCCCCAGCCCCACGGTGCCCCTCACTCCCCTCTCCCCCTCACTGACCCCCAGCCCCGCCCCCACAGTACCCCGGTGCCCCTCACTCCCGACCCGCAGCCCCCCCACCTCCTGTTCCAACTGCAGCCCCACGGGCCCCTCCAGGCGCTTCCCAGCAGGGAGGCCCCTGATTGGCCAGCCGGGGCCCAGGCGCAAAGCCTTGTCTTGTCTCGATTGGTCACCGTGGGTGTCAGTCATTGGGGTGGGCGGGTCCTGCCGCCCTTGTTCCCGCCCCGCTGCTCCCTGGGGACCAGTCTTGCGTTTGGAGCATAGAGAGGAGGGGGGTGTGCGTGTAGAGCGTCGCCCTGGAACCATAGAGCGGCACCGGGTGTCTAGCTAGATTGTTCGCTGCGAGTCGCCACCCCATCCTTTTGGCGCCAAGGAGGACCATAGAGAGGCTAACGTTCGGGTAGACATTACCCCGGAGACCATAGAGAGATACCGTGCTCTAGGCGAGAGTGTGCACTACGGGTCCGCCAAAACATGGCGGCGCTGTCGCTTCTCCCTACTAGCGTCACCTGGGCTCATAGAGAGGAAACGCGTTGCCTAGAAGTTACCACTAGAACCATCGAGCCGTAGGGGCTTTTGCAGGCTAGATTGTACAGGCTGGGTCCTCCAAGGCATGGCGGCGGCGGTCCGCCAGAGTGGACCATGGAGACGAAACACTTTTGTGTGGACAATACCACGGGAACCATAGAGGAGTGGGCGTGTCCGTAACGGTAGCTAGAGTGTACACGCCAAGGTCCTCCCGCGGAGCGGGCCCCGCCCTCTTCTCCGCATGACGTCATATCTGAACATGGGGTCGAACACACATGCGCAGAGAATACCAAGCAACCATAGACACTTGGTGTGGGACGCTAGAGCGTACACATAAGTCCTCCAAAAGATGCCCCCCCGTTGGGCGTTGTCCCTCCTCGTTTGCACCCCGCCCCCCAGCACAGGGGGGAGAACTCTCCTGTAGACAATACCTCCTACCATAGAGAGCAGGTGTGTACAGGCTAGAGTGTACACTCGTGGTCCTCCAAAACATGTCTGCCTTCCCATATTTGTTATTAAAACACTGATAATGGGGGGTTAAAACATTTCTGACTTTCTGCCACCCCCTGGGGTTGGGGCGCAGCCGCCATGAACCCGTCATGTGCCTGCTTATCTGTGGCGCTGTGTCACTGCACAGGGCGTAACACCCACGCAACACGCTGGCCATTGGGGCCGCAACACGCGCGATGGCGTCGCCAGGCAACACGCTGGCCATTGGGGCCGCAACACGCGCGATGGCGTCGCCAGGCAACACGCTGGCCATTGGGGCTGCACCACGCGCGATGGCGTCGCCAGGCAACACGCTGGCCATTGGGGCTGCACCACGCGCGATGGCGTCGCCAGGCAACACGCTGGCCATTGGGGCCGCACCACGCGCGATGGCGTCGCCAGGCAACACGCTGGACATTGGGGCTGCACCACGCGCGACGGCGTCGCCAGGCAACACGCTGGCCATGGGGCCCGCACCATGCGCGACGGCGTCACCAGGCAACACGCTGGCCATGGGGCCACCCCATCGCATCCACACCTTTGGACAGGGTTGCTTGGCACCATGTGTCATCGCCATCTCACTATGTTCAATGGTGCCGAGAGCTGCAGAGATGCCCCAGGCCCTGGTGTGATTTGCAGGGGATGGGAAGCTCACACTGGCTCCCTTCAGCCCAGAAAACTGGAACAACTATAGAAATACCAGGGCAAGCATCAACAATGACGTGGCAAAGGTGGGTAACAGTGCGCCACGTGAGAGCAGAGGTCATTGGGGCCACATGGCAGAGCCTGAGATATAGATAGATAGGGATGAATGTATGGATGGCTAAAGGAGGTGTACGGGGATGGATAGATGGACAGATAGAGGATGTGTATAAGGACTGATGGATGGATAGAGACAGTGTATGGGAATGGATGGACGGATAGAGGGGATGCATGGAGTGAATGGATGGATGGACAGATAGAAGGTTTGTATATGGATGGATGGATGGCTAAAGGGGGTGTATGGGGATGGATGGCTAAAGGGGGTGTATGGGGATGGATGGATGGACAGATAGTGGGTATGTATATGGATGGGATGGTTGGAGGGGGTGTTTGGGGATGGATGGATAGAGGGGATGCATGGGGTGGATGGATGGATGAACAAATAGAAAGTACATAAGAACGGCCATCTTGGGTCACACCAAAGGTCCATTTAGCCCAGTATCCTGTATTCCAACAGTGATCAATGCCAGATGCCCCAGAGGGAATGAACAGACAGGTAATTATCAAGTGATCCATCCCCTGTCACCCATTCCCAGCTTCTGGCAAACAGAGACTAGGGACACCATCCCTGCCTATCCTGGCTAATAGCCATTGATGGACCTATCTTCCATGAATCTATCTAGTTATTTTTTTAACCCTGTTATAGTCTTGGCCTTCACAACATCCTCTGGCAAGGAGTTCCACAGGTTGACTGTGCGTTGTGTGAAGAAATACTGCCTTTTGTTTATTTTAAACCTGTTGCCTATTAGTTTCATTTGGTGACCCCCTAGTTCTTGTGTTATGAGGAGTAAACAACACTTCCTTATTTACTTTCTCCACACCAGTCATGATTTTATAGACCTCTATCATATTCCCCCTTAGCCGTCTCTTTGCCAAGCTGAAAAGTCCCAGGCTTATTAATCGCTCCCCATACAGAAGCTGTTCCATAATCATTTTTGTTGCCCTTTTCTGAACCTTTTCCAATTCCAATAGATCTTTTTTGAGATGGGACGACCACATCTGCACGCAGTAGTCAAGGTGTGGGCATACCATGGATTATTATAAGTATGTATATGGATGGTTAAGGGGAGTGTATGGGGATGGATAGATGGACAGATAGAGGGTGTGTATAGAGATTGATGAATGGATAGAGAGGGTGCATGGGGATGGGTGGAGGTATGGACAGAGGGGTGTAGGGGGATGGAGGGACAGATAGAGGGGTGTATGGGAATCAATGGCTGGCTGGCTAGAGGCGGGTGTATGGGGGATTGATAGATTAGTAGGATGAGTGAACTGACTGGCAGTTGGGAAGGGTTGGCAGGAGGGCTCCACATCTGTCCAGGGTTAGTTAGAATCACCAGCAGGGTCCCGGTAGCTCTTCTCATAGTGATGGTTGGGGATGGGCAGTATCTGAATGAAGGAACCCAGGTGTCCTGATGTTTCCATGCCTGTCGCTATGGCATTTCCACCCAGTCACAGCATCTCCAGGGTGGGAACCCGTCCTGGAAAAACATCCAACCCCATCCCTGCCAAGACAGAAAGGCACAGGGTTGCAGTCCTGCCACCTCACCACTAGATGTCAGGCCCAACCCTGTCTCAACTGAAAGGCATCCCTTTCCCCGCCCCTCGGAGCCAGGGCACTGCTGTGTGACACCCGCAGCCTGCACTGAGCTCCCCCTTGATTCTAAGCTGTGCCCCCAGGCCTGGCATAACCAGGAGGGGATGGATGGGAAAAGACCCATGCCGATGTACACACTGCTTGCTTCAAGGGAATGGGACATGGGACCTTTCCCATCTCGGGGGCGTTGGTTCCGATCCGGTCCCAGGGCAGGCAATTTGCAGGCTCTGGGGTGACCCTGCTCCTGTGACATGCAGAGGCCTGTGGGATGCCTAGCTGGGAGCAAGACACACCAGCCAGGCAGTGAGAGAGAGAGAATTCTTGATGCCATCTCAGAGCACTGGGTCATACCATCTGGTGTCCCTTCTCCAGCCATCGCCAATCTCTGACACTTGGGACAGGTCTCATCGTCTCACCATGTTCAGTGGTGCAATGAGATGCAGAGGAGTTAAAAAACTCCAAAGAGGATACATCTGATCTGGCCAGCTGAGCAAAGGGAAAAACTATTCCTTCCTGACCCCAGGCGGCGGAAACCATGAAGCATGAGATTGGATTTTACGCATTGTCTTCATGCAGAGCTGCAAGGGCCAGGCCCACGCTGTGCACAGTGCTGGTGATTCTCTTCTCCCCGAGGCCCCTGAAAGACAGGGACGGACAGGGAGATCCGTAGAGTCACACCCGCCAGGACCAGAAGGGTCTGCCACGACCATCCTGCTCACTTACCCGCATGCACACAGGCCAGCGAATTTCTCCCAGCAGCTGTATCTCGGGCAGAGATCTAACCACGTTGGAACGACTCCCAGCCATGGGGCGCGCACCACCGCCCCGGCACGCTGGTCCAACGTTGCATCACCCTTCAGAGTTAGGAAAACACCTCTGATTTCAAGGTTGTCCAGCCTCAACTTCCAGCCGTCTGAGCTTGTGAGGCCTTGGTCAGCAAGGTTGAAAAGCTCCCGTCTAGGAACCAGCCGCCTCTCAACCTTCTCTTCGTTCAGCTGAATAGGCTGAACTCCTTAAAGCTTCTTACCCTGCCCTGGCTCATTTTGGGGGCCCTCCTAGGTATTTCCACCTCCTCCTCGAACGCTGGACGTCGGAGCGGGACAGTGTTCTAGCAGCAGTCGCGCCGATGCTGTGTAAAGAGTTTCCCATGGGTGGAGCCTGGGCTGCCCCCGGGCCAGTGACTCGGGCAACTTCTGCCGATCCACACACAGGCCCTGTTCAGTGGGTTAAGATCCTATCACTGCATGTGGTTAGAGTGAGGGGAGGCTGGGAGCCAGGATTCCTGGGTTCTCTCCCCGGCTCTGGGAGGGAAGTGGGGTCTAGTGGGTTAGAGCAGGGGGGAGGCTGGGATCCAGGACTCTTGAGTTCTCTCCCTGGCTCTGGGAGGGGAGTCAGTGTCTCTTCCATTTCTTTCTGCCCCACTCCCTGCAGCTCCCAGATTCCCAGGGTTTGAACTCCGAGGTCACAGGCCAGTGGGCTGCCTGCTCCCCATGGCCAGGTCCTCCCCTGCCCTTCCCAGCCAGCTAATGCCAGCAGGGTTCCTGGCTGGAACAGAGGTGCCCAGCTGTAGGTGAGGATTTTCTCAGCCCCTCCTCACGGCTTTGGGGCAGGGGAAGGAGGGGGAAGGAAGCAGCGGCTCAGCGCACTGCTGAGGGAGGGGGCAACACAGCAGCTTCTGGGGGCCTCAGTGTCCTGCTGGGAGCTGGGGCAGGTACCTCCTTGACAAGGTTACTGAAGCATTAGGGAGGATGTTACCTCTAGGGGGCGCCAGCTCCCATCTGGCCCCAGGGCAGGGACTGGCTGGCTGGTGGTGATAGGAAATGGGACATGGGGCCTTTCCCCTTTAGGGAGTGCCACTCCCTTCTGGACCCCAGTCCCCTCCCAGAGCTGGGCACAGAACCCAGGAGTCCTGGTTCCCAGCCCCCTGCTATAACCACTGGCCCACGCTCCCCTCCCAGAGCTGGGGACAGAACCCAGGAGCAGGCCTGGATTCACGACCCTGCACTCGATTCACGGGCACAGGGCCAGTGCCTCAAGGGTCCTCTGAACCCTGGGCGACTGGGGGCGCAGGGTGGCCGGTACCCGCCTCCCACTGTGCCTTCTGCAGGCCAGGCAGAGCTGCCCCAGATTCTACCACTCGCTCAAAGCCCTGTCCTAGCTCAGTACGGCTGTGCCCAGAGCAGCCCGCAGCTTTGCCCCAGCTGCATGGTGGCAGTGCCACTCACATCTGGCCTGGCCGCCCCTCTGCTCAGACAGAATGCGGCCAGTGGTGCTTGGCACCGCATCTCAGATCTGCCCTGGCCACCCTCACATCTGGACCTGGTGCACGGGGACCTTGTTCCTGAGTTCAGGGGAGTCCACCAAGAACTTGCCGCTGGGCGACACCCGTATGAGCTCTGGGTGCAGGAGGGAGAGGGACTGAGGGAGACCCGGGGTCCAGGGATGGACGATGGTGCCTGCCAGATGGTGGGCGGGGACTGGATTTTGCCCCCCACGACTGCCCAAATATCGGAATTGGTGCAAATGAGGCTACGTCCTCAGCTGAAATGGTGCTGGGGAGTGGCTGGGAAGCAGGATGGACCCGTCACGCAAGGATGCAGCTTGGCAGGGTAAGGTAAGGAGTGGGGTGGGGGAGATGGGATAATAGGGGGAAGAGTGTAATGGGCGGGGGATTGGCAGTGGCACAGCGGGGTTGTGTGTGTCTCAATTTCCATAGCGCACATGGCCCAAGAACTGGCCCAGCCTGCCCAGGACTCCTGACTTCCAGCCCCCCCTGCTCTAACCACCAGACCCCACTCCCCTCCCAGAGCTGGGGAGAGAACCCAGGAGTCCTGGCTCCCATCCCCCCCTGCTCTAACCACCAGACCCCGCTCCCCACCCAGAGCTGGGGAGAGAACCCAGGAGTCCTGGCTCCCAGCCTCCCCTACTCTAACCACTAGAGAGGTAAGAACACTGGTTCCAAGCCCCCACCAGGGGATGCACCCTCAAGGCTGCTCCATGGGGCAGGCAGGATGAGGCCAGCCGGGCGCCTGCCCAGGCCCCTGGCTAAGGCAGCCACGGCCTCCCGCAGCGAGGAGAGAGGGGTGGGCCTGGGTCGGCTGGGTCGAGGCTCCGGCTGGCTCAGCCAGTCTGTCCCTTTTCCTCCCCCCCCGCCCCAGTCTCTTTCCTCTTCCTCTCTCCTCTCCATTGTCCTTTTTGTCTTTTTCTTTCCTCTCCGTCATTCCTTCTATTTTTGCTTGTTTTTTTCCCCTCACTTTTTCATTCATTCTTTCCCCCTTTCTTTTTCATCTTTCTATTTTCTCTCTTTTCCATTCCTTCTTTCTTAGGCATTCAGTCCTTTTCCTGCCTCTCTTCCCTCAGTCATTCTTTCTTTTCTTCCTCTTTCCATTCTTTCTTCTCCCTCCTTTTCTCTTTCTCACCCATTCTTTCTTTTTCCCCTTTTCAGTTGTTTTATTCCTTCCTCTCTTTTTGACACTCGTTCTTTTCTCTCTTTTTCATTCAGTCTCTCTGCCTCTCTTTGTCGCTCCTTCTTTCCCTTTTCTCCCATTCCGCCTTTCCTTATTCTGTCACTCTGCTCTCGCTATTCACCCTCCCTCCCTGCTCGTCCTTCCTCGGGCTTTGCGGTGCGCCTCATGCCGTGCCGACGTGGGAGGAGACGTGGGGAATAAAGCATTAGGCCCGTCGCCCGGCCTGATTCTCCCTCTTCCCCCGTCACACCCATTTTTTTCCGCAATCCCACTTTAAAAACTGTACAACAAAAGGAGACTACAACTCCCAGCACCCCTTGCGCTCGGGTCCACACCCTGCTCCCCCCCCCACACTACGTGTCCGCGGCTCTCCTGTCCAATGGGCTCCGCGCTCGTGATCCCAGCGGGCCAATCGTCGGGCTGGCCGCCCTCCAGCTTATAAAAGCTTTGTCTATATCAGCCCCAGCCCCTCTCGCTGTCGCTTTTTCGGCCGCTTGGAACGTTCGCTCCCGGTGCGTTCGGCGGAGAGAACCTTGAGCTCCCCAGCGTTCCATTCCGTCCAAGGGCGCAGGCTCCGGCTAGACCAAAGGGAGGCAGGATGAGGGAGATCGTCCACATCCAGGCTGGCCAGTGCGGCAACCAGATCGGGGCCAAGGTGAGCGGGGAGCCTCGTGCGCCTCCGGATTAATGGGGCTTCGTGAGCGGGGGGGGGGGAGCGGCCCCAGCATATTCGGGGGGAGGGAGGAAAAGGGTTTAAAATACGGGATCTCCCGAAGGGGGGGAAATGCCTCCGCCCCAGATTTTTTTGGGGAGGCGGGGGGAGGGGCAGCGGCTATTCCTCTTGCAGGGCGAGTTTGGTGGAGGCGGCTTGATCTTGGCAGTTAAAATAAAGGCGGGGTGGTGTGAGCATTTCGGGGGGCGGGGATCGGACGCGTTTAGAAAGCGGTCTCGATTTATTTCCCATCCTATTTTTTTTAATCCGGATTTAAAACTGCTGCTCCGTTTTGAGTTCAGCCCTCCTGATCCTTTTTTTTTTTTTTTTTAAACCCGGGACTTTAGACTCCGGGTTCCAGCCCGTCCCGGCATTGGAAAGGCGATTTGCAGTTAATGGGATTAGCCGGCGCAGCAGATGACTCAGACCCAGGGGAGCTGGGGGGGCGGGGGGTTGCAGAGGGGGATGGGCGGGGGGGGGGACAGGAAGGAAACTCCCCCCGCCCGCTACGCGCTTTCAAGCGGCGCGGTACCATCTTTTAGCGCCAAACCCAACCCGCCTGCTGCTGGCTGGGGGAGGGGGGGCGGTGTCCGGCGCTGCAGGGATCTGGCTTTGGTTCCGCTGGGGAGCGGGGCCGGATTCCCCTGGCAGAGCTGCCCCCGCTCCGGTTCGGCTGAGGATTAACCCAGTGTCTCTTCCCCCGCCCGCCTCTCTGCTGCTGGCTAATTTCACGTCCTCTTTCTCCGCTGGTTCGTTTCAACCCCGCCCTTTGATCTCCATTGTCTGCCGCCAGGGGCGAGAGATGCGGTGAAAGGGGCCATTTTCCTCCCCTAACTGCTGGGGGGGGGGGCCGAGCCCCCTTCCAGATCTTGTGTTAGCTAGCGGCAAAATACACCCCCCCCCCATTTCTCTTCCGTTAGTCGGTGGAGAGGGGGGGTATTTGTTCTCCAGCATTAGGGGCTTTGCCTTATATAGGCAACGAGATCTCCCCCCCTCCCCCCCCGAAAAGAAGTCGCAATTTCTCACGCTTGCTCTCTGGGTCACCCTACTCAGCGTGTAATAGGTTTAAGCACCTGGGGGGGGGGATGTCCAGAAGCGACCCCCCCCCCCCGCTTGCTAGATCCGGAGTGAGGCCTTTTCCCTCTCCTCGGTCCCTTTGCAAACCGTCAATTACAGTGTTGCAGTTGGGGTGAAAAACGCGACGGTAAAATGTTGCAATGGGGGGAAGAGAAAAAAAAAATCTTGTTTCAGTTGCAAATCAAGAATGTTACTTCTGGCGCCAAACCGCCCATCCCCCTCCTCCCTTTCCCTCCCCACCCCCCACCATCTTCCCCACCTCTTTGTCTGCCGGGCCCCACATGGCCGGCTGCGAAGCTGGCGTGACCCCCCCCTCCCGGAGCTCCCCGCGCCCAGCCGCGGTCCGCGCCCAGCCCGATCCCTTCCCATCCGCCCCCCAGCGCCCCGGAGTCACATCGGATCTTCAGCTTAAACTGAGACACCGCATCCTTTGCGCCTGTAATGGCGCCTTTGCACGGCTGGGGGGGGGTTCCCCAGGCGGCTGCTGGCGCTAGACACGGAGGGACTTTTTGTGCCTAAAGAAGGGCCTGTTTGCAGTTGGATGGCTGCAAAATCCACCCCCCACCCCCAGCAGTTGGCTGGATCAGGCGCTGGGTTTCTCCGCCTGGTGGGGTGGATGAGGGGGACAAAGAGACTTTATTTTAGCCCGTGCAGAACCAGGAGCATCCCTGCTAAATGGGCCCATCGGGTTTTTTTTATTGCTTCTGTGGAAGCATCTGGATCGCTTAAGAGGCCCTGAATTTTTATTTTAATTGTAGGGATGTTCCCCCTCCTGCATCACACGCCTCATCCTGAGCCCCACCCAGCCTCACCTCTGCCTGACCTGGTTTGCCAGGTGCTAGGTGTGGCTGGCAAATGGGTGCCGGCCCCTCAGCCAGGCGATATCACAGGGGTGCTGATCTGCCTAGATCCCGTGTATGGAGATCCAGTCCCCCCTCCTCGCTTTAAAACTGGGTCTCTGCTGTGCCTGGGTGGGTGGATTGGTCGGGCTCTAATGAGACCCGGCCCAGCAAATTCTTGCAGCGAGAGCCAGACCCGGCTGCTCCGTCAGAAGCCGCCAGAATAATGGGTTTGTATTGCAGCAGCTGTGTCAGGGATCCTGAAGCGAGGAGGCCGGGCGCTGGGCTGTGCGGGGATGATTGGGGAAATGTAAAGCAGTTTTTTCTGCCCCTCCCCAAGAGCTTTCCTGGCATCTGTTAGAGCCATTCCGTTTCTCCATCTGGAATCGCTCTGCATTTGCACCAGGGTCCCTGAGATCGGAATCCGCTGACTCAGGGTCTGGCGACGCTGTGTATTAAAGCTGGGCTCTGACCCAGGGCCCAAGCCCCCCTGCCGTCCACACACAAATCAGCCTGACCCGGGTCAGCAAACGCTCAAACCTAGGACCCTGCTAGGGGGCGGCTCAGAGCCCCAGTCCAGCTGCGGCTATGGTCCAAGTCATGTCTTCTACAGTGTGGACGCGGTCCAAGCCGCAGCCCCGAGTCAGGTCTGTGCAGTGTGGACGTGTTATCACGGCTGTGAACCCCCAGCTATGGTAAGCCCAGGTTTACCATGCAGTGAGGACGACCGAGTCCACAAGCCTGGGGTCCCACAGCCCCGGGTTTACAATACAGTGTAAATGCAATCTCAGTGACCCCGGTTGTCAATCCAGATCCACTCCAGATTGACACCAGAGTTGCTGAGATCAGTGCTGGGACTGGGGGTGGATTTCCTGGTGCAGTGACCCATGGCGCCAAAAATGCCTGGGATGGTGACGGGGTCGGCTTGGCTGCCCTTGTGTTGTGGGTGGGGCGGGGCCCTGGTGGTGGGGGCGGGGGTGGAAAACAGAGCTGTTATCTGTGACAGATGCTCTGACACGCTGCTTTGTTCCAAGCAGGCTTGGGGGTGGGGGCAGGCTCCACTGGGGACAGAAGTCAGTGACCCTACCTCCCCCCACCCCTCGGTGGATTGATTTCACTGGTAGCCTGTTCAAACAGTCCCTGTCCTTGAGCCCAGGGGCCTGGGTCGGCCCCTAACCACACCCTGCTGGGGCTAAGCACAGCTGGGATGATCTGTTAATGGCCGGCCAGCCCCACGCCCTGCTCTGCAATGGCCAACCGCTCCCTTCAAAGCAGCTGGCAAAGGGGTGACATAAGAGGTGACTAACTGACCAGGTGTCCTGGCTCCCAACCTCCTCTCCCCCCCCCCCCCCGATCTAACCCACTAGACCCCCCCTTCCCTCCCTGAGCCCAGGCATAGAACCCAGGTGTCCTGGTTCCCAGCCCCCCCAATCTAACCCACTAAATCCCCCTTCCCTCCCCGAGCCCAGGCACAGAGCCCAGGAGTGCTGACACCTGCTGTGGCTGAGAAGTGGCTGAACAGAGCTGAAGCCGCCAGCCTGCAGCAAGCGGGGGTGGGGAATCGTCTCTTCGGCTCAGCCGGGCGCCATCTGCTCTTTGCTCCGCTCAGAGGCGGGAAGCTGGATTTGCATTGGGGCTGGGGGAGGGGCATGTAATGGGTAGAGCTCAGTTGGGCGGAGGGGGACAACCAATCCCACCGCTGCCACCAGCAGCGTCATCCCTGCTGCGGCTGAATGCTGCGGGGTTCTAGGGCAGGCACGTGGCCAGGGAGCGCTTCGGGCGGCAGAGGAAATCTTAAACAGTAGCAATTGTTCCCTGCGTGGCTGGGTTTGGCCATCGCTTCCTGGCGGGGCCGTGCTGTGGCTGCCCTGCACTGGGGGGGAGGGGGGCAACGCTGGCTCAGGCGTCACTTCCCTGGAGCTGGGACTGAGGGGACGAGCGCCCGGCCCACCCCCTGGCAAGGCAGAGCAGAGCCCTGCGGGAGCTGAGACCACAACTGAGCGTGGGGAGGGACCGGGACCGCTGGGGCTTCTCTCAGCCCTGGACAAAGGGTAAAGCAGCCCAGCTGGGAGGCCGTTGCTGGTCAGAGGGGGACCCTGGGGGATTTTACCACCAGCCCTAGTGGGGGTGGGGTGAGAGGGCTCTGTCCTGAGGGGGGGGACGGGACACAGGACAGGTTCCTTGCATATGCACATGGGGGGGGGGGGAGGAGAGATTGGCCACTCATGTCCCAGCCTCCCCAGTGCTGGGGACACCAGAGCCCCAGAGATACGGCTGGGGGGGGGCAGAACTTACCCTGCCCCCCCCCATGCTCAGGGGTCACTTCTCACCCCAGCCTAAGGATGGGCATAGAGGGGGGAGGAGACATCATAATACCCCCACCAGGGGGTCAGAGCAGCACCTCAAACTTTCATGGGGTTCCTCGGCCACTAGGGGGCAGCCTGGCAAGCGTGGTGTGTTGCTTCCCCCACATGGCCGGCCGGGGTTGGGAGGGGGGTGGGAGGTGCAGTCCTAGGGGAAGCCCCTGTGTCTGGACCAGGCTGTGATCACCTGTAGGGGGCGCTGCTGGCTCTGGCTGGCTGCACAGGGTGGGCGTGGCACCATCATGTGCCTGTTGTATGGGGGGGGCAGAGCTAATGAGGATGTGCCAGGTGGGGTAACCCCTCCCCTGTGCTGGGGTAACCCCCATTGGGCCGGCAGCTACAGCGCTAGCTGGGTTCTCCCCGAGAAGAGCAGTGTCCCCTTGTGGGAGGGGTGGCTGGTACAGGGATGGGGGGGAGGCAGCCACCCCAGTGACACCCCCCCTTGCTGTCGCCCCTAGTTCTGGGAGGTGATCAGTGATGAACACGGCATCGACCCCACCGGCACCTACCACGGCGACAGCGACCTGCAGCTCGACCGCATCAGCGTCTATTACAACGAGGCCACAGGTACTGGTCAGGGGTAGGACGCATGACACCCCTTTACCTAGGGAACGTGGGCCGGTCCGATTTCCCCCCAACAAACACCCGTGGTTTGGTATGTGGAGATTTAGTGCTCCCCCCACGTTCCCATGGTTTGAGCCAGTCCCCCTCCCCTATATGCAGGGAATGGGAGGTTCCAGGGATCCTTCCCCACAAATACTCTGTGGCTTGGTCCTGGTCCAGTCTGTTCCACTCCCCATGCCATGTCTGGGTTTGATCTGATCGAGGGCACCGCCCCCATTCCAGATGCCCCAAAGGCTAGCCCCCCCCCCCCCACTTTCTTCCCACATGGCTGAGACCAAACCCTTCCAGTGCATTAGTGTCTAGTGACTGCGGGGATCCCTCTGCACCCATGGCTTTGAATCAGCCCCAAATGCCTCTTCCTGGATAACCCAGGCCCCCTAAGACCGTCCTGCTGCCTCTTGGTTTGATTGACCCACCCCTGCTGAGACTCTTCTCGCTTCCCCTCTAGGTGGTAAATATGTCCCTCGCGCCATCTTGGTCGATTTGGAACCAGGCACCATGGACTCCGTCCGTTCCGGTCCCTTCGGCCAGATCTTTCGACCAGACAACTTCGTCTTCGGTAAGGTTCCCATTGTCCCTCCGTGCCGTCTGCTGGGGCCCTGGGGTTGAATTACCCAGCAGCCACTTGGGTTGCGTCAACCATGGCACCAGTGGTTGAGACCTCCCAATCTTGGCCCGCGTGTAGCAACAAGGGTGGGGTTGTGTCTAGAGTCTGAACCAGAGTTTCTAAGCTTCGTTGACTCAACTGAGTCCAGACTGGACCTAGCAGCAACCTGTGGACAGTCCCCCAAAATTTTGGAGTGGCCAACGGGTTGTGACTTTGAGATGGGCCTTGTCTGATCTGGGGGGTGTGGGGCATGTGTGGGGGGACCCAGCTGACTTCACTTGACTGTTTGGAGCTAGAGGTGCGTCCCTCACTTGTGGCCACGTTCGCAGAGCGGTGGCCTGTGTTAGGTTCTCCTGTCTAAGAATTGGAGGCCACTTAAATGCCGTGGTAATGTGGCATCTCTTTCCCCCACTCCCCCCCCCGATCTGCGAGCTTAACTCGTTCCTCCTAGACCATTGGGGGAATTGGCACGTGTCCCCCCCCCAGGGGACTCCACTGGAGGTAATTTGGGGGCATGGCTGGCCAAGGAGCAGCTGGTTCCCCAGTGCCTTAGCCCAATGCTTGTGGCTTCTTCCCCTACACCCCACCCCTACAGGCCAGAGCGGAGCTGGTAACAACTGGGCCAAGGGGCACTACACGGAGGGGGCCGAGCTGGTGGACTCGGTGCTGGACGTGGTGAGGAAGGAGGCGGAGAGCTGCGACTGCCTGCAGGGCTTCCAGCTGACCCACTCGCTGGGCGGCGGCACCGGCTCGGGCATGGGCACGCTGCTGATAAGCAAGATCCGGGAGGAGTACCCCGACCGCATCATGAACACCTTCAGCGTGGTGCCGTCGCCCAAGGTCTCGGACACGGTGGTGGAGCCCTACAACGCCACCCTGTCCGTCCACCAGCTGGTGGAGAACACGGACGAGACCTACTGCATCGACAACGAGGCCCTGTACGACATCTGCTTCCGCACCCTCAAGCTCACCACCCCCACCTACGGCGACCTCAACCACCTGGTCTCGGCCACCATGAGCGGCGTCACCACCTGCCTCCGTTTCCCCGGACAGCTCAATGCTGATCTCCGCAAACTGGCCGTCAACATGGTGCCCTTCCCTCGTCTCCACTTCTTCATGCCCGGCTTTGCCCCCTTGACCAGCCGCGGCAGCCAGCAGTACCGGGCCTTGACCGTGCCAGAGCTGACCCAACAGGTCTTCGACGCTAAGAACATGATGGCGGCCTGCGACCCCCGCCACGGGCGCTACCTGACGGTGGCGGCCGTCTTCCGCGGCCGCATGTCCATGAAGGAGGTGGACGAGCAGATGCTGAACGTGCAGAACAAGAACAGCAGCTACTTCGTGGAGTGGATCCCCAACAACGTCAAGACGGCCGTGTGCGACATCCCGCCCCGCGGGCTCAAGATGGCCGTCACTTTCATCGGCAACAGCACGGCCATCCAGGAGCTCTTCAAGCGCATCTCGGAGCAGTTCACCGCCATGTTCCGCCGCAAGGCTTTCCTCCACTGGTACACGGGCGAGGGCATGGACGAGATGGAGTTCACCGAGGCGGAGAGCAACATGAACGACTTGGTGTCCGAGTACCAGCAGTACCAGGATGCCACGGCCGAGGAGGAAGAGGACTTCGGGGAAGAGGCTGAAGAAGAAGCTTGAAGCTTCACCCGCCACCATAAATGCACCGGCACAAATTAATTTTTTTTTAAAAAAAAACCAAACACCCACATCGCATCATGTTCCAATTTTCTTTCTTCCTTCCCTCTCAACTGTCTTCTCCATCCAGGTTCCTCCAGGGCTGAGCTTACTCCGGTTCTGTGATCTCCCATGTAAACATCAGCTTGGGCATCGGAGCGAGAGATGCCACTTCTGCCATCCCTCATCTGTCTTCTCTTCTTCCCCAGCACTAACTTATTGTGAGGTTCTGTCTCCAATAAGTCAGATCCCCTTTCTCTGTAGCTGTCTGCATCCAATGGCATCTCTCCTCTGCTCTCTCTCAAAGAGGGAGTTTAAATTTTGGTGATTCTTCTCAGCCCATGCTCATCTCGCTGAGGTGTTCTTCAGGGATGGGAGAAGATGGAGTGTGGGGATAACAGAGGGCTCGGTTGGATTGTTTAAGACCTGAAATGTAACACAAGGGATGTGCAAGTTTAAAAGTCCCAAAGCAGGGTTGATAGGTTGTCCCTTCTTTGGCCTAGCAAACTGGAGCCAGGTTGTGAGAGCGACCTCTTTGCTGACTTCTTCCTGCTCGGGCTTTTATCGAAGGAGCTTCTCGCACGTAGGTGTCATCCCGTAGGTAGCATCAGGCAGGTGCCAAACTCTTGTAGCAAAACCAGTAGAGGTGGGAGCTGTGAAGTGGATTAGCAGGAACAAGGTAGATTGGTTTGTGGGAGCTCCCCCACCACTGGAGCCGGTGGGGGATGTGAGGCAGGTCCGGACCTGAGGAAGTCTAGTTGATTGCTTCTTAGACTGGGCAGAAAGTAGGAAGAGGTGGCCCTGAACTGGCCTTGCAATACCGGCAGCTGAGGAGGAAGGTAAGCAGCAGAGCAGGCCTAGCAGAAACATCTGGCCCTACTTAGGGGAAGGAGATTCAATTTTGCTTTTGCCATTAGCAAGTCCCTCTGCTGCACCTTCCTTCTCAGGGAGAATGAGCCTGTGGCTGGATGCAGTGGGGCTTGGGGGAGGAGCGTCTAGTGGAGGGGAGAAGGGATAGAACCCAGGAGTCTTGCCCCCCCCCCTTGCTGTGGGAGGGGGACTCCAGGACCCCAGGGTTGGATTTATGGCTCTGCTACTTTGGTGAGAGATGTTCGGTCAAGGAACTCCTCCCCCTCCTGGCTGGACGTGAGCATGTTTGCAAAGCTGTAGGAGATGCAAGTTCTGGAGCTGCCTGGTCTGCCCACACCCTCAAAGGGTGCGTCCCTGGCGTCCCTAGTCAATGTGCTTTCTGTTGGGGGGTCAGCCCCCAGCTTTCCCAGGCGGGGGCATCCCCCCCTTTCATTTCCATTCCTGCCCCTATGCTGAGAATTTGGCCCACAGATTTTTTTTGGGGGGGGGAGACTGGCAGGAGGTTCTCTTCCTTGTATCAATTTGGCCCCAGAGCAGGGGACCCCCCCACATACCTTCTGTCCCCCCCAGTGCCCTAGATAAGTCAGCTGAGCCAGGGATGAAAGGGCACCAGGCCACAGAGCGATGGCTCAGGGAGCTGGTCTCTGCCATCTCAGCAGCTTTGGGGAAAGGGTCAGTGCAGGCCGTGCGGCAGAAAGGAAAATCTCAGGCTCGGGGATGGTCCTGCTGGAGGCAAAGGGGGAGAGGCCCTGACAGCTCCGGTGAGCAGGGAGGGGGTGAGAGGTGGGGGGGGTGTAAACCGGTGCGAGGGGAGAGGCTGTGAAGGTAGATTGTCCCCCTGCCCGTGTTCTCTGGGGCTCCGTTGGACCCCAAGGTCCTGGCACCAGGAATCAGCTCCCACCAGCTGAAGCCCGTGAGAGGAGACAACTCAGCCCTGGAGGAATTAAAGGGGAAGGGAGTTGGGGGGCAGGGGGAACTGATGTGGGCTCCAGCTGATAGGTGACAATGCAGCTGGAGGTCCCACCCATGGGGCCCCCCTCCCCCCAGGCTAGCTCGGGCCTGGCTCCAGCTCAGCTCTGTCCTCTCCGGCTCTGTCTCATCTGCTCAGCGTGTTTCGTTTTGTCCCCCCCCCTCGCTTGCTCCATCTTTCTCTAGTTTTTTTAACTGCTTTTTTCATATTGAAAAGACGACGTTCTGTGCAAGAATAAACCAATTTTTTTTAAATTTTCCCGACTCTCAGAGCTCTGTCTGTGTGTGTGTGGGGGGGGGGGGGGGTTGTGACGGTGGCCGGGGGAGCCCCTGTGCCCCTCAGCACCGTAGCTTTAGGTGTCTCAAAAACTTCCGCAAATCACAGCCCCTCCCCCCGAGTCTTGATCCCACCAGCCCCAGCTCTGCCGGTGCCCTTCACCCCCTGCCCTGAGCTCCCCTCTCCCCAGCTCTGCCGGTGCCCTTCACCCCCTGCCCTGAGCTCCCCTCTCCCCAGCTCTGCCGGTGCCCTTCACCCCCTGCCCTGAGCTCCCCTCTCCCCAGCTCTGCGGTGCCCCTAATTCCTGACCCCCAGCCCCTGCTAGCCCAGCCCTGGGGTTCTCCCTGCCCCGATTGGCTAGTCCCCCTGCCACCCCAGCTAGCCCAGCCCTGGGGGGTCTCCCTGCCCTGCAGCTCCCCTGGTGCCCCTCGTTCCTGAGCTCCCCTCTCCCCAGCTCTGCCGGTGCCCCTCACCCCCTCCCCGCCCTGAGCTCCCCTCTCCCCAGCTCTGTGGTGCCCCTCATTCCTGCCCCCCAGCCCCTGCTAGCCCAGCCCTGGGGTTCTCCGTGCCCCTCGTTCCTGAGCTCCCCAGCTCTGCGGTGCCCCTCGTTCCTGGTGTGCAGCCCCTGATAGCTCAGCCCTGGGTTCCTCTCCCCAGCCCCCAGCACTGCTGGGGCCCCTCCCTCCTGCCCCCCAGCACGGCCGGGGCCCCTCCCTCCTGCCTGGCAGCAGCTGTGGGGCAGGGAAGGGCGGGAGGGGGCGTGGCCAGGGGATGAGCTCATTGCTGGGGTGGGGCGATGTCAGCGGTGCCACGTGGCGCGGAAGAAGCAGGGGGGAGAGGGACCCCCCCTCGGCCGGGCTCTCGATCCACTTCCTGTTGCTCTGCCCCCACCCCTCCAGTTTCCTTTCCCTGCGCTTCCTCCACCCCCCCCCCCAGGTTAAAGGAGGGGGCCACGGGTCAGAAGTGAGGAGCTGGGGCATGTGTGCCCCCCCCCGGTCATTCAGCAGGATTTGTTCCTCGCTTTTACAGTAGCTGGATGGTGCCCCCCCCCCGTTCAATTCCTCCAGACCAGCCCCCGGCCCCCATCAATGGAGGCAGCCGGCGGGGGGGGGGGGGGGGGGTGTTGAGCTGTATAACCCACAGCTGGCTGTCACACAGGCCCCAGCGACTGCCCCTGGAGTTGGGGTGGGGGCAAGGGGCTCAGGAAGGTGCCCCCCCCTTGGTCAGTGCTGGCCCCAGGTCAGTGCTGGGGGGGCACAGGGAGCCCTCTGCCCTGGCAGGCTGCAGCTCACCCCATGGAGCTTGGCAGCTTATGAGGGACTCCTGCAGGGTGGGGGGGGGTACCGGGGGCTCAGCAGGGGGCGCTGTGCTGCAGGGAGCAGGGTGGGGGGGCACCGGGGGCTCAGCAGGGGGCGCTGTGCTGCAGTAAGGAGGGGGATGGGGGGGCACCGGGGGATCAGAAGGGGGCCCTGTGCTGCAGGACGGAGGGGGAGGGGGGGCACCGGGGGCTCAGCAGGGGGCGCTGTGCTGCAGGAAGGAGGGGGAGGGGGGGCACCGGGGGCTCAGCAGGGGGCGCTGTGCTGCAGGAAGGAGGGGGATGGGGGGGCACCGGGGGCTCAGCAGGGGGCGCTGTGCTGCAGGAAGGAGGGGGATGGGGGGCACCGGGGGCTCAGCAGGGGGCGCTGTGCTGCAGGAAGGAGGGGGATGGGGGGGCTCAGCAGGGGGCGCTGTGCTGTAGGGAGCAGGGGGGGGGGGCACCAGGGGCTCAGCAGGGGGTACTCGCTGTAGGGAGCAGGGTGGGGGGGCACTGGGGGCTCAGCAGGGGGAGCTGTGCTGCAGGGAGCAGGGTGGGGTGGCACAGGGGGCTCAGCAGGGGGTGCATGGGGGGCACCGGGGGCTCAGCAGGGGGTGCTGTGCTGCAGGGTGGGGGGGCACCGGGGGCTCAGCAGGGGGTGCTGTGCTGCAGGGAGCAGGGTGGGGAGGCACCGGGGGCTCAGCAGGGGGCGCTGTGCTGCAGGGAGCAGGGTGGGGAGGCACCGGGGGCTCAGCAGGGGGCACTGTGCTGCAGGGAGCAGGGTGGGGAGGCACCGGGGGCTCAGCAGGGGGCGCTGTGCTGCGGGGGGGGTACTGGGGGCTCAGCAGGGGGCGCTGTGCTGCAGGGAGCAGGGTGGGGGGGCCCCGGGGGCTCAGCAGGGGGCGCTGTGCTGCAGGGAGCAGGGTGGGGGGGCACCGGGGGCTCAGCAGGGGGCGCTGTGCTGCAGGAAGGAGGGGGATGGGGGGCACCGGGGGCTAAGCAGGGGGCGCTGTGCTGCAGGGAGCAGGGTGGGGGGGGCACCGGGGGCTCAGCAGGGGGCGCTGTGCTGCAGGGAGCAGGGTGGGGGGGCACCGGGGGCTCAGCAGGGGGCGCTGTGCTGCAGGAAGGAGGGGGATGGGGGGCACAGGGGGCTCAGCAGGGGGTGTTGCACTTTGCCCCCCCCCAACACATTGAATCTCCAGCTTTCTCCCCAACCCGCCACGGCCCCTGCCCCCCCCAAGAGACGGAGGCGCCAGGAGATCGGGGCTGTTCACACACCGGGGCGTTTAATGGCCTGGGGGACAGGTACCAGGTGACACGTACACAGGCTCACGTACAATCACTGGGGCAGAGAAGGCACCTTCATGCACCCGTCACATTTGGGGCACCAGGACACACACACACGCGGGGGGGGGGGGGGCAAGGTGGGATCCGGCCCCCCCCCCCTTCTGCCTTAAACCCTGGGCCCAGCACGATGAACCGGCAGCACTACAAGTCTGGGGGGCGGGGGGGGGAACATCGTGGGAGGTGGAAACATGAGACGGGGAACCCCTAGTGGTGGAGGGGGGTACAGCAGCTGGGGGTGCATGTACGGATATGGGGCTTTCCCCCTCTAGGGGGCGCCAGCCACAGGGCAGGGCCTGGGGAATGGGGCACAGGGCCTCTCCCCCCTAGGGGGACTGGCAGTGATCCAGCCCTGGGGGTGGAGGGAGGCAGGGGCCTGGCTCCTTCTCAGATTGGCCCCCAGTGGCCCAGCTGGGGGCAGCAGGAATGGCTGGGTGGGGGGAGAGTTTACTTTGGCCACAGCAAGTGAGTGAAAATCAGTGTCGGCAGCGGAGGCGAAAGGAGGCAATGGCTTGAAATCCCCCCCGCCCCCTTTCATCCCGTGCCCCTTAATGGCAATGAGAGACCCACAGCTGCATCCCACCCCAACTCTCCTCCCCCGGTGTCTACCCCACATCCACAGGCACTGGGAATGCTGGATCCTGGGTGCTATGTCCCGTCCCCTCCCCAAAAAGGGGTTCGCTCCTGTCTTCCTGCCCCACGGTGGGGGCTGCTGCTATGCAGGGACATCTAAGGCGTCTACAGCCCCAGTTGGCCATGAAATACCGAGCTCCAGGGAGCCGCCAAAGGGCCGACCTGACATGTCACATCAGTCCGATGACCTTCTTGCCTCGCTTTCTGCTTCAGCAGCTGGTATCTTACCAGTGCCGCAAGGTAGAGACGTGCGGCCAGTGTTGTTTCGAAGCCGGGGCTGTCGGCTTTCAGCCGGTATCTGACTTTTACTTGTGGTTCTGGCCACCAGAGAGACATGAGCTGCTAAATCCGGACGGGTGCAAGGGAAAAGGAAGCCAGAGGCTTCTGACAACGGTGGGGCTTTAAGGTGAGAGATCTCAGGCGGCATTAGGAGCAGATTGAAGAGGTTGGTGGTGTTGAAAAGAGGAAATCCCAAGTTTTCCGGCCGTATAAAGGGTTTGTTCCTCACGCTGCAGCTCTTGAGAAATCAGACTCCAAAGCTGCACCTCCTTCAAGACGTGGCGCCCGCCGGTCCCGAGCTGGAGGTGACGGAACGTCTTCCTCAGGATGATCTTGGATGTGAAGAGATGACGGAGCGAGGGGGTGGGGCTGTGGGGCTGATCCCCCAGGAATACAAGGTGCAGGTTAGGGTGGCGTGGGGAGCAAACGCCCCCCCAGCTCTTCAGGGAGGGGGAGAGGTTGGGGGGCTGGCGAGGGTACACGAGAGGTAGCACTGACCCACGGGGCTCGGTGGCTGGCGCCCCACACGTCCCCCCCTCGGGGGGCAGCCAGCGTGAGGGGGGGCCTGAGATGCAGACACAGCAAGGAGAACGGGGCGGGGGCGGCTCAGGGACATGCACAGCTCAGGGCAGAGCCCCCCTGACTTCCAGCGACTAGGACATTCGCCCTGGCTTCTTCTGAGTCATCTGTGAGCGGGAGGCAAAACCGACAGGGGGAGCAGTGTCAGCGCGTCGCTCCCAGGAACCCTGATCGCAGAACAGAGTCACGGACACCTCTGGACCCCCTAGCAATGGGGGAAGGGAGTCAGGGAGAGAACCCAGGAGTCCTGGCTCCCAGTCCTCCCCCCCCGCCCCCCAACCACTGGACCCCACTCCTTTCCCAGAGCCAGGGAGAAAACACAGGAGTCCTGGCTCCCACCCGCAGACCCCACTCCCCTCCCAGAGCCAGGGATAGAACTCAGGAGTCCTGGCTCCCAACGCCCCCCTGCTCTAACCCCCAGGCCCCACTCCCCTCCCAGCCCTGGGGAGAGAACCCAGGAGTCCTAGCTCCCAGCCCCCTCCCCTCCCCGCTCTAACCACTAGCCCCCACTCCCCTCCCCTCAGATAGAACCCAGGCGTCCTGGCGCGGGTACCTGGGAGATGCTGATGCCCGTGAGTTTCTCCACAGTGTCGGGGAGTTTGCTCATGATTTCCAGCACCTCCCCCGTCATCTTCGCGGCGCCGACGCCGTCGTTGCCGCTCGACACCATGGTGATCTTCTTCACCGAGCTCAGCGGCTTGCTGATCTCCTCCGCCACCTGGGGGGAGGGGCGCCACGCCGCTCCGTTATTGTAGGGTCTCCCTTAAGTGCTGGGGGGTGAGCTGGGTTCTCATCACGGGGCCTCCCATATGGGCTGGGGGCCGTGCACTCTGATTTGTTATTGTGGAGCTGGGGGCCAAGCAGGCTGGGGTGTTATCGTAGGGTCTCCTGGAAGGGCTGAGGCTTGTTATTGTAGGGTCTACCTTAAACGCTGGCGGTGAGCCACTTTGCTACGGCTTTCCACAAGGGCTGGGCGGGTTGTTTTTGCAGGGACTCTCGGGAGGGCTTGGGCTAGGCTGCTTTGTTATTGTAGGGTCTCCCAGGGAGCTGATCCTGCCCTCCCCCGGCCCTGGCCTCACCTGGGGCAGCTTCTCCAGCAGCATGTCGACCATGGCGGCGTCCTGGTACTGCCGGAACGCCTCCGCCTTCTTGGCCATCTGCTCGGCGTCCGCCCGCGCCTTGGCCTCAATGGCGAACGCCTGCGCCTCCCCCTTCACCTGCATGGGGGGGGACGGGGGCATGATCAGTGCCGGGGGTGGATAGCACCCTGCCCACCACTCCCGTCCTGGACGCCTGGGTCCTATCCCGGCTTCCAGCCCCCCTAGGGGTGAGAGCCCCACACTGCCGTCCCGGACGCCTGGGTCCCATCCCGGCTTCCAGCCCCCCTAGGGGGGAGAGCCCCACGCTGCCGTCCCGGACGCCTGGGTCCCATCCCGGTCTCCAGCCCCCCTAGGGGGTGAGAGCCCCACGCTGCCGTCCCGGACGCCTGGGTCCCATCCCGGTCTCCAGTCCGCCTAGGGATGACAGCCCCATGCCGATGTCCTGGACGCCTGGGTCCCATCCCAGCTTCCAGCCCCCCTAGGGGTGAGAGCCACACGCTGCCGTCCCGGATGCCTGGGTCCTATCCCGGTCTCCAGCCCCCCTAGGGGTGAGAGCTCCACGCTGCCGTCCCGGACGCCTGGGTCCCATCCCGGCTTCCAGCCCCGCTAGGGGTGAGAGCCCCACGCTGCCGTCCCGGCCTGGGTCTCATTCCCGTCACAAGGCTGGGAGGGGCGAGCGCCAGACTCACTCTGAGGGACTCTGCTTCAGCCTCCGCCTGCATGATGAGCTGGCACCTGGGGAGGGAGCAGGGGGGCAGCGTCAGTGACTCCGGCGCAGTGGGGGGGTGGGACGCTGAGCGGAGGGGCCGCGAGCAGGAGCTGGCAGCAGAGGTTTCGGGGGCAGGGAGTGGGGAAGGAGAGTGCCGAGGGGTGAGCAGGGGGTTCAGGAGAAGGAGCGGTGGATGAGGCTTGTTGTGTGGGGCACAGGATGGGGTGGGGGGGAGGTGAGGGGCAGGGTGCTGGGGGAGGGGATTGGAGCAGGGCACTGGATGGGGAGGGAAGGGGCAGGGTGCTGAGGAGGGGATCAGAGCGGGGCGTGGGATGGGGAGGGGAGGGGCGGGAGAGGGGCAGGGTGTTGGCGGGGGCATTGGGGGAGGGGACGGAGATCAGAGGTGGGGCACCGTGTGGGGGGAGGCCGGCTGAGGCTGGCAGGGAGCCCCGGGGTGGATCGGGGACGGGGCGCCGGGGTGAGGCCGCGGCTCCGGCTGGGAAGGGGTTGTGGGGCGGTGTCTGGGCTGGAAGCGCTCGGCCCAGCTGGGTCTCAGGGGTGGCTGGAGGGCAGCATGGGCGCGGGGGGTGGGGTGATACCTCTGGGCCTCCGCCAGCTTCTCCAGCCGGTAGCGCTCGGCCTCGGCCGGCTTCTTGACCGTGGCCTCCAGCTCGTGCTCCTTGCGGATGATTTCCTGCTCCTGCAGCTGGATCTGCTGGGTCCGCTCCACCACCAGCACCTGCATCTTCTGCTCCTCGATCTTCTGCTTGGTCTTGGCCACCTGCACGGGGAGGGGTCGGGGGGCACCGCCGGGGGGGGGGGGGGTCAGCAGGGCCAAGGCAGCGGGAGTTGACACCATGGGGCAAGGGGTCAAACGTTGCCTGCGCCAATGGGCGTCGCCACCACGGACACCCGGGGTTCATGTCAAGCCAACGCCCCCTGGGAGGTCAGAGGTCAATGTCGAGGGGGTCATGGGTCAACACCGCTGGCATTTGTAAGTGAAGATTTGAGAGGATTCAAGGGGTGAAAGGTCAAGAACCGGCAACAGTGAGGGATTGAGGGACACCACCGTGGAGGGGGGGTGTGGGGGGGGGAAGGCTGACCCCACTGAGGCAGGTCAAAGGTCAATGTTGGGGGTAGTCTGGTCCACACTGGGGGGTTGATTATTATTATAAAGAACTGACCCCAACAAGGATCAAAAGTCACCATCACCCAGAGGTCATGAGCCAAGAGCCGACGCCTCCAAGCTAGGGCCGGGGTCAACATGGCCATGGGGGGGTCAAGGGTCAACAGCTGACATCAGTGAAGTGGGGGAGGGGTCAGCCTGGACAAAGGGGTCACAGGTCCAGAACCGATGCCACTGGACGGGTCGTGGTTGATGCCGCTGGGTGGTGAAGACGTGTGGGGCCAGAGATGCCCCCGGGGGTCGGCCAGGGGATGCCAACAGCAAAGGGTGGAGTCATTGGGCAGGGAAGAAGGCCAAGAGGGGCAACCCACCAGGCTGTCCAGGGTCAAGTTGCAGGGGGTCAAAGGTCAGCATCGGAGTCGGGGTCACAGGTCACCAGCTGTGGGTTGGCCATCTCTGGCCACCATCACATGGACATGCCTGCCCTGCCAGCTACAGTGTCCCATGGTGCCTGGGCCGGGGGCTGGCATCGGGGGGCCCTGATCCCCCTACCCCTGTCCCCAGGGGCGTCTCACCTGCAGCTGATAGGCCAGGTCGGACTCGGCCTTGCGGGTGTTCACCTCGATGTCGTAGGTGGCTTTCTTCAGCTCGTAGTCCCGCTGCGCCTTGGCCATCTCGATCTCGCTTAAGTACTGGGCAGAGAGCTTCTCCTGCTTCGCCTTGGCCTCCTGCAGGTGTGGAGGTCAGAGCCACGGTAACCCCTGTCCCCTGTCAGAGCCACGGGCCGGCTGGTATCCCCTGCCCCCGTCAGAGCCACGGGCCGGCTGGTAACCCCTGCCCCCGTCAGAGCCACGGGCCGGCTGGTAACCCCTGTCCCCCGTCAGAGCCACGGGCCGGCTGGTATCCCCTGCCCCCGTCAGAGCCACGGGTCGCCTGGTATCCCCTGCCCTGTCTGACCCACGGGCCAGGCTAGCCCGTGCCCCCCACCCCCGGGTCACAGCTGCAGGCCGGAATCCACCCCCCCGGATCAGACCCCCATGGACCCAGCCAGCTGGAATCCCCCTGCCCCCCGGATCAGACCCTGCACTCATGTCCAGCTCTCACCTTGATGCCGGCATCTCTCTTGGCCTCAGCTTCTCCCATCCGGGCATCTTTCTGCACCTGGGCGGTCCTGGCTTTCCCCAGCGAGTGCAGATAATCCTGGGGCAACGCCGTGGCGGGGAGGGGGAGAACGGGACAGAGACAGACACCTCAGTCACGCCACGCAGCCTGGCTGGAGACCATTCCCCTCTAGGGGGCGCCGGCTCCCATCCGCCCTGGGGCGGGGCAGGGCAGGGACTGGCTGGCTCCGGGCTGGGAATGGGACACGGGGCCTTTCCCCTCTAGGGGGCGCCGGCTCCCATCCGCCCTGGGGCAGGGCAGGGACTGGCTGGCTCCGGGCTGTACAGCACACGGGGCCTGTCCCTTCTAGGGGGCGCCGTTCTCCCTTACCTGGTCGTCGTGAATGTCCTTGAGCGTGTAGCTCACCACGCTGATGCCCATGTTGACCAGGTCTGAAGAGGCCACTTTAAAAACCTGCTCCGAGAACTTCTTCCGATCCTTGTAGATTTCCTGCCCGGGGCGGGGAGACAAGGGGTGAGTCGGGGCAGGGCTGGGACAGACACATGGGGGGGCAGGTCTGATTCCCCCAGCAGGAGGCGCTGACACCCACACACCGGGGCGGGGGAGGTCTGACCCCCCAGTGGGGGGCGCTGACACACACACACCGGGGGGGTGGAGGAGCAGGTCTGACCCCCCATCAGGAAGCGCTAACACCCACACTGGGGGCAGGTCTGACCCCGCAGCAGGGGGCGCTGACACACCTACAGGGGGCAGGTCTGATTCCCCCAGCAGGGGGCGCTGACACCCACACACTGGGGCGGGAGGGGCAGGTCTGACCCCCCATCAGGGGGCGCTGACAGACTGACAGACAGACAGACACACACACAGAGGAGGCAGGTCTGACCCCCCAGCAGGGGGCTGACCCCCCCGCAGCTGCCGGCCCCCCACCTCCACAGTCATGTGGGCCATGATGGCCCGCTGATGCCCCTCCAGCGTCTCCAGCGCGATGTGGGTGATCTCGCTCTCCGACTTGCCGAGGAACATCTGGCAGGCGGCCGCCAGCATCTCCTTGTTCTGGCCCTGGATCTTCACCTGCCGGAGTGAGGCCATGAGGGGAGGGAGGTATGGAGCCCTGTGCCCGCCCCCGACAGCCCTCCCTGCGAATCCTAGGGATGCTCGGGGGGTGGGGCGCCTTCCCCTTTAAGAGGAGGAGGCTATTGCCTGCGCCCCAACAACAGTTGCCCAGAGACCATATCCATGGTGGTCAAGGGGGCTCTGTCCCTGTGGTCCCACGGCATCATTGGGCAGGTACCATTGGGGAAATGGGGGGGGTACGAGCCAGGCTGGGCAGGTACCAATGGGGAAATGGGGGGTATGAGCCAGGCTGGGTAGGGACCATCGGGGAAAATGAGGGAGGGGGTATGAGCCAGGCTGGGCAGGTACCACTGGGGGAAATATGGGGGTGAGTGGTGCCAGTGGCAGGTACCACTGCGGGGACCATGGTAGCTGGCTGGTTTCCTAGGTGATCCCAACCCTGTTCCCTCCTCCCTGGGGTTTCCGTGGCGACCTCGGAGTCAGGGGGCGCCGGTTACCTGGGCGATGCCGGTGACAGAGATGGGGACCCCGTGCCGGGTATAAACCTTCTCGCTTTTCACGTTCAGGGTCAGCGTGTTCAAGGAGATCCTGTGGGGAAAGCAGGGGGGTCAGGAGAGGGGACCCCCCCATGCACACATCCGGCCCGGTATCCCCACCCCCACACGCTGATCCCTCCCGAGCTCTGACCCCTGCCCCAGCAGGGTGATGGGGGGGTCTCCTACAGACTTGGGGAGCGCAGGGACGAGCCAGGAAGCCCTGACCTAGGGGCTCTCTGTGGAGGGGGGTTTTGGAGACTCACCTCTGGATCTGCTGGATGCAGGGGAGGACGAAGACCCGGCCCCCTGCCACCATCACTGGGGGGCTGCGGCAGAAGCCTAGGGGGAGGGGAGGAGAATGTTAGCCGCCGCTGGGTGCTGAGATGCAGCCGGCTTTGGGGTGGGACAGCTGGGAAACAGCCGCGTGGAACAGCGACGCTGCACGGGGAGGGCTCGCCCGCCGTTGAATTGCAGCCAGCTCTGGGGTGGGTGGCTGGGGAACAGCTGTGTAGAACAGGGACACCGCTGAGATGCAGCCGCCTCTAGGGTGGGCGGCTGGGGAACATGCAATGAATCCTGAACAATTTGAAACCACCAGGGAAATTTTAAGGAGGCAGGAAGTGAGCTCAGCTGGGACACCCCCTACTGAGCCCCCCCCCCCACATCACAGTGCCCCCTGCTGAGCCCCTGCCCCGGTACCCGCAGCCCAGCGCCCCCTGCCGAGCCCCACCTCGCTCCCCGCTGCCCCCCACCCTGCTCCTTGCTGCTCCCAGTGGCCATTAGTGACGCAGAAAAGAGGATTTGATCGTTAACCATCAGATTAGTGCCCCCGCCCCCGCCGCAGGCCTATCCCCTGGGAGCAGGTGATGTCACTGGCTCAGATCCCATCTCTTCACTGGTGGGTATTTCAGGCTGGCTCAGAGGGGCAGGGGATGGGGCACGGGGCCTTTCCCCTGTGGGGCGGGCGAGTCCCAAAAGTGGGGGGTTGGGGGGGAGCTCTCCCATTGTGCTGTGGGGGCTCGGACTCCAGTCCCTGGTCCGGGTTTCTCCCGGGGATCGGGCCCCTAACGAGCTCGGGCATTAGGCCCAGGTCTTAGCCGGGGTGCGGGGGTGGGGCTGGGGGTTAGGGGTCCCAAGAGGGGGCAGCATCAGGCTCCCACCCTGGGAGTGTCTCTTCCCACATGAGACCGGCGGGGAAGCCACTCACCTGAGACCACCATGGCCTCATTGGGGCCACACGTGAAGAACATCCTGATGCCAGAGGGATCCTGAAAGAGATGAGAGCGACTCAAACCGAACCCAGGAGTCCTGGCTCCCTGCCCCAACCACTAGACCCCACTTCCCTCCCAGAGCCGGGGACAGAACCCAGGAGTCCGGGCACCCAGCCCCCCCTGCTTTAACCCACCAGCCCCTACTCCCCTCCCAGAGCCGGGGACAGAACCCAGGAGTCCTGGCTCCCAGCCCCCCTGCTCTAACCACGGGCCCCCACTCTCCTCCCAGAGCCAGGGGGAGAACCCAGGCTTCCTAGCTCCCCCCCCCACCCCCACTCTAGCCACTAGACTCCCAGAGCCGGGGAGAGAACCCAGGAGTTCTGGCTCCCACCCCCGCTCTAACTACTAGACCCCACTTCCCTCCCAGAGCCAGGGAGAGAACCCAGGAGTCCGGGCTATTTTCCTCTCTCCCGCCAGGCGGTGGCGGATAATTACAGCCCCGTTCCTGGCCAGACTCCAGCTGAGCCCCAGGGAGCTCCCCACCCACCTGCCGTCTGAGCCCCACAGAGCCGCTGCTGATTCCACCCAACGGGGGAGGGGATCACTGGGGTCCCGCCCACCCCACCCGCGCACCCCACTTCAACCCTGTGCTTCGGCCCCCACCCCCGACCCCCATCTCCGCCCGTGCATCCCCTCGACCCGCCCCCGCCCATGCACCCCCCGACCCCCCTCTCTGCCCGTGCACCCCCTGCCTCCCTTTCTGCCCATGCACCCCCCGACCCCCCTCTCTGCCCGTGCACCCCCCTGCTCATGCACCCCCCGACCCCCTCTCTGCTCATGCACCCCCCCACTCCTGCACCCCCCCGACCCCCCTCTCCGCCCGTGCACCCCCTGCCTCCCTTTCTGCCCATGCACCCCCGACCCCCCTCTCCGCCCGTGCACCCCCCCCACTCATGCACCCCCCGACCCCCCTCTCTGCCCGTGCACCCCCGAACCCCGCTCATGCACCCCCCCCCACCTTTGCTGACCGGGTCTCTTCCTCCGGCCAACTCCCCGTCCGTCTGTCCAGCTGCAAACACGCCCCACCCTCCTGTGACCGCCACTATCCCGTCAGCCCCCGCAGTTTTCCCAGGCCCGGGGCGGTGCTGCCACCTGCTGGCCGCAGCCCCGCGTGGCAACCGGGCAGCGGCTGGGCGCTGCGTGCGGTGTTTTCCCCAGGAATTGAAACGGGGCGGGGGGGGAAGGTCAGGGCCGATGGGGGTGAGACCGTGCGGGCGAAGGTGGGCTGTATCTAGGGTGACCCGATGTCCCAATTTTATAGGGACAGTCACGATTTCGGGGTCTTTTTCTTATATAGGCTCCTATTACCCCTCACCCACACCCCGATATTTCACTTTTGCTGTCTGGCCACCCTATATAGAATCATAGATTATTAGGGTTGGTTGGAAGGGACCTCAAGAGATCATCTAGTCCAACGCCCTGCTCAAAGCAGGACCAATCCCCAAATCCCTATGGCACCATAGTAAAAACTGAAAAATGTTTCATGACCATTTTATTAGATTTAAAATCATCAGGCAAATTAAAGTTGGCTACTCAAGTCTTCCATGAAGCACAACATTTACATCCTTCTTGGTTTCTTCTTGTAGTTTTGCACAACTCTGTTAATGAACTTCTTGAATGCAACGTGTTCATCTTTGGTGGCTTCTCGTGTGTCCAGTACTTCCATTCCTTCAGTTGATATGCTCATTAGTTCATTCACATGATCAGGCAGAAGGCGACATCTTTCAGAACACAGCAAAGAGTCCTGTGGCACCTTATAGACTAACAGATGTTTTGCAGCATGAGCTTTCGTGGGTGAATACCCACTTCTTCAGATGCAAGTGCACTTGCATCTGAAGAAGTGGGTATTCACCCACGAAAGCTCATGCTGCAAAACATCTGTTAGTCTATAAGGTGCCACAGGACTCTTTGCTGCTTCTACAGAACCAGACTAACACGGCTACCCCTCTGATACTTTCAGAACACAATATTCTAGTCAATGAGGAAAGAGAACGCTCAACTGTAGCTGTCATGACTGGGAGTAGCAAGAGATGAATTCCCACTTCTTTCATCCCAGGAAACAGAACAAAGATCGCGTCAAGCCACTAGTGATGATAAAAAAGAAGTTGAAGTCAAATCTTCATTCATTCGTCATATGATATTCCTCTCTGTGTTCAAATTCTCTATTCTGTCCTGAGCACATGGCAGCCCCATTGCTGGTAGTGCCTCACTCCACTCAACTGTCGGTGTTTTATAGGACAGGGATCTGTAAAAGCTACGTAGAGGTTGAGTAGAATCCAGAAGTCGCTGTTGTAGATTTTGAAGAATCAAGTCTGTGTACTTTTTCAGTTGTCTTAACAAACACTTCTTG
Source organism: Mauremys mutica (assembly GCF_020497125.1). Lineage (NCBI taxonomy): Eukaryota > Metazoa > Chordata > Testudines > Geoemydidae > Mauremys > Mauremys mutica. The sequence goes on along the minus strand of NC_059083.1, from coordinate 20,915,168 downwards.
TCCTCTTCACTTGAGGATTCAATATAAATGCCTTCATTAGTCAACTTCTGGACTGAAGTCTTTGCTTCTTCCAGTACTTTTTCAATGGGTAGCTGTTTGATTGATCCACATGTAGCTTCCGTTGCTGGACAGAGATCTACTGCTGTTGTAGCAGATGCCTGGATGGCCTTGTGTAATGACCCAAGTGGTTTCGACAGTAGACTTACAAGAGAGAGAATGGCTGCAGTCTTCTCTGAACTTAGCAGCGAAAGTAATCCACCAGCCTCACTCCTTAGATCCATCCCATCTTGGTAGATACTTTCCAAAGCCAGTAACAACGGCTGGAGTAATTTTAAGACAACAGCCAAGGATTGCTCATGAGAAAGCCAGTGGGTTTTCCCAGGTTGGACTAATTTGAACTTCAGTCCCAGTGTATTTTCTATATTTTCCAAGATATTCAGTCTTTATGGACTCTTGCTGAAAGAAAGAATATAATGAAGACATTACATTTATAGCTTTTTAAATGTCTTTTTGAAGAGTCTGCAGCTCGTACTAGCGCTAGTTGGAGTAGATAGCCTCTGCAGTGTGTATAGGAGAGATTAGGGTTACACTTTTCTTTGAGCAAAGCTTGTGCTCCACCATGTCTTCCAGAGAAGTTTGCAGCTCCATCAAATGCACAAGCAGCCATCTGTTTGGGGTCCAATGGACAAGCATTTAACTCTTCTAAGATGTGGGTGGTCACAGATGGAGCCGATGTGTCTTCTATAACTTGAACATCTAGAAATGCATCTACTAGCCTACCACTGACATCAAGATAACGGACACAATGACCTAATACTTGATGCGTTCATCAGCCATGTATGGACAGTCTCTGAATGTGGTGAGAGAGTTCTTCACTTTTTCATCTGTTGAGTCTTTCACTGTTGCACCACATGCTTCTAGCCAGTCATCTGAGTTTCTTCCGGAAAGATAGTGAGCATTTGCTGGCCTTCTTCGGAAATGAACAAGTGACAATGCACTTAACACTGGCCTCCAGTTTGTAGTGTGAGGCATCTCTTGCTTAAATAGAAAGCAGGATGCCACAGCCATATTTGTTCGCATGAACTGTGTTGTGTCTCCAGCATTCTTAACAGCCTCGTTAACAGTCACCGGTGCTGGGTGGGGGGCAGGGCTGGGCTGGTGGAGGGCTGTGGGTCGGGAGTGGGGGGCACTGGCGGAGCTGAGGGGAGCCCAGGACCAGGCTGGCAGGGGCTGGAGATCGGGAGTGAGGGGCACTGGTAGGGCTGGTGGAGCTCAGGGCCTGGCTGGCAGGGGCTGTGGGTTGGGAGTGAGGGGCACTGGCAGGGCTGGGGAAGCTCAGGGCCTGGCTGGCAGGGGCTGCGGGTCGGGAGTGAGGGGCACGGGCAGGGCTGGGAGGGGGGGAACCAGGATTTTGTGAGTTAACCCTGCTGTTTTGGCATGAGCCCCCATCCCGTTCTCATGACTTTCCAAGAAGACCCAGGGTGGCGTCTGCGTCACTTCCTGTCCCAAACTCGGGGGCGCGGCGCCTGTGAAGGGGTCGTCCGGTCCCCACCCAGAGGTGGCTGCATTAGAGCCCCTGGCTGGCTCCTGTTAACTGTCAGGGCGGCAGTTCACCCTGTGGCCACCAGGTGGCGCGCGCGGCCAATAGTCCAGCGCCGGGGCCGGGTGCGGAGGGGGGGGGCAGCATCGTCTGAGCGTGGGGGAGAAAATTTGCTTCTTTCAGTGGGTGGGGGGGGGGGGGGTGCCCAGCCCATAACCCCCCCCAGGCCTCTGTGCCCACCCCAGGATAGGGGCAGAACATGCCGTGAGTGGCAGAGCCCCCCCCCCCCAGCCAGCCCCCCAAGTGCCTGCCCCGGTGCCGGCTAGGGGGCACTAGGGGCGGTCGAGCTCCTAGGCATGTTCGACCCCCCACCCCCACCCGCTCTGCCGGCCAGGGGTCAGGTCATGCCTGGGGAGGGGGGAAGGGGGGGGCGTTGGTAACAGGGGCAGAGAGCCAGCAAACTCCTTACACACAGGAGGGAGCCGGACTCATTGGAATTATCAGAGCCGGTGCCCCCCAGAGGGGACAGGCCCCTGCCCCATCCCCTGCCCCCCTGAGCCAGCCAGTCCCCGCCCTGGGGCTGGATGGGAGCCGCCACCCACCCTGCCCCATCCCCTGCCCCCCTGAGCCAGCCAGTCCCCGCCCTGGGGCCGGGGGGAGCCGGCGCCCCCCAGAAGGGACAGGCCCCTGCCCCATCCCCTGCCCCCCTGAGCCAGCCAGTCCCTCCCCTGGGGCCGGATAGGAGCCGCCACCCCCCCTGCCCCATCCCCCAGCCCCCTGAGCCAGCCAGTCCCTGCCCTTGGGCCGGGGGGAGCCGCCACCCCCCCTGCCCCATTCCCTGCCCCCCGAGTCAGCCAGTCCCCGCCCTGGGGCCGGGGGGAGCCGGCACCCCCTAGAGGGGACAGGCCCCTGCCCCATTCCCTGCCCCCCTGAGCCAGCCAGTCCCTCCCATGGGGCTGGGGGGAGCCGGCGCCCCCTAGAGGGGACAGGCCCCTGCCCCATTCCCTGCCCCCCTGAGCCAGCCAGTCCCTGCCCTGGGGCTGGATGGGAGCCGCCACCCCCCCGCCCCATTCCCTGCCCCCCTGAGCCAGCCAGTCCCTCCCCTGGGGCTGGGTGGGAGCTGGCGCCCCCCAGACGGGACAGGCCCCTGCCCCATTCCCTGCCCCCCGAGCCAGCAGTGTCCCCAAGTCAGACTTGGCCCAGGGAGTGTGTGGTGGGGGTGGGGGTGGGGGGGAGAAGAGTTGTGTATTTCCAGGGCTGGTATTTCCACTCCTCTGCCCCCCTGTGGCTCTTTATATTTAGGCCCTGGGCTCTCTGTGCCGGGTGGGGGGCGGGGGGCGGACGTGGGCTCTGCCGCTTCCTTTCGCGTGTGGGTCTCACCTCTGGGGGGAGAGGAAACGGGGCCGTGCGGTGAGGCAGAGCTCGGAAGCCACGAGCTTGGGCAATTCCCAGCCTGGGCCCGGGCCCAGGGCCCCTGGCAGCGCTTTCCGTCATGTGTTTCGTCAGCTGGAGAGCGGAGGGTTGTGTGTGTGTGGCCCAGCGTGTGTGCACAGACACACACACACAGCCCCAGGCCAGGCTGGGCCATGAAAACACACACACACAGCCTCCCTTGCTCTAACCACTAGATCCCACTCCCTTCCCAGAGCCGGGGAGAGAACCCGGGGTCCTGGCTCCCAGCCCTCCCAACCACTAGACCCCACTCCCCTCCCAGAGCCAGGGAAAGAACCCAGGAGTCCTGGCTCCCAACCCCGCCCCTCCCCCCCACCACTAGACCCCACTGCCTTCCCGGAGCCCCCCAGCCCCCCCAGCTCTAACCACTAGACGCCACTCCCCTCCCAGAGCCAGGGAGAGAACCCAGGAGTCCTGGCTCCCAGCTCCCCTGCTCTAACCACTAGACCCCACTTCCTTCCCAGCCCCCAGGGGTAGAACCCGGGCATCCTGCTGAGGCCACCCTGGGCTGAGTGTCCGCTGCCGCAGGCGCTATCTGTACGTGGGCGCTCGCTATATATAACCCTCCCCTCGTGGCCCAGACAGGTACCGGCGGGAACCCGCAGTTCCTATGCCCCCGCAGAGAGCCTGGAATAGCCCCTTATCAGCCGTTGCCGCTGGGCTTATCCGTGTGTCCAAGGGCGCCGGGCGTGGCTCGCCCAGCCCCTGCGGCTCTCGCTGGCCGGGAGCTTGGCGCTAAGATTACCCCAGAGGGGAGAGAGATGGAGAACAACCCCGCTGGGGGCGGGGGGCTTAGCTAGCTTGGGCAGCCCCAGCGGAGGGTGGCTGGAGCTACGGATCGCTCGAGAAGGCGCGATTTGCTGGCGCTAAGGGTGGCAGGACGGGGCTGAGAACGGTGGGTTGGCAGATACACACGCTCCCTGGTCAGGGCCTGTGTGCCAGAGTCCCTGACTCCCAGAGACACGCCGGGACGCGTGTGTGTGTGGGGGGGGGCGGGGGGGGGGGGTCTTAGAGTCCTGGGACACCAGGAAACATCGTTAAACTGGCGATTTGCCTGATTTTTCCGTCATGCCAGATCACAGTTAACGATTAAAAACCCGGGTAGAATGCAAACCTCCAGAGAGTGACACGTAACCCGCAGTTATACTGGTTATAGCAGGGTCAGACTGGACGGCACCGCGAGAGGTCGTCCAGTCATGTCCCCTGCTCTCAAGGCAGGACTCAGTATCATCTAGACCAGCCCTGACAGGTGTTTGTCCGACCTGCTCTTTAAAATCCCCCATGATGCAGATTCCACAACCTCCCTCGGCAATTTATCCCAGTGCTTCACCACCCTGACAGTTAGAAGTGTGTCCTAATGTCCAACCTAAACCGCCCTTGCTGCAATTTAAGCCCATTGCTTCTTGTCCTGGCCTCAGAGGTTAACGAGAACAATTTATCACCATCCTCTTCACAACAACCTTTCACATACTTGAAAACTGTTCTCATGTCCCCCCCTCGGTCTTCTCTCCTCCAGACTAAACACACCCAGTGTTTTCAGTCTGCCCTCACAGCTCATGTTTTCTGGCCCTTTAATCATTGTTGTTGCTTTTCTCTGGACTTTCTCCAATTTTTCCACATCTTTCCTGAGATGCGGCGCCCAGAACTGGACACAAGCCTCCAGCCGAGGCCTAATCAGGGCAGAGGAGAGCGGAAGGATGACTTCTAAGTTCCTGGTTACGACACTTCTGCTAATAGAGTTTCATCTCAGAACGAGGTTTGGGTTTTTGGCACCAGTGTGACACTGCTGACTCATACTTAGCTTGTGGTCACTGTGACCCCCAGACCCCTTTCCGCAGTTCTCCTTCCCAGGCAGTCACTTCCCATTGTGAGTGTGTGCAACTGATTGTTCCTTCCTGAGTGGAGGACTTTGCATTTGTCCTTATTAAACGTTATCCTATTTCCTTCAGCCCATTTCTCCAGTTTGTCCAGATCATTTTGAATTTTAATCCTGTCCTTCAAAGCACTTGCAACCCCTCCCAGCCTGGTATCGTCCGCAACCTTTACAAGTGTGATCTCTGTGCCATGAGCTAAATCATTGATGAAGATAGGGAACAGAACCGGACCCAGAGCTGATCCCTGCGGACCCCACTCGTGATGCCCTTCCAGCCTGACTGTGAACCCCTGAGAACTCCTCTCTGGGAGCAGTTTTCCACCCAGTTCTGCACCCACATTATAGTAGCTCCAGCCCCCTTGCATTGCCCTAGTTTGTGCAGGAGAAGGTCACACGAGACAGTATCAATGCTTTACTGAAGTCAAGCTAGACCACGTCTCTCACTTCCCTGCTGTCCCCAAGGCTTGTTCCTCTGTCAAAGGTAACAAGCATTGGGGGGGGGGGAATAGTTAACACCGCCATTCAGCTGAGAATGAGAACCCAGGTGTCCTGACTCCCAGCCCCCCACTCAGGGTGACCAGACAGCAAACGTGAAAAATTGGGACAGGCGGTGGGGGTGCTAATAGGAGCCTATATAAGAAAAAGGCCCAAAACTCAGGCCATCTGGTCACCCTATAGCCACTGGACCCCACTCCCCTCCCCGGGCTGGGCCAGGTTTCCTCACTCGGGGGCTGCACCCCTCCCCCATGAAATGGACTAGCTTCTCCCCCCAGGCCCTGCCCCCAGGGTCCACCATCAGCCAATGAGAACGTGTCCAGCTGATGTAATGCAGAATGTGGGTGGAGCTTGGAATGTGAAGCCCCCCCCCCCCCGCCCGCTCACCCCTTGAATGCTCCTGTAGTTGAATTGAGCTTCCCACCCCCCCAAATCTCCTCGCTCCTCCAGCGCCACGAGACCCTTTCACCCCTCCAGGTGAGTTGAGCTTCGCCTTCAGCCGGCCCCCTCCCCCAGGGGATGTGGGATCCCCCTACCCCCCGGAAATCAGACACACCCACAGGAGTCAGCACGTTTATTTTGTTCACAGAACATACACAGGTCGGACGACTTGTCCGGGAAAGAGTTTGGGGCAAAAACGCCTTGGAAACATGAGCCTGAATTTAGGTCAGTTCGGGGCAAGTTGCGGCCTCCGAAGCAGCCAGAGCCTCTCACAAGAGCTTACACAGTAAGCGTACGCAGCAGCCAGGGCCCCTGCGGGTCGGACAGCCAGGGTGTGAGCAGAGCTGGGGGGTGGCCGAGACGGAAGGGCAGGGGGGCAGCGATCTCTTTAGTGCAGGCTGGTCTTACCCCGACTTCTCGCCTCCTCCCAGGGTCAGAAAAATCCCCATTTGGTCCTGGCTTAAAGCAGCCGACTAATTTTTCATCCTCCAAACTTCTCCCCCTGCCCAACGCACCAGCACGTCCTTAGTTCTGTGCCCCAATCAAGTAGCTCGTTTAGAGGAGACCCAAGGCTCAGAGGCTGTTTTGCCACAGAGCAGCCCAGCCTGGCCGCCGCCTGGAGAACGGTAGTGGTGAATTCTAGTACATTGGGCTGGCACAAAGTTTTCCCCCCCTCCTAGGAGTATTTCCATAGTTTTATACCTCCCTGGGATTCCTGTCAGCTCCACCTCGCCTCAGGCTGCTTTGCTACCAATTAGAGGTGTTTCCCCCTCTGGGTAACAACGGCACTAACAAACATTAAAGTCCCCAGAGAGACAAGAACAGGATACATGTCCCTGTTTAAACGGATGAGGACGTTTAACGGTTTTTATTCCACCCTGGATGAAAGCAGCATTTTCCCCGCAGGCATGTTCCCGCTTCGATCATTAAATAGCACATCTTTAAATTACAAATATATAAATATTATAAATATTAGATATTAATAAGTTATGTCAGTAATACCCCCCCTCACACACACACACAAAGTCTCAGTCACTGCTGGCGCCAGGAATTCCCTGCTCACGGCTGCCCAAGAGGTTTCATGTTGCTACTGACGTCAGGCGTCCGGCGGCGTCCGGATTCTTCACCGGCTTAGTTCAGAGGCAGCAGCAGAGAGTTGGCCAAAGGCCAGGCGGGGTTAACCCATTAGTGGCTGGAGTCAGGCCCCAGTCCCGGTTGACCCCTGAGGTGTCTTGGCCTGAGAAACGCTGGGCGGGGGTCTCAGAAAGCGGCTGGATTCTGCTCCAGGAACTGGCTGATTTCCATGGTGGATTCGGCAGCCTCGCGGGCCCCGTGCGAACTGGTAGCGTTGGCCACCTCTGGGACCTCCAGGGGCGTCGGGAGCACTTCTGAGAGGGGGGTCTCGCAGCGGGAGCCCCCGCTCTCCACAGAGCGGTCGGGGACCCCCTGCTCCGGCCCCAGGGCCAGGTCTTCGTCTGCGTTATAGACTTGGTAGAAGAGGATGGTGAGGAGGATGAAGAGCAGACGTTTGGCCTGGCTGCGTTCCTTGGCCGGATAGTAGCGTTTCACCTGGTCGGGAGGAAGCAGACGGGACATTAGAGACCTGGCTGGCAGGGGGACCCAAGTATTACCCACAATGCACCAGTCCCACCCCAAGTGCCCTGTGCCCAACAGATTACCCAGAATGCCCTAGCACTTAGCCCTGGGGCAAGCCCACTACCCAGAATTCCCCACACCCAGCTACCGTGGCTGGGAGGTCAGCCTGGTTACCCAGAACCCTCTGCTTCTACCCGCAATGCCCTCTTCCCCCAAAACAGCCTGCGATTCAGGGGCAGCGCAGGCTCAGCAGCTGAGCCAGGCAATCGGAACCCCCATTGCACTGAGCGAGATCTAGATGCCTCCCCTGTGTGTCATAGGCCCCATAGTGCTCCCATCTAGGGGGGCAGATTTGCAAGAGAATCACCGCTGGCAGTGAGCAGCAGGGAGCCTGGGACACACACAGTCCCCCACATCAGCAGGGGATCTCTGGGGCAGAGAGACGTGCACAGGGGGCCGCATGTCCGGGACATGCAGGAGCAGGTCCGATGGGGTGACTCATCCTGCACTGGTCTGTAGGCCCACAGCAAGAGGGCCGGGCTACAGGTCTCAGCTGCCCCCCACCCCCAGCATGCTCAGAGATGGGGAGACACACTCCCGGCTGCAGGGAGCCATGCTGCCCCATGGGCTAGTGGAGGGGAGAGGCTACCCCCCCATACCCTCCCTCTCCCTCCAGCAGCAGGGACTGACCCAGAGAGCCATCAGCAGCCTACTTCTACAGCAGGGGAAACTGAGGCACAAGGGGGGTGGATTGGCAGGTGAGCCCTCACTCCTGGATCCCCCCCTGCCACACTTTAACCCAATAGACCCCTCCCCAGAGAACCCAGGAGTCCTGACTCCCCTCTCACCCCCCCCAGAGAACCCAGGCGTCCCAGCTCCCACCGCAGCCCCCCAGACTCACCACGGGGGGGTAGAGCACTTTGCGCAGCCGCTTCCTGCCCCGGGTCGGGTTCCTGCGGGGCGGGGTCTGGCTCACCGCGGGCAGGGGGTCGAAGGTGAAGTACTGGGGCCCAGTGCCCCTGCTGGGGGGCTCGGCTCTGGGCAGGGCGGGCATCCGGGGCTCGCAGGCTAAGCACATGCTGGTGGCACCGTACAGCGCGTTCATGGGGCTGGGGCGCAGCGCGATTTTCAGAGCTTGTCCCCGGGTGCGGCGCAGAGCGATCTTCTGCCCGTCGCCCCCCGGCGCCGCTTTATGAATGGAGCCAGCCCCGCCCCTGGCGCCCCATTGGCTGCGCCCGGGGGTGACAGCTCAGCGTGCGATCACGGGGGGAAATCCCGGGCCGCCGCGCGATGCTGGCCCCGAGCCCGGGCGGGGAATGGCACGTAGCGGGCGGGGCTCGCGGGGGGGCAGGGCAGAAAATAATGAATGCAGGAAATCTGCAAGTGCACACAGAGTGTGCAACCCCCCCCGGCTGTGCAACACACACACAGAGAGTGTGCAACCCCCCCCGGCTGTGCAACACACACACACACACACAGTGTGCAACCCCCCCCCGGCTGTGCAACACACACACACACTGTGCAACCCCCCCGGCTGTGCAACACACACACACACACACACACAGTGTGCACCCCCCCGGCTGTGCAACACACACACACATACACAGTGTGCAAACCCCCCGGCTGTGCAACACACACACACATACACACACAGTGTGCAACCCCCCCGGCTATGCAATACACACACATACACACATCCCCCAGCTGTGCAACACACACACAGTGTGCAACCCCCTGGCTGTGCAACACACACACACACACACACACACACAGTGTGCAACCCCCCCGGCTCTGCAAAACAAACACTCACAGTGTGCAACCCCCCCGGCTGTGCAACACACACACACACACAGTGTGCAACCCCCCCAGCTGTGCAACACACACACACACACACAGTGTGCAACCCCCCCGGCTGTGCAACACACACACAAACAGTGTGCAACCCCCCGGCTGTGCAACACACACACAGACACATCCCCCAGCTGTGCAACACACACACACAGTGTGCAACCCCTCGGCTGTGCAACACACACACAGTGTGCAACCCCCCCGGCTGTGCAACACACACACAGACACATACACACAAACCCCACCTGTGCAACACACACACACACAGTGTGCAACTCCCCGGCTGTGCAACACACACACAGACACATACTGTGTATACACCCCCAGCTGTGCAACACACACACAGACACATCCCCCAGCTGTGCAACACACACACACAGTGTGCAACCCCTCGGCTGTGCAACACACACACAGTGTGCAACCCCCCCGGCTGTGCAACACACACACAGACACATACACACAAACCCCACCTGTGCAACACACACACACACAGTGTGCAACTCCCCGGCTGTGCAACACACACACAGACACATACTGTGTATACACCCCCAGCTGTGCAACACACACACACACCCAGCTCTGCAACACACAGACATACACATACTGTATATACACCCCAGCTGTGCAATAGATATACACACAGAATACACACAGAGAGTACACACACACACCAGCTGTGCAATACAGACAGAGAATACACACACACACTGTATATACCTTTCCAGCTGTGCAATAGACACACTCAGAGAGCACACACACACAGTCACACACACAGAGTACATACACACACCCCTGAGCTGTGCAAGAGACGCACGCAAAGAGAATACACACAGGGTACATGCACCCCCACTCCCCCGCCCAAGTGGTACAATAGACACTCTGAGCTGTACAAGAGGCACACAGAGAGAATACACACACACACACACTCTCACACACAGAGTACATACACACACCCCCCTGAGCTGTGCAACAGACACACAGAGAATATACACCCCCCACCCCCAATATAGATACACACAAACACGGAGCTGTGCAGTAGACACACACAGAAAATACACACACACCGTGAGCTGTGCAATAGACACACAGAATACACACACACAGAGAATACATACACGCATACACAACAACAACAGCGAGGAGTCCTTGTGGCACCTTAGAGACTAACAAATTTATTTCAGCATCAGCTTTCGTGGCCTAGAACCCGCTTCATCGGATGCATGGAGTGGAAAATAGAACCGTCCTGAGCAGTATATTACACACACCTACTAATCCCCAGATTTTGAGCTGTGCAATACACACAAACACACACAGAGATCCTGAGCTGTGCAATACACACACACACACAGATCCTGAGCTGTGCAACATAAACACACAAACACACAGCATATCCTCACAGTGGCACACACATCCTGAGCTGTGGAACGTCACCCATCCCAGCTATGCAACACATACACACACACACACACACACACATGAATAAATACACACAAAGACCCGCACTTCCGGAGCTGTGCAATCGACACCCACACACAAAATAAGAGCACTCAAAAAATACGCAGGCAGCGCACACGTAAGGACCCCCACATCCTGGGCTGTGCGATACACAAACACACCCAGAATAAACACGCTCAGAAAATGTCAATCCTCCCTGACTTGCACTTCCTGATGTGCAATAAACAAACACACGCGTCTGACTATCCACAGACACTCAGGGCCGGCTTTAGGCCAATTCAACCAATTCCCCTGAATCGGGCCCTGCCCCTAAGAGGGCCCCGCACCCAAGCCCCAGTACGGCCTACGGGCAGGAGCCGGTGCCCTATACCGGGGTGGCCCGGCTTCCCCGGGGGCAATTTAAAGTCTTCCCCAGGGCTCCCTCGGCTATTTACGGGGTGGTGGAAGCAGGGGAGCCCCGGGGCCTTTAAATAGCCCCTGAGCCCTGGGCTGCTGCTGCTACCCCGGTGGGGGAGAAAGGAGAAGGGGGCACATACCATACAGGGTGGGCGGTACCCCCTGTACCCGCACCCCCTGCCCGCAGCCAGCCCCTGCTGCATCAGCCCTGCACCCCCTGCCCTGCCTGCACCAGCCCCTGTCTGCAGCCAGCCCTGCACCCCCTGCCCTGCCTGCACCAGCCCCTGCCCACAGCCAGCCCGTCTCCAGCCAGGCCCTGCCGCACCCCCCCTGCCCTGCCCGCACCAGCCCTGCACCCCCTGGCCTGCCTGCACCAGCCCCTGTCTGCAGCCAGCCCTGCACCCCCTGCCCTGTCTCCAGCCAGCCCCTGCCGCACCCCGCACCAGAAGCCAGCCAGCCCCACACTCCTCTGTCTCCAGCCCTGCCAACCCCTGCCGCACCCCCCTGTGGCCCTGCCTGAAGCCAGCCAGCCCGTCCCACACCCCCCTGTCTCCAGCCAGCCCCACACCCCTTGCTCTGCCTGCAGCCAGACCCTACCTCCAGCCAGCCCCTGCCCTGCCTCCAGCCAGCCCCATGTCCACTGGTGCCCTGCAGTTCCCAGGGCAGTAACCCTGCACACCTGCTTCGATGAGGGGGGCAGGGAGCAGCTGGGACCCCCACGTGTGCACACCCCCAGGGAGTGGCGGGGACCCACACATGTGAAACGGAGCTCGTTTGTAGCTCAGGTCCAGCTTTTTAAAAAGAACTGTAGGTGGGGTTAACATACAGCCGTATTTTCCCAGACATGTCAGTTTTTTGGTTCTTAAATCACCATCCGGGAGGAAAATCCGGACGTCTGGTAACCCTATTGGTACAAAAATCCATCCTGTGGCACATCCCTGAAATCAGAACTTTCTGTAGGGACCCGGTTGCTAAGAAATGAAAAGGGCTTTTTTTAACATGTGTTTTTTTTTCAATCATCCCTGCCGGGGCCCCTCCGAAAATGTTCGAATTGGGCCCCGCACTTCCTGAAGCTGACCCTGCCCCCACTGACTTGCATTTCCTGCCCAGGTAATAGATACACACAGAATACGCACCCCCACCCCCCCAGATGCCTGTAAAATACACGCAGGCTATCTGTATATATTGACCCCTGCAGCCTGCTCTGTGCAACACACACACAGTCAGTGCACGCACAAAACGGACACACTTGTACACATGGCCTGACCCACGCAGTAGACATAGACACTCACAATCAACACAAACATGCTGCCGGAACATAGACACGCACTGACCCACACATCCTGATCTGTGCAATAAACACACTCGGCCGCACACACACGCACACACACACAATTAGTACAAACGCGCTGCCAGAATAGTCGGACGCACTGCCCCACACAGCCGGGGCTGTTGCCAAACGCGCACAATAAGCGCAACAGATGTCAATGCAGAGCCATCAAAACGCACACGATCAACCCAAAGACACCAACACCAACCCACATGTACACCCAGGCTACACACACTCCCTGACACGCGTCCCAATGCACACACTCAACACACACACACACACACACACACACACACACACAAAGCAAGCACGAATTCGCTGACACAGTCACACACACGAGCACAGTTCCTCTCTCTCTCTCTCTCTCTCTCACACACACACATACTCACTCACACTCACACTCACACTCACACACACACTCACACACACATATTACAACATACACTCCCTCCCCCACCACCCAGCTGTGGGCATACTCAAAGCAAACGCGATGTAGTGCGTGTTGTGATTTCATAAGATTAGAAAAACCAGATGCCAGCGTCCTGTGTGATGCAACACAACTTCCCCGTTGGCACAGGGGAACAAGGGGCGGGGAATGGGGCAGGGGCCTGTCCCTTCTAGGAGGCGCCAGCTCCCATCTGGCCCCAGGGCAGGGACTGGCTGGCTCAGGGGGGCGGGGAATGGGGCAGGGGCCTGTCCCCTCTGGGGGGCACCAGCTCCCACCCGGCCCCAGGGCAGGGACTGGCTGGCTCAGGGGGCAGGGAATGGGGCAGGGACCTGTCCCCACGAGGGGCTCTGTGTGTGGGTATCGAGGGGCCCTTGCTGGGGAGTTGGGGTCGCGGGAGGGGGCGGCCCAGGCACCCTGCCAGAGGCAGATCAGGGAAAAGGAAGTGAATTCCAGCTGGTGAAATGGAAAAATCCTTCTCCACTAAACAGCTTCAGAGCCACTTAAGCCCTGAGTAAGCAAAATCAGAACTGGAAGCGACTGGCCCACGGGCCAGGATCTTCTGGCCACCCCCGCACTTGCACTTCCCGGGAGCCAGGATGCCTGGGTTCTATCCCTGGCTCTGGGAGGGGAGTGGGGGAGAGTGAGGGATGCTGGGAGCCAGGACTCCTGGGTTCTATCCTGGCCCTGGGAGGGGATTGAGGGCTAGTGGTTAGAGCAAGGTCAGGGGCTGGGAGCCAGGACTCCTGGGTTCTATCCTGGCCCTGGGAGGGGATTGAGGGCTAGTGGTTAGAGCAAGGTCGGGGGCTGGGAGCCAGGACTCCTGGGTTCTAGCTTAGCCAGTTAGCTGGGTCCCCGTGGAGGTGGGGCCGTGCCTGTCCCTACTGCCTGGGGTGGGGAGTGCAGAGTGGGCAGGGGCCAGCGAGCCGGGGGGCAGCAGCGGGTCGGGTGTGGGGCCGAGGGGAGCCCGGGCGGGGGCTGAGCCGAGCCCGGTGACTCTTCCAGAGAAGAGGAAGCCAGATAAGGCCCCAGTCCCCCGTCACAGGGCCTTGAAGGCCCCCCCCTCCCCCCCCGGCGATACAAGCCAGGCTCCCGGAAGGGCCTGTGCCCGGAGTTAGGAGAAGTGGGGGCGGGGGCCGCAGAGCCCTCACTTCCCGTGGAGGAGCCGACTTCGCGGGCGGGGGGGAAGGGAGCCGCGCTAACGCGGGCACAGGAAACATGGGGGGCGGGGGAATCGAGGTGAGGACACATCTGGGGCCATCTTAATTATCTTAATTTCCTCCTGCTAACGATAGCTCATCTCAATTGATTAGACTCTGCCTGTTGGTATGCATACTTCCACCTTTTCATGTTCTCTGTATGTATAAATATCCCCTGTCTGTGTGTTCCATTCTATGCATCCGAAGAAGTGAGCTGTAGCTCACGAAAGCTCATGCTAAAATAAATTTGTTAGTCTTTAAGGTGCCACAAGTCCTCCTGTTTTTTTTGCGGATACAGACTAACACGGCTGCTACTCTGAAATCTGGGGCAGTGTGTGATGGGGACAGAGGCATGAAGGGGGATGGGAAAAGGAAGAGCGGGGGGCTGCGGGTCGGGAGTGAGGGGCTCCGGCAGGGCTGGGAGGGCAGGGCTGGGCTGGTAGGGGCTGCGGGTTGGGAGTGAGGGGCACCGGCAGAGCTGGGGGGAGCCCAGGGCTGGACTGGCAGGGGCTGCGGCTTGGGAGTGAGGGGCACCGGCAGGGCTGGGGGGGGCAGGGCTGGGCTGGCAGGGGCTGCGGGTCGGGAGTGAGGGGCACCGGCAGAGCTGGGGGGAGCCCAGGGCTGGACTGGCAGGGGCTGCGGGTTGGGAGTGAGGGGCACCGGCAGGGCTGGGGGGGGCAGGGCTGGGCTGGCAGGGGCTGCGGGTCGGGAGTGAGGGGCACCGGCAGAGCTGGGGGAGGGCAGGACTGGGCTGGCAGGGGCTGCAGGTCGGGAGTGAGGGGCACCGGCAGAGCTGGGGGGGCAGGGCTGGGCTGGCAGGGGCTGCGGGTCGGGAGTGAGGGGCACCGGCAGAGCTGGGGGGGGCAGGGCTGGGCTGGCAGGGGCTGCGGGTTGGGAGTGAGGGGCACCGGCAGGGCTGGGCTGGCAGGGGCTGCGGGTCGGGAGTGAGGGGCACCGGCAGGGCTGGGGGAGGCCAGGGATGGCGGCCGGGCGCTGTGAAGGGACGGAGGGTGGCAGGCCCGGGCAGGGGGATGGTTCCTCTCCCGATGCTGCTGGGCAGGAGCGGGGTGTTGGCGTCCCTGAGCAGGACGCTGCGAGCGCTGGGCTGGATCAGACACTCACTTTAGTACCAAGCTGCCGGGGACGGGGAGCTGCAGGTAGCGAACGGGTCAGGACAAGTCCTGGCTCCACACCCTGCACTGCAGCTTCCCCCACTGACACCAGTGCTGGGAGGGGAGTGAGGTCTGCTGGTTAGAGCCGGGGGGCAGGGGGGAGCCAGGACGCCTGGGTTCTTTGTCACTGACTCACTTTTCCTTTCAACTGTTATGTCATATCAGCTCTTCAGGCCGGATTTTTCCAGTCCAGAAATGGAGTTAATAATACGAACCTGCATCTGTCCCAGAGCCAGAGAGAGAACCCAGGAGTCCTGGCTCCCAGCCCCCCCCCCTGCACTAACCACTAGCCCGCACTCCCCTCCCAGAGCCAGGGAGAGAACCCAGGAGTCCTGGCTCCCAGCCCCCCCCCCCTGCTCTAACCACTAGCCTGCACTCCCCTCCCAGAGCCAGGGAGAGAACCCAGGAGTCCTGGCTCCCAGCCCCCCCTGCTCTAACCACCAGCCCCCACTCCCCTCCCAGAGCCGGGGAGAGAACCCAGGAGTCCTGGCTCCTGGCTCCCCGGCCCCCCCACTCTAAGCCCCATTCCCTGGCCAGAGGCCTGGCTCTGGGGTTCGCGTGTCCAGGTGATGAGGGAAGGTGACTAAGTTACTGAACTTTATAGTTCAACACGGGGGCTGGTTTGTTTGTAGTTTGGCAGGGAAGCCGGGGGCCCCTGGAGCTCCTGGCCGGGCTCGGATCCCGAGCAGGCCGCAGCTGCCCGGCCAGCCAGGTCGGGGCGGGGGTGTCTGGATGGGATGAGTCACCGGACACACACTCAGAAGTGACTCGTGTAGCCCCTGTAAATATGACTTCAACACGACCCAGCTCTGAGCTCAGCTTCCCTCCTGGAATCCGACCCCGGGGCAACCCCCCCTGCCGTCAACGGAGCCAGAGCCGGTTCTGATCTCAGTGATTCAGGTGTGAAACCAGAGTGACCCCACTGCCATCAATGGACCCAGAGCCAGTTCTGATCTCAGTGACCCCGGTGTGAAAATGGAGTGACCCCACTGCCATCAGTGGCGCCAGAGCTGGTTCTTATCTCAGTGACCCTGGTGTGAAACCGGAGTGACCCCACTGCCGTCAATGGAGCCAGAGCCGGTTCTGATCTGAGTGACTCCGGTGTGAAACCGGAGTGGCTCCCCTGCTGTCAGTGGAGCCAGAGCTGGTTCTGATCTCAGTGACCCCGGTGTGAAACTGGAGTGACCCCACTGCCGTCAATGGAGCCAGAGCCAGTTCTGATCTCAGTGACCCCGGTGTGAAAATGGAGTGACCCCACTGCCATCAGTGGCACCAGAGCCGGTTCTTATCTCAGTGACTCCGGTGTGAAACCGGAGTGACCCCACTGCCATCAGTGGAGCCAGAGCCGGTTCTGATCTCAGTGACTCAGGTGTGAAACCAGAGTGACCCCCGCTGCCGTCAATGGAGCCAGAGCCGGTTCTGATCTCAGTAACCCCGGAGTGAAACCAGAGTGACCCCACTGCCATCAGTGGAGCCAGAGCCGGTTCTGATCTCAGTGACTCAGGTGTGAAACCAGAGTGACCCCCCTGGGCTTCTCTGGAGCCAGAGCCGGTTCTGATCTCAGTAACCCCGGAGTGAAACCAGAGTGACCCCACTGCCATCAGTGGAGCCAGAGCCGGTTCTGATCTCAGTGACCCCGGTGTGAAACCGGAGTGACCCCACTGCCATCAGTGGCGCCAGAGCTGGTTCTGATCTCAGTGACCCCGGTGTGAAACCGGAGTGACCCCACTGCCATCAGTGGAGCCAGAGCCGGTTCTGATCTCAGTGACTCAGGTGTGAAACCAGAGTGACCCCCCTGCCATCAATGGAGCCAGAGCTGGTTCTGATCTCAGTGACCCCGGTGTGAAACCGGAGTGACCCCACTGCCATCAGTGGAGCCAGAGCCGGTTCTGATCTCAGTGATTCAGGTGTGAAACCAGAGTGACCCCAGTGCCGTCAATGGAGCCAGAGCCGGTTCTGATCTCAGTAACCCCGGAGTGAAACCAGAGTGACCCCACTTCCATCAGTGGAGCCAGAGCGGTTCTGATCTCAGTGATTCAGGTGTGAAACCAGAGTGACCCCAGTGCTGTCAATGGAGCCAGAGCCGGTTCTGATTTCAGTGACCCCGGTGTGAAAATGGAGTGACCCCCCTGCCATCAGTGGAGCCAGAGCCAGTTCTGATCTCAGTGATTCAGGTGTGAAACCAGAGTGACCCCACTGCCGTCAATGGAGCCAGAGCCGGTTCTTATCTCAGTGACCCCGGTGTGAAAATGGAGTGACCCCCCTGCCATCAGTGGAGCCAGAGCCGGTTCTGATCTCAGTGACTCCGTGTGAAACTGGAGTGACCCCAGTGCCGTCAATGGAGCCAGAGCCGGTTCTGATCTCAGTGACTCAGGTGTGAAACCAGAGTGACCCCCGCTGCCGTCAATGGAGCCAGAGCCGGTTCTGATCTCAGTAACCCCGGAGTGAAACCAGAGTGACCCCACTGCCATCAGTGGAGCCAGAGCCGGTTCTGATCTCAGTGACTCAGGTGTGAAACCAGAGTGACCCCCCCTGGCATCAATGGAGCCAGAGCCGGTTCTGATCTCAGTAACCCCGGAGTGAAACCAGAGTGACCCCACTGCCATCAGTGGAGCCAGAGCCGGTTCTGATCTCAGTGACCCCGGTGTGAAACCGGAGTGACCCCACTGCCATCAGTGGCGCCAGAGCTGGTTCTGATCTCAGTGACCCCGGTGTGAAACCGGAGTGACCCCACTGCCATCAGTGGAGCCAGAGCCGGTTCTGATCTCAGTGACTCAGGTGTGAAACCAGAGTGACCCCCCTGCCATCAATGGAGCCAGAGCTGGTTCTGATCTCAGTGACCCCGGTGTGAAACCGGAGTGACCCCACTGCCATCAGTGGAGCCAGAGCCGGTTCTGATCTCAGTGATTCAGGTGTGAAACCAGAGTGACCCCAGTGCCGTCAATGGAGCCAGAGCCGGATCTGATCTCAGTAACCCCGGAGTGAAACCAGAGTGACCCCACTTCCATCAGTGGAGCCAGAGCGGTTCTGATCTCAGTGATTCAGGTGTGAAACCAGAGTGACCCCAGTGCTGTCAATGGAGCCAGAGCCGGTTCTGATTTCAGTGACCCCGGTGTGAAAATGGAGTGACACCCCTGCCATCAGTGGAGCCAGAGCCAGTTCTGATCTCAGTGATTCAGGTGTGAAACCAGAGTGACCCCACTGCCGTCAATGGAGCCAGAGCCGGTACTTATCTCAGTGACACCAGAGTGAAACCGGAGTGACCCCACTGCCGTCAATAGAGCCAGAGCCGGTTCTGATCTCAGTGACCCCGGTGTGAAAATGGAGTGACCCCCCTGCCATCAGTGGAGCCAGAGCCGGTTCTGATCTCAGTGACTCCGTGTGAAACTGGAGTGACCCCAGTGCCGTCAATGGAGCCAGAGCCGGTTCTGATCTCAGTGACCCCGGTGTAAAACTGGAGTGACCCCACTGCCGTCAATGGAGCCAGAGCCAGTTCTGATCTCAGTGACCCCGGTGTAAAACTGGAGAGACCCCACTGCCGTCAATGGAGCCAGAGCTGGTTCTGATCTCAGTGACTCCGGTGTGAAACCGGAGTGACCCCACTGCTGTCAATGGAGCCAGAGCTGGTTCTGATCTCAGTGACTCAGGTGTGAATCTGCAGTGACCCCACTGCCGTCAATGGAGCTAGAGCCAGTTCTGATCTCAGTGACTCCGGTGTAAAACCGGAGTGACCCCACTGCCATTAATGGAGCCAGAGCCGGTTCTGATCTCAGTGACCCCGGTGTGAAACTGGAGTGACCCCACTGCCGTCAATGGAGCCAGAGCCAGTTCTTATCTCAGTGACCCCGGTGTGAAACCAGAGTGACCCCATTGCCGTCAATGGAGCCAGAGCTGGTTCTGATCTCAGTGACTCTGGTGTAAAACCGGAGTGACCCCACTGCCATCAATGGAGCCAGAGCCAGTTCTAATCTCAGTGACTACAATGTAAAACCGGAGTGAGCCCACTGCCATCAATGGAGCCAGAGCCAGTTCTGATCTCAGTGACTCCAGTGTGAAACCGGAGTGACCCCACTGCCATCAATGGAGCCAGAGCCAGTTCTAATCTCAGTGACCCCGGTGTAAAACCAGAGTGACCTTGCTGGAATCAGGGCTTGTGGAGGGATTCGCTCAGGGCAGAGGCATCCCGGGAATGCGGTTGCATGTGGGGTTTTGGAGATTGCAAAGTTTTCCTGCCTGGGCTCAGAGCCCAGCCTCTGTCAGCTCTGCTGAGTCACCCTGCTCCTGGTCCTAGGGAGATTAGCACGCACCTCGGCTGTGAGTGTGTGTGTGGGTGTGCACACGCGCATTTGTAGCATGGAGGGTGTGTGGACAGCCGTGTGCATGGCTCCGGGTGTGTTGCTGTGAATGTGTGTGTGTTGGTGTCTACACGCATGACTCTGTGAATGTGTGTGTTTGTGTTGCTGTAACGGGGTGTGTTTATGTTGCTATTGACATGTGTGTGTTTGTGTTGCTGGGTGTGTTGCTGTCTAGACACGTGTTTCTGCGACTGGGTGGCTGTGTATTTGTTACTGTTTAAGTGTGTGATTCTGACTGTGTGTGCTTGTGTTTCTGTAACACATTTGTGTTGCTGTGAATGGGTGTGTGCTTGTGTGTGTCTGTGTCTGGTGAGGAAGGGTGTGTGTGTGTGTGTATGATGGAGGGAGGAGGTTTTGTGTGTGTGAGAGAGCGAGGGTGGTTGTGTGTGTGTGTTAGGTGTAGTGTGTATGGGGAGTTGCGTGTGCGTGTTTGAAGCCCTCAAACTGAGCCCAGTCAAACACGTCTCACCCTCTCGTTCGCCCTCCCAGCCCAAGGGACTCAAACGCCTTCCCACCGCAGATCCCACCGCTGGCACCAGAAGTGTCTCTGCAGTGGGCTCCTCGGGTCCCCACTACGGGGAGCGGGGGGAGCAGCCACAGGACCCACTAAGAAGCACTAGGGGGCGCTGGCAACACTCCCACCAACAGTTGTCTGCAGTGGGGTATTTGTAGCTGGGTGTGAACACGGCCTCTTGCTCTCCGGCCTCCGCCAGCGCCTGGAACAGGAACCGGGGCCTGGCAGGAACTGCCCCGGGTCAGGGCGTCTCGGGCCACCGCTCCCGGGACGGCTCAGCAGTGGGCGGGGGGGGGGGCACTGGGTTCCGGGGACGTGGCTGGAACTGGTGCATTTGCCCAGGGCAGGTTTCTTGAGCAATTGGCGTCCGGTTAATTGTTCTGGGCAGGAAGGTGAAAGAGAGGGGGAGGGGGAGAAAGAAAGAAAGAAATTTCCATTCCAGATGGCTGGCCTGGCCTGGCCCTGGGTGCCCCCTCCCCTGCCCCCCCGCCAGCCCTGCCGGTGCCCCTCACTCCCGACCCGCAGCCCCTGCCAGCCCAGCCCTGCCCACCCCAGCTCTGCCGGTGCCCCTCACTCCCGACCCGCAGCCCCTGCCAGCCCAGCCCTGCCCACCCCAGCTCTGCCGGTGCCCCTCACTCCCGACCCGCAGCCCCTGCCAGCCCAGCCCTGCCCCCCCGCCAGCCCTGCCGGTGCCCCTCACTCCCGACCCGCAGCCCCTGCCAGCCCAGCCCTGCCCCCGCCCAGCTCTGCTGGTGCCCCTCACTCCCGACCCAC
Organism: Mauremys mutica; assembly: GCF_020497125.1. Lineage (NCBI taxonomy): Eukaryota > Metazoa > Chordata > Testudines > Geoemydidae > Mauremys > Mauremys mutica. Next base: position 20,894,283 of record NC_059083.1, on the reverse strand, counting down.
AGCCCCTGCCAGCCGAGCCCTGCCCCCGCCCAGCTCTGCTGGTGCCCCTCACTCCCGACCCACAGCCCCTGCCAGCCGAGCCCTGCCCCCGCCCAGCTCTGTTGGTGCCCCTCACTCCCGACCCGCAGCCCCTACTAGCCCAGCCCTGCCCCCCCAGCTCTGCTGGTGCCCCTCACTCCCAACCCGGAGCCCCTGCCAGCCCAGCCCTGCCCCCGCCCAGCTCTGCCGGTGCCCCTCACTCCTGACCCAGAGCCTCCTGCCAGCCCAGCCCTGGGCTCCCACTCCCGACCCACACCCCCTCTGCTCTGCCCCACACAGCGCTCAGCGACCGAGGGGCCCCTTTGGTAGCTGGATGCCCAGGGGCCGGCGCGCTCGTTTCACTGTAAGCGAAGCCGGCGGAGGCCGGATCTGGGCAGCGCGCAGGCTCCTGCTCCGGCCCAGCCGTGCCAAGACTCCGACTTTGGAATAACAGCTCCAGGCTGCACACGACCCCTCGGCTGTTTAGTAAACACGGCGGGTGAGTGCGTCATTTCCCTTCGCTTCTGGGCTTGCAAGTGCAACCTCCCAATGGCCTGCCTGGCTCTGCAAGGGCAGTGGGGCGTAGTGGGGGGGCTGGGAGCCAGGACACCTGGGTTCTCTCCCTGGCTCTGGGAGGGGAGTGGGGGTTAGTGGTTAGAGCAGGGGGGCTGGGAGCCAGGGCCCCGTTGTGCTGGGCGCTGCACAGACACTGTCTGAGATGGGGGCTCTGCTGTATTTAATGATCCGGCCACCCCACTCCTGGGCCCCCCGGCGCTGAGTGTGGAGCCAGCCGGTCAGCCCAGGTGGGGGAGGGCTCAGGCAGGGGCTTCTTGGCTAGAGAAGGAGAGAGGGAACGAACACAGCAAAGAGCTGCCCACCCTGAGACCCGCCCTGGGGGAACCGCTGGCACCAGGCCTGGTCACCAATCCGTCCATCTGTCCAGCCCCATAAACCCCCGTCCGTCTGTCTGTCTGTCTGTCCCCTACACCCCCCATCTGTCTGTCTGTCCGTCCCCTACACCCCCATCTGTCCGTCTGTCCATCCCTTACACCCCCATCTGTCCATCTGTCCAGCCCCATAAACCCCCGTCCGTCTGTCTGTCCCCTACACCCCCCATCTGTCTGTCTGTCCAGCCCCATAAACCCCCGTCCGTCTGTCTGTCTGTCTGTCCCCTACACCCCCCCATCTGTCTGTCTGTCCGTCCCCTACACCCCCATCTGTCCATCTGTCCATCCCTTACACCCCCATCCGTCCATTTGTCCAGCCCCATAAACCCCCATCTGTCTGTCTGTCCATTCCTACACCCCCATCTGTCCATTTGTCCAGCCCCATAAACCCCCATCTGTCTGTCCATCCCTACACCCCCATCTGTCTGTCTGTCCGTCCCCTACACCCCCATCTATCTGTCCCACCAGAGGCTCAAGCAAAGGAAGCAGCCGTGGGATAGGAGGGAAGGTCTCTCATGGATCAGTAACTGGGTAAAAGACAGGAATAAATGGTCAGTTTTGACAGTGGGGTCCCCCGGGGTCCGTGCTGGGCTCAGCCCAATTCACCATGTCCATAAAGGAGCTGGGGAAAGGGGCAGACAGTGAGGTGGCAGAACTACTGCAGATCGCTGAGTCCCAGGCAGCCTGCGAGGAGCTAGAAAAGGGTCTCACAGAACTGGGGGACCGGGCGACCAAACGGCCGATGAACTTCAGTGCTGATAAATGCGAAGTGATGCCCATTGGAAAGCATCATCCCAACTAGACAGATGCAATGACGGGGTCTAATTAGCTGGTACCGCTCAAGAAAGACCTTGGAGCCATTGTGGAGGGTTCTGTGAACTCCTCCGCTCCACGTGCAGCGGCTGACGAACCAGCGAGCAGCACGCTGGGAATCATTAAGACAGGGATAGTTGATAAGACAGAAAAGATGCTGTTGCCTGTCTATAAATCCACGGTACGAGCACACCCTGGATATCGCGTGCGGCTGTTGTTGCCCCATCTCACAGGCCGCGTGTGACTCTTGCGTTGGGGTGGGCGTGAGGAGGGAGGTGCCCCACACCCTGCATGTCTTGCCCCGTTTGCGGAGGCTTCGCCGCCCCGGGGCTCGTATACCCAGCGCCCAGGCACTGACTCAGCACAGCTCTGTTAGGCTGGGACAGGTACAGAGCAGGGCAACGCACGTGATCGAGGGGCTGGAACAGCTTCCGGAGGAGGAGAGATGAACAAGGCTGGGGCTGTTTTCTTCAGAAAAGAGATGACTAGGCCAGAGGTCGATAAAGTCATGATGGGTGAGGAGACAGCAGTAAGGAAGTGCGATTTACCCCTTCTCAGAACAAAACAGCTAGAGTCACCCGATGAAATGAATCAGCAGCAGGTTCAAAACAAAGGAAAAGGACGTATTGCTTCACACACACCGCACAGCCAACCCGTGGAACTCCTCGCCGCAGGATGTTGTGTAGGTCAAAAGTGTAACTGGGTTCAAAAAAGAATGAGATAAGCTCATGGAGGGCAGGTCTATCGACGGCTATTAGCCAGGACGGTTAGGGGTGCACCCCCATGCTCTGTGCGCCCCTGAATCTCTGACTGCCAGAAGCTGGGAGTGGGTGACAGGGGATGGGTCACTTGATGATTCCCTGCTCTGTTCATTCCCTCTGGGGCACCTGGCACTGGCCGCTATCGGAAGGCAGGACACTGGGCTACATGGACCATTGGGCTGAACCAGTCTGGCCGGTCCTATCTATCTATCTATCTATCTATCTATCTATCTATCTATCTATCTATCTATCTATCTATCCATCCCCACACACCCCCTCTATCTATCTATCTATCTACACCCCCCGCCCCATCTATCTATCTATCTATCTATCTATCTATCTATCTATCTATCTATCTATCCACACACACCCCATCTATCCATCCCCACACACCCCCTCTATCTATCTATCTATCTACACCCCCCATCTATCTATCTATCTATCTATCTATCTATCTATCCACACACACCCCATCTATCCATCCCCACCCACCCCCTCTATCTATCTATCTATCTATCTATCTATCTATCTATCTATCTATCTATCTATCTATCTATCTATCTATCCCCATTCCCAAGCCCAGCCCTGCTCTCCTGGCCTGCTCTGGTCACCGGAGTCCCCTGTGGTGGCCACCCAGCAGTGGCCGGTGAGTCAGCGTGTGGTGTGAGCGCACGGAGGGTCATGCAGCGCACGGATGAGCGAGCCGGTGTCGCCATCCCGTCCTTTCCCTGCCGGCCCCGGGGGATGGACCCGTTTGCAGGCCAAAGACTCAGGCCGGGGCGGGCGGGGGACACTTCCACGCTTCAACTTCTAACTTCTCTCCAGCGTGTTAGCCACGGGTGTGGGGCTGGGGAACGGACACGGGGCCTTTCCCCTCCAGGGGGCGCCGGCTCCCATCTGGGCCCAGGGCTGGGGGACTGGCTGGCTCAGCGGGGAGGGACCCTGTGTGTGTGTGTGACAGGCTGACACTAGATCTAACCTGCCCCCCTCCCATTCTTTACTGCCCAGTCAGCCCCCGGCCTGTTCATTACGGCTCATTGCTCTGCAGGGGGAATGGGGCCCGGTCACTCATTAACAGCCCCCTGCGTCCTGAGGGCCCCGTTCACACAGGAGGGTGGGGGTGGGGGTGGGGGTGCAGCCCCAGGCCGATATTAACCGGACGTTGATTGTTCCAGGACTGGCCGGGGCTGAGTGTCCCTGACGTGCCCCATGACGCAGGCGTTTGTGGGATTGTGCCAGGCAAAAGGGGCACCCAAGGGTGTGAACAGACCAATAAATCGCAAAGCACTGGCTGTGATAGTGCAGCCAGCTCTGGGGAGGGGCGGCTGGGGAAAGCCGCACAGCGACACCGCACGGGGATGGGTCGCCCGGTGCTGAGATGCAGCCAGTTCTGGGGAGGGGCGGCTGGGGGAAAGCCGCACAGCGACACTGCACAGGGATGTCCCACCTGGTGCTGAGATGCAGCCAGCTCTGGGGAGGGGCGGCTGGGGGAAAGCCGCACAGCGACACTGCACGGGGATGTCCCGCCTGACGCTGAGATGCAGCCAGCTCTGGGGAGGGGCGGCTGGGGAAAGCCGCACAGCGACACCGCACGGGGATGACTCGCCCGGCACTGAGATGCAGCCAGCTCTGGGGAGGGGCGGCTGGGGAAAGCCGCACAGCGACACCGCACAGGGATGTCCCGCCTGGCACTGAGATGCAGCCAGCTCTGGGGAGGGGCAGCTGGGGGAAAGCCGCACAGCGACACTGCACAGGGATGTCCTGCCTGGCGCTGAGATGCAGCCAGCTCTGGGGAGGGGCGGCTGGGGAAAGCCGCACAGCGACACTGCACAGGGATGGCTCCCAGCACTGAGATGCAGCCAGCTCTGGGGAGGGGCGGCTGGGGAAAGCCGCACAGCGACACCGCACAGGGATGTCCCGCCTGGCACTGAGATGCAGCCAGCTCTGGGGAAGGGCGGCTGGGGAAAGCCGCACAGCGACACTGCACAGAGATGTCCCGCCTGGCACTGAGATGCAGCCAGCTCTGGGGAGGGGCGGCTGGGGAAAGCCGCACAGCGACACCGTATGGGGATGACTCGCCCGGCACTGAGATGCAGCCAGCTCTGGGGAGGGGCGGCTGGGGAAAGCCGCACAGCGACACCGCACAGGGATGTCCCGCCTGACGCTGAGATGCAGCCAGCTCTGGGGAGGGGCAGCTGGGGGAAAGCCGCACAGCGACACCGCACAGGGATGTCCCGCCTGGTGCTGAGATGCAGCCAGCTCTGGGGAGGGGCAGCTGGGGGAAAGCCGCACAGCGACACCGCACAGGGATGTCCCGCCTGGCACTGAGATGCAGCCAGCTCTGGGGAGGGGCAGCTGGGGGAAAGCCGCACAGCGACACCGCACGGGGATGACTCGCCCGGCACTGAGATGCAGCCAGCTCTGGGGAGGGGCGGCTGGGGAAAGCCGCACAGCGACACCGCACGGGGATGGCTCGCCCAGCACTGAGATGCAGCCAGCTCTGGGGAGGGGCGGCTGGGGAAAGCTGCACAGCGACACCGCACAGGGATGTCCCGCCTGGCACTGAGATGCAGCCAGCTCTGGGGAGGGGTGGCTGGGGGAAAGCCGCACAGCGACACCGCATGGGGATGACTCGCCCGGCACTGAGATGCAGCCAGCTCTGGGGAGGGGCAGCTGGGGGAAAGCCGCACAGCGACACTGCACAGGGATGTCCCGCCTGGCGCTGAGATGCAGCCAGCTCTGGGGAGGGGCGGCTGGGGAGGACAATCCTGGATCCCTTTGAAACGTCACAAGGGATTTAGGGAGGCACATGGGAAAGGGTCTCGCCGGGGTTCAAACCCACCGCGCTGGATCCCCCCCACAGACGCCCGCGGGCCCCCGGCTGGTGGGACGGGCCCAGAGAGACTGTAACCCTGAGCCTGAGGCTGGGCCCATGGGGAGCAGGGGGTCACACGCTCGTGAGAAAATAACCCCAGGCCCAGTTCTGCAGCCCGGCTGTGACGTGAGAGAGCATCGCCGCCCCCTGCTGGTGGGAACAGAGACCTGGTGTGTGTGTGTGTGTGTGTGTGTGTGTGTGTTAACACTGCCCTCTGGTGATGGGAATAGAGACCTGGTGTGTGTGTGTGTGTGTGTGTGTGTGTGAGCACTGCCCTCTGGTGGTGGGAATAGAGACCTGGTGTGTGTGTGTGTGTGTGTGTGTGTGTTAGCACTGCCCTCTGGTGGTAGGAAATAGGTTTGCTCTGTATGTGCGTATGTCTATGGGACTCCCCGCAATATGTCTAACCCCCCCTGATTTTGCCCAAACTCCTACTGTCTTCATTTAACAATCTCAGCCCTGGACAGTCTCCCAGCCCAGTGACTGAGCAGGCCGGTCCGACAGTGCCAGCCGGCAGCACTCGCTGTAACCCCACCTGGCCGTACCCAGCTGCTCTGCCCCCCAACCCCCAGCCCTGCAGCCTGTCAGTGGGGGTGGTGGGGGCTTGGGGGGCTGGGGGCTGTGTCATGTGCCCCTGGGACACTCCAGCCCTTTTCACCCAGGTCAGGCCTTGGGCATGACTCAGTGACACCCAGCGCTGACACTGATGCAGGAGGAATGATGGGGTGGGGATGGAGGGAGGGATGTGGGTGCGGATGGAGGGATGCATGCCCCAGCCCTGACCCCCCCTTTCAGAGCCAGCACCCCACACCCCTTCCTGCACCCCAACCCCCAGCCCTGAGCACCCTTCTGGAGCCAGCACCCCATACCCCCTCCTGCACCCCAAGCCCCAGCCCTGACCCCCCTCTCAGAGCCAGCACCCCAGACCCCTTCCTGCACCCCAACCCCCAGCCTTGAGCACCCTTCTGGAGCCAGCACCCCATACCCCCTCCTGCACCCCAAGCCCCAGCCCTGACCCCCCTCTCAGAGCCAGCACCCCACACCCCTTCCTGCACCCCAACCCCCAGCCCTGAGCACCCTTCTGGAGCCAGCACCCCATACCCCCTCCTGTACCCCAAGCCCCAGCCCTGAGCCTCCTCCCAGAGCCAGCACCCTGCACCCCAACACTGTGCCCCAGCTCGGAGCCCCTTCCTGCACCCAAACTCCCTCTCAGAGTTTGCACCCCCACCCCCTCCTGCACCCCAATCCCCTGCCCCAGGCTCAGCCCAGAGCCCCCTTCCACACTGCAAAACCCTCGGCCCCAGCCCAGAGCCCACACCCCCTGCCGAGCCCCAACCCCCTACCCCATCCCGGTGAAAGTGAGTGAGGGTGGGGGAGAGCGAGCAATGGGGTGGGGAGAAGGAGGGGGGGCTTTGGGAAGGGGCGGGACTCGGGGAAGGGGCGGGGTAGATCCTGAGTTGCTCTTAAATTCAAAAAGTGATCTTGGGCGTAAAAAGGTTGGAGACCCCTGGTATAGCTGGACGGCTTGGTAAGAGTGGCGGGGAAAACTCCACAGTGGCCCAACACTGGCATTTAATTTCAGAAAGGCGGAATTTCAAAAAGGAGGAAGTTAGTTGAACAGAAATGGAAAGGTTCAGCACCAAAAGTGAAATCCCTGCAAACTGCAGGGAAACTTTTAAAAGACACCGTAACAGAGGCTCAACTTAAAGGTATGTCCCAAATTAAAAAACACAGTCAGAGAATCAAAAAAGTGCCACTGTGGCTAAACAACAAAGTAAAAGAAGCAGTGAGAGGCAAAAAGGTATGAAGAGAGATTAATAAGCCTGGGACTTTTCAGCTTGGAAAAGAGACGACTGAGGGGGGATATGATTGAGGTCTATAAAATCATGCCTGGTGTGGAGAAAATAAATAAGGAAGGGTTGTTTACTCCTTCTCATCACACAAGAACTAAGGGTCAACAGATGAAACTAATAGGCAGCAGGTTTCAAACAAAGAAAAGGCAGTATTTCTTCACACAACGCACAGTTAACCTGTGGAACTCTCTGCCAGAGGATGTTGTGAAGGCCAAGACTATAACAGGGTTCAAAAAGGAACTAGATAAGTTCATGGAGGAAGGTCCATCAATGGCTATTAGCCAGGATGGGCAATGATGGTGTCCCTCGCCTCTGTTTGCCAGAACCTGGGAACTGGCGACAGGGGATGGATCACTCGATGATTCCCTGTTCTGTTCATTCCCTCTGGGGCACCTGGCATTGGCCACGGTCGGAAGACAGGACACTGGCTAGATGGACCTTTGGTCTGACCCAGGATGGCCGTTCTTGTGTTCTTATGATTTCTGTGGCTTGGTTAAATAGATCACTGGTTTTAAAAATCAGATCCTTCAGACTTGTCGGATGTTAGCACTGGGCTTCTAGATGACTATGGATCTGTCTGTCCTCCCAGTCTGTGACGGTGACATTTAGAGAATAATGTTAGTTAGAGGCAAACTGCCCAGATTTGCTCTGGCGTCGTCCAGAGAGGTCCAACCTGGCTCCCACCACGGGGCTAGTATTACAGTCATGCTGTAGCCTAAGCCTGCAGTTTGGCTGCCTTAACACTTTGGGGTCCTCTGCTTCCCCCCGGTCTCTCCGTCCGGCTTGCTGCAGGCCCACTGCCTCTCGGTGTCGCAGCCTGCGCTGTTCACAGCGCCGTCATCCAGGTAAGCGCAGAGTCCGGCTCCTCTGACCCCAAAGCTGCAGCGGAGAGGAAGAGGATTAATCCCAAAGGCCCCGGTGAAGCTAGCGGAAAAAGGCACCGAGACCAACTGGCTGGAAGTCAAAGCCAGACAAGTGAGGTATAATATAAGGGACACGTTTTAACAGTGCAGGGGGGAGCTTTGCGCTGATGTAGCTACACCCAACCATTCCCATAAGTTACATATCCCTGACCACCCCCACATGCCCCCACAATCCTCTGGGCTGAGTTTCGTGGTGATTTCAACCTGGGCTAGCAGGTCTGGCTGCTCTCCCCTGAGCTGGTAACCCGTCCACTTTGCAGTGTGGACACAAGCGATACCCCTCGAGTGCTGATCATCCTCCAATGCCTTCCCACAATTCTCCCGCCATGTGCCCAGAAAGGGCAGACACGTTCTCCCACAATTCATTGGGAAAGATCGAGTGTCTTGGCTTATTGAAGCACAAAGACCCATGGATACGTCCTCAGAAGTCAGAGTGACACACACTGGGGAGGGGAGCGCTGCCCTGGCTAACCCAATAATTCAGGTAGTGCTGCTAGGCTAATCCATGTGCTGCGACCCAAGTTAACTCTGCAGCAAAGACATTCAATACTAGGACAAGCCCTGTATTACGCTGGAGCGGGTCTCCTATGCTGGGGGTTTGCGCTGGGCTAGTGACACTGTCCATGTTCTTAAACTAAACTGGCTCTTTGTTAAGAGAACAATTGACAGAGGTGCTGTGACTGCAGCTAACATTCCAGCCATGTGCACACAGACCGACTGCCTGGTGCTTCCTCCAGACTCTTTCCCCTGCAACCTGTGCTCCTCCCTCCAAGTTCCGTGCAGGCTGATACACCCAATATAGGCTCTGAGTGCACAAATGCTGCCCACCGCCCTTGCGGAAGGGTTTCTGGCTAGTGACCCCAAAGAATCAAAGCCCTCCCACTCCTGGCACCATGTTAAGAGCTGTGCCATCTGGAAGCTGGTTGTGGTGCATGACAACGATAACTTTATTGGTCCTACAAAATTGCGAATATAAGACCACACTTCATTGTGGTTGACAGAAGCAGGGATCGAATCTGAGATTTCTGGGTCTAAGTGCAGGCACCTCTACTGCCTGAGCTAAAAGACCAACCTCTGTTAGCTTACAGGCTGTAGAAGATCCATAATTCCGATATGCTCCAATCAGTAGAGGGAAGCATAGAGCGACTCGGAGTAAACTTGAGGGAGTGTGAAAAATGTTACATATTCTTAACTGCATGAGCCACCTCCATACCCACTGCAGTGGGGCGGGAAGTAGATTCTTCAATTTGTGGGAAAATAGCTGAGTTTTAAATGTTTTCTCTTCCAAAATGGAAGAAAACAAAAGGAAATGTCCTGAAAAACAATGCAGAGTTTTTGTTGTCATTATTTCGGGACAATTTAAACATTTTGTTCTGATTTTGACTTTTAAAAAAATTGTTTTACATACAATTAAAAAATGGAACGGAGGCAACATTTTGAAATGGGAAATCCAACCGTTCCATTCCGAACAGGTCAAAACATTTTCTCTTCCATTTTTCTTTCCAAATGAAATTTTGTTGACACCCACACGGCTCTGCTAAGGGTTTCCCATTTGAGGCATTGGCGTTGCGTGATGGAAAAACGCTGCATTGGGAAAATCCCGGCCAGCTCCAATACACACACAGATACAGGCATAGCTCTTGCGTAATGCTTCTCTAATGACATCAGCCTTGGCCCAAGCTGACCCTGGCTGCTGCTGTAAACTCCCAGCCATGATTTATAGCGCGACGTATACAGATCCCACCGCTTCCACCAATACCTCTCTGGGAGTAGACAGGCCTCTGCTGCCACTTCCGGAGGGGGGGAAAGGCGGCTGCTGCCTCTCTGGGAATGGGGCTTCCCTAAGGCTCCCAAGTAGTGGGTGGGGCTCTGGCCATAGTTACCCTATATCCTGGCGTGGATCCCCTCAATCCTGCCCCCCCATGTGCAGTCGGAAAGAAAGGGACTCACGGGTGGTTGAATGCGGCGCCATCCACCCATCTCCAGGGCTGGCCCGGTTCCCTCCGGAGTCCAACCCAGTGATTGGAGGGGCCTTTATGGTGCATTGCGGTATTCTGAATGAGGCAAAGGGAAATCACACGTCATACGTGTCCCTCTCCCCCACCCTTCACTGTCTGTTTCTGGCCCCTATGAGGCCATGGGGTGTAACATGCTGTTATGCTGGACGGTGCTAATGGAGGCCACCAGGTCACTCAACGGGAGTGGGGGACTAAATCGGGCGACCATATTTCCCTGTGCTGAACACAGGACACCTGGTAAAATTACTGGTATTCAGGTGAGTTCAAGGGCAATCAATCCGAACTGTGCAGGATAAATGTTCAAATTAACATCAGGCTGACTGAGCCCCTGTTAAAAAGAAATACCGCAGAGCTGGAGTCTTTTCATTTGCCCTCTTATCAGTAAGGTTCACACAGGGAGGGGTGACACACACTCTCCCGTACCCCTCTCTCACACAGGGAGGGGTGGGGTGCGGTGACCAACCCTCCCTGCCTGGCGCTCTCCGCCCTCCCTGCCTGGCTGTGTTGATAGCTGCCTGTAAGGGGAAATGTGAGTCAGGTGGCTCCAGACTAGAAAGGTGGAAAAATACCAGCGGCCCCTTATTGAACAGCCTTCAGACCGAGGCCAGATAACAGGACACAACCCCACCACTGGCTGCCTTCATGCTTGCACAGCTCGAAAAGAGACAAAGTGCGTGTTTCACTTAAGACGACATTTGTGTGACATTTGGTTGTATCCTCATAATATTCTTTAACAATACCAGAACTTTTAATATTTATTACAACCACTTTAGAGCTACTGTATGGAGCATGCAAAGAAGCCCCCTTGGAAAGGCAAAAGCAAATCACTTGCTCTTTTCAGTGCAAAACAAAAATGAAAGGGGGGGAGCAGGATAGCTCAGTGATTTGAGCATTGGCCTGCTCAACCCGGGTTGTGTGTTTAATCCTTGAGGGGGCCACTTAGGGATCTGGGGGAAAAATCTGTCAGGGATGATACTTGGTCCTGCTGTGAAGGCAGGGGACTGGACTCCACTCAATGACCTTTCAAGGTCCCTTCTAGTCCCATGATTCCATGTTTTTCAACTCCATAATTATTATTGGTAAGAAAATAAGTTTAGGATGAAGTTATTTTCCTTGACAAACAGGAGAATTGGGAGCATGCTAAGGGGTGCTTCTCATCCCCGGACTTCAGCAAGGACTGTGTGGGTCTGAGACTGGCAAAGTGGCTACACGAAGGGGATTTGCTGCTGAAACTGTGGGTTTGGGGAAGGATTTGGCTGCACCCAGAGATCTGCCCGCTGGGTTCTCTCTGCCATCTGAAGGGTCAGGTGCAAACAGCCTCTAGATGAGACCGTTTGTGCTGCCCCCGTGTGGCCAAAGGGTAGCATTGACAGAGGGTAAAGCTGGAGGGAGCAGACAGCGAGGCAGGTGGGGCACTGGGGGTTGCATCCAGCCAGGCCCCACCGACACACCCAGGATTACACGCAGCGCCAGAGGCTTTATGTGCAGCTTGTTCAGATTCACTCCAGCTTTAAACTCCGCCTGTCAGTTCTAAGCTTTGGCAATCCAGGGGCAGCCTGGAGCTCGGCTGATGCTCCGCCTGGGAGGCTGCATTTCCCCCTCCCATTGCGGGTTAAAGCCCCGCAGCAGATGTGTGACCGGAGGCCGGATCCTTCCCCCCAGCCGGAGCATTAGCAGCAGCTGCCCTAGAAAAGCGCTGACGTCCCCATGAAGGTAAATGACTAGCCGGAGCCCTGTGTCCAGGTTCTCCTGTTTAGGGGACCGTATTTCCCTGTGCTGAATACAGGACCCCTGGTAAAATGGCTGGTATTGACGTGAGTTCGGCGGCCGTCACTCAGAACTGTGCAGGACAAACGTTCAAACTAACGTCCAGCTGGCTGAGCCGGAAATGGGAGGCAGGGCGGGGCCCTGCTGGCTGAGAGCCGGCACGCGGCCTTGGCTGCTCTGATGGAGCAACAGGGGGAGCGTCTGGCCCCACGCGCTGCATCTTCGCCCTGCCACCCGCCTGGCACACCCACCCCCATCGTCAGCCACTGGACCCCCCAACTCACCACTGGTGGGCAGGCAGCCGCTGAGCAACGATCCAGCCAGCACAGGACCCACCAGTACTGGGGGTGGGGGGTGGGGCGGTGGGGAGACAGAAAATATGGGAGAATTTGCCTGATTTAAGAAAAAGGGAGACCTGCAGGATGGCTTCAATACGGGACTGTCTCTTTAAAAATGGGCCATCTGGTCACCTGACACCTAAATACTCTCTGGGTGACCAGAAAGGTCTGCGGATGAGCTAGGAATTGAACCTCAGTCTCTTAAACATCAGGTTCTTGCCCTAACTTGGGGGCCATGGGATGAAACCAACCTGCACTAGCTGCAGCTCCCCCCAGCTCCTGTCTGGGCTGAGCTACCTAAGCTGTATTGCGGGTGCCGGCTGTAGATTGCAGTCCAGTGCCTGGCTGTGGGTCACTGAGCCTGCACATGGGGCCTGCTATTTTGTGTTCTCAAACCACAGATTACAAACTCTTTGGGGAATGGATTTGTTACATGTCTGTACAAGTGTCTCATTCAGCCTCTGTGATCTGCATATTCACAAAGAGGATGTGGGTCCCTGGTCAACAGGAGAGGCAAAGTTGGAGAGTGAGCTGTGTAGAGAAGCCTCCTTGTCTGGGGCTATAGTTTGCATCTGTTTTCTTTTAATAACCCTCTCCTGTTTAAGATAGACAGTGATTCCATATATCAATGAGGCCCTGATCCCTGACTGTGACCTCTAGGCCTACTATAATAGAGCTAACGAATTAAGAGAATGAAGACGCTCCACCTTTTATGGTTCAAAACAAGAACTGAGTGTAAGTGACACAGCCACATCTGCCTGAGTTTGCAGAGAGCCTGAAGCAATCGCTGAGAGAAAGAACTGCCCCGTGTCACTTATGCAGCGGTGCTGCCTGAGTCTGCAGAGAGCCTGGGCCACTCACTCAGCGGGATGAAACATGTCCTGCCCATCTCCACTAGGTGTTAAATCTGAACCCTAATGACAACATATTGATATTTAACCCTAACTGGGGTTGCCATCTCTTATGATTTTATCGGTAGACGCGGTGTTTAGTCCTGAAGCCACAGTTCCTGAGTCATGGGAATCCATAAGAATCTCAGCCTTCCATTAAACATTTAAAACGTTCCCAGCTCTGTGTTTGCAGAAGAATGTGACCTGAGTGCACAAAAGAATCCCCAAGTTTAGCGTGGCTTTCAAAATGCCGTGATTTTTAAGCCCATGATTGTTTTTTTGAGGGGGGCGGGGGTGATGTGATTTTTTGAACAGGGTTGGTCACCACTGCCCCAGCAGGAACACTTGGTGTCATGAGCGGGCGGGGCTTGTTTTGTGGGCGGAGTTTGGATGGCCTTATGTTTTCCCAGTCTAAAGCCAACACCTGCTGTGGGGAACCTGGTCTATTGCCGTTACAAGGACTCGACGGCTCTGTCTTACCAGAGCCTCTAAGCTACTGTTTGCAGCCAGAGAGGCACCGTGTGAGGCGCAGTGATTCTGACCGGATTTCCAGTTCCCTTCCTCTTCAGAAAAATAGTAGCACTTTCCTTGGGAGGCGATCCAGCCTTCTGCACAGCAGGGGGCAGCAGACGCCGTCAGAGCAGCCGTGTCAGGTTTGATGGCAGCTCCTGGTAATGCACAAGGATAACAAGAAGTTAGTGCCTCCGCCGTCACGGGGGGTGTTGTACTGGTGTGACGGGAACCATCAGCACGTTTCACATCAGCTCCAGGGTCGACACAGCTGTAGTCGTAGACATGTTGGGCTGGAAGGGACAATGAGACGTCATCAAGTCTCCTGGGGCAGGGCCAAGTGAACCCAGACTTTCCCTGACAGGTGTTTGTCCAACCGGGTCTTATACACCTCCAAGATGGGGATCCACAACCTCCTTTGTAAGCCTGTTCCAGAGCTTCACTACCCTGAGGGCACATGGCGAACAATGGACCAACGTGCTCTTTATAACAGCCCTTAACATAGGTGAAGACAGTTATCACTCCCCCCACAGGCTTCTTTTCTCAAGACTGAACACACCCAGTTTTTTTAACCTTTCCCCAAAGGTCAGGGGTTCTAGACCTCTCATCGTTTTTCTTGCTGCCCTCTGGACTCTCTCCAATCTGTCCACATCTTTCCGACAGCGCAGCCCCCAGAACTGGACACCATGCATCAGCTGAGGCCTCACCAGTGCCGAGCAGAGTGGGACAATTGCAATCAATGCAGCTACGTAGAGCTGGTGGGAAAATGTTTTTTTTCCCCTGCTAAAAATTTGGATGAGAATAAAAAATGTGGAAAATTTTGAGTTCACAGGAAAAAATTGCAAGTGTTTCATCTGAAAACCAAACTATTTTGACTCGGAAATGTCAATGCAGTGCATCATGGGAGCTGTAGTCTTGGTGTCTGGTGCCTCCATTCTCTTCTATAGGCGAGGCTCCTTGGGCAGATGCACCATGGTCTCCCCTCTTAGTGAAGGGAGTGCAACATGGCGATCCTTAGCCTTATGGGAGATGAAGTCCAGCTGGAGTTCCAGCCTGGCCTCCACAGGTTCCCTGTAATGAGATCTTGACATGCAGTGTCTCATTCAGCCACTAGATGGTTCTGTGATCTGTAGACAGGATCCAGGTCTCTGGTAGAGCGACCAGATGTCCTGATTTTATTGGGAGAGTCCTGATATTCGGGGCTTTGTCTTATATAGGTGCCTATTACCCCCCATCCCTTGTCCTGTTTTTTCACACTTGCTATCTGGTCCTCCTAGTCCCTGGTCAACAAGAGAGGCAAAGTTGGAGAGCGAGCTGTGTAGAAGCTTCCTTGATTGGGGCTATAGCTTGCGTCAGTTTTCTTTTAATAATCCCCTCCTGTTTAACATAGATCGTGACTTCATATGTCATGACATTCCCTATGCCAGGGTTGTCTACGCTAGTAGGGATCTCCCCTGTAGAAGGGGAATTCCTAGCTGGGGAGATGTCAGTTTCCATCCTGTTTACGCTCCTGGAGTAGCTCAAAGGGGGGCAGGATCTGGCCTTGCATGGGAAAGGGAACTGGGAGGACAGAATGTGTAACCGAGTCGCGGAGACGGAGCCAGCCTGGGCCCTTTCCACTCACGTGTGAAAACAAATATGGTGGCGCTCAATCCTCCGACCGCAATCAGGAAAATGAGTAGGACCATCCATGCCATGAATGTCTGGATCTTGGAGAAAGACGGATCGTCTGCAATGGGGAGGAGGGAAAGCCATTGAAAATTCCTTGGGGACAGAGCTACTCAGAGCCAGAGCCCAGGCTTCGTACATGGTGTAGACAGATGCTGGAGGTTTCTGGGGGGAGGCAGCAAGGCAGTGGATCGCACACTGGCCTGGAATTCAGCAGACCTGTGTTCATTTCACCCCTCTCTACCTCAGTTTCCCCATATGCAAAATGGGACAATCATACCAATCTCTTTTGAGACCCACCAATGAAAAGTGCTAAGTATGATTATTCCTGGAAGCGGGGTTTCAAACGGGCGACGCTCCCTTCCTCCATTCCAGTTTCTGCATATTTAAGAAGAACCCACCCCCATACGATTGTTTTCCTTTACCTTTGAGTCCGACTGGATCACCGTCCTCAGCCTGCTTCGCCAGCTCCACCCTATTTATGTCTCCGCTAACGGCAGAAATTGGCTTTGATTTTGGAAACTTCTCCCGGCTACAAAAACACAATGTTACATTGAAGACACCTGAATGTTCTCTCGCCGCACAGCATGGGGAGGAATGAAGGAGGGGGAAGAGCAATTGGTGAATTATTGAGTTATTTGCTATTGGGTGCTATAAAATGATTCTTTCATGCAAGTCAATCACAGGCCTCATTAGAACCAATGGGTGGCCAAGCCCCCTCTTTTAAGCTCAGAGGGAGCAATTAAGTCTCTTTATGCAAGAGGGAGAGCTAGAAACAATGCAGGGACCGCCCAAGGCACAGGACTGTTGTGTACTGGGACATATATGGTCAGGCCTGAGGGTCAGAGCAGGAGTCGGGGTCAGAGCCAGAGTCAGTAGCCAGGAGTGGGGCACAGAAACAGGGATCTGGAACAAGGCAGGGTCCAACATAGCAGCCAGCTACAGATTCACCTAGCCACTCAGACAACTTCCTGTGCCTCCATCTGGCTTAAATAGTGAGTCTGAGCCAATCAGAGAGGTCGGACATCTCCTCCAATCAGGAGCTTTGTGGGCAGGGCGTCTGGTGAAGTAGGGTCTGCCAGCCCCCATTCCCTGCTGGTACCAGCGAGCTGCCAGGTGGTGGCTGCAGTCTGAGGACTGACTGCGGACCCGGATTTGAGAGTCAAAATCCCTCACATCAGCGGAGCTAAGCTGTGCGAGCCGAGGATTTGCAGACGCAGGGGCTAGGAGGCTGGCTGCAGCATGTGTGTCTTGGAGGCTGAAAGCCAGGGGAAGCAGAGAGACAGGGCTTTTTGGGCACAGAGCTCCCGGCTTGGGGGTGGGGAGGGGCAGACACATTCCATTACTGGTAAGGGGGGGGCACAAGAGGAAAAGTTTGGGCACCACTGGATTAAAGAATTAGAAAATCTGCCTTGTAGTGATAGACTCAAGGAGCCCGATTTATTTAGTGTTACAAAGAGAAGGTTCAGGGTGACTTGATCCCAGGCTATAAGTACCTAGATGGGGAACAAATCCATTAAGGGCCCTTCAATCTAGCAGAGAAAGTTACCACGTGACCCACGGACTAGAAGTTGAAACTGGAAATTCAGATTCAAATTCAAATTCAGACTGGAAATAAGATCTATGTTTTTCCCAGTGAGGGTAATTAACCATTGGTACAACTTACCAAAGGTCACGGTGGATTCTCCGTCACTGACACGTTTTACATCAGGATGGGATGTTTTTCTAACAGATCTGCTCTAAGAATTAATTCAGACACGTTCTCTGGCCTGTGTTATCCAGGAGGTCAGACTAGATGATCCCAAAAGTCCCGTCTGGCTTTGGACTACACAGGAATGGGACATCGGTGTCCCCCCAGCAGACTGAGCTGATACTGTGACCACACAAAGGAACCACAACCTGATAGGAACCCACCCAGAGGAGAGCGGACCAGCGTGTTACCTGGA
Source organism: Mauremys mutica (assembly GCF_020497125.1). Classification (NCBI taxonomy): domain Eukaryota; kingdom Metazoa; phylum Chordata; order Testudines; family Geoemydidae; genus Mauremys; species Mauremys mutica. The sequence continues at coordinate 20,876,956 of NC_059083.1, read as the reverse complement.
CATTGCAATACCCCTTTAGCGTCTTGGGTTAGGATCCAGTGGAGTAGGAGGGCCTTGGCCTGACGACTAGGCCAGTTGGCTATTGCACTGACCCACCACAGAGGGCCTTTATCAGAGGGGGAAACTGAGGCATGGAGAGTCTCAGGCCACCCAGGATGTTTGTGATGAGCAGGGCTTTGAACCTAAAGCTGCCAAGTGCTTAGCTAGTGAATTAATCGTTGGACCAGCCTCCCTCTCTGTACTAAATGCCAGATCCAGCACTGGCTAATCCCTCTCTACAACAGCTGGTCAGGAACTTCCCATCAAATTGAATTTCTGATGCAAAATGCAGTTTCCGGAAAAATCAAAATTTCCTGCAGGAACATTTCAAAATTGCCAATTTTTTGTCTCAGTTTTCCTTCGGGAAAACCAAAATGGGACATTTTGTTTCGGGTCGGTTCAACGTTAATCTGTGTCTGCCTGAGCTGTCGCGGTACCTCAGGGGAGTTGAAGTTTGGATGTTTCATGCTCCCATTCACCCCTCTGGGACGGGCTCTCTGGCTGGACTACATGTCCCATGATGCACCAGGGTCTTCCTGTTGTGTGGTGCATCAGAGGAGTCACATTACCATGGATGCATCATGGGAGATGTAGTCCAGCCAGGGAGCCTAGCCCATAGGGAAAAATGAGGGGATGAGGCACCCAAACTCAGGGCCGGCTTCAGGGGTTTTGCCACCCCAAGCAGCCAAAAAAAAAAAAAAAGCCGCGATCGCGATCTGCGACAATTCAGCAGGAGGTCCCTCGCTCCGAGTGGGAGTGAGGGACCCTCCGCCGAATTGCTGCCGAATACCTGAAAGTGCCGCCCGCTCCGGAGTTGCCTCCCCAAGCACCTGCTTGATAAGCTGGTGCCTGGAGCCAGCCCTGCCCAAACTACAACTCCCATGAGGGGAGATGCATAGGAAGATGCAGATTTATGTTAAATTGACTCGAAAAAAATATTTCAACATTTCTGGGATTCTGTGTTCAGTCCCAGGACGATATGGTTAACCACAAAGTCCTGTTCCTTTGAACATGGGAAAAACAAACAACAGCCGGCAAATTCCTTGCTCGATTCCTCACGTCTGCCCTTCCAGGGAGTTCTGTGCCCAGAAAGCCCTGTCTCTCTGCTTCCTTTCACACTCACAATGGTTTCCTCTGGCTTTTTGCCTCTAACACACAACCTGCTACTGATATCCTCATCCTTGCATTTGCAACCAGGGACACCCCTCGGCCCACGCGGCTTAGATCTGCCCTGCCACGAGCCTTGGGCAGTCCCTCCCTGGTTTGTAGCTCTCACTTCTACATAAGAGGGGCTTAGTTGCTCCTTCCATTGAGTCTGAAAATGTTTGGCCACCCACCGGCTTTAACCACATGTGGGATTGTCTTTGGATGACAGGCTCACTTGACGGTAGCCACTTAACACCTTTCAGCGTGACAAGGCAGCCAAAGTGTGGAGGGTTTGGAAAAGAGCAAAACTGTGCTCAGTGGGTTAGAGGGACACTGGGGTACGTCTACACTGCAAAAAACAAACCAACCCTCAGCAGGGTTCAGAGCCTGGGCTCCAGCCCAAGCCGGAAAGTTTACATTGCTATTATTACCCCTGTAGCCTGAGTCCCGGGAGCCCGAGTCAGTTGACCGTGGCCTTGAGATTTGCTTAGGCACCAAACCTGCTTCCCAGCCCACTCCCCAGCAGAACAAAGCTCAAGGGGCAGCAGTTAGCAGGAGCCACTCACCTGGCCAAGGGACGCCTGATGTCCTGGAAGAGAAAGCAAAGGAAACTTAACCCGTGTTCCATACAGCAGATCCCCTGTAGGGGCAAGACGTTGCTGACACCAGAAAGGGGCCGGCGAATGGGTGAGCTCCATTGCGTATCGCCCCAAATGTTGGACGTCTTTGTTTTTTGGGATTCCAACACTGGGACGTGGCATTGAGTGCAGGGTGAAAGAGAGGGCTCGGGTAGCCTGATTTATAGTTCACTTGTGTTTGCTATTGTAATTAAAAAATTCTTTCTGTTAGCCTCAAATTCTGAGCTCTTTACTCAGGTGTCACCTGTACAACTTGTGATAATCATATAGGGGTAACCCATTAGTTGGCAGCAGTAGTAGGTTGTTATCCATTATGTTGACCAGCCACTAGAGAGTGCCATGGTACACACTTTACAAATATATTACACATACTCAGGTAAAACTCCTAAGGGCAGCAGTAAAACTGGGGTGGGGGAGGTAAACTTTTTTATACCAATTTCATTGTACATTTGAAAAAACTCAAAAATTTCATTAAGAAAAATGGCCCTTTCCCCACGGTTTTTTTAAAAAACGTTTTGTTGAAAAAATGTCAATGTGCTCAGAGGATAATGATCTTTCTGTTGTCTGCCTTGTCTATTTATACTGCAGGTTGTTCAAGGCAAAGATTGTCTCTCTCTGTGTGTCTGTGCAGCGCCTGGCACAACGGGACCCGATCTCAGCTGGGGCAGGGACTGTCTCTCGCTGTGTGTCTGTGCAGCGCCCGGCACAACGGGGCCCTGACCTCAGCTGGGGCAGGGACTGTCTCTCCCTGTGTGTCTGTGCAGCACCCGGCACAACAGGGCCCTGATCTCAGCTGGGGCAGGGACTGTCTCTCTCTGTGTGTCTGTGCAGCGCCTGGCACAACGGGGCCCTGATCTCAGCTGGGGCAGGGACTGTCTCTTGCTGTGTGTCTGTGCAGCGCCCGGCACAACGGGAGCCTGATCTCAGCTGGGGCAGGGACTGTCTCTCCCTGTGTCTGTGCAGCGCCCAGCACAATGGGGCCCTGATCTCAGCGGGGGCAGGGACTGTCTCTTGCTGTGTGTCTGTGCAGCGCCTGGCACAACGGGGCCCTGATCTCAGCTGGGGTCCCCAGGAGCTGCTGTAACACACGTAATAATTACTCAATTAGCACAATATCCTACCTGGTTTATGCTGGCATCAGCCTCCTCTCTGGGAATCAGTGTGTGTGATTTATGATTCTGGGCATCTCTGCAGACAAGGCAAATGAAGGTTTGATCCTCTACGCAGTAGAGTTTTAGCTCTTCTCTGTGGTTCGCACACACCCCTTCTGGCCACAAACTCAGCTCCTCTAACAGGAACTGTTTGTCTATTTCTGCCACCTTCCAGGGTTGGTTGTCAGAGCCGGATTTTCCCTCCTGAAAATCTTCTTTGCACCACGGGCAGGTGATTTGCTCTGTCACTTCTCTCCGGGGCCTGTTGATGCAGGCCTGGCACAAGTTGTGCCCGCAGTGTCTGATCACTGGATCTCGACAGCGCTCCAGGCAGACAGAACAAGTAACGAGCCCCTGGAGATGCTCAACAGACTGTGTGTCTTTCATGGCTCCTGTGAGAGAGAGGTTGGAATGTGAAGCTTATGCTTGTCTCCTGGGGTTATTTTTTGTGTGCGTCGGTTGCCTATACTGTGCCTTTGGAAAGGAGGCGACGGAAAGGGGATAAGGTGGAATAAATTGAGGGTAGGCAGCAGTAGCGTAGCTAGGGGGTATGCAGGGGAAGCAGCCGCTTCCCCTCAGCACATTTTCCAAAAGTGGTGCCTTAGTTAGGGGTTACCATGGTGCCAGCGGGCGGGGCCCATGCTCAGCTCTAAAACTTGGCCTGCCGGGCTGGCACTGGGCTCCTGCAGGCAAGGGTGGGGCAGCACAGCTGGAGGAGCCATGGGGAGGAGGGGCTGCGGGGGTGGCATGGCACGGCCGGAGGAGCCATGGGGGGGGGAGCTGGAGGAGCGAGGGGGAGCGCAGCATGGCAGCCCGCAGCACAGCCGGAGGAGCCATGGGGGGTGTGTGGCCAGAGGAGCCAGCCAGGGTGGGGGGGGCGTGGAGCGGCCGGAGGAGGACCCAAGGAGCGGGGCGCCTTTTTAATGTTTGCTCCCCCTGCTCTTAGAACCTGGCTACGCCACTGGTAGGCAGACAGATATTCCCCTAGGTACCATGCCATTGATGGTTCTCTATCTCTACCGTTCTGACAATGCCAACTACATGCAAACGGTGACTCTCCCTCCCTTTGGTTTATAATGTGGCTGTGTGGGGGTGGATTTTCACAGAGCACACGAAAGGCCTGATCTCAGAGCTACCCACTGTCAGATCTCCAAGTTCCTGTTCCAAACCAGGGAGATGAGAGAGCTCTTCAAACCAGCAAGTGAGGGGGGAAATAATTAACATTGGCGTTCTCTGCTGTTCGACATGGCTGCACCGGTTTGGCTGAAACTTAAAAAAAACCCCAACCAACCAAACCCCGAATCCCTGGGGCAGAGATTTTAGGAACAAACAGGTAAAGTTATAAACAACTGAAAACAGGGGGTTATTAGGGCGAGCATCAGGCAATCTGAACGATGCACATCTCGAATGCTTGTCCTTAGCAGCTCTCTGTCTGTATGGTATTACGGGGGTGTTTGATTATGTGGGGCTCAATCCTGCTGCCAGCTTGAAATCTCGTCTGTTTCAAAACAGGTTAACAGCAGTTTCTGCTCCTGCGTCTGCTTCTCAGATGTCCTTCTATGTATAGTTTTACAGTCACTCTTTACTATCTTAAAGGATTCTCTTTTTCTGCCCAGTTGCTCTGTGAAAAACCGGCACAAACACAGGAAACCAACAAAGTGTGTAGGAGAAATTGTGAGAAAGACTACACAGAGTGCTGTCAAATGCAGAGAGATCCCACTGGAGAGTAAAAGTGGAGAAACGTTTTTTATCTCGAGGGTCCTGATCCTGTGGACACATCAGTCGCTTTACTCATGTGAGTGATCTCACTGATTTCCATGAGACTAATCAAGTGATACAAAACATCTGAACATGATCAGAAGGACTTACTTTAAAATAATCAAATCAATGTAACCGTAATTCTGCGGACTCATAAACATCCTTCCACCCTCCACATAAATTAAATACAGTTCCCAGTTAGTTTGATCTGAAAAACAACAGAAGCTTTTTTTAAAGGCCATTAGACTGCATGGGAATGTATCAAATGAACGTTATAAAGGCTGGAGATGGAAAATGAGACGCCTTCAGGGGTCTTTGGCTGCAGCCTGCTTTCTGGGTGAAGATCAGCCTGGTTGGGAGCTACCATACCTGGAATATGCTCACAAATCTCTGACTCAGGGGAGACCTCACCTGGACCGTGTGCTCAGCCCCTCTGCGAATCCCCAGCTGAACAGCGAGTGGTTACTGCCAAACTTCAAGGAGTTCAGAGAGGGGCAGTGAAACCGATCGGGGGCTCACACGGGGAGACTGAAATAGCTAACGGGGCTTGGTTGGTTGATTTATTTTCCTCGGCCCTGGTTGATTGGCTGTTTGCTGTAACCCCATCCTGGGCCCTGTCCCAGGGTCGCTTCACCTCAGCCTCACTCCACACCTGCTCCTCATATCTCTTCTGCCCTGTCCTCCTGGCCCCTCTCTGTGCCCTCCTTAGTAAACTCCACTCTCCCAAGAATATTACGCAATTAACATGCCATGACACTGATCTTTTGCTCTGCTTGTGTGTCATACTCCTTCCCCTCACCCTGGACCTATTTAGATTGTAAGCCCTTCGACACAGGGACTGTCTCTCGCTGTGTGTCTGTGCAGCACCCGACACAACGGGGCCCTGATCTCAGCTGGGGCAGGGACTGTCTCTCCCTGTGTGTCTGTGCAGCACCCGACACAACGGGGCCCTGATCTCAGCTGGGGCAGGGCCTGTCTCTCCCTGTGTGTCTGTGCAGCGCCCGGCACAACGGGGCCCTGATCTCAGCTGGGGCAGGGACTGTCTCTCCCTGTGTGTCTGGGTAGCACCTGGCACAACGGGGCCCTGATCTCAGCTGGGGCAGGGACTGTCTCTCCCTCTGTGTCTGTGCAGCACCTGGCACGACGGGGCCCTGATCTCAGCGGGGGCAGGGCCTGTCTCTCGCTGTGTGTCTGTGCAGCGCCCGGCACAACGGGGTCCTGATCTCAGCGGGGGCAGGGACTGTCTCTCCCTGTGTGTCTGTGCAGCACCTGGCACAACGGGGCCCTGATCTCAGCTGGGGCAGGGACTGTCTCTCCCTGTGGGTCTGTGCAGCACCCGGCACAATGGGGCCCTGATCTCAGCTGGGGCAGGGACTGTCTCTCCCTGTGGGTCTGTGCCTGGCTAAGGTCAGTGTGAAAGTGATTGCAATGTTGCAAAAGGTGTATTTAGCTGACATGTTTCAATATTACGTGTGAATTTAACAATCCTGCTTCTGTGCATTGTGTATGCTTCGCCAGCTGTGGCCTTCAGGAACACTTCACGCACGCCAGCCGAGCATCTCCACCAGATAAGCATTTCAACATCTCTCATGGTAATCTTGTGGTCTGGAAAGAAAGTCCCCGCTTGCAGCTTCGTGTATAGGCTGGTGTTCCTGAAGATGCATGCGTCATGCACCTTCCCGGACCACCCTGCGTTGTTGTCAGTGAAATGCCCACGGTGATCCATAAGCATCTGCAACACCATGGAGAAGTACCTCTTCCTACTGATGTACTCCATCGCAAAGTGGTCTGGTGCCAAAATGGGAATGTGTGTGCCAAGTATCGCCCTCCACAGTTAGGGAAACCCATTTCTGCAAAGCCAGCCACTATTTCACGCACATTTCCCAGAGTCACAATCCTCCGTAGCAGGATGCGATTTATTGCCTGGCACACTTGCGTTAACACAGCCCCAGTGGTCGACTTCCCCACTCCAAATGTATACGTGACCGACTGGTAGCAGTCTGGAGTCACTAGCTTCCACACAGCGATCGCTTACCAAAGGGCAGCTCTCATTCTGGTGTCCTTGTGCCGCAGGTCTGGGGCCAGCTCCGTGCACAATTCCAAGAAGGTGGCTTTCTGCATCCAAGATTTCTGTAGCCTCTGCTTGTCATCCCACACCTGCATGACGATGCGATCCTACCATTCAGTGCTTGTTTCCTGAGCCAAAAAGCGATGGTCTACCCTCTGCAGCTGCTCTGTGACTGCCAAAAGCAAAATCTAAAATTGCTCCTATCTGTATCATGCAGAATGTCAGGCGCCTGCAAGTCTTCTTCAGGTAGGAACTTCACGATTAACTGCACTGCCTTCCGCGATGTCTTCATGACAGTTAACAGAGCGTAGCAGAGCAGTGCAGGATCCATCCCTTCTCCCAAAGATGCCGAGGTGCACAGCAAAGAAGGGCCATTGCAAAAATGCTGTGAAAGAAAGCCAGACGCCCACGGAGTGCTGGAACAGAGCAATGCATCACGGGACATCTAGCTCAGCCCCAAGATGTGCCGTGATACATCTGCCTTCCCACAGCACCTAGCGACAGAAGGTGTTGAGCTGGATCCACATTGCATTGCTCACACTGCCGACGATGGTCCCCGCACTGTATACGTGATCTACCCAGAGAGGGAGCAAATGTGAATATTAAATTCTGATATCAACTTTTGGGTGTCGACATCACTTTTGTCGACACAAATTGGTAGTGTAGCCATGGCCTAACTCCAGCAGGATGGCAATTTTCTGGCCAGTGTGAGTACATCTGTGCAATTTAATGAGGAAAAGGACCTGGGGATTACAGTGGACGAGAAGCAGGATATGAGTCAGCAGTGCGCCCTTGTTGGCAAGAAGGCCAATGCAATATTGGGCTGCATTAGTAGGAGCATTGCCAGCAGATTGAGGGAAGTGATGATTCCCCTCTATTTGGCACTGGTGAGGCCACACCTGGAATACTGCACGGAGGGCAACAAAAATGATTAGGGGGCTGGGGCATGTGATTTATGAGGAGTGGCTGAGGGAACTGGGCTTATTTAGTCTGCAGAAGAGAGGAGTGAGGGGGGATTTGATAGCTGCTTTCAACTAACTGAAGGGGGCTCCAAAGAGGATGGAGCTCGGCCGTTTTCAGTGGTGGCAGATGACAGAACAAGGAGCAATGGTCTCAAGTTGCAGTGGGGGAGGTCTAGGTTGGATATTAGGGAACACTATTTCACTAGGAGGGTGGTGAAGCACTGGAATGGGTTACCTAGGGAGGTGGTGGAATCTCCATCATTAGAGGTTTTTAAGGCCCGGCTTGACAAAGCCCTGGCTGGGATGATTTAGTTGGGGTTGGTCCTGCTTTGAGCAGGGGGTTGGACTAGATACCTCCTGAGGTCTCTTCCAACCCTGATATTCTATGGTTCTATGATTCTAATGCACTTAGAGAAATCGGGTTTAAAAAGAAAGCTCTGCTCAACTTTAAGTTGTGTTAGTAAAGAGAAGTTGTAACACATCCAGGAATTACTAATCTGATAAGAGAACGTTTAGACACAGCTCTAGTTTACTTTGGCTCCATTCACAAAGAATTGATCTTTATCAAAAGTGAAAATGTTCTTCTGTCACTGCTGATCTGTTTTACGGGAACTGATTATCGTTTATTGCCTACTTTGCCCCAGCAGGTTTGTGTCCGTAAGTGGCAGGTACAAAATGTTTTCTTGTCAGCAAGTTGGATTTCCTTCATGGGTGTGCGAGGGGCGAAGAACAAAGGCTTTGTATTGCCATGTCCCACAATGGCCCCTTGACTTTTGACAGGCCTCCTAGATGGGCGGGAGAAGATCCCTCCTGACTGGGGTCAGCTTTTCACAGGTGTGATAAGATGAGGCCCTGAAACATAAACCCTTGTATCCGAGGCCCGGTATGAGGCCTGAACTGAAGTAATGGTCAAGACTTTGCTAACACAAAGCAAAGCTGTGAGCTGAGGCAGGCCCGGCTCACAGAACTTAGCAAGAAGAAGGCTTCTGAAAGCACATAGACACATATAAGCACGAATAAGCTGAACGTGTGCCAGAACATCCCGCTACGAACACATCCCACAGAGATAAGAAGGAACAGGCAGGCCCATTCTAAAGACAAGGTCAGAAGGACAATCTGATGGATAGACTTGTCTGTTCGAACCAACCTGTACTGGGGAGAGGCAGCACCCTAATGCGTAGAGGGGCTGTACCTCAGTAGGTCAGGAGTGATGTGTCACCTGTTTGTACCTGTGTATAAGAACCCATCCCTGAGTGGGTGTCTCTGTCTGGCCTAGGGGGCAGTGGACAGTCCCACCACTGACCGAACTGGTCCATTGTTTCCGTAGTATGTCCTGTAGTCTGTGGGGAACTATTACCGTGCTTCATTTGACAATAAACCTGGCCAGGTGCCTTCGGACCTTATCAGAGTCTGTGGCCATTGGGGGTTCTCTTGGGGTCTGCGGTGTCAGCGATCTGCAGAGCTGGGGCAGCACACAGAGGGAACACGCACAGGCAGCCGACTGTCATCAACATTGAACAGAGCAGAGCACCACACCGGTGGTGTCTGATGCCAGCAGGAAACATTTTTCCAGTGGGGAGTAATGATGGGGGAAGGAGGATGGTGTGGGAGCCAGTGGGGTGCTGTATGGGCGAAGGGAGCCCCGATTGCCTGCCCTTTGTGACGGCCCAGCTGATGTGGGCGCTCTTGGTCTGCTCTTGGTGCTGAACACTAAGTATGGCCGGGGCAGGCCCGTGAGCAGAGTCTGAGCCCCAGGGTGGTTTCCCTGAGGTCAGCTCCCCTATCTCGGTGCCCTGAGCCTCTGTCCTGCACTCCTTAGTCACACCTGCCTGCCCGGCGTGCCTGTGTATGCGCTGGGCGCCTCTGTTCTCAGGCCTGATTCTACAGCATGAAGAAAGTCAGAAGCAGGTCATTTGGGGAAGGGACTTTGGCTCACATGAATCACAGGGTAATGTCCCCAGATCTACCCCCAGATCCGTTATCCAGTCCCTCGACTGGCGCGCTACATTTCAGTGCAATTGGAAACTGCCCGTGTGTCAGAGTGAGAACACTGGGAAAATAGACTTGAAGCCACGTGCTCTCTTTCTATCCTGCTTCTGGCCCAGATTTCTCATTTGCATCTGCTCTGCACCGGCCTTCATAAAATCAGAAACTTCTAGTGACCTGTGGAACATTATGTCGTGCTGCTGGTTCTCCGGGGGTGCCTCAGCTGCGATCAAGGGAACCCCACTGACACACGTGGATCCAGGCTGTATTTCTGGGGGTAAGAATCTCCTTATAAGAAGCTGTACATTTTAAAATGAAGTCTTTGTTTGATATTGGGGGGCATAGTTTAGGATTGCCTGAACAAATGTCCCTAAATTTGCATCACTAACACTACCAGCATGGTAATTTTCTGGCTCAGGGGTAGCCAATCTGAGCCTGAGAAGGACCCAGAATTTACCAATGTACATTGCCAGAGAGCCACAGTAATACATCTGCAGCCCCACATCAGCTCCCCCACCCTGCTCCCAGCGCCTCCCACCCACCGGCAGCCCCGGCGATCAGCGCCTCCCCCTCCCCCCCGCACCTCCCGATCAGCTGTTTCTTGGCAAGCAGGAAGCTCTGGGGGGGAGGAGTGAGGGCAGGGCAGGCTCAGGGGAGGGGGTGGGAAGGGGTGGAGTGGAGGCAGGGCCTGTGGCAGAGCCAGGGGTTGAGCAGTGAGCAGCCCCAGGCACATTGGAAAGTTGGCGCCTGTAGCTCCAGCCCCAGAGTCGGTGCCTCTCCCAGGAGCCGCATATTAACTTCTGAAGAGCCGCATGTGGCTCCGGAGCCACAGGTTGGCCACCCCTGTTCTGGGCAGTGTGAGGACACATGTGGAATTTAATGCATTTGGAGAAATCGGGTCTAAAAAGAAAGTTCTGCGCAACTTTGAGTGGTGTCAGTAAGGACGATGTGTAACACACCCAGGAATTACTAACCTGATAAGAGAACGGTTAGACACAGCTCCTGTTTACTGTGGCTCCATTAGCAAAGAATTCATCTTTATCAAAAGTGAAAATGTTCTTCCTTCACTTCTAATCTGTTTTACGGGAACTGATTATCGTTTATTGCTACTTTGTCCCAGCAGGTTTGTGTCGATAAGTGGCAGGTACAAAATGTTTTCTTGTCAGCAAGTTGGATTTCCTTCATGGATGTGCGGGGGGCGAAGAACAAAGGCTTTGTATTGCCATGTCCCACAATGGCCCCTTGACTTTTGACAGGCCTTCTGGATGGGTGGGAGAGGATCCCTCCTGACTGGGGTCAGCTTTACACAGTAAACTTTTTTTACAGTTCAAAGCACAATTTACCCTTTACCTTATAGCAGGGGATACAGTGATTGTGACTGAGATTATTGCCTGCAGCAACTTAGAAGTGTTTCCTAAAGTCTAAACACATTCTCGTGAGGCCTGCACAGTGAGCTGGGCTGGTTCCCCACAATGAATCTGTCCGTGTTCAGCAGAGGCCTTGGCAGGATCTGGCACATGCTCTGCCAGCGTCACACCAGCTAGTTGCAGGGACAACTTCTTGGTCTCCTCTGCAGGCCTAACAGTGGGCCTGGAGCAATGGAGGACCCTGGGAGCAGAGCCCGTCAGGGCCTAGTGGGCAGCACATCCTGTGGTGCTTGGGCCCTCAAGGCTCAGAGCCTGTGGGGCACTGCTGGGCCAGGGCTGTCCGATGGGGGTGTGGCTGTGCCCGCAACTCAGGGACCAGCGTACCCAGGCTGTAGCCTGCAGATCCTCCCCAGGGGCTTTCACTGGGGGCAATGGTGGGGGAAGGGGGATGGTGTGGGATCCAGTGGGGTGCAAGGGAGAGGGGGAGGCTTCCTGAGCTTTTCTCACAGCTCCTCATCTATCAGCTGGAAGCACGTCTGTGTGGGCAAGGGGAGCCCCGATTGCCTGCCCTTTGTTAGGGCCCAGCCAGGAGCGGCTCCAAGCACCAGCAGGCCAAGCACGTGCCTGGGGCGGCAAGCCGCGGGGGGTGCTCTGCCGGTCGCTGCAAGGGCGGCAGGCAGGTTGCCTTCGGTGTCATGCCTGTGGAAGGTCCGCTGGTGCCGCGGCTTTGGCGGACCTCCCGCAGGCAGGCCACAGAATCCGCGGGACCGGAGACCTCCCGCAGGCAAGCTGCCGAAGCCAGCCTGCCTGCCGTGGCTGGGGCAGTAAAATACCTAGAGCCGCCCCTGGGCCCAGCCGATCCGGGCATTCTTGGTCTGCTCTTGGTGCTGAACACTAAGTATGGCCGAGGCAGGCCCGTGAGCAGAGTCTGAGCCCCAGGGTGGTTTCCCTGATGTCAGTTCCCCCATCTCGGTGTCCTGAGCCTCTGTCCTGTACTCCCTAGTCGCACCTGCCTGCCCAGCGTGCCTGTGTATGCGCTGGGCGTCTCCTTTCTCGGCTCCCCATGTCGCATGCCACATTCTACAGCATGAAGAAAGTCAGAAGCAGGTCATTTGGGGAAAGGATTTTAGCTCACATGAATCACAGGGTAATGTCCCCACATCTACCCCCAGATCCGTTATCCAGTCCCTCGACTGGCGCGCTACATTTCAGTGCAATCGGAAACTGCCCGTGTGTGAGAGTGAGAACGCTGGGAAAATAGACTTGAAGCCACATGCTCTCTTTCTATGCTGCTCCTGGCCCAGATTTCTCATTTGATCAGCTCTGCAGCAGCCTTCATAAAATCAGAAACTTCTAGTGACCTGTGGAACATTATGTCGTGCTGCTGGTTCTCCATGCAGGGGCGGCTCCAGGCCCCAGCACGCCAAGCGCATGCTTGGGGCGGCAAGCCAAGGGGGGCGCTCTGCCTGTCGCCGTGAGGGCGGCAGGCAGCCTGCCTCCGGTGGTTTGCCTGCGGAGGGGCCGCTGGTCCCGGGGCTTCAGAGGACCTCCCGCAGGTGGGCCTGCGGCAGGTTCACCGAAGCCGCGGCACCAGCAGACCCTCCGCAGGCAAACTGCCGGAGGCAGGCTGCCTGCCGTGCTTGGGGCAGCAAAATCACTACAGCCGCCCCTGTCTCCATGGGGTGCATTAGCTGCGAACAAGGGAACCCCATTGACACACGTGGATCCAGGCTGTATTTCTGGGGGTAAGAATCTCCTTATAAGAAGCTGTACATTTTAATATGAAGTGTTTGCTTGATATTCGGGGGCATATTTTAGGATTGCCTGAACAAATGTCCCTAAATTTGCATCACTAAGTACCAGCATGGTAATTTTCTGGCCCAGGGGTGGCCAATCTGAGCCTGAGAAGGAGCCAGAATTTACCAATGTACATTGCCAAAGAGCCACAGTAATACGTCAGCAGCCCCACATCAGCTCCCCCACCCTGCTCCCAGCGCCTCCCCCTCCCCCCGCACGTCCCGATCAGCTGTTTCTTGGCAAGCAGGAGGCTCTGGGGGGAGGAGTGAAGGCAGGGCAGGCTCAGGGGAGGGGGCGGGAAGGGGTGGAGTGGGGGCAGGGCCTGTGGCAGAGCCAGGGGCAGAGCTGTGAGCACCCCCAGGCACATTGGAAAGTTGGCGCCTGTAGCTCCAGCCCCAGAGTCGGTGCCTATCCCAGGAACTGCATGTGGCTCCGGAGCCGCAGGTTGGCCACCCCTGTTCTGGGCAGTGTGAGGACACGTGGAATTTAATGCATTTGGAGAAATCGGGTCTAAAAAGAAAGCCATGTCCCGCAATGGCCCTTTTACTTCTGACGGGCCTTCTGGATGGGTGGGAGAGGATCCCTCCTGACTGGGGTCAGCTTTACACAGTAAACATTTTTTACAGTTCAAAGCACAATTTACCCTTTACCTTATAGCAGGGGATACAGTGATTGTGACTGAGATTATTGCCTGCAGCAACTTAGAAGTGTTTCCTAAAGTCTAAACACATTCTCGTGAGGCCTGCACAGTGAGCTGGGCTGGTTCCCCACAATGAATCTGTCCGTGTTCAGCAGAGGCCTTGGCAGGAGCTGGCACCTGCTCTGCCAGCGTCACACCAGCTAGTTGCAGGGACAACTTCTTGGTCTCCTCTGCAGGCCTAACAGTGGGCCTGGAGCAATGGAGGACCCTGGGAGCAGAGCCCCTCAGGGCCTAGTGAGCAGCACATCCTGTGGTGCTTGGGCCCTCAAGGCTCAGAGCCTGTGGGGCACTGCTGGGCCAGGGCTGTCCTATGGGGGTGCGGCTGTGCCCGCAACTTAGGGACCAGCGTACCCAGGCTGCAGACTGCAGATCCTCCCAAGGGACTGACACTGGGGGCAATGGTGGGGGTAGGGGGATGGTGTGGAGTTCTGAGTAAGGAAACTGCTGGCTGCTTATTGTTTCTACCCTGATCATGGCACAGGAATATGCGGACATTGTTTGTGAATAATAAAAATTGCACCTGACAAAAGAAATACCTGACTCCTAGAATCCATTTCTCCTTCCAATGGAAGAACGTAGCAAGGCCGCAGAGACTGGCTGACCAATCCACACTGTGATTATGGGCTCAGTATTGGCCCAAGGAGAAAAAATGATGGGAAGAGACTGGGGCAGCTGGAATGGGGTGGTTTGTGGGCTGGGTAGGAGTGTTCCCTTCTGTCTATGGAGTTTTACAAAGTTTGAAACTACAATCGTCTTTCCAGCTCTTAGTTGGCCTTTTGAAGGGGCTGGGCCGTAATCCTTAGACTGCAAAGTCATAAAGTTTAGAATATTGACCATAAAATCACCCTTCAGGTCAAGGGTTGCTCCTGATTAATATGTTGCTGATGTTTTTATGCCTTGTCATTAGCACACACCAGCTGCCGCTGCCCTTGATCCGGGGAGCCCCTGTAACCCGGCTGGTCCCAGGCTGGTGGCTGGATGTTCAGCAAGACACTGCTAAGCCAAGGCTCCTCTGCACACACACTGTGTCACTGATATAACGCAATGGGGTTCAGTTCCCACCCGTTGTTGTTTCACTGCAAGTCTGTGTGTGGCTGTGGACACCTACCTCATTGTGAATTAAGAATGTCCTTGTTCGGCTGCGGGCACCTTTACACAGCACCTGGGAGCTGTGATTCCCAGCTCGGGTACACACACACGTGCTGCTGGAATAGAATCCAGCCCGACCTCTGCCTGGACACGTACTGTGTAGACAGACACTGAGTTTAAGCTTTCATGTTCTTGTTTGTTTGTTTCATTCCCTCTTTTCCCTTCATTCACTTTCTGCTCCTGTACAACCCACTGCTCCCCCATTCCTTGTTGATGTAATTCCTGCGTTCATCTTTTCTTATCTTTCTCCAGCTCCTCCTCCTGGCCTCCCTTTTCTCTCCTTCACCTGTGCAGCTGATATGGGACCTCTTATCATCAGCAAAGCCATTTCTGATACAGAGAGTACAGAAGCCAAGAGATCCCAGCAGCTTTGGCCACGGCGACTCCTATATTGGAAATCCAAGAGGAAACCGAATACTCCATCTGCCTGGAATATCTGACAGACCCAGTGACCATAGACCGTGGGCACAACCTCTGTTGAGGCTGCATCACTCAGTACTTGGAGAAATGGGCAGGTGGGGCCTGTGACCCCTTGTGCTGCCCCAGCTGCAGAGCCCGGATCTGGAAAGGGACTCTCTGAAATAACTATCAGCGAACAAATATAGTGGAAAAAATCAAACCACTGGAATTCAGACCAGAAAAAGAGAATCTGTGTGAGAGACACGACAGAGCCCTGGATCTGTTCTGTGAAGAGGACGGGGAAGCCGTTGCTAGAGATCCCCAGAGCACAGATCTCACACGGTGCTTCTCCTGGACGAGGCTGCTGAGAAAAACAAGGTAGGAGACACTGTGGATCCGGGTTAATTCAACCCTTTCCTTTTCAGACTGTCTCAGAGCCCCAGAATCTCCCACTTTCCCAGATTTCCTCCCTTGATCTCTGGCTCCACTTAAATTACTCCCCTGCAGGCTCCTTCCTGTGGGCAGGGTCCTGTGGCTGCAGAGAACCCAGTGTAACTGCAAAAAAACAACAAGGAGTCCTTGTGGCATCTTAGAGACTAACAAATTTATTTGGGCATCAGCTTTCGTGGGTTATGTAACTGCATTACTCAGCTCTGTAAAGCCTTCGTTGAGTGATACATTCTTTCTGTCTTTCCCTCCAGGATATCAGAAGCACCTTGAGCAGGTATGTGGTTCTTCCCACTCCCCCTCACACTTCACAGCACTGGGAAAGAGCTTGGAGACGACGTTAGCATCGTATCTCCCCTGGGCTCTACAGCAAAATGTGTGGGGAAGGTCACATGTTGGATACAAAATTCTCTCTTAAACTTTATCCTGAGCTTCTCATCTTTTCTAGAAGACTCTGGAATTCTCCATCAAGTGGGCAGGACTGATTCCTAGAGATGTGACATCCCTGGGGGACTGGCTGCCTCAGGATTGCGGGGCTGGAATATGGACCTGTCACTGCTGAGGCACTGGTCACCATTCAGCCCAGGGCAACAGTGGTCAAGAGTCTTTCCCAGCTGAGGGCTGTTTGGAGACCTGGGTGGAATGAACTTGGGAGGAGGGCATTGGTGTCTCAGTTTTTAGTGGACCGATTTCTATAACACTGAACATGGGAACCGCCTGTCCCTCAGAGCATGGAGGCCAAGGAATGCATAGAGACTCGATTCCCCTTTTATCCCCACAGCTGGTCTCTCCAGGCCAGAGTTGAACAATATCAATGGGATCTTCAGAGGGAAGGTTTGACTGGCAGAGCCTGAAATACACCTGCCCTGAGGCTGGGAGAAGCAGAGGAATCCTAAATCCAGCCCCATTAGAGCAGCAACTTTCACTGACAACAAATTATAAAGTGTCAGTAAATGCAGTAAACCAGGTGAAATTGTTTCTGTCCAGGTGTGAGAAGGGGAAGTTCCAGCAGCCAGTGGAGATTTCTCCTGAACTGGAAAAGAGACTCAGCGATTTCTCCCAGAAACCTGTTGCTCCAATGGAGACTCTGAGGGTGTCCAAAGGTACCGAGAAGGGATCTAGGAGGGGAAATTGGGAGGCGCCTCTGAGACTGTGGGAGGAGAGTGGGCTCTGGTCAATTGGTTTATAATTAGACGATGCTTCTATTATATTGTTGGGTGAGAATGCCACACATTTGGAGTCCAAGTCACTCAGGTTGATTAATTCAAACTTTTGTTTGTACCAAAAGCATGCCTGCCATTGCAGTTACTGTTACAGTAAGAGATGAGAGACATACAGAGAGAAGAACTAGCCTATTATCTTCTCCTGGGCATAGGCAGGTCACACTGAATGTCTCCTATGAAGCTCCGACAACTCATTACAGTGTCTGACATATTATACGTGTCCAAATTATCTATGTATTAGTTCTTTTCCAAACACCTTTGAGAGTTATGAATATTAGTATATTATGTAACCCATCCAATACACATACACAGACTTTCTAATTGGAGGGGTTTGGGATGTCCAGGCCATGTGCCTGTTATTGTTCTCTTTTCTGACTGAATTATTATTAAGACTCAGATTTCGTCTCAGATATTATTAGTAAAAATCACAGACAGGTCACAAAAATTCACGGAAGCCCATGACCTGTCTGGGATTTTTCCTAAAAATATTCCTGTAAAATGGAGAATAAGGAGGGTCCCCTTCCCTGCCCCCCGCAGCAGTTGGAAGCTCCAGGGTTTCCTCAGCGTCCGCCAGGACTAGGAACTCCTGGGGGCCTGCTGCCAGCAGCAGCTGAGAGCTGCAGGGCTCCCCGCTGAACTCCATGAATTTGGGATTTACCAAAGGTCACAACATACAGGCCCCAATTTAGCAAACTGGCCTAACCTGGGACACCTGTATTTCTCACTCCCAGCTAGAGAACTGCAGGGCAGGTTCTCCAGAGCTGTGTAACCTCTGCAGCCGCAGGTAGAGCCAGTGGGAGCTGCAGGTGCCCAACCCCTCTGAGAACCAGGCCTTGGAGGTCACTATCCAAAATCTATATGTATGTTCGTCCATCGTTTTCGAAGAAGACCATGACATCTAGCAGGTTGTGAGCTGTCCACAGTGCGTCCGCAGGTGGCTGATAAGGCCAATACGGGCACAAAATGTTCTGCCACTTGTCGGGCAGACATGTGTGGGCACCACTGTTACTACATTTACAGCTCTGGCTTTACGGAGTGCTCGCTTCTCTTGTGCAATAGTTATCCTTCTGGCTTCAGATGTCTGGCAGCCTTGGTGGATCAGCGTACGCCATGTCGATCGGTCTTGTGCCAGAGTTTCCCAGGAGGTGATGTCAATATCCAGGGACTTAAGAGAGGCTTTCAGCGTGTCTTTATATTGCTTCTTTTGTCCCCCGTGCGATCGCTTTCCTTGAGACAGCTCACCATAAAAGAGCTGTTTAGGGATGCGGTGGTCTGGCATCCTTACAACATGGCCTGTCCAGCGTGTCTGGGCTTTCATAAGCAGAGTATAAATTGATGGCAGGCCTGCTCTGGAGAGGACTTCTGTATCTGGCACCTTATCCTGCCACCGGATCCTCAGAAGTCTGCGGAGGCAAGTCATGTGGAAGTGGTTCAGTTGCCTAGCGTGCCTCCTGTATACAGTCCAAGTCTCACTGGCATACATCAGGGTAGTTAACACTACTGCTCGGTAGACTTTAAGCTTTGTAGCAAGGCTTATTCCACGGCGGTCCCACACGTTGGTCAACAGTCTGCCAAATGCAGAACTTGCCTTAGCGATTCTGCAGTTGACCTCGATGTCAATTGTCACTGCGCGAGAAAGGGTGCTGCCAAGGTATGTAAATTGGTCCACTGCTTGCAGCTTTTGTCCCTTCACTATGATGGTGGGCTCTTGGTGTTGGGCTTTCGGAGCTGGCTGGTGCATCACTTCGGTTTTCTTTATGTTGATGAGGAGGCCGAAGTTATCGCATGCTGCTGCGAATTTATCCATGCTAGCTTGCATTTCCTGCTCTGATCCAGCATTCAGGGCACAGTCGTCAGCAAAAAGAAGATCTCTTAGCACAGTCTCCTTTACTTTGGTGACAACCTGGAGTCTTCGCAGGTTGAACAGTTTCCCATCAGTCCTGTATCTCAGGCTGATTCCCAAGGAACTGTTCTGAAAGGCGTCTGACAGCATAGCTGAAAACATTATGCTGAACAGGGTCGGTGCCAACACACACCCCTGCTTGACGCCGTTTGTGACGGGAAAGGCCTCTGAAGCTTCTCCGTCGTCCAGAACACGAGCCGTCATGCCGTCGTGGAACTGACGTACCATCAGGATGAATCTGTCAGGGCACCCAAACTTCGACATGATGCGCCACAGACCTTCGCGACTGACAGTGTCAAAAGCCTTGGTAAGATCCACGAAGATGGTATACAGTTCACGATTCTGCTCTTGACACTTCTCTTGGAGCTGACGAACTGCGAAGATCATGTCCACAGTGCCACGCTCTTTGCGGAAGCCGCACTGTGTCTCGGGTAGTAAACCCTGTTCCAGGTGGTCAATCAGGCGATTCAGCAACACTCGTGCAAGGATCTTACCTGCGCTAGAAAGCAGTGATATTCCGCTATGATTATCACAGACTTTTTGATTTCCTTTCCTCTTGTAGAGCTGTACGATGGACGCGTCTTTCAATTCCTGAGGAATGGACCCTTGATTCCAGAAGGACTGGAACAGCTGAGTGAGTTTGTCAACAAGCATTGCACCACCATCCTTATAGATTTCCGCTGGAATCGCATCAGATCCTGAGGCCTTGCCACTGGACAGCTGGCTGATGGCCTGTAGGGTTTCAGTCTCTGATGGTGGAACGTCCAGGCTGTAATTAATATCCGCCTGGGGCATTCTATCAATCGCCTCATTATTGATGGAAGATGGGCGGTTCAGTACGGATTGGAAATGCTCAGCCCAACGCTGCAAAATCAGAGTCTTCTCAGTAATGAGAGTTACACCATCTAAGTCCAGTAGAGGGGAACTCCCTAAAGGCCGAGGTCCGTACAAGGATCTAAGGGCTTCGTAGAACCGTTTGGCATCGTTTCTATCAGCAAACTTCTGGATTTCATCTGCTTTGGCACTCAACCAGGAGTCCTGCATCTTACGAAGCTTGCTCTGTACGGTCCTGCGAATGTTGTTGAAGGCATTTTTCTTAGCTGTTGACGACGGGTCGTTCTGATGAGCATGGTGAAGGCGGTGCTTTTCAGCAAGTAAGGCCTTGATCTCTTCATCGTTTTCATCAAACCAGTCCTGCTGTTTCCTGTGTGAGGGTCCAAGAACCTTTAGTGCAGAATAGTGCACAATATTTCGGAAGCGTTCCCAGTTCCTCTCAACGTTTTCCTCTAATTGCAGCTCTGAGAGTTGGTTGTCGAGATCTGCTACTAGTGAAGCTGCTGTGTTGGGGTTCCTCAGTTTACTGACGTTGATCTTTTTCATCACAGCTTTATTTCCCTGCGGACGTCTCTTTGGCTTGATGTGAAGGCTTAATTTAGAGATGATAAGTCTATGATCAGTCCAACAGTCAGCACTCGGCATGGCCTTAGTCACCCTTACATCCTGTCTGTCTTTCCTCCGCACGATGACATAATCAATGAGATGCCAGTGCTTGGAACGTGGGTGCATCCAGGACGTCTTTTTGCGAGTGGGCAGGCGGAAGATGGTATTGGTGATGATCAGATCATGAGCCGCACATGTCTTCAATAGTAGTAGGCCATTGCTGTTGCATTTGCCGATTCCATTTTTTCCAATGACGCCATCCCAGGCAGAGTGATCGGATCCTACTCTCGCGTTAAAATCACCAAGTAGAATCAGCCTGTCGGTGCGCTTCATGGATGAAAGTAGGGCATCGAGATCTTCATAAAACTTGTCCTTTACTTCATCCGGATTTGTCATTGTGGGTGCGTAAGCGCTGATTAGTATAACTCACTTTCCTCTCGGTAGTGGAAGATGCAGTGTCATGAGTCGATCGTTCACGCCCTTGGGAAGACTGGCAAGTTTGCGGACAAGATGATTCTTAACCGCAAAGCCAACTCCAGATTCACGACGTTCGTCACTGCTACGTCCACACCAGAAGAATGTGTAACCACCTCCTGTTTCTGTGAGCTGACCTTCGTTGGCTAGACGAGTTTCACACAGGGCCGCAATATCGATGTTAAATCTTGCGAGCTCTCTGGCGACCAGAGCTGTTCTTCTTTCTGGTCGATCTGCTACATTAAAGGCCATTTGTTAGAGCTAGACCCAGCCCATCACTGTGCTCTGGTGCCGTATGGCAGCTAGTCTGGGCTGTAGGGGAGGAGAAAGCCCCTTCCATGGGGTGAGGAATCCCTCCTCCACGGGAACTTCGGCACAGGGCGTGTTCCTGAGAGGGCTGGAAATGGAGAGGGATTGGTGGGGGTGGGGGTGGAAGAGGGAGGGGATGGACGAGGGATAGAGGGAGGTGGGCAGTTAAAGCTGGGCCTCTGAAACTCAGCTCCCTGGCCAAGACACATGGAGGCCATTGTCATAGGGATGTAACTGTGGCTGGCTTCAGAACTTCCTCAGCCTGTGCCAAGGGAACCAACATGGGTCAAGTTACTTTCATGCCAAAGTCTTTGCATAACAGGGGGTGGGGTCTAAGTTATGACAAAGGCAGCAAATGAATTAGACAAACCAACCGGGGTCTGAAGGGTGGGAAGAGATGAGGAGGGAAAAAGTAAATCTCTCTTACAGATTGTCTGTCCTAGGATGGTTGTGGGGCTTCATAGATGTTAGTTCCATGGCTGAGAGATGCCTGAATGAGAGAGAAATAGAAGGTTTCAGATTAGTTTATATTAAATACCCAAGTGTGTGTCTGTCTATTTCTCTGTCATAATTAAAATCCAGGTTCGCTGAGTTCAGCGTTATAAACATGAGAGTTCCACTGTTATAACTATGAAAACCTGAAATCTCCTCTCTTTTCTCCTTCTCCCCGCCAGACACACTGCCATCTGAACTGGAGACCCAAACTGGGGAATTGCTAGGAGCACAAACAGAGAGTGAGATTGCAGGTGGAAACTGTCTTTAAGTTATGAGATATTAAATACCTGAGTGTGTGTCTGTCTGTTTCGCTGTCATAATTAAACATTTTCTGAGTTCATCATTATAAACATGAGAGTTCTGGTGTTATAAATATGAAAGCCTGAAATCTCCTCTCTTTTCTCCTTTTCCCCGCTAGACATGCTGCCCTCTGAACTGGAGACCCAAACTGGGGAATCGCTAGGAGCACACACACAGGGTGAGATTGCAGGTAGAGATTGTCTTTAAGTTATGAGATATTAAATACCCGAGTGTGTGTCTGTCTGTTTCGCTGTCATAATTAAAACACTATTCTCTGAGTTCAGCGTTATAAACATGAGAGTTCCACTGTTATAACTATGAAAGCCTGAAATCTCCTCTCTTTTCTCCTTCTCCCTGCCAGACATGCTGCCCTCTGAACTGGAGACCCAAACTGGGGAATCCCTAGGAGCACACACACAGGGTGAGATTGCAGGTAGAGATTGTCTTTAAGTTATGAGATATTAAATACCCGAGTGTGTGTCTGTCTGTTTCGCTGTCATAATTAAACATTTTCTGAGTTCAGCATTATAAACATGAGAGTTCTGGTGTTATAAATATGAAAATCTGAAATCACCTCTTTTCTCCTTCTCCCCGCCAGAAGTGCTGCCCTCTGAACTGGAGACCCAAACTGGGGAATCCCTAGGAGCATACACACAGGGTGAGATTGCAGGTGGAGACTGTCTTTAAGTTATGAGAAAATTACAGTGCCAATATCTTCATGAGATTGTAGCTAAAGTTGCCAACCAAACCAACAGCGACCATGACACACACAGGCCTAAAAATAATGCAGGGGCCCATACCTCACCTCTCCCACTTTTTAAAGTGGATGACAAAGCCCACTCACTTCTCAACATGGGCATATTTTGGGGGCCGGGGACCCCCAAACTGCAAGCCTTGGGCAGGCATGGAGCATCTCAGGCAGTGGCTGGGCTTCATGGGGGGGCAACTGATCAGCACCCCACCCCCACCGTGTAGTGCAGCCCCTGCCCGTGGCACCAGCCTCTTCTGGTGCTGGCCTCTCTCAATGGCCCCACTCCTGCTCCTCTTCCCCTGAGGCCCTGTCCCCTGGCTAGGGAGTGGAGGCTGCATTAGCAGTGGGAGTTTCTCTTTGGGTTTTAAAGCTGGTACCTGCCTCATAGAATCATAGAATCTCAGGGTTGGAAGGTGGCTCAGGAGGTATCTAGTCCCACCCCCTGCTCAAAGCAGGACCAAACCCAACTAAATCATCCCAGCCAGGGCTTTGTCAAGCCTGACCTTAAAAACCTCTAAGGAAGGAGATTCCACCACCTCCCTAGGTAACCCATTCCAGTGCGTCACCATCCTCCTCGTGAAACAGTGTTTCCTAATATCCAACCTCCCGCACTGCAACTTGAGACCATTACTCTTTGTTCTGTCATCTGCTACCACTGAGAACAGTCTAGATCCAGCCTCTTTGGAACCCCCTTTCAGGTAGTTGAAAGCAGCAATCAAATCCCTCCTAGTTCTTCTCTTCTGCAGACTAAACAATCCCAGTTCCCTCAGCCTCTCCTCATAAGTCATGTGCTCCTGCCCCCTAATCATTTTTGTTGCCCTCCGCTGGACTCTCTCCAATTTTTCCACATCCTTCTTGTAGTGTGGGGCTGAAAACTGGACACAGTACTCCAGATGAGGCCTCACCAGTGCTGAGTAGAGGGGAATGATCACGTCCCTTGATCTGCTGGGAGGTCCCTTGATCTCCTTATACAGCCCAAAATGCCATTAGCCTTCTTGGCAACAAGGGCACACTGTTGACTCATATCCAGCTTCTCGTCCACTGTAACCCCTAGGTCCTTTTCTGCAGAACTGCTGCCTAGCCACTCGGTCCCCAGCCTGTAGCAGCACATGGGATTCTTCCTTCCTAAGTGCAGGACTCTGCACTTGTCCTTGTTGAACCTCATCAGATTTCTTTTGGCCAAATCCTTTAACTTGTCTAGGTCCCTCTGTATCCTATCCCTACCCTCCAGCGTATCAACCACTCCTCCCAGTTTAGTGTCATCTGCAGACTTGCTGAGGGTGCAGTCCACACCATCCTCCAGATCATTAATGAAGATATTGAACAAAACCGGCCCCAGGACCGACCCTTGGGGCACGCTGCTTGATACTGGCTGCCAGCTAGACATGGAGCCATTGATCACTACCTGTTGAGCCTGATGATCTAGCCAGCTTTCTATCCACCTTATAGTCCATTCATCCAGCCCATACTTCTTTAACTTGCTGGCAAGAATACTGTGGGAGACTGTATCAAAAGCTTTGCTAATTTCAAGGAATAACACATCCACTGCTTTCGCCTCCTCTGCTCCCTCCTCAGTAAAACCTTCTGACACCTTGTGCTGGCTGTGTCTCTGCTGCTGGGAATGGAGCAGCCCCAGCATGGGGAGCTGAAGCTTTTGCAGGCAAATGAGAAACAGAGTGAGGAACTGCAGTGACTCTGCTCAGTCTGAGGTGCCCAGGACAGAGGCAGCTCCCTGGGATCCAGGCCTGTCCCAGCCACAAGAGGGCTGCTGGGGAGTGTGAGGAATGGTACCAGCCTCCCCCAGGGCTCAGCTCTGTTGCTGACACTCTGATTCTCTCTGTCCCCAGCAAATGTGACTCTGGATCCAGACACGGCTCATCCCAAACTTGTCCTGTCTGAGCGTCGGAAAAGTGTGCGATGGGGATTCAGAGACCCATCGCAGGGTCTGTCTGAGAACCCTGAGAGATTTGACTCTTGGACCTGCGTGCTGGGCTGTGAGGGATTCACCTTGGGGAGACATTGCTGGGAGGTGGACGTGGGGGCTGGGGGATACTGGGCTGTGGGGGTGGCCAGAGAGACTGTGAGCAGGAAAGGATATATCAGCCTTAGCCCTGAGGATGGGATCTGGGCTGTGGAGCTATGGGGGAATCAATTCTGGGCTCTTACCTCCCCTGAAACCCCCCTGCTCCTGAACCAGCTCCCCAGGAAGATCCGGGTTTGTCTGGACTGTGACCAGGGACAGGTGACATTTATCGATGTTCATGACGAGGCCCTAATCTTCACTTTCCCACCAGGCTCCATCCCTGGGGAGAGAATCCGACCCTGGCTCCGGGTGGGGTTGGAATCCCAGCTCAGACTGTGGTCCTGAGGGATGCGAGGGTGGGGATGGGGGCTCAGTGGAGCCCCAGAGATCAGCTTCACCCACCCCAGTCTCTAGGACTCCTGCTTCTGCAGACTTTCTACTCTTCTCCTATCTCTGTGACCCTGCCTGGAGGCTCCCTGGAGTCCTCTGGGCTGTCAAACCACACGGCGCAAGGAGGGGCCGAGATAGAAAAGCCAATGTCATTGTCCCAGGATGGTGCAGCCTGTTTCTCACTGTCCTGTATGGTCCAGGAGGACTTGGGGGATCCCAGTTAGCCCAGCGAGAATGAAAAGAAAAATGGGATTCCCTAGCTGCAGTTATCCCAGTCTCTATGACAGAGGTAGGCAACCTATGGCACGTGTGCCGAAGGCGGCACGCGAGCTGATTTTCAGTGGCACTCACACTGCCCAGATCCTGGCCACCAGTCTGGGGGGCTCTGCATTTTAATTTAATTTTAAATGAAGCTTCTTAAACATTTTAAAGACTTATAGAAAGAGACCTTCTAAAAATGTTAAAATGTATTATTGGCACGCAAAACCTTAGAGTGAATAAATGAAGACTCGGCACACCACTTCTGAAAGGTTACCGACCCCTGCTCTATGAGCCTGGAGGACTCCCATCTGCCCTGCCCCCTGCCCCGGTTCCTCCTCCGTACGACCCCTGGAAGATCCTTCCCCCTCCCTCCCTGCAGCACCAGGGATGGCAGAGGGAGGGGTGAAGGACCCTTGGAGTTACAGGGGGAACAGAGGGTCCAAAGTCACCTTCTTCTGTAGCTAAGGGACAGCTAGTCAGATGGTAAAATTGTCACACACATGGGGGATGAGCGGGGGTGCAGCTAGACCAAAACCATTATATAATCTTTTAAAATAATCATTATTTTGGATCATTCTCAGCATTTTTTAAAAGCTCCTGCGGTTGGCAGCACTGTGCATGGCAGGGACAGGGTGGGTTTAACCAGAGGGCAGGGCCGGCTTTAGGCCTACTCCACCAATTCCCCCAAATCAGGCCCTGTGCCCAGTGAGAATCCCTTCCCTGGCTAGAGGCGCCTTTTGAATTTTTACTCACCTGGCAGCGCTTTGGGTCTTCGACGGCACTTCAGCGGCGGGTCCTTCGCTTACTCTGGGTCTTCGGCGACACTTCGGCAGCGGGTCCTTCAGTGCCACTGAAGACCTGGAGCGAGTGAAGGACCCACCACCCAAGTGCCACTAAAGACGCAGAGCACCGCCCAGTGAAAACAACCACATGTGTTTTTCCCATGTGTATTTTTTTTTTTAAGTCATGCCTGCCAGGGCCCCATCAAAACTGTTTCAATTGGGCCCCGCACTTCCTAAAGCAGGCCCTGCCCTTAGGAACCCTAACCCTAGCTCCAAGTGTCCTGCCCTTAGGAACCCTAACCCTAGCTCCAAGTGCCCTACCCATAGCAACCCTAATCCTAGGGCGGGAAGCCCTACCCTTAGGAACCCTAGCCCAAGCTCCAAGTGCCCTACTCATAGGAACCCTAACCCTAGATCCAAGTGCACTACCCACAGGAACCCTAACCCTACCTTCAAGTGCCCTACCCATAGGAACCCTAACCCTAGCTCCAAGTGCCCTACCCTCAGGAACCCTAACCCTAGCTCCAAGTGCCCTACCCTCAGGAACCCTAACCCTAGGGTGGGACGCCCTACTCATAGGAACCCTAACCCTAGTTCCAAGTGCCCTACCCATAGGAACCCTAACCCTAGCTCCAAGTGCCCTACCCTCAGGAACCCTAACCCTAGGGTGGGATGCCCTACTCATAGGAACCCTAACCCTAGTTCCAAGTGCCCTACCCTTAGGAACCCTAACCCTAGCTCCAAGTGCCCTACTCTAGGGCATAGAAGAAAGAAGAAGAAAAATGTGAATGAAAATAAAACTAGAAATAAGGGAGAGTCCTGGAGAAATGGTGAAAACCAGAAATAAAAAGAGTGACAAGAAAATATCCCTGACAGGGGAACCAGCCCGGGGGCCGCAAGAGGGGAAAGGATAAAATCAGGTGGGTGGGACTGGAGATGCCCTGTGACAAGGAGAAGAGGAGACTGGGAGGGATACAGGAAAATAAGCAGGGGTGGGAAGTGAGGGCTAGAAAAATTATGAATAAAAAAAGGACAGAAGCGAAGGAAAGGGAACGTAAGAGGGACAGAGGGATTTTTTACATGTTACACTGTAACTCATTAATTCACTATATTAATTCCTGGACATTTGTGCTATTTTTGTGCCATTAAGGAAACTGATCTGGCTACCCTGTAGCTGGGATCTCCTTCCCACATGCTGTGGTTATTAATGCTCCTTCTTAGTGCCTTTTACTTTCCTGCTTTCCAGTTACTTGCTGTAAATAAAACATTACAAACAATTCTTGTTTTGTTCCACTTTAATGTCCCAGCTGCAGTTGCTGGGGGCAGAGTCCTGGGATTTGCTTCCTGACTTGGTTGTTCCCCCCATGCCCCTGCAGGGAATATCCTGCCTCTAGGAGGAGAGTTTGGGTTTGGCTGTGTTGGGTGTGTTATGTTATACTGTTATAGTCTGTTAAAATATGGATATATTCAATCCAATATGTAGTTTGTAAAGACATATCAGCAATCCAAGATGGAGTCTGAACTGCCATCTTGTCACCGCCATCTTGTTGTTTACTGTTATCGGCTCCCACTGGTTTTTCCCGCCACTGGCAACTCCAAGGACAATTTTATGTCAGACAGTTTCCCGCCTTTGCTGGGACTGTACCATATTTTCCGCCACTAAAGGCATAAAGGGACTGAACTCACCGACAAGTGGCGCAGTCCGTCCCAGGGAGTGTGCGTGCGCGGTTCAGAGCACCCCCAGGCCTGAGGCGAAGAGAAAGGGAAGGAGACGTTCCATGGTACCTGCTCCTGTTCCTGCTTCGGTCGCTTCTTCCGCCCAGAGACATCCACCGAGGGACTCCCCAGTGCTCCTCCTCTGCGGGTTCCAGTTACCCAATGAGTTGCAGGTCCTGGACTTCGCCGCCGCCGCAGACGTGCTGACAACATAGCGAGAGAAATTGGGTTTTCCCAGGTGGTGATTTATGTGTGTTATTGCCAAGGTGATTTGTATTTTGGGCCTGAGCTTCATGCTCCTGTTTTAAAGCTGCTGTTTCACTGTTTGTATTGTCTAGTTACTGTTCATTTACATCTTTCCCTGATTTTGTACGTGTCCCCCCCCCCATACACTTACCTGTTGTTTTTACCTTCACCTATTGCCAGTTTTGATTATTTGCACAACACACAGGGAAGAGGGAGGGAGACCTGCACACCAGTCCACCGGTGACAGACACGGCAGGGGGCGGCTCTGCTCTTGTGAGGAAAAGGGGCTTGTTTTACATCTCGATACCTACATCATCATACGTTAGAGTTACCTTGGCTCCCCTTTGAGGTAACAGCTGTGGTGTGTCACTGTCCAGCCTGTGCTCTGTCTCTGTCCTGGACACACTCATGTCAATCAGGAATTGCTCAGGCATCTGACGGTGCAGCGGCTGTGCCAGGAAAGGCCTATTATACTGCAGTCCATGCTGAGGCAGATGGGGATGGATGGATCCTGGCCAGCTAGGGTGACCAGATGTCCCGATTTTATAGGGACAGTCCCGATTTTTGGGTCTTTTTCTTATATAGGCTCCTATTACCCCCCACCCCCTGTCCCGATTTTTCACACTTGCTGCCTGGTCACCCTATGGCCAGCTTATCTGAAGTGGACAGGCACAGATGGGGCGTGGCCGGCATCTTTTAAGGAGATGGGGCTGTGGTGATATTGTGCACACAGATGCTCGCCAGTATCGTGTGCGATGCTGTGGGGATGAACCGTCCGCCCACAGAATCAGCTGCCGCATTTGCAGCCAGGTAATAGATTATTTAGCAGTGATAAGGGAAAGAGCCTGGGAGCCACCCACAGTGCTCAGGGCTGGGCGTTGTCTGGGATGGGTGCAATGGCGGCCAGGAGCGCACATGGAAGATATGGAGGGAGGGGCAGGGAGATGGGGACCCATGCATGGGGTTGCAGCAATGGGACACACGTTGCTGAAATGGGGGGACCCAGCACATTGGAGTAAGGAGGACATGGCTGAGAGGGGTAGCGGGGACATGTGGGATCTCTTGCGTTACACCCCATAACAATTGCAGCTCCCAGGTGTGTCTGAAATAGGTGATCATCCGTCCCGTTTTTAAAGGAACAGTCTCATTTTTTGGGACTTTTTCTTATATAGGCTCCTATTACCCCCCACCCCTGTCCCGTGTTTCCACAGTTGCTGTCTGGTAACCCTAGTCTGGAACACCAGAGGGCTCTAGAGAGCTGGGGAAAGGATTTCAGACCTTCCTACTAGAGCCCTGTGCAGATACAAAAATGTGTATCCACATCTGAGCTGCGATCTGCAAACATTTACAGTGGATATCCGCATCCACGGACGTGGACATCTGCAGATTTGCAGGGCTCTACAGATTTGCAGGGCCAGGCTGAGGCTCTGAGGCACACATCCTCCCTCGCTGCAGACCGGTCGAGGAGAGTCGAGCGGGCAGCTTGTGGGGGGGAGGGGGATTGCGCAGATTCGTAGACCCTCCACCTGCCTCAGCCGGGCAGGAAGCCTGGGGGGCAAGGACTCAGCCGGGGGCTGCTCTAAGTCCCACCCATCGCACCACGAGCAGGTGGAGGGTCGGCCGTGGCTCCCCACAGCTCCCCGTCTGGCTTTTATCGTGGCCGTGCTCACCAGACCCGGGTTGGGGAGACCTGCGCTGGCAGCTGTGGAGAGCCTGGGTCCCTCCACTTGCCCTGGATGGAGGGTCTGGGGGCAGGGACATAGGCCAGGGGCTGCTTGGGTAAGAGCCAGGCAGGCAGCTGTGCAGAGCTGCAGCGGACCCTCCACCTGCCCTGGGTGGGGGGCCGAAGCAGCTGGCCCCTGTCCTTGACCCACAGACCCGCCCCCACAGGGCAGGTGGAAGGTCCCCACCATGGTTCCTCTCAGCTGCTTGCCTGGCTTTTACCATCAGAGCCCTGCATGGATACGAAATTTGTATCTGCATCTGCCATCCGCAGAAATGGTTCATGGATATAAAGCGAATATCTGTGGATTTGCAGGGCTCTACTCACTAGCTTCCTAAAAGCGAGTGCTGCAGCGCGAGGGGAAGGGAAGGCCATGCAGCAAGGAAGGGAGAGAAGGGGGGTGGGAGGAAAAGGTGGGAGATCTCTAATCTTTCCTCTCAAAGATGCTGCGCAGCTGCACACCATGTTTTGGGAACATATAGACCCCGTGTGTGTGATTTCTCCCACCAGCCCTCTGACTAGAAAACCCACTTCACAGCATGATCTCTTGGGATTTGTGCATAGGGCCAGTGCTGATGGTAGACCATGAGAAACCTGGGTACGCCACTGGATATGCATATCAGGGATATGAAAACCTTGCCTGGAGTATGGGGAAAGACTTAATAAAAAGGGGGCTCTGTCTGTGGGGAACAGACTGGCAGTTAGTCAGGGATGTGGGGGGGGGTTGGGAAGATCGGGGCTCTGTCTGTGGGGGACAGACTGGCAGTTAGTCAGGGACGTGGGGGGGTCGGGAAGAGCGGGGCTCTGTCTGTGGGGGACAGACTGGCAGTTAGTCAGGGACGTGGGGGGGGGTTGGGAAGATCGGGGCTCTGTCTGTGGGGACAGACTGGCAGTTAGTCAGGGATGTGGGGGGGGGGGGGTCGGGAAGAGCGGGGCTCTGTCTGTGGGGGACAGACTGGCAGTTAGTCAGGGACGTGGGGGGGGGTCGGGAAGAGCGGGGCTCTGTCTGTGGGGACAGACTGGCAGTTAGTCAGGGACGTGGGGGCAGGGCCGGCTCCAGAGCCCAGCGGGGCAAGCACCCGCCCGGGGCGGCCCTTTCCCGGGGGGGCGGCAGGCTGGGCCGGCGGACCTGCCGCAGTCATGCCTGCGGGAGGTCCACCGGAGCCCCGGGAGCAGCGAACCGCCCGCAGCTGCGGGAGGCCCAGCCGAGCCGCGCGACCACCGGACCCTCCGCAGTCATGCCCGCGGAAGGTCCGCTGCTCCCGCGGCTCGGGGGCGCCTCCCGGGCATGATTGCTTGGGGCGGCCAAATTTGTAGAGCCGCCCCTGCGTGGGGGGGTTGGGAAGAGCGGGGCTCTGTCTGTGGGGACAGACTGGCAGTTAGTCAGGGATGGGGGGGGGTCGGGAAGAGCGGGGCTCTGTCTGTGGGGACAGACTGGCAGTTAGTCAGGGATGGGGGGGGTTGGGAAGAGCAGGGCTCTGTCTGTGGGGACAGACTGGAAGTTAGTCAGGGATGTGGGGGGGTTGGGAAGAGCGGGGCTCTGTCTGTGGGGACAGACTGGCAGTTAGTCAGGGAGGTGGGGGGTTGGGAAGAGCGGGGCTCTGTCTGTGGGGACAGACTGGCAGTTAGTCAGGGATGGGGGGGGTTGGGAAGAGCAGGGCTCTGTCTGTGGGGACAGACTGGCAGTTAGTCAGGGATGGGGGGGGTTGGGAAGAGCGGGGCTCTGTCTGTGGGGACAGACTGGCAGTTAGTCAGGGATGGGGGGGGGTTGGGAAGAGCGGGGCTCTGACTGTGGGGACAGACTGGCAGTTAGACAGGGACGTGGTGGGGGGTCGGGAAGAGCGGGGCTCTGTCTGTGGGGACAGACTGGCAGTTAGTCAGGGACGTGGTGGGGGGTCGGGAAGAGCGGGGCTCTGTCTGTGGGGACAGACTGGCAGTTAGTCAGGGATGTGGGGGGGTCGGGAAGAGCGGGGCTCTGTCTGTGGGGGACAGACTGGCAGTTAGTCAGGGATGTGGGGGGGTCGGGAAGAGCGGGGCTCTGTCTGTGGGGACAGACTGGCAGTTAGTCAGGGAAGTGGGGGGGGGTCGGGAAGAGCGGGGCTCAGTCTGTGGGGACAGACTGGCAGTTAGTCAGGGAAGTGGGGGGGGGTTGGGAAGAGCTGGGCTCCGTCTGTGGGGACAGACTGGCAGTTAGTCAGGGATGTGGGGGGGTCGGGAAGAGCGGGGCTCTGTCTGTGGGGACAGACTGGCAGTTAGTCAGGGACGTGGGGGGGGGTCGGGAAGAGCGGGGCTCTGTCTGTGGGGACAGACTGGCAGTTAGTCAGGGACATGGGGGGGGGTCGGGAAGAGCGGGGCTCTGTCTGGGGGGACAGACTGGCAGTTAGTCAGGGATGTGGTGGAGTTGGGAAGAGCGGGGCTCCGTCTGTGGGGACAGACTGGCAGTTAGTCAGGGACGTGGGGGGGGGTTGGGAAGAGCGGGGCTCTGTCTGTGGGGGACAGACTGGCAGTTAGTCAGGGACGTTGGGGGGGGTCGGGAAGAGCGGGGCTCTGTCTGTGGGGGACAGACTGGCAGTTAGTCAGGGACGTGGGGGGGGGGTCGGGAAGAGCGGGGCTCTGTCTGTGGGGACAGACTGGCAGTTAGGCAGGGACCTGGGGGGGGGTGGGGGAAGAGCGGGGCTCTGTCTGTGGGGACAGACTGGCAGTTAGTCAGGGATGGGGGGGTTGGGAAGAGCAGGGCTCTGTCTGTGGGGACAGACTGGCAGTTAGTCAGGGACGTGGGGGATTGGGAAGAGCGGGGCTCTGTCTGTGGGGACAGACTGGCAGTTAGTCAGGGACGTGGTGGGGGGTCGGGAAGAGCGGGGCTCTGTCTGTGGGGACAGACTGGCAGTTAGTCAGGGACGTGGGGGGGTTGGGAAGAGCGGGGCTCTGTCTGTGGGGACAGACTGGCAGTTAGTCAGGGATGGGGGGGGTTGGGAAGAGCAGGGCTCTGTCTGTGGGGACAGACTGGCAGTTAGTCAGGGACGTGGTGGGGGGTCGGGAAGAGCGGGGCTCTGTCTGTGGGGACAGACTGGCAGTTAGTCAGGGATGTGGGGGGGTCGGGAAGAGCGGGGCTCTGTCTGTGGGGGACAGACTGGCAGTTAGTCAGGGATGTGGGGGGGTCGGGAAGAGCGGGGCTCTGTCTGTGGGGACATAATGGCAGTTAGTCAGGGAAGTGGGGGGGGTCGGGAAGAACGGGGCTCTGTCTGTGGGGACAGACTGGCAGTTAGTCAGGGATGTGGTGGAGTTGGGAAGAGCGGGGCTCCGTCTGTGGGGACAGACTGGCAGTTAGTCAGGGATGTGGGGGGGTCGGGAAGAGCGGGGCTCTGTCTGTGGGGGACAGACTGGCAGTTAGTCAGGGAGGTGGGGGGGTCGGGAAGAGCGGGGCTCTGTCTGTGGGGGACAGACTGGCAGTTAGTGAGGGATGTGGGGGGGTCGGGAAGAGCGGGGCTCTGTCTGTGGGGACAGACTGGCAGTTAGTCAGGGACATGGGGGGGGTCGGGAAGAGCGGGGCTCTGTCTGGGGGGACAGACTGGCAGTTAGTCAGGGATGTGGGGGCGGTGGGAAGAGCGGGGCTCCGTCTGTGGGGACAGACTGGCAGTTAGTCAGGGACGTGGGGGGGGGGGGGGGGAAGAGCGGGGCTCTGTCTGTGGGGGACAGACTGGCAGTTAGTCAGGGACGTGGGGGGGGGTCGGGAAGAGCGGGGCTCTGTCTGTGGGGGACAGACTGGCAGTTAGTCAGGGACGTGGGGGGGGGGGTCGGGAAGACCGGGGCTCTGTCTGTGGGGACAGACTGGCAGTTAGTCAGGGACAGGGGGGGGGGGTGGGAAGAGCGGGGCTCTGTCTGTGGGGACAGACAGGCAGGTAGTCAGGGAGGGGGGGGGGTGGGAAGAGCAGGGCGCTGGCTGTGGGGACAGACTGGCAGTTAGTCAGGGACGTGGGGGGGGGTCGGGAAGAGCGGGGCTCTGTCTGTGGGGACAGACTGGCAGTTAGTCAGGGATGTGGGGGGGGTCGGGAAGAGCGGGGCTCTGTCTGTGGGGGACAGACTGGCAGTTAGTCAGGGACGTGGGGGGGTCGGGAAGAGCGGGGCTCTGTCTGTGGGGACAGACTGGCAGTTAGTCAGGGATGTGGGGGGGTCGGGAAGAACGGAGCTCTGTCTGTGGGGGACAGACTGGCAGTTAGTCAGGGATGTGGGGGGGTCGGGAAGAGCGGGGCTCTGTCTGTGGGGGACAGACTGGCAGTTAGTCAGGGATGTGGGGGGGTCGGGAAGAGCGGGGCTCTGTCTGGGGGGGACAGACTGGCAGTTAGTCAGGGACGTGGGGGGGCGGTTCGGGAAGAGCGGGGCTCTGTCTGTGGGGACAGACTGGCAGTTAGTCAGGGACGTGGGGGGGGGGTCGGGAAGAGCGGGGCTCTGTCTGTGGGGACAGACTGGCAGTTAGTCAGGGACATGGGGGGGTCGGGAAGAGCGGGGCTCTGTCTGGGGGGACAGACTGGCAGTTAGTCAGGGATGTGGTGGAGTTGGGAAGAGCGGGGCTCCGTCTGTGGGGACAGACTGGCAGTTAGTCAGGGACGTGGGGGGGGGGGGTTGGGAAGAGCGGGGCTCTGTCTGTGGGGGACAGTCTGGCAGTTAGTCAGGGACGTGGGGGGGGGGTCGGGAAGAGCGGGGCTCTGTCTGTGGGGGACAGACTGGCAGTTAGTCAGGGACGTGGGGGGGGGGCGGGAAGAGCGGGGCTCTGTCTGTGGGGACAGACTGGCAGTTAGTCAGGGATGGGGGGGGTTGGGAAGAGCAGGGCTCTGTCTGTGGGGACAGACTGGCAGTTAGTCAGGGATGGGGCGGGGTCGGGAAGAGCAGGGCTCTGTCTGTGGGGACAGACTGGCAGTTAGTCAGGGATGTGGGGGGGTCGGGAAGAGCGGGGCTCCGTCTGTGGGGACAGACTGGCAGTTAGTCAGGGACGTTGGGGGGGTTGGGAAGAGCGGGGCTCTGTCTGTGGGGGACAGACTGGCAGTTAGTCAGGGAGGTGGGGGGGGGGTCGGGAAGAGCGGGGCTCTGTCTGTGGGGGACAGACTGGCAGTTAGTCAGGGACGTGGGGGGGGGGTCGGGAAGAGCGGGGCTCTGTCTGTGGGGACAGACTGGCAGTTAGTCAGGGATGGGGGGGTCGGGAAGAGCGGGGCTCTGTCTGTGGGGACAGACTGGCAGTTAGTCAGGGATGTGGGGGGGGGTCGGGAAGAGCGGGGCTCTGTCTGTGGGGACAGACTGGCAGTTAGTCAGGGACGTGGGGGGGTCGGGAAGAGCGGGGCTCTGTCTGTGGGGACAGACTGGCAGTTAGTCAGGGATGGGGGGGTCGGGAAGAGCGGTGCTCTGTCTGTGGGGACAGACTGGCAGTTAGTCAGGGATGGGGGGGGTCGGGAAGAGCGGGGCTCTGTCTGTGAGGACAGACTGGCAGTTAGTCAGGGATGTGGGGGGGTCGGGAAGAGCCGTGCTCTGTCTGTGGGGACAGACTGGCAGTTAGTCAGGGGTGGGGGGTCGGGAAGAGCGGGGCTCTGTCTGTGGGGACAGACTGGCAGTTAGTCAGGGACGTGGGGGGGTCGGGAAGAGCGGGGCTCTGTCTGTGGGGACAGACTGGCAGTTAGTCAGGGACGTGGGGGGTCGGGAAGAGCGGGGCTCTGTCTGTGGGGACAGACTGGCAGTTAGTCAGGGATGTGGGGGGGTTGGGAAGAGCGGGGCTCTGTCTGTGGGGGACAGACTGGCAGTTAGTCAGGGAAGTGGGGGGGGTCGGGAAGAGCGGGGCTCCGTCTGTGGGGACAGACTGGCAGTTAGTCAGGGACGTGGGGGGGGTTGGGAAGAGCGGGGCTCTGTCTGTGGGGACAGACTGGCAGTTAGTCAGGGATGTGGGGGGGTTGGGAAGAGCGGGGCTCTGTCTGTGGGGGACAGACTGGCAGTTAGTCAGGGACGTGGGGGGGGGGGGTCGGGAAGAGCTGGGCTCTGTCTGTGGGGGACAGACTGGCAGTTAGTCAGGGACGTGGGGGGGTTGGGAAGAGCGGGGCTCTGTCTGTGGGGGACAGACTGGCAGTTAGTCAGGGATTGGGGGGGTTGGGAAGAGCGGGGCTCTGTCTGTGGGGACAGACTGGCAGTTAGTCAGGGATGGGGGGGGTCGGGAAGAGCGGGGCTCTGTCTGTGGGGACAGACTGGCAGTTAGTCAGGGATGGGGGGGGTCGGGAAGAGCTGGGCTCTGTCTGTGGGGGACAGACTGGCAGTTAGTCAGGGATGGGGGGGGTCGGGAAGAGCGGGGCTCTGTCTGTGGGGACAGACTGGCAGTTAGTCAGGGATGGGGGGGTTGGGAAGAGCGGGGCTCTGTCTGTGGGGGACAGACTGGCAGATAGTCAGGGATGGGGGGGTCGGGAAGAGCTGGGCTCTGTCTGTGGGGGACAGACTGGCAATTAGTCAGGGACGTGGGGGGGTCGGGAAGAGCGGGGCTCTGTCTGTGGGGGACAGACTGGCAGTTAGGGACGTGGGGGGGTTGGGAAGAGCGGGGCTCTGTCTGTGGGGACAGACTGGCAGTTAGTCAGGGATGGGGGGGTCGGGAAGAGCGGGGCTCTGTCCGTGGGGACAGACTGGCAGTTAGTCAGGGATTTGGGGGGGTTGGGAAGAGCGGGGCTCTGTTTGTGGGGACAGACTGGCAGTTAGTCAGGGATTGGGAGGGTTGGGAAGAGCGGGGCTCTGTCTGTGGGGGACAGACTGGCAGTTAGTCAGGGATGGGGGGTTGGGAAGAGCGGGGCTCTGTCTGTGGGGGACAGACTGGCAGTTAGTCAGGGATGGGGGGGTCGGGAAAAGCTGGGCTCTGTCTGTGGGGACAGACTGGCAGTTAGTCAGGGATGGGGGGGTTGGGAAGAGCGGGGCTCTGTCTGTGGGGGAGAGACTGGCACTAACGCAGGGACGTGGGGGGTCGGGAAGAGCGGGGCTCTGTCTGTGGGGACAGACTGGCAGTTAGTCAGGGATGTGGGGGGGTTGGGAAGAGCGGGGCCCTGTCTGTGGGGACAGACTGGCAGTTAGTCAGGGACGTGGGGGGGGTTGGGAAGAGCGGGGCTCTGTCTGTGGGGGACAGAGTGGCAGTTAGTCAGGGACGTGGGGGGGTTGGGAAGAGCGGGGCTCTGTCTGTGGGGACAGACTGGCAGTTAGTCAGGGATGGGGGGGGTCGGGAAGAGCGGGGCTCTGTCTGTGGGGACAGACTGGCAGTTAGTCAGGGCTGTGGGGGGGTCGGGAAGAGAGGGGCTCTGTCTGTGGGGACAGACTGGCAGTTAGTCAGGGACGTGGGGGGGTCGGGAAGAGTGGGGCTCTGTCTGTGGGGGACAGACTGCCAGTTAGTCAGGGATGTGGGGGGGTTGGGAAGAGCGGGGCTCTGTCTGTGGGGGACAGACTGGCAGTTAGTCAGGGAAGTGGGGGGGGGTCGGGAAGAGCGGGGCTCCGTCTGTGGGGACAGACTGGCAGTTAGTCAGGGAGGTGGGGGGGTTGGGAAGAGCGGGGCTCAGTCTGTGGGGGACAGACTGGCAGTTAGACAGGTAAGGGGGGGGGGGGTCGGGAAGAGCTGGGCTCTGTCTGTGGGGGACAGACTGGCAGTTAGTCAGGGCCGTGGGGGGGTTGGGAAGAGCGCGGCTCTGTCTGTGGGGGATAGACTGGCAGTTAGTCAGGGATTGGGGGGGTTGGGAAGAGCGGGGCTCTGTCTGTGGGGACAGACTGGCAGTTAGTCAGGGACGTGGGGGGGTTGGGAAGAGCGGGGCTCTGTCTGTGGGGGACAGACTGGCAGATAGTCAGGGACGGGGGGGGGGGGGTCGGGAAGAGCTGGGCTCTGTCTGTGGGGGACAGACTGGCAGTTAGTCAGGGACGTGGGGGGGTTGGGAAGAGCGGGGCTCTGTCTGTGGGGGACAGACTGGCAGTTAGTCAGGGATTGGGGGGGTTGGGAAGAGCGGGGCTCTGTCTGTGGGGACAGACTGGCAGTTAGTCAGGGACGTGGGGGGGTTGGGAAGAGCGGGGCTCTGTCTGTGGGGACAGACTGGCCGTTAGTCAGGGATGTGGGGGGGTTGGGAAGAGCGGGGCCCTGTCTGTGGGGACAGACTGGCAGTTCGTCCGGGACGGGGGGGGTTTGGGAAGAGCGGGGCTCTGTCTGTGGGGGACAGAGTGGCAGTTAGTCAGGGACGTGGGGGGGTTGGGAAGAGCGGGGCTCTGTCTGTGGGGACAGACTGGCAGTTAGTCAGGGATGGGGGGGGTCGGGAAGAGCGGGGCTCTGTCTGTGGGGACAGACTGGCAGTTAGTCAGGGAGGTGGGGGGGTCGGGAAGAGCGGGGCTCTGTCTGTGGGGACAGACTGGCCGTTAGTCGGGGAGGGGGGGGGGTCGGGAAGAGTGGGGCTCTGTCTGTGGGGGACAGACTGCCAGTTAGTCAGGGATGTGGGGGGCTTTGGGAAGAGCGGGGCTCTGTCTGTGGGGACAGACTGGCAGTTAGTCAGGGATGTGGGGGGGTCTGGAAGAGCGGGGCTCTGTCTGTGGGGACAGACTGGCAGTTAGTCAGGGACGTGGGGGGGTTGGGAAGAGCGGGGCTCTGTCTGTGGGGAAAGACTGGCAGTTATTCAGGGATGGGGGGGGTCGGGAAGAGCGGGGCTCTGTCTGTGGGGACAGACTGGCAGTTAGTCAGGGATGGGGGGGGTCGGGAAGAGCGGGGCTCTGTCTGTGGGGACAGACTGGCAGTTAGTCAGGGATGGGGGGGGGTCGGGAAGAGCGGGGCTCTGTTTGTGGGGACAGACTGGCAGTTAGTCAGGGATGGGGGGGGTTGGGAAGAGCGGGGCTCTGTCTGTGGGGGACATACTGGCAGTTAGTCAGGGATGTGGGGGGTCGGGAAGAGTGGGGCTCTGTCTGTGGGGACAGACTTGCAGGTAGTCAGGGATGTGGGGGGGTTGGGAAGAGCGTGGCTCTGTCTGTGGGGGACAGACTGGCAGTTAGTCAGGGACGTGGGGGGGGGGTCGGGAAGAGCGGGGCTCTGTCTGTGGGGGACAGACTGGCAGTTAGTCAGGGATGGGGGGGTCGGGAGGAGCTGGGCTCTGTCTGTGGGGGACAGACTGGCAGTTAGTCAGGGATGGGGGGGTTGGGAAGAGCGGGGCTCTGTCTGTGGGGGACAGACTGGCAGTTAGTCAGGGAGGGGGGGGTCGGGAAGAGCGGGGCTCTGTCTGAGGGGGACCGACTGGCAGTTAGTCAGGGACGTGGGGGGGTCGGGAAGAGCTGGGCTCTGTCTGTGGGGACAGACTGGCAGTTAGTCAGGGACATGGGGGGGTCGGGAAGAGCTGGGCTCTGTCTGTGGGGACAGACTGGAAGTTAGTCAGGGATGTGGGGGGGTTGGGAAGAGCGGGGCTCTGTCTGTGGGGACAGACTGTCAGTTAGTCAGGGATGTGGCGGGGTTGGGAAGAGCGGGGCTCTGTCTGTGGGGACAGACTGGCAATTAGTCAGGGATGTGGTCAGGCTGGGGGATGACTGTGGCATTGCTGGAGCAGATGGTCTGACGGGGGGCACAGGCTGGCGCTCGGGGTGTCTGGATGGGGAAGGTTCGAGACGAGGACGAGCCAGATGGTGAATGGGAAACAGACGGGGGAGGGATAGGAAAGGCTGGTTCTAGCTGCCCCGGGGCAGTTAATGGGGTTTGTCCACTGTGCACTGGACTCAGAGGTGACAGAGTTTACACCATTCAGTAGGATATCATGAAGCCCAGCCCGGCATTATGGTGGTAGCTGAACAGGCTGATGTGGTTTCTGGTTCCTTCCTCTGGGCATCCGCTCCTGGAGCAGGTAGGGGTGTTGTTGGATTCACTGTTAGAATATAAGAACATAAGAACGGCCAAACGGGGTCAGACCAAAGGTCCATCTAGCTCAGTATCCTGTCTCTGACAGTGGCCAATGCCAGGTGCCCCAGAGGGAATGAACAGAACAAAGAATCATCAAGTGATCCATCCCCTGTCACCAATTCCCAGCTTTTCGCATCCACCAACTCTCTCCCCTGGCCTCCAGGCCTTGTGCTACAGGGAACCTCCCCTGGAACCCCAGTCTCTGACCCCGTTCCTCAGCCCCTCTCTAGCTGGCTCTGGAGAGTCCCTCACTCAGCTCTGGAGTCAGGCCCGTAGCCCCTTTCCATCCAGCCGCTCTGCCCTACACCATCCCTCCAACAAGGCTCGCCGGCATCCCAAGGACTAGCTGTGACCCCCCAGGCTGGACTTGTCTCTTCAAACCAACTGTGTTCATGATTTAATATTCTTGTTACAGCTTTAAACTTGCTAAACAAGCACACTATCCCGCTCTGCTGCCTGAAATTCTCCATTACAGCCTATTGGTGCCTTGGCTACTCTTAATTATTGGTACAGTGTCTTATTATCATCAAAATAGTGTGTGCATCTTAATTTGTTGCATATATTTGGTTCCCAAGATGCACTGGTGTGTTGGTGTTAATGGTTTTAGGCTATTTTTTTTGCTAAACAGAGGATATTTCATACAAAAACAAGTGCAGCAATTAGAAGGGTGCAGTACAAGCAGTTGATCTGGGTTCAGTTTCCAGCCAGTGCTGTATCTCTTCAGTTCTTCTGATTTTCAGACTGTAAATAAGGTGTCAATTTGTAACAGTGAGGGTAATTGACCATTGGAACAACTCAGCAAGGCCTGTGGTGGATTATACATCACTGGCAATTTTTAAATAA
This sequence comes from Mauremys mutica, assembly GCF_020497125.1. Taxonomy (NCBI): domain Eukaryota; kingdom Metazoa; phylum Chordata; order Testudines; family Geoemydidae; genus Mauremys; species Mauremys mutica. The sequence continues at coordinate 20,836,554 of NC_059083.1, read as the reverse complement.
AATTGGATGGTGTTGTGTTTTTTTTCAAAAGAACCGATCTACTTCAAACAGGAATTAATTCAGGGAAGTCCTTTGGCCTGTGTTATAGTGGAGGTCTGACTATATGATACTGGTGGTCCCTTCTGATCTTTTAATCTGTGAATATAAGTATTGTCAGACTGAGTCAAACTTGAGTTTATTCTAGCCCAGTGTCTTGTTTCCAACCATAGTGAGCTCCAGCCAGGAGTTACAGAGGCTCCCTAAAAGTGTGTGTGTGTGTGGGGGGGCTACTGGCACCTGAACTGGGGCCCTTCCCCCTTCCCTGCCACCTCCCCCTTCCCCTTGAACCTGCGCTCCCCTCCACTGCCTCCTCGCACCATCGCCCAACCATACAGCCAATGAACAGTGATGAGGCTATGGGTTCCCGGCCCCCCTTGTTCCGGTACCCTTGGCTCCAGCTGTTTCAGAGGGACAGGTAAGAAACCCCCCTAGCTGACAGTGATGTAATAGCCTGGCCATGGGGGAAGTTCCTGTCCTAACCCCCATCTGTTAGTGATTGAATCGTGCCCTGAAACAGGAGCGTGTATAGCCCTGCCAAACTTGTGTGTGTGTTTTTAATCCGTACTATTGCAAATTGGAGTGTTCTCATTCTCCATCTAAACTCCAGTCCTTGTTGGAATACTCCTATGCTCTTGGCTTTAATAAATATCTTGTGGCAATGAGTTCTGATGGCAAATTTTACACTGTGGTTGACTTTCATTTTCATTGAATGTCTGCTTGTTTTTGTATCATGGAAAAGGGTGAATTAAATAATGCTACCAGTAGGATTTGACATTTTTAATATACATTATCTTTGATTATTACTATACATTACTATTGTGACAGTGCACTCCATATGCTCTATGAAAATATGCTTATGAATGTGAATATGATGTAACTGGAATATGCTTTATGCAAAAGGTCTCTTGTAAGGTATTACAAAGGTTATAACCTCCTGAATAGATTCATTTATATGCATGTATCATTCTTGTATCTGAAGCTAGAAATATGAAGTATAACTCTGAGGTCCTGTTGTAATTATGCAAAGTGTGGGCCATTAAGGGTGGTTTACAAACTTGATGGCTTCCATTGACTCAGACAATTGGTTGTAAATGACCTTATTTACCTGAAGCCTTCTTGTGTAGGTGAGGGCCAGCCCATGGGTACTGGGGAATGAGGTCTCTCAGACATGTGACCATGTTACATGATACTGGAATCCATCTTAATCCTGGTACTTTTCCATTGAGAGGCGGGGGTGGGGACCAAGCACAGATAAAAGACTCCTGCCTTGTGCCAAAGCTATAAAAGGGGGTGGAGCAGGACAAATGGGTGGCCGGTCATGAGAAAACCCCTGGTTACCACAGGAGATGTCTGCTGGAACTAACAAGGAAAGGATCGGGCCCAGACTAGGAAGGAGTCTAGTCTGTGAAAGAAGCTTATTGGAACATCTTTGTGGGTGAGCTATTACCTGTCATCAATTTCTTAATGTATTAGGCTTAGACTTGCATGTTTTTGCTTTTATTTTGCTTTGTGACTTACTATGTCCTGTCTGTTATTATTTGATACCACTTAAACCCTACTTTCTAATAAGGTTTCTTGGGGATGCAGTATTTCAAATGAGCTATATAAGCTACTCCCTGACCTCTTGTGTTTGTTCTAGATCTCCAGTCACTTCTCCCCTTGCCCCCAGGATGCCGGTTACAATCTGGCCCTAGGTCCTGGGGGACTGGCCACCCCAGGGTTTGAGTAATATGAGATGGGGCGTTTCTTGTCTAGGGGCCACTGGCTTCAAACTTGCACCATTTCCCTTTGTGGAGTAACATTGTGAGTTTGGAGGAGCCTGCCCTGCCTCTGTGGGGGCTACTGAACTAGCACCCAGGTATAAAAAACAAGCTGAGCTGGTGCATGAACTGATGTGAGCACAAGAAAGCACAAAAACCTAATAGAGGAGAACAGGCTGCATTTACCCTGGACAGACTAAGAACTGATGCACCTGTCACAGGTTAATTTCAGTAGGTGTATCTAGCAGCATTGCTATGACCTGGCAGTCAAAGAGCCCAGGGTGAACTCCTCCAAGAAATAAGGGCCATCACAAACTGCACCACTTTCTGCTCTCTAAGTGCAAGGTGCATTTCTTTGACCTTGTCCTCTAATGTAAACACAGAGCAACAGGTATGTTAAAAAACCACCCGACCAAAACAAGACTGTACACTGCCCATGCTTCTCACTCTCATCACTATGGTGTTGAGAATGGTAAAAAAAACCTTAATAGATTGGAATAGAGACTACATGTTGGTGTTTGATGCAGGATCTCTCAGTTTTGGGCCCCCCACTACAGAAAGAATGTGGACAAATTGGAGACAGTCCAGCGGAAATGATCAGGAGGCTGGAGCACATGACTTACGAGGAGAGGCTGAAGGAACTGGGCTTATTTAGTCTGCAGAAGAGTGAGGGGGGATTTGATAACTGCTTTCAACTACCTGAAGGGGGGTTCCAAAGAGGATGGAGCTCAGCTGGTCTCAGTGATGGCAGATGACAGAACAAGGAGCAATGGTCTCAAGTGGCAGTGGTGAAGGTCTAGTTTGAATATTAGGAAACACTATTTCATTATTTCACAGCCGCCTAGTCCGCCTAGTGGTTGCACCGGCCCTGCTGGCTGGGATGATTTAGTTGGGTTTGGTCCTGCTTTGAGCAGGGGATTGGACTAGATGACCTCCTGAGGTCTCTTCCAACCTTAATATTCTATGATTCTAAATTTTGACTAAGCTGTTGTAGACAGAAGTACATTCAGAAGCCTTGGTTAATTGGAGTCACAGAAGCTTTATTGAATCAGAGCCACTAAATGAGTCACAGGTAAGAATTGCAGCAGAAATGCATCCCAGATAAAAGTCAACTCATGCACCCCAAATATACGGCAACAGGGAGTCAGCAGCACTTCAGATGGGACTGTATTGAACAGCTGACTCTCAGCCAGTTCTACCCATCTCCCCTCAGCCCTGGGGATGGAACTCAGGAGTCCTGATTCCAACTCTCCTACTTGAACCACTAGCTCCCACTCCCCTCTCAGAGGTGGGAATAGAAACCAGGATTCCTGACTGAATCTCTTGCTTTCACCAGGAGCTAGCTAATGGTTTATTTCGCAGTCACTGATGTGCTGTATGTGCCAATGCATAAAGATAGCAATCAGCAAATAAAGGAGAAGAAAGATCAGGCCAATGATTCTCTGCTTGGCCAGAGGCTCGTCAATTGCTCTGACAGGTGATAAACCATAGGAGGTTGCAGTGCTGTAGGTGTGGAGTTAATTCTTTATTCACCAAAAGCAGCATTGCTAACGGGATTGGTTCTTGCTGTCTCCCTAGCACCGTAACAAGGTGGACAGCGTTACACCAAGTGAAACATATTAACAACCCCACGACTGTCAATTCACTGGAGAGCTAATGGATCTTGAGTTGACAGGGCAGTGTCCCAGGAGGAAGCTCCCCAGCTTTAGCTCCGTTTCCCCTCAGAGCACTCTGGTTCCAGGTTTCTTCTCCAGGTCTCCATCCCTATCAGAGAAGGTTGGAGTTTCTGGCTTCTTCTATCCCTTTGGAGGAACATGGGATTCATCCATGATAGGCTCTCCCCCAAATGTTCATCATCCATCCTTGTTCCAGCCGCTGATGACTTCCTCTGCCTCCCATGAAATCTCCAACTACTTCCCGCTGATGTCTCCTCTAAACTGAGCTAATGTGTCAGGATCTGCATAGACCCACTTCTTGCAGTGGGGCCCATTCGAGACTCTTCATTATGTGTTTAATAGGAGTGATATATTTGAAGGGTCGTATGTGTGTGTGTGTGTGTGTGTGCACGCGAGAGAGAGAGAGAGAGAGAGAGAGGAGAGTCTCATCACTTGGGACATTTAAAGCTAGAGCCCTGGGGAAATAGACTGAAGGGAACAATTCTGCCTTGGTGCCTGATTGGGCTGAATGAACTGAGACCTGATGGGGCTTCTTTCATTTTTGTCTCCCAAGAAAGATGAAGTGGATCTGAATGGAGCTTTTCAGAGGTGAGCTTCGAGAGAATGGCTGGTTGAGATCTTCAAGCAGAAAACAAAGCAAAAGAAAAGGGTGGGAATTTTTAATCACTTGATTGTGGAGCTTTGCCCAGTAGCTGGCACCTAACTGGGACCTCATATTCATACTAATCTTCTAACTTTGCAGTTGGCCCCATGAGTTACTTTCAGCTTCTCCTTGCTCATGGGTGCTGCATGGCCTTCATCTTCTCGATGGTCTCCAGCCCGGCATTTAAATTCCTCTTGAACTTATCCTTCATCTCCAGCACTAGGCTGGAGACAGCTTTCTGGGCCTCATCACAGCCACTGGCTATCTTAGCACACTCAGAGTCAAAACTGGGATTGGAAGGTTCCACAGTGAGGATTCTCCCTGAGCTGCTGACCAAGTTTATCAGGTATTTTTCACATACTTGGGTGAATGTCTGGGAGATCATGTGCACCAGCTGAGTTACATTGGAGGCACTGAATGCATGAGTGATCTGCTGGATGCCTTCAACAGACGCTAAACATTCCTCAATGTGCCAGTTGAAGCAGAATTGGATCAGGTTGGAGATCATATGGAAGAACTGTACCATCTTATCCCACTGTTGCTCCACCTTCCCCAGGGCATCTTGCCCTTCATTCAGCATCTTCTTGGCTGTCTCAAAATCTTTTCGTCTCATCTCATACTCCTTCATCTCACAAAGGATTTCTGTCTGCTTCTTCATCAGATCAATGATGTTCTTCAAACTTCTGTAATCCTCCTTGTGGGACTGCCTCAGTGCCTCCCCACTCTCCTCCACTTTCGATAATTGTTTTTTTATCCACTCAGTTTTATCTGTCACATCTGAGCCTATGTCATAACATGAAATGGGACTGAAGTTCAGAGCTTCTTCAATCTCACTGAGGGCCCTCTTTATCTCCCCTTCCACTTGCATTTGCTTCCACTTAGCATCCTCCATAGTCTTTCTGACTGACTCCTGCTTGATCTTTGCCTCCTCTAGCTTGATCTTCACCTCATCCAGGTCCTTCTCATAACCATACTCGGCATTCTGACAGGCCTGCAAGAGCTCCTTGACCAGGAAAATCACCTCCAAGAACTTTTCCTTCGTTGCTTGAGCTGACTTTGTGCACTTCTCTGCCTCATTCTGTATTTTCATTATCTCTTTCCTGAGCTGGTTCTTTCCCTCTTGAGCATTTTGGAAGAAGCCCTGCCTGATCTTTGTCATCTTCTCTGAGACATACTTGGAATGCCAGCAGATCGGCTGCGTGTTGACCTCATTGAAAGCGTCCCATGCTCTTTCACTTACTTGGCGCAAGCAAGCCCTGAAGGATTCTGGGTGTTCAATAGATTTAAACCCATCTGTAGGGCGGTTCTTATTGATGGAGACATCATCTTTCTGCCTCGTGGAGATGAGTCCTAGTTCCCCCAGGATGGCGATGGAGATGGGGGCTGGCATGAAGATCTCCTCCCACTTGGCATCAGGCTTCAACAGCAGCTCTGCCTCCTCCCTCACTTTGTCCGCTTCTGTGATGCTTACCATGGCTTTGGTTATGGCCTGAAATTGACCTTCTGCTGCTGCTGCCATTGTCTAGCCCTATAAAACACAGAAAGATATCACAGACCTGGCTGAGATCCCCCCGCTGCACTCGCACAAGACTTCACTGTTTGGATCCAGACAGTGGATCCTGCATGCTTGACTTCTAGGAACTGGGACCCCACAATCCATACCACTGCCCCCCAGTGCTGACCCCACAAGTCTCCCGAGTAGCTTAGGCATCACCTCCCCACAGTTTAACCCTTCATGGACATTGGACAGTTTGAAACAAGTAACTCACAGGCTTTGGAGAGGGATTATAAACCAAACACATTTTCATAGATTCCAAGGGCAGAAGGGACCATTGTGATCATAGAATCATAGAATCTCAGGGTTGGAAGGGACCTCAGGAGGTCATCTAGTCCAACCCCCTGCTCAAAGCAGGACCAAACCCAACTAAATCATCCCAGCCAGGGCTTTGTCAAGACTGACCTTAAAAACCTCTAAGGAAGGAGATTCCACCACCTCCCTAGGTAACCCATTCCAGTTCTTCACCACCCTAGTGAAAAAGTTTTTCCTAATGTCCAACCTAAACCTCCCCCTCTGCAACTTGAGACCATTACTCCTTGTTCTGTCATCTTCTACCACTGAGAACAGTCTAGATCCATCCTCTTTGGAACCCCCTTTCAGGTAGTTGAAAGCAGCTATCAAATCCCCCCTCATTCTTCTCTTCTGCAGACTAAACAATCCCAGTTCCCTCAGCCTCTCCTTATAAGTCATGTGCTCCAGCCCCCTAATCATTTTTGTTGCCCTCTGCTGGACTCTCTCCAATTTATCCACATCCTTCTTGTAGTGTGGGGCCCAAAACTGGACACAGTACTCCAAATGAGGCCTCACCAGTGCTGAATAGAGGGGAATGATCACATCCCTCGATCTGCTGGAAATGCCCCTACTTATACAACCCAAAATGCCATTAGCCTTCTTGGCAACAAGGGTGCACTGTTGACTCATATTCAGCTTTTCATCCACCGTAACCCCTAGGTCCTTTTCTGCAGAACTGCTGCCCAGCCATTCGGTCCCTAGTCTGTAGCGGTGCATGGGATTCTTCCCTCTCTGCACTTGTCCTTGTTGAACCTCATCATCTAGTCTGACCTCCTGTATCACACAGGCCATAAAACTTCCTCAGAATAATTTACAAGGCAGAACTTTTAGAAAAACATCTAATCTTGATTTTAAAATTGCCATGCTGGAGAATCCACTGTGACCCTTAGTACATTTTTCAAGTGGTTAATTCCTTTCCCCTTTAAACATTTTACATCTTATTTTCCAGTCTGAATGTTTAGCTTCAACTTCCAGCCACAGGATCGTGTTAGACCTTTCTCTGTTATACTGAAGAGCCCATCATCTAACATTTGTTCCCTAGGTAGTTACCTATAGACTGTGATCAAGTCAACCCTTAACCTTCTCTTTTTAAGCTAAACAGATGGAGCTCCTTGAATCTATCGCTATGTGAGGTATGTTTTCTAACCCTTTAATCATTCTCATGGTTATTACCTTTTGAACCCTCTCCAATTTAGCAAAATCCTTATTGAATTGTGGACCCCAGAATTGGACACTATTCCAGCAGTGATTGCACCAGTGCCAACTACAGAGGTAAAATATCCTGTCCACTCCAGCACAAGATATCCCTGTTTATGCATTAAAGGATTGCACTAGCCCTTTTGGCCACAGCTTCACACTGGGAGCTCATGTTCATCTGATTATCCACCATGACTCCTAAATCTTTTTCTGAGACACTGCTTCCCAGGGTAGAAGCCTCCATCCTACAAATATGGCCTACATTTTTTATTCTTAGAGGTACGCATTTACATTTTTCCATATTAAACCACATATTCTTTACTTGAGCCCAGCTGACCAAGCCCTCAACATCAGTTTGTATCAATGATTGGTCCTCTTCATTATTTTCCACTCTCCCAATTTTTGTGTCATCTGCAAATGTCATCAGTGATGATTTTATGCTTTCTTCCAGGTCATTGATAAAAATGCTAACCAGAGTAGAGGGCCAAGAACCAATCCCTGTGGGACCCCACTGGAAACACACCCACTTGATAATGATTCCCATTTCAGTTAGATTTTAAGACCTATCAGTTAGCCAGTTTGTAATCCATTTAATATGCACCATATTAATTTTATATCATAGTTTCTTAATCAAAATGTTGTGCAGTACCAAGTCAAATGCCTTATAGAAGTCTATTACATCAACACTATTACCTTTATAAACCAAATTTGTATTCTCAGCAAAAAGAGATATCAAGCTAGTGTGACAGGATCTATTTTCCATAAATCCATGTTGATTGGCATTAATTATATTACTCTCCTTTAATTCTCTATTAATCTAGTCCCATATCAGCCATTCCATTATCTTGCCCCAGATCAATGTCAGACCGAGAGGCCTATAATTACCTGGGTTCTTCTTTGAGTGATTGCTTATATTGATTCCAATTAAGTGTGCATGTGCCCTGTGCACAGTCGTTGGAAAGTTTTTCCCCTAGCAGCACCCATCGGGTCAGCTGTGGAGCCTCCTGGAGTGGCGCCTTCATGGCACTCAATATATGACCCTGACGACCCGGTGCCTGCTCAGTTCCTTCTTAGTGCCAGTAATGGTCACTGGAACAGTGGTGTCTTGCTCAGCAAGTTCTACCATGTTTCCGTAGCCTCATTTGTTGTTCTTTATTCATTCTATTTAGTTTAATTGTTGGTTAGTATTAGTAGTTAGCAGTTGGACTGGGGGGTTTACCCTCTGTCCTGAACGTGTTTCCTTGGGAGGGCTTTCATGCCCAAATCCCAGGGGTTCAAGCCCTGCAAGTCCTGCTCCAAGCCCATGCCAACCGGCAACCCCCATGACGCTTGTCTAATGTGTCTGGGGGAGGCTCACCAAGCCAATCGGTGCAGGATTTGTAAAGGGTTTTGCCCCAGAACCAAAAAGGAGCAAGACTTTTGCCTTAAGCAGCTCCTTACGAAGGAAGCACTTAGACCTCAGCCTCCGCTGGCGTGGCAGGACCTGGCAACAAGTTCTTCAGTGCGTAGCACCCCGGTGACAGTGGTGGACGCAGCACCATGGAAGGACTCTGGCAGAGACCCGCGGCTCTGCTGCTCCCTGGCGCCGAAAACCAGTGGGATCGACCCAGCACCGCTCCCACTCCCCGGCACAGACGCGGCACTGGAAGCAAGGGAGGAGCAGCTCTTGTCACAGAGGCCCACCCCGTTGGAGCCAGTGAATGGTGCGCGTCCTCGTGAGGAGCACCTAGTGCCAAAGTGTGCAGAGATGGCACCGTTGCCTTCGGCCCCGCAAGGCGGCCTGTCGAGTCCGGTGTCATTGGACTCCCGGGTCATCAAGGAGGTGGAGCTGCCATCCATCTCAGACACCTTTTGAGGCCACGAGGGACCTCATTACCATCACAGCACCAAGGTCACCCAGCATTCATGCCAACCCTCCAGTACTACATCGGATGGCACCATCTCGAGGCAAACCAGCATTGCTCTGGCCCTCGGCACCGCTGATAGAATTGCGGCACCGCTCAGAGTCCCGGCACCGCGCGGAGTCTTGGTGCTGCTTGCACTTGCAGCACCAGTTGGACTCGCGGCACCGCTCCAGGTCATGCCAGAGCTCCCGCTCTTGATGCCAATCCATGCGTCGATCCCTATCGTGCAGCAGCACTGGTCTCAACACCACTTAGCGACCCTGCACAGCTCCAGATCATGGCACCGCTCCCTAGTCTCGCGGCACTGCTCCCCAGTGTGGCACTGCTCGCTAGATCAGCTCTGCTCAGCAATGCCCTGGCTTTCGCAGTCCCAATCTCAGTCTTCAGACTTGGAAGCAGGCTCTAGATACTCAGAGCGGGGCTGACACTGGTGAGGCTGTGGATGCTCTGAGGTGAGGACCAGCGCAGTGGCCATTCTGGACTCTGTGGGCATACCACCAGGCCCAGGGCACCCAGTATAAAGGCTCCTGATCAGCCACCTCTGAACTGTGGGTGCTGGAGGCCTTCACCAGTCTTCCCACCCCTAGAGCTGCTGAGGAGGCATTGTGCTCCTGCCCCCACCTTGGAACCGACTCCAACTCCAGTTCCTGAGCCTGGTCCAGCCAGAGAGACTGGACGAGAGGTTCCTGATGAGCAGGAGGGACAGGAGGACCCTGTTCCCCCATTAGCATCTTTGTCCGCCTCCCCAGACGAGGCTATTTGTGAGCACTTCCATCTCTGGACCACCTCCCATAGACAGCTGCGCCCACTAGGACCTCCTTCTCACGGTGGCACGCAACATGGGTCTGCAGGCCAAGGAGGTGGTGGAGTCAGAGGACCAGGTGGTCGACATTTTGGCCCCAGAGGGTCCATCGAGGGTGGCTCTGCCCCTCATCAAAACTATACAGCCAATGCCAAGACCATCTGGCAGACCCCAGTCTCCATCCCTCCCAAAAGGAGAGGTGGGGAAGCAAGCCCCAATGCCTACATCCAAGGAGACCAAATGCCTGGACTTGTGTGCATGTAAGGTGTACTCAACGGGGGGCTCCAGCTCAGGATTGCCAACCAGAAGACAATTCTGAGCCAGTATAACTTCAGCTCCTGGGACTTGATACTCAGGTTCAAGGAGCTGGTGCCAACAGAGTCCAGGGAGGAATTTGGAGCTATAGTGGAGGAGAGCAAGGCAGTGGCTCAGACCTCTTTTCAGGCCTCACTGGACGCTGCGGATTTGGCGGCGCGCACCTTGTCCTCTGGTATCTCCATGAGGCGCACCTCACGGTTGCAGGCCTCGGGCCTACCATCCGAGGTTCAACAGACAATGCAGGACCTGCCTTTTGATGGGGCAGGACTGTTTGTGGAGCAGACTGACTCTTGGCTGCATAGCCTAGAAGACTCAAGGGCTACTATGAAATCTTTGGGTATGCACGCCCCGGCAATCCAACGCACTATCATTGGGTTACAAGCAGGCCTTTTGAAGGGGCACCCGAGGACAGCACCCCAGACTCATTCTCCGATTCTTCTCTGTCCTTTTTTAATCGTCTGTCCCACTTCTACCATGCCTGGTTCCAAATAACTTCAGGCCTCTCGGTCCTCTGCACGGTGGAAGTGGGATACTCTCTCCAGTTCTGCTCCTACCCCACTTCCCCGTCCCTCTTCAGGGACCCCTCTCACGAGCAACTCCTTATTCAAGAGGTGCAAGCGCTCCTCGCCATGGGAGTGGTGGAGGAGGTTCCTCAGGAGCTAAGGGGCAAGCAATTCTACTCCCAATACTTTCTAATCCCCAAGGCCAAGGTGGGATCTCAGACCCATTCTAGATCTGCACGGACTCAACAATTTCATGGTAAAGCTGAAGTTCTGCATGGTCTCCCTGGGCACTATAACCCCTCCTTGGATCTGGGAGACTGATATGCCACCCTCGACATGAAGGCCGCGTACTTCCACATAGCGATTATCCAACACACAGGCGCTTCTTACACTTTGTGGTCAACCACAAGCATTACCAATTCACTGTCCTACCATTCGGTCTCTGAACAGCTCCCCAGTGTTCAGCAAGTGCAAGTCGGTTGTGGCTGCTTTCCTCCATCGACAGCAGGTCAAGGTATACCACTACCTCGATGACTGGCTGCTCAGGGGCCGCACTGGGGCACGGGTGCAATCCAAAATCTGCTTGGTCAGGCACACATTTGCGCGACTAGATCTCCTCAACTTGGGGAAGTTGACCTTGGAACCGACCCAAAGAACAGAATTCACTAGGGCTCTGTTAGACTCGGTTCAGGCGCAAGCCCTTCTGCCGGAGACCTGATTCTGTGCCATCACGGACATAATTCAAAGCCTCCAGCAATTCCCACCCATAACAGCAACAGGGTGCCTGAGTCTCCTCGGCCACATGGCTGCTTGCACTTACATGATCTGGCACGCCAGGCTGTGGCTCAGACCTTTGCAGGCATGGCTCGCCTCGGCCCACCACCCAGGGTGCAACAGCTTGAATTCAGTGGTCACAGTGCCAGGGCAGCTCCTCACGTCCCTCCACTGGTGGTCCAACCCTCAAGTGATGTGCAAAGGAGTCCCCTTCCACAACCCTCAATCTTGCTTGTCCTTGGCTATGGATGCGTCGGCTCTAGGATGGGGTGCGCCCATCCTAGTGGTTTAGGCACTTTACTGGTTTGCCAAAATCTCCCCGTACAGAGGAGCCCGTTCCTCTCTCTTATGCCAGGAGGCCCTCCGACTGTGGGAGTTCTGCATAGCCCACTCCATTCACCTGGAAGCATCCTTTCTACCAGGAGTTCAGAACATGCTGGTGGACTGCCATACACACACACACAAGTGGCCCATCCGGCCGGATGTCATACACCTCATTTTTCAAAGATGGGGATTTCCCCAGGTCGACCTGTTTGCCACCCGACGCAACAGGAAGTGCCCAATGTTCTGTTCCTTCCAGGGTCACAGCCCAGGCTCACTCATGGACCCATTCCTGGTACCCTGGAGAAGTTACCTGCTCTATGCCTTTCCCCCATTCCCTCTCATGAACAAGGTCCTTCTCAAGGTCTGCAGGGAAGGGGCAAAGGTAATTCTGATAGCTCTAGCGTGGTCTCGACAACAGTGGTACCCCAAGCTACTGGAGCTGTCGGTCGATGCACCGGTCATGTTGCCTCTCCTCCCTGACTTACTCGCTCAGGACTGCAGTCACCTCCACCACTCCGACCTGCGGTCCCTCCACCTCACAGCTTGAAAGTTTCATGGCTGAACCCCGTGGAACTTCTGTGCTCAGAACAAGTAAGGGAGGTTCTCCTTGGCAGCAGGAAGTCCTCCACTAGAGCCACGTATCTGGCAGAGTAGAAGAGAGTCTTGTGCTGATGTGATCTGTGTTGTAAACCCCTCCTCCAGGCACCTGTACCCCTCATCTTGGACTACCTCCTACACCGGAAAAAGCAAGGCCTGGCAGCGTCTTCCATAAAGGTACACCTGGCTGCTATCTCGGCCTTCCACCCAGGAGCATCTGGTCGATCCGTCTTTGCCAGAATCCTGGTTCCTAATCTTTTATCTGCCCTTCTTTCATGTCTAGATTTCTGGGACTTTCCAGGGGCTGAAAATAACTCTGGGGAAAACCCAGCAAAAATTGGGGTAGAGCCACCCATGGGTGCCTCGATCTCTGCCTGGGGTTTACTGTCCTCCCCTCACTCGATGGGAGGGGAGTAGGCTCTCGAACCTGGGAAAGTCCCTGCCAATTAAGACCAGATAGGGGAGCTTGGGGACCACGTCTGCAGTCATGTTGGTAGTGTTCCCCTGGATCTCAATCCATATTGGGGTTCTGGGGTAGAAATTTACTGTGCCATGGACACACATCACTCTTGGGCTCTTGGATCGGCTCAGCTGGTGTTGCCCCACTAACTTCCCTGAGACCAGTGTGACAGCATTCCCAGAGTCCACCAAAGCTACGGTCTGGATGCCCTTCATCTTTACTGGCTTGGTGTACTCATGTGGGGCCGTTGTGATGCCCCCCAGGCTGATTAGGCCACACTGGTCCCCGTGATCCCCCAGATTGCATTGCATGGGCTCCTCCCTGTTGGGGCACTGGGCTGCTATATGCCCCAACTTCCAACACTCGTACCAACGATATCTCATCCTGCAGACTGCCCTCTGTCTTGGGCTCTCTGGACCGCTCCCCCAGTCCTCTCCTGCCAGAACCCAGGTCCCTTCGGGGCCTCAGGCTGCTTCTTGGTGCCTGGTCTTCCACCTGTGGCTTTCCTGGAGTTCTCGATGATCCGAGGCCTCGGGAATGGGACTGGCTTCCTGGAACACTGTGTTTCACCTCCCGGGTTTTCAAACAGTTCACGGGCTGCCAGTTGTCTCTCCATGAGGGTGACCAGTTCGTTATAGGTGGAGGAGACATTCTGACCTAATCAGGCTTGGAGGCCCGAGGGTAGTCCCCTCGTATAGCGGTCCAGCACCAGGAGCGCCATCGTTTTCTCAGAGCTGAGGGCCTCCGGGCATAACCACTTCCAGGCTAGGTGGATTAGGTCAAACAGTTGAGACTGCGGTGTCCTGTCTTCAAAATACTGCCATTCATGGAACCTCTGGGCTCGCAAGGCTGTCGTTACCCTGGACCTGGGCAGGATCTACGCCTTCGGTTGGGGGTAATCTGCCACCTCCTCTGAGGTCATATCATAGCAGGCCTTCTGGGCCTCCTCACACAAAAATGGGGTGAGGATGCCCAACCCCTGGTCTCAGGACCAGACCTCCTGCAGGGCTGTCCTCTCGAAGGACAGGAGGTACGCCTCCACATCATCCTCTGTGTCATCTTCTGCAGACAGTAGCTGGCCGGTATAGTCCACGTCCCGTCATACCCATGGCTCAGCTCCCTAAGGGTCTTCACCTGGTTCACTCGTTCCTGCAGCACGGCCCGATCTTGGGTGGCCTGGGTCATCAGCAGGCAATTGGTCTCTTGCTGCAGCTGCATGGTCTCCTGTTGGGCAGCTGCCTGGACCTGCGTCACCTCCTGCTGGGCAGCAGTGGCTTGCACCAGTGCTTTGACCACGTTCTCCATTTTGGGGACAGGGTGGTCGTGCCCCACCCTGGGTTACATTCAAGGTGCGGAAATCCCACTCTTAACACCACAAGTGACAAAATGACCAATGTTGGCATGATAGGTCCCGTGCTTTTCTTGGTGGGCTGGGGGCGGGGGGCTAGGATGCCATCCCTGGCCCCTACTCTTGAGGCACCAAGGGCCTCGCTAGTGGCCTGGGAAGGTGGTAGAGGAGGGAAGGGGGGAAGGGGTCTGGGTTTGCTCCTCACTCTGAGCCCCAGCCCCTCTCAACCCCTGTAGGTGTCTTACTCTCTTCCCCCTTGGGCAGGGTAACCCTTGGTCCTTGACACTGGGGAGGGAGTCTGCCTTCCCTGCTGGGGCAGGATCTCCTTTCCTCTGGTTCTCTGGTCTGTCAGTTGTCAGCAACACAGCTCCAAACTCCAGCCATCTCTCCTTCATTGCACATCCTGTCTGCCTGAAACAGGGCGTTTTTATTAGGTTCCTGACAGGCCTTTAATTGACTACAGGTGCTCCAATTAACCTATAGCAGCCCTCCCTAGTCTATGGAGAACCATGCCTAGGGTTTATATATCTCCCCTTTACCACTCTCCTGCTTCGAGGCGCAATGGGCGCTGTCCAGGGTTCTCTGCTCAATGTCCCCCAAACTTGGTTGGGTTCTGAGTTTAGTTTATCCTCCCTAGGCTGAGGGAGGGGCTTTTAGCAGTGAGCGAGCTAACACCCACCCATGTCCCGGCACTCAAAAGGGGCACTCTCCCACTTCGAGCAGCTGTGGGCGCTGTCCGGGATTCTCTGCTCGGTGTCCCTGTCAAGTTCCCTTCATTTAGCTGTGACCTCACTCCTGTCCCTGTTATATCTTTAGTTGTCCCTCGTAATTAATTGAGATCCCGGACTTTGTGGATCCTCCCGCTAGGCCGGGGGAGGTCCTTTGCCAGGCTTCCACCCACCCACTTCTAGGATCCCAACAGGACCACTCTCCCACTGCTCCCTGGCCCTGCTGTATCACACTCCCAAGACTGGTGGGTAAAACTGAAGTTAACCCCCCCCAACCAGTCAGGAACTGTGCTTCTGATCCCCCACATTGGTTAGCAGGAAGCAAAAAAAGAAATCACACAGCCCCCTTTACTGCATTCCAGTTCTCTGGCTCCCAATCACACATAGGTCCAGTACAGTGAAAAGTTATTTAAAAAATTCTGCTCACATATACAAAATGTTCTTCTGACCCCAAAGCCACATTACCAGGTCAGTATAGGTTTGGATCTTATCCAAAATACCATGCTGCCAGCCAATCCTTTAGTGTCTAAAACTAAAGGTTTATTATAAAGAAAAAAGAAAGAACAAGGAGAGATGTTTAAAGGTAAAACAGTCACATACATACAAAGACTTCAAAGTCTATCAGGTTCCTAGCAGTACCGGTGAGTTTCCTGGCTTGAAAGTCCCTCTGGAACACATCCACAGCTTGGATGGGTCATTCAGTCCTTTGCTCAGAGCTTTGTAGAAAGGTTACTCCAGAGGTAAGAAGCAGGACTGAAGACAAAATGGAGAAGATGCAGTTGCCGTTTATAGTCTTTTGCCAAGCAGCTTGTATATTTCCTTTGTTCCAAACACAAGCTGCTCAGCACATGAAGCCTTAGAGTTCTGTCCATAGGCATGCCCCTGCCTGCCTTGCTGAGTCATAAGCCTTTCAATGGGTTCATTGTACAGCTGATGTCCCTTGATGGGCCATCAAGCAGGCTAGGCAGTGCTGATGCCAACCTGTCTGGGGTTGTCACCCAGATGCACAGCACAAGTTTGAAATACAGATATACCCTACATATCTATAACTCATAATACAACGATGATACAAACATATAAAGAAGATCATCATATTTGGCAAATCATAACATTTCCACAGATACCTTACACAGCATATCTGGTCAGATTCCTTGCAATTTTACAATATTGGTATTCATAATATCCTAAAGTGTCCCCCAGGTTCCATACAGTGTCACAGAGCTAATGTCGTTTTTCAGAGTAACACTCCCATTCCCCTTTTGCCCATTCAATCCTTCCTTAACAAGTTATAACTGTTCAGTTTCACATTCCAATTGTGTGAAAAGTCACAAGAGTTACACAGTTCTAAACAAAATAATAAAACTCCCATGTGATATTCCCTCCCCCAGTTTCCTCACTACTGTCGAGCATTGTTTGGATTTGGTCGGTGTCTTCAAGGTCCCAAGACCACTTTCTCTTCCTTCCTCCTGCTCAGTCTTGCCCTTTTGTACTGGTTGATGAGAGAGTTACACAGAGCAGAACTTGTGTTTTCAGAATTTCCTGTCCCCTCTCTCCTGCCATCCCCCTGGTCAGCATCAAAGCATCAGGTGATCAAGGTCCCTGGTCAAGTGATCTGTTGTGGGGCTACTACCCACCTGTATTCCAGACTAAAAAGCCTGGTTCTTGATGCTCAGCTACCCCTGTAGCCAACTCATTGTATGGCCAAGGTCGACCCAATCGAATGTTCACATGACCCTGCATTGCTCATCTTTGTTCACCCTATATCAACACCTCTTGGAAATAATATCAGTTGTGATGGGGCAAGGCCAGATGGCTATAGAAAAGTAGTGGGAGACAGATATATTAGCCCCAGGTTAAACAAATCTCTGGTACCAGGATAAGTAAATGGCAGCTGCTCCAGGTCAATTAAGACACCTGGGGCCAATTAAGAGCTTTCCAGAAGGCAGGGAGGGCTCTAGGTTGATTGAGACACCTGAAGCCGATCAGAAGCTGGCTGAAACTAGTTAAAAGCCCCCCAGTTAGTCAGGTGGGTGTGCATGCCAGGAGCGGTGAGAAGTTGTTCTGCTGGAGAGACTGATCTGTACACACCATATCAGGCACAAGGAAGGTGGCCCTGAGGTAAGGGTGAAGTGGAATTGAGGAAGTAGCCCAGGGAATTGTATGTGTCCTGTTCCTAAAAGGTCAGTTACCACAGCTGATACTATTAGGGTCCCTGGGCTGGAGGCCAGAGTAGAGGGTGGGCCTGGGCTCCCCCCGATGAATCACTGAGACTGGGAGACAACAGAGAGTGTGCAAGAGAGGATAGTGTTTCTTCATCTCCCTGGCTGGCTTATGATGATGCTGACTCAGACTGTGACCCTTCTCTCTAGAGAGGGAAGGGTTAAGTGGAGGGTCACAGTGAACTTCTGAGGCTGGTGAAATCAGTCAGGAAATGCAGGACCCATAGAGACAAGGACAGAGCTTTGTCACACAGGGCAAAATGGAGCCAAAACCCCCACAAAACAGAGTTTGTATTTTGATAGAGATGCATACAGAAATATACTAAACCCTCACAAAAGCTCCTGAGAAATGTACCAAGATATGACAAAGGAGGAGGGGAAGGTGCTTTATGGTTTAAGTCCGAGCATGGCAGTTCAAGATTCAAGGCTGGGAAATCCTTTGATTTAAATTTTTCCACCAACTTTTGTGCATTTATTAAGCGCCTCAAAGTTGATCTGCAAATAGGAATAAACCAATCCCACTACTTCAGGTTAATGTGCTGGATACTTTTGTCTGCTAGATTGAAGAGCCAACTGTCAAATATTTGTTCCCATGTAGATACTTATAGACTGTGATCACGTCACCCCTTCATCGTCTCTTTGTTAAACTAAGGAGCTTGAAACTCCTTGAATCTCTCCCACTATACAACATGTTTCCTAATCCTTTAGCCATTCTCATTGCTCTTCTCCGACCCTCTCCAATTTATCAACATCGTTCCTGAACTGGACACAGGATTCCAGCAGCAGTCGCACTAGTACCAAATACAGAGGTAATAGAACCTCTCTTCTCCTACTTGAGAGTTTCTCCTGTTTATACATCCAAGGATCACATTAACCCTTTTGGCCACATGGTTGGGGATCTGACCCCATTGAATCCAATGGAGCAACTTTTTCCTCCCAATGCAGGGTCAGATCCCCAGCTGGTGTGGATTGATATACACCATCTGAAGATCTGGCATATAACCCTACAAGCCTTTTTGCTCTTTCTTGTGCCTTACCAACTCCCAGTGACAGAAGGGACTCACCTTTATATGATGGAAAAGTTGCCTGGATTTTTGTCAGCTTATGATGCCTCTCAGAGTCGGGCTGAATCTCCAGTGCTGGTGAGTTGCAGGCAAAATGGGACCTCAATATATGGGAGTTCTTATGCAAATGACCTGGTGGGTAGCTCAGGTAACCATGGCTGAAGGAGGGCCCTCTTAAAGTGATAGTGCACTGAAGTGTGTTTCCAGGGCTCATTTGTGTTTTACAGCAGTGGGTCTCAAACGTTTTTACTGGTGACTCCTTTCACTTTGCAAGCCTCTGAGTGCCCCCCTAATAAATTAAACACACTTTTAAATATATTTAACACCATTATAAATGCTGGAGGCAAGCAGGGTTTAGGATGGAGGTTGACAGCTTGTGACCCCCCCATATAATGACCTGATGACCCCCTGAGGGGTCCTGACCCCCAGTTTGAGAACCCCTGTTTTACAGTATCCAAATCTCTATAGCTGGTAGCTCCATTGTATTGCTAGGGCAGGGATATTAATCAGGCATTAGGTTAACACATAGTACAGAGAGACAGTACAAGTGAGGTAATATCTTTTACTGGGCCAGCGTTAGTTGGTGGAAGGGACAAGCTTTGACGCTTCACTGAACATTTCTGATGAGCTCTGCAAAGTTTGAAAGCTTGTCCCTTCCACCAACTAAAGTTGGTCGAATAAAATATTACCTCACTTGTATTGTCTCTCTCATATCCTGCTACCAACACATGTACAACACTGCAAACAAATATAGTAATGACATTTATACTGTTCTGAATCATAGATTTTTATTTTTTTTGTCCTTGCTGGAACTAGAATCTAGAGGCTCCGCACACAAAAAATTGATATTTGACCTCTTTTTCAAAGGCCCCACCACGTTATGAAGAGTCAACATAGACTCATAGACTTTAAGGTCAGAAGGGAAAATCATGATCATCTAGTCTGACCTCCTGCACACGGAAGGTCTCAGAAGGCTGCGTGTTACCTTGCCTATGAGCCTGAGCTTTACACTGAGATGGACCCCGGACCCCTGACTCCTACGACCCACCTCCATCCGGGACCCAGGCTGAGTCTGCTGCTCCTCTATACCAAGCTCCTGCCCGACACTCTGGCTAGTTTCTCCCCCCGCCCCCAAGTGGTGACGTGTATCTTAATTATTCATTTCCTGGATTTCAGATGTGTAAGTTTGTGTTATCTAGGGGCAGGAGAAGGGCTTAGATACCCCATGAATTCAAGGCTGACACGCCCCAAACCCCCAGCTTCCTTTGCTACCCCTCTTAATCTCCAACCTCCCCAGTCGTCTTCCCTCCCACTCTCTCCCCAATCCCTACCTTACCCCTCCCTCTTACTTGAACGCACCCTCTTCCTTCCCCTGCCACTCATTCCCATTTATCTCACAGGCATAGTCTCTAAGGACCGTTGGAGGGGCCACAAGTGAAGGCATCGCACCAGGCGACATGTAGCTAAATTCACAGAATTAGCTCAGTCCTACGAATCCATGAGGTTAGGGTCAGGGCATGCACCCTGTTGCATGTCCCATTTATGCCCCTCCCCATAATACCCCCATCCCTTGCTGCAGATCCAAACTCCCCTTCCCCATTACCACCTAGTCTTGCACCCCAAATTACCCCATCCATTCCAGTGAGCATAGGCAAGTGTCATTTTTTTCTTTTAAAAAAAAGTCAGCACTTATGAATATTCTGACATATTCAGATAACATTTCTCCAACATAATATAATTAGGGCTGTCAAGTGATTAAAAAAAGTAATCATGATTAATATCTTTATCATGTTTAATCACATGTGGGATGCACAAATTTTTAAATTGCAGATTTTAGGAAAATCTGCTAATGAGTGTGAATATAATGTAATAGAATATGCTTCATGCCAAAGGTCTCTTGTAAGGTATCGTTACAAAGTTTATAATCTGAGTAGTCATCCTATTTGTTTGTATGTATCACTCTTGTATCTGAAACTAGAAATATGAAATATAACTGAGGGCCTATTGTAATCATGCAAAGTGGGGCCATTAATGGTGGTTTGGAATCCTGATGGCTCCCATCAACCAGGACGATTGATGGTGGGTGGCTCTGTTTGCAGCCAGGCCTTCCTGTGAGTCAGGCTGGGAGGAGTGAAGGCTTGGCGTCTTATCGTGATCATGTCACCTGAACTGGAATCCATCTTTAACCTGGTGCTTTTCCATTTAGAGGGCGGGGGCGGGGGGGGGCAGAGAGGGACACAGGATTCCCACCTTGTGCAAAGCTGTATAAGGGGGTGAAACAGAAGAAAGGGGGTTGCAGTCATGAGAAATCCCCGAGCTACCACCTGAGCTGGAACAAAGGGAAAGGATTGTGCCCAGATTAGGAAGGTGTCCAGTCTGTGATAGAAGCTTATTGAAACATCCAAGGGGGAGATTATTATCTGTATTCAGTTTTCTTACTGTATTAGGTGTAGACTTGTGTGTTATGTTTTGTTTGGTAATGTACTGTGTTCTGTCTGTTATTACTTGGAACCGCCTAAATCCTACTTTTGTAGTTAAAATCACTTTTTACTTATTAATTAACCCAGAGTATGTGTTAATACTGGGGGGGGGGGCAAACAGCTGTGCATCTCTCTCTATCAGTGTTACAGAGGGTGAACAATTTGAGTTTACTCTGTATAAGCTTTATACAGGTTAAAACAGATTTATTTAGGGTTTGGACCCATTGGGAGCTGGGCATCTGAGTGTTAGAGACAGAAACACTACTTAAACTGTTTTCAGTTAAGCCTGCAGCTGTTGTGGGGGGAGGGGGAGAAGCCTGGTTCAGATCTGGGGCTGTTTCCAGCAGGCAAGAGTGTCTGGCTCAAACCAGGCAGGGCACTGAAGTACTAAGCTGGCAGGGAAAACAGACTCAGAGGTAGTCAAAGCACATCATCTGGCAGTTCCCAGGGGGTTTTTTGTGACCCAACCCACCACAGTGCTATTAAACAATAATAGAATACTATTTATATAAATTTTTTTTGATGTTTTCCACATTTTCAAATATAGAATCATAGAACTGGAAGGGACCTCAAGAGGTCATCTAGTCCAGTCCTCTTCACTTAAGGCAGGACTAAGTATTATCTAGACCAGGGCTTCTCAAATTGAGGGTTGTGAGGCTATTACATGGGGGGTCATGAGGTGTCAGCCTCCACCCCAAACCCCGCTTTGCCTCCAGCATTTATAATGGTGTTATACATTAAACACTTTTTAATATATTTAAGGGGGGGGGTTGCACTCAGCAGCTTGCTATGTGAAAGGGGTCACCAGTACCCAAGCTTGAGAACCACAGATCTAGACCATCCTTGACAGGTGTTTGTCCAACCTGATCTTAAAAATCCCCAATGATGGAGATTCCACAACCTCCCTAGGCAACTTATTTCAATGCTTAACCACTCTGACAGTTAGGAAGTTTTTCCTAATGTCCAACCTAATCTGCCCTTGCTGCAATTTGAGCCCATTGCTTCTTGTCCTATCCTCAGAGGTTAAGAACAACAATTTTTCTCCCTCCTCCTTGTAACAACCTTTTACGTACTTGAAAACTATCATGTCTCCTCTCAGTCTTCTCTTCTCCAGACTAAACAAACCCAATTTTTTCCAATCTTCCCTCATAGGTCATGTTTTCTAGACCTTTAAAAAATTTTGTGGCTCTTCTCTGGATTTTCTCCAATTTGTCCACATCTTTCCTGAAATGTGGTGCCCAGAACTGGACACAATACTCCAGTTGAGGCCTAATCAGCATGGATTTCAATTACAACACAGAATACAAAGTGTACAGTGCTCACTTTATATTTATATTTTATTATAAATATTTGCACTGTTAAAATAGTATTTTTCAGTTCACTTAATACAACTACTGTAGTGCAATCTCTTTATCATGAAAGTTGAACTTGCAAATGTAGAATTATGTACAAAAAATAACCACATTCAAAAATAAAACAATGCAAAATTTTAGAGCCTGCAAGTCCACTCAGTCCTACTTCTTGTTCAGCCAGTCGCTCAGACAAACAAGTTTGTTTTCATTTTCAGGAGATAGTGCTGTCCTCATTTTGTTTACAATGTCACCTGAAAGTGAGAACAGGTGTTCACATGGCACTGTTGTAGCCAGCGTTGCAAGATATTTACATGCCAGATGCACTAAAGATTCATATGTCCCTTCATGCTTCAGCCATCATTCCAGAGGGCATGTGTCCATGCTTATGATGGGTTCTGCTCAATAACAATCCAAAACCATGCAGACCAACGCATATTCAATTTCATCATCTGAGTCAGATGCCACGAGCAGAAGGTTGATTTTCTTTTTGGTGGTTTGGGTTCTGTAGTTTTCGCATCAGAGTGTTGCATGCGCCACACCCCATCTCAATCAGATTTTGGAAGGCACTTCAGATTCTTAAATGTTGGATCAGTGCTGCAGCTATCTTTAGAAATCTCACATTGGTACCTTCTTTGCTTTTTGTCAAATCTGCAATGAAAACAAACAACATGGTCTTAAAACGAACAACATACTAGGTCATCATCTGAGACTGTTATAACATGAAATATATAGCAGAATGTGGGTAAAATAGAGCAGGAGACATACAATTCTCCCCCAAGGAGTTCAGTCAAAGCATGAAGAGGCATACGAATTTTTAGCATATCTGGCACATTAACACCTTGCAATGCCAGCTACAAAAGTGCCATGTGACCATCTGTTCTCACTTTCAGGTGACATTGTAAATAAGAAATGGGCAACATTATCTCTCATAAATGTAAACAAACTTGTTTCTCTGAGCAATTGGCTAAGCAAGAAGTAGGACTAAGTGGACTTGTAGGCTCTAAAGTTTTACTTTTGTTACTTTGAGTGCAGTTGTGTAACAGAGACTGATGGGGCCAGGATATTGACTTTCTTTCCAGGAGTCAGTCTTAATATTGAGCTTGATCAAGGCATGCAGACCGGCCAGTGACTCTACTCATAGCAGCTCATCTTTGAGCTGCACTTCAAGGCTGAACCAGAAGTGGTAGCGCTGTGCAGACTCATTCCATATGCAGTGTCAGCTACCAGATATTGCAACTCCACAGCATAATTGGCAACTGGCTAGTGTCCCTGCCATATGGTCTGGAGTGTGACCTTGGCTGTGTGCACACAGTTTGGCTTGACCAAAGTCCTCACACTGGTTCAGAAGAGGACTAGGCTTTCCAGGAGTGGGGAGGTCCAAGCTAACAGCTCCCCAGGCAGCAAGCTAATGATAAGTCCCACCTGGGACTGGTCAGTGGGGAAGGACTGTGGGTGCAGCAGGATAGGACCCGGCGCTGGTACATAAAAGTGCAGACTGGCTGTAGTCACCTGTCTGGGAGGGGAGCTTTAGGTTCCTGAGGGGGAGGAGTCATGGGTGACATGGCCTGTGCCTGCGGCATAGCATCCTGCACCTGCAGGGTGTGTATCTGCATCTGTAGATTTGAAGTGTGCTCACTGTCTCCAAGAGGGAGCTGCTAGCCTTAGCAGGATCCATTCCTGTAAACAATCCATCCCTCCTCCCCTTCTTTACCTCCTTCTCTTTGTGTTTGGGCTGCTCCAATTATCACAGACAGGGGTGGAGGTGGTCCAGCCTAGTTGTTGGAGCTGAAGTTAAGATCCAGGAATCAGACAGAGCTGAGGGTCACAGCTAGGGTCAGGAACTAGAGGTCAGAAACTAAGCAAGAGGGCAGGGCTGGAATGGACTGGAGCAGGGCTACAGCAAGGTTGGAAATCAAGCCGGCACAGGAGTGATTGCAGCTGTGGGCATAAGCACTGAGCAGCCACTGGCCAAGTGCGACTGCTGGGCATAAGAGCAGCCCTGGCAATGCCACTCAGGCTGTCTGGCTCATTCGGGGTTTCAGCTGTTAACTGGCTGATCCCAGGTCCTGCTGCAGCCCTCATTCCTGGCACCAGCTTCTGCCCACAGAACAAGTGTAGGAGAGAGAAGATCTCGTGCAGGAATTGGGGCTGAGGAGGACTCTGTCACCCAGCTCGCTGCCAGGTAATTGGGAAATTACCTTGATATCTTCTCCACGGGGGATGATATCCTGGGGTGCACGGGGTTGACGCAGCACGGGACTGAGACTGAAGATGTCAGATATGTGAGACAGGGATGACAAAGGATCCCAATCCACCACCAGGCAGAGTTCAGCAAACAATTGCAACAGATGGTGAAGAGAGGCATGATCTGGCTCCCGATGAGCCCATGGGCTTAAGAAAGAAAGCTGGAGGGAGATGGGCATGGGTGGATTATTGACAGCTGGATTATATTACCATGAGAGATGCATGTCTCCTCCCTTAAACTGATGACACTCAAGACTTGCTGGTAAAAGCCTGTTGGTTCTTCACCCTGGGCCTGGCCAGTGGCTACTGGCAGGTAAAGGTTCACCCTGATGACTACTAACAGAAGACAGCATTCACCACCAAATAGGGTCTTTTTGAGTTTAATGTCATGTGTTTTGGATTCTGTAATGCTCTGAGGACATTCCAAAGGTGGTTGGATGTCATGCTGGCAGATTTGCAGGGCACATCCTGCATGGTGCATCTTGACGTTATTGTCATTGTGAGCTCATTTGAAGAGCACCTGCAGATGTTGGGCACAAAGGTGACCAGACAGCAAATGTGAAAAATCAGGACGGGGTGGGGGGTAATAGGAGCCTATATAAGAAAGACCCAAAAATCAGGACTGTCCCTATAAAATCAGGACATCTGGTCACCCTTTTGGGCACTCTGCTGGAGATACTACACCAACCCAACTTAAAGACAAAAACAGCAAAATTCAATTTCCTCTCCCCCCCCTTCAATGAAGCAAATTGTCTGAGGCATGTGATCTCAGAGGATGACAGGGGAGCGGACATGGAAAGGGTAGAAGCCATCCAATCCTGGCCAGTGTCACGTTCCCTCACTGAGGTGCAGAGTTTCATTGGCCTAGCTTCATACTATCGAGATGCTGCTGATTTCACCACAGTTGCGCAACCACTGCACAAGCTGGATAGAAAAAGGGTGGCGGTTTGAGTGGACTACCCCATGCCAAGAAGCTGTTCTTGAAGTGAAGGCTGACGTCTGCATCGATAGTGGCTTCCCAGATCCGCAGCTACCATTCATTCTCGACACAGATGCCAGTGAAGCTGCCATTGGCTAAGCCAAGACAGCACCCTATGGAGACAAGGAAAGAGTAGTTTGACCCAAGAACCTCCTAAAACTAATTGACAAAGGGACAGAGGGGTTACAGAAGGGGTTACAGAAATCTCATGAGCTCGGTATGTACATTCTAGTTTACCAAAGAATGTCAGTGAGGTCTTAAATGAAAGTCAGTAGCACACTGGTCATTAATATCATTGTGAAATGTGTGTACAAATACCATGTAAGGAGGTGTGTGTGTACTGTATACTGAAAATATGTTCTTAAAGTCTGTGTTTGGAGGATTGGTCCAGAGCAAAGGTGAAAAACAGAGTTTCTGCCAGATAAGCGAAGTTTAGTCATCTATGTGTTTACATGTAAAGTGAGGATTGTCGTCTTTACTATGCACTTCTTACCGCTAGTGTGTAAAGTCAGGAGGAAGGGTGCACACAGTTAAATGGAGCAGTGGGAACCTATCTGGTTACTACACTTCACAGGTTTGATGGACTATATTTTGGGAAGCAGAGAAGATGCCCAGACCCCGTTTATTGAGGAAGCAAAAAGGACAGTGACTTTGCTTTATGAAAAAGGGATGCAGGATCTGCATCAAGGCTTCATTGGAGTCAATGGATCAGATCCCCAGCTGTCATAAATCAGCCCTACTCCACTGGCATGAATGGGACCAGATCTCCAGTTGGTGCATTTAGTGCTAGCTGCACTGAAGTCACTGGAGTGACACCATTTGCACTGTATGTAGATCTGTTGCAAAGGATCTAGATGTATAACTTGTCATTTGGCAGCTCCGGGGAGGAGTGGGGTGTCACTCCTATTCCCATTTCACTAAGGCTCGGATGTAGTTGGTATTCGCAACATCATTGGAGGGAGAGTTGTGCATCTGTCTTCTGAGGATGCCTGTGAGAGTCAGCTTGGTGCTGTTCAGTGGTAGGGCTACCCACATTGCTCATGTGACTTATAGGTGTCACCTACCCCTCAGTACAGCCCACGCTGTGTATTATCATCCCATATCTTAATGTAGTATATTTCACAGCATGCAATGAAACATGCTGTACCCAGGATCCTTGCTCGTGCTCATGCCTGACTGTGGAGGGGTTCTTCTGTCAGCATAGGTAATCCACCTCCCCGAGAGGTGGCAGCTAGGCCAATGGAAGAATTTGTCTGTTGACCTAGCACAGTCTACACCAGAGATTAGATCGGTATGTCTGCATCGCTCGGGGATGTGGATTTTTCGCACTCCTGGCCTGAACAACATAGTCATAGCTACCTAATTACCTAGCATAGGCCAGGCCTAATAGTATAGGCTATAAGAAGGCAAAAATGTTACTGGGCTATGATTTGGCTAACAGAAACTAGCAAGTTGGTCAATATCATGATTTAGGTTTTCAGAATCAAATTACACAACCACAGTAGAAAATAACGCCTGTGGGAAGGTGACTTTATATTTCTGACTGAATCCATCAAAATAGAATCTCTCTTGTTGCAACTGGTTATCAACTCATGTTGCTAATACAACAGAGGAAAACCGAACAGAGCTAGGTCACGAGACAACTTGATCAATTACCTACATGCCAATTTATCAAGGTCTCCTTCCCAGTGTATCTGTAGTAGTCAACCTTTGTTATCTATTTCCTAATGAATCATACTAGCTCCAGAATCGGATTTAACACTCCTAACTGCCTAAGGGCACATCTTCACTGGCAATGTTAAAGGGCTGCTGCGGCAACGCTTTAACATGGCTTGTGTAGTCGCAGCACCACCTCCACAAGGGCGCTGCCACTGGCTACACTGGCACTTTACCGCGCTGCAACTTGCAGCGCTCGGGGATGGGGGGAGTGGTTTACACTCCTGAGCAAGAAAGTTGCAGCTGTAAAGTGCCAGTGTAGACAAGCCCTAAAATCTCTTACATATATGACAGGCTCAGCCTGTGCAGACTAACAATCCAAGGAGTTTGCATTCTGGTCCATATACACCTAGAATAGGGGTCGGCAACCTTTCAGAAGCAGTGTGTCGAGTCTTCATTTATCCGCTCTAGTTTAAGGTTTCGCGTGCCAGTCATACATTTTAATGTTTTTAGAAGGTCTCTTTCTATAAGTCTATAATATATAACTAAACTATTGTGTATAAAGTAAATAAGGTTTTTTAAATGTTTAAGAAGCTTCATTTAAAATTAAATTAAAATGCAGATCTCCCAGACCGGTGGCCAGGACCTGGGCAGTGTGAGTGCCACTGAAAATCAGCTCGCGTGCCACAGGTTGCCTACCCCTGACCTAGAATGTGAACGTCATTATGAAACTGTTGACTATGGTAAACACATGTATAGTGCTTTACAATCTTAGTTAACAACAGTAGCTTGTTCAGTTTTAAAGGTACTTCACGAGAACCTGATTGGAACCTGTTATAAAACAAAGACACACTGTCATAGAGTTACTATCATTACAACATATACACAAGCGTGTACATTTAATTAGGTAACCAGTTTAAAGAAGTGGTCAACCGACTGCTTTGGGTCATCACCCAAGTGAAATTTGGGTCATCACCCTTTGCACAGCTGTCAGCTTTCAGCTCAGTTATTGTTCACAGCAGGAGCTGACACTGCAAACACAGGTGCAGAGCCACAGGTGGAGTGGAGGATGGCTACAACTATTGCCTTTTCCTGGTGAAAGCAGGCAACCCAGCCTGCTGGAAAATAGAAAGAGACGGTTAAGGTTGCCTAACTAAGATAGGTACTTGATGTCCCCCGGAGAACTCCCAGATGGCTGGCCCAAGACCTCAAACTTCTCCCATCCAGGTGTTTTTGGCTTTTGGGAAATGATGGTGCTGAAAGAGAGGATGTTTAATCCCATTTCTGCTGGGTGGTCCAACTTGATTCCTCTTATTGGAGGTGCTGGTGTGGACCAATCAGATGGTGACCCATACTTCTTCCAAAGATTCGAAATGTCCAACCAGAATGAGAGTCGTCCCCTCTCATGGTTCAGTCAGGGAGCAAGTCATCAGCTTTTGGGTTCTTGCAACTTGGACTGGAATTTTCCAGTCACTTTGTAGAACACCTCTGGTCACACTAGTTTTTGTAAGACAAGTTAGGCCACAGCTGTTGGTACGACCATCTTGGGATAGTACCTTGGACAGTGGCTGGTTCACTCCATTCAGCAATTTACCTCTGCAAGTTTCTTCCCATGGGCCCGTTTGTGGTGCATCATGTAGTTACTCTGCTAGCTGCTGAAATGTCCAGTTTGGAGTTTACATTCATAAGTCCCTTCCTATTCATCGCTGCTCTTTAAAGTTGTTTGAACACTCTGTCATACAACACAAAGTCGCTCCAAGAACTGCTGTGCTGCAGCAAGCCGGGACAACTGTATAAATCTTCCATTTCTCCTCTCCTTGTTTTATCAACAATGGTGGAACCTTGGTATGTCTGGCTGAGCTGAGTCTGTGCATTATTAACCAAACAGTTACATTTCTGATTATTCCACTTTGTGGTTAAGTGTCCTTAAAAACACATTACTGGGTTCCTTTTATTTATTCTATCAGGTTCCCTATTTTACTACAGTATCTGGCACAGAATATGATATAAATATTTGTTATTAATTTAATAAGATTTTGAATCAATTTCTTTATTCACAGACAGGGAAAAAAGGGGAAGTCTTTTCAGCTGCACCAGTGGCTCACTCTTGCAAAAGGCCTTCTTCAGACTATTGAAGAAATCAGGCCCTTAGACTTTGGCTTTTTATTCTCTTAGCTCTCCATTGTCTTTTCTAAAAGACCTTGTTGCCTGGGCAACACTTGAGTAGTAATAACTTACAATTTTGGGGTCTAAGTTACTATACGCCCTACCGGGCGAGCCATTTTACTTATCCAAAGGGCTTTACAATCATTAGCCAAGAGATTAATGTGTTTTCATGCACTGATTTTCAAGTGACAGTTCAGACACCATAGGAAACACCTATTTCATGTGTCTCAAATCTTTGCCAGCATGGATGTGAGCTCCCATGAATACCTAACTGGGTCTGGCTTTTACTGATGGTGTTGGGGTTCAGTTCCCCACCTGCTCACCCAGTAGCCTGACTGGAGACATTCTGATCTCTAGGCAGTTCTCTCTGTTCAGTGGGAGGATGCCTCTGGAATCAGGAGCATGGGCTGGGCAGAGGGTCACTTGGTGGGGGACACTGCCCAATGTGCAGATAAAGAGACTGAGACAAAGAGAGCTGAACTGAGAAAAGAAACCAGAAATCCTGCTCCCTAGCCCTTGCATTAGGGTTTATCCCTAATAGTCAGATGGACTTAAGCCCTGATACATGGGAGTTTAATATCCTTAACATCTAATTTTTTATATAATTAATTTTGATAACTCTGGATATTCTTATTCTTCATATAAACTTCCTATCCCATTTTGAATTTTACTAGCTTCTTGGCCTCAACAACTTCCTGTGGCAATGAGTTCCACAGCTTAATTACATGTTATATTAAAAATATTTCCTTTTATGTTATTCAAATTAGCCCAGTGTACCATGCGGTCCAGATCACTCTGTAGTGACCCAAGCTTATCCTTATTACTGTTCTACCAATTTACCAATTTGTGTCATATGTCAGAGGGGTAGCCGTGTTAGTCTGAATCTGTAAAAGCAGCAAAGAGTCCTGTGGCACCTTATAGACTAACAGACATATTGGAGCATGAGCTTTCGTGGGCGAATCCGTCATGCATCTGGCATGCATCCGACAAAGTGGGTATTCACCCACAAAAGCTCATGCTCCAATACATCTGTTAGTCCGTAAGGTGACACAGGACTCTTTGCTGCTTCTGTCATATAAAAACCTTACTAGCAATGATTAAATGTTTTTCTTCCAGGTATTATTGATCCTGTTTCCATAGGAGACTGTATGGATGACTGGAGAAATGGTAACGTTGTTTCATCACAGATAACAAAAGAAGCAAAACCCAGATGATTGGTAGATGAAGAGATATTTATACAAAACTGTTTCGGGGCAGATACAGAGGTCATGATTTATAAACTGGTGTAAATGGGCCACTTTTTGATGAAATGAGACAGCCTTATACTCACTTACAAAGACAGAACATATACCTCTTCCACCCCAGCTTTGATCTCCAGCCTACCCCAGTGCAAATCCAGAGAGACCCCAGGGACAGCAGTGGAGTCAGAGCCGGATTCTGATCTCAGTGACCCGGGTGTAAATTTGGTGTAAGTGGGATCAGGATCAGGCTCACTGACATGTCGCACCCCCCTCTGCCCTGGCTTAGCTCAGCTCTAAAAATTCCTGTCTTTAGCCTTGGCCATATCCTCCCTAAGCTTTTCAACCACACATTTTAGCTTCTCGACCGGGTTCTTTATTGTCTCTGTGTCAAGGAACCTCCTGCTCTCCCACCCTCCTTTTTCTACCACTGGCTGCACTAACTGATAAATCTCCTCCAAAATCATGCAGGCATATTCATAGTCTGAGGGGTCATCAATGTATGACCTGAGCGCGTTGACTTTCCCAATCAGCTGACTCACAAATTGTATGTGTTTTTTCAGCTCCTCCTCCTCCTGCACTGCTGAAAGCTCAGTTGGTTCACCACCAATCTCTCTGTTTTTCCCCAGACTGGCCCTGATGTGTTCAATCTTCTCCTTGGTTTCTCTCTTCTCTTTCTCACATATGCAAACTTCCCGTTTGTAGTCGGAGACCTGGATTTTGTACTGGCTGATGGTTTTGTGCAATTCCAAGGCTGCTTTCTGAGCAATGTACATAGACACCTGGCAAATGATGGTCACGAGGCTAGCCGACAGGAAAAGCTCCTTCGTATCGGTCACTTTTAGGGCTTCTTGAAAAAATTCCATCGAAACTATTTATAAAAAGAAAATTGGGTTTTCGACTAAACAACATTTTTCTAAAAATTACTCTGGAAAATTTTGATTGTTCTGTTTTATTGAACTTAGTTTTATTTGATCAAAAACAAATGCACCAGTAATAATAAAAAAAAGTCTGAAATAGCTTTTGTGCAGCCTGATGAGATTTACAGTTCTGTTGACTCGCATCCCTTTCTCCTCTGTGGGCCAGGCTCCTTGACAAAACAACCTCCCACAACAAGAGAAGAGCGTGTGATGCATCATGGGAGATGTAGTTTGACCAAGGAGCCTGGCCTATATAGGAGAATAGATGCACAAGGCACCTGAACTACAACACCGATGAGGCACCAGCACATTTCCAAATCAAAATGTTCCTTTTTCCATATATGATCTTTTTGATGAAAACTCAATTTTCTGTGGAAAATTGACCAAAAGAATTATTTTCATTTAAACTTTTCATAGGAACAAAGGAGAGAGAGGAGAAAAACTTTCACAACTGTATAGTCTTTGCTAACAGAGTTGGGTCTTTTGCCTCATGCACTATAGGCTCATGACTTAAGATCCAAAGGTCCAGTGTTTGATCCTGTGGTGAAAGCTGATTGCTTCTGTGTCCCCCCCAGAGCAAAGCCAACCTGGGTAGTGTCAGGGTGAGCTGTTCCCACACACAGAGCCACCATCACAGTGCCTCCCCCGACCCGATGGGTACTCCTGTGACAGACAGTACCCCTGTGTTCACCCCTTGCACACTACGGTAGTAATCGCTGTACAAAGTATGCCTTGTGAGCTGTACAAAGTATGCCTCATGAGCTATCATCTGAAAACTCATCATTTACCGGTCTTTATTGTACGGGTGAAATGTGTGGCAACATTGTAGGTAAAGTTATGAGTCCATTACACAGTGTTACTAACACGTGTTCCAAGCCTAGGGCGTAGCTGCACCAGTTCCTCAAGTGTTTGGGGAAACTCCATGTGGGATAACAGGATTTGTGCATATCATTTCTAGTAATAAAATGAAGGACTTGATAGGAGCTTCTATTGAAAGGGCCGGCTCCAGGCACCAGCTCAGCAAGCAGGTGCTTGGGGCGGCCAAGGGGAAGGGGCGGCACGTCGGGATCTTCGGCGGCGGGTCCCTCTCGGAGGGAAGGACCTGCTTCTGAAGTGCTGCCAAAGAAGAAAGTGGCGCGGCGGAGCTGCCGCCGATCGCAATCGTGGCTTTTTTTTTTCCCCACTGCTTGGGGCAGCAAAAACCCTGGAGCCGGCCCTGTCTATTGTCCAGGAGAGGGCTGGGCAGTACCAGATGTACATTTTGGGGGAAAGTCTGGAGCTGAGAGTGAATTGGGATTTGGGATCACTCTGCCTTGGGAAGAGCCAAGGTGCGGGTGGCTGGCTGGCTGCAGCACACCCACAGACATAGCTGGGAGAGACTTATATACTGGGGGCTTTGGTGAGCAATCTAGGACCGGAAGCTATGGCAGCAAAGCACTGTGAGGGGCCACCCAGGGTAGAGGGCAGGGGGACACAGGGAGATTAGTCTGGATTGTATCTGGGCATGTCACAACCCCCTGTACTAGACTAAGGGGGGTTCAATCTCTGTGGCCCGTTCAGCAACGCGGCTGAGATTGCGAATGACAGGGTGAATGCAGCAGCTGCAGAGATCCCCAGAAATAGTAAGCCTAAGGCTGGATCGGAGCTGGCATGCCCCAGAGGTGATAGGCCCCATGGTCAATTTCTCACCACCTGAGCCAGCCAGTCCCCCTGTCCTGGGGCCAGATCAGAGCCGCCACCCTCTAGCTGGGAAAGGCCCCATCTCCTGATCCTGGACCTCCTGAGCCAGGCAATCCCCCACCCTGGGACCACATTGGAAGCAGCACCCTTCTGCCCCCAGAGGATTAGCAACTTTAGTCACACAAAACTGAACACCCCACCCCTCCTCCGGGGCCTGCCTCTTCTCCAAGGCTCCGCCCCCACACACTCACTCTCCCCACCCTCAATCACTTGCTCATTTTCACTGGGCTGGGCTGCGGGTTGGTCTGCGGGAAGGGGTGAGGGCTCCGGCTGGGGGTGC
Source organism: Mauremys mutica (assembly GCF_020497125.1). Lineage (NCBI taxonomy): Eukaryota > Metazoa > Chordata > Testudines > Geoemydidae > Mauremys > Mauremys mutica. Next base: position 20,803,294 of record NC_059083.1, on the reverse strand, counting down.
AGACTCTGGGGTGGGGCTGGGGATGAGGGGTTGAGGTGTAGGAGGGGGCTCTGGTCTGGGGGGTGGAGCTGAGGGGTTCAGAGAATGGGAGGAGTCTCTGGGCTAAGGCTGAGGTGTTCAGGATGCAGGAGGAGGCTCTGTGCTGGGGCAGAGGTTTGGGGTGCGGCAGGGTGTGAAGGCTCCACCTGGGGTTGCAGGCTCTGGGGTGGGAATGGCAATGAGGGTCTTGGGTTGCAGGAGGTTGCTCTCGGCTGGGATTGAAGGGTTCGGAGGGCAGGAGGGGGATCAGGGCTAGGGCAGGGGGTTGGGGCATGGGAGGAGGTCAGGGTGCAGGCTCCGGGTGGTGCTTACCTTAGGCAGCTCCTGGAAGGAGTGGCATGTCCTGTCTCTGGCTCCTAAGTGGAGGCATGTCCAGGTGGCTCTGCATGTTGCCCCCCCCCAGATGTGCCACCCCCCCCATAGCTCCTAATGGCTGGGAACCACAGCCAATGGGAGATGCAGAGCTGGTGCTTGGGGCGGGGGCAGAACGCAGCGTCCCCTGGAGGCAAAGCGGGGACATGCCACTGTTTCCGAAAGCTGCACAGAGCCACAGCAGGCAGGGAGCTTGCCTTAACCCCACTGCGCCACCAACCAGACTTTTAACAGCCCGGTCAGACCGGAGAAGCCAGGGTCCCGTTTTGACCAGGTGTTCTGGTCAAAAACCGGACACCTGGTAACCCTACCCCCAAAGAGGAAATTCCCTGTGTCCCAGGCTGAAGGGCTGGATAGGCAAGTAGAGGTGGAAGTGCAGCAGAGTTGTGGTCAGGAGGAGGGGCCCCTTTAGGGCTGGTAGGAGCAGCCGGCCAAAGCAGAGCTGGGAAGCAGAGAGACAGGGGAGGGCTGGGTGCGGCCCAGTATCCGTGCGCACTATTGCCAGGGAATTATTACTGGTGATGAGAGGCCTGAGCAGTGAATCAGGGCGCGGGGTGCATCGAGCATCCATGGGGCAGAGAGACGACTCTCAGGGGACACTACTGATGGCACCAGAGCCAGCCCCAATCCCTAGCCAGAAAGACCTAGATCAATGGATCAGTGGAAGGACCTCAATGGGCTTTGGATCAGAACCTTCCAGGGGAGCCCTCATGTGTTGAGCCTGAGGAGCACCAAGGGGTGACATGTCTGTTGTGGTTCCCCACTAGGGAAGCCCACCCTTAGGGGCAAATTCAGGGACTGCAGTTCCCTGTCATTGAGACTAACCCCTTTGTACCCAGGTCTCCCACACACTTGTTTCCCACCTCAGCCCTAGAAGATAGCCCGTTCCTGGCTGACATGCCTGGGGGCTCCCTCTGGGTGCCCATAGCACTATGTACCCCCATGGTGGGTGGGTGTTATCCATCGCCCTCTGTGCCACCCACAGGGGATGTGAGTCTGTTACAACCCACAGATAGGAAACATGGCTTTTTAGCTCAAGCTGCAACAGCTTGGGCGCTCAGCTCAGGAGGTGCCTGGTTCAAGCCCTGGGGTGTCAACCAAGGTGGTGGCAACCATGTAAGTGGCTCAGGCAGAGAAGGGGACACAGAAGACACGCCGACCCACGTGCTATGCTTCTCTCTGAGCCAGTGGCAGCAATTGATGTGCTATCAGGCATATTGCAAAGATCTGATATCCTGCTTCACCCATGAGCTGGAGCGGCCTTGGTGGATACTTACCTAGGAGAGTGTAAAGAGGCAGGAGCACCAGGGTGATATTTGTCATGATTTTACTACACTTCTCCTCCTTTCTCGCCTTCTTCAGCAGTGCCATCAGCTCCTCCAGATGGTTCTCGGCCATGGTCAGCTTTACTTGGACGTAAAAGTGCATCTGCTCATGGTTTTCCATTTGGATCTCTAACTGACTGAGCTCCCTTTCCTTTTGCTTCTCTTCATCGCTCTGCTCTTTCTTTTTGACAAGCAGTTCCCCGATTTGGGAACTCAGGGCATTTTTTCGGGCTTCTAATTCCTTCTTCGTGGCGTTCATTTTCTCCAAAGCACATTTACTGTGTCCCTGCATCTTCTCATGCTTGTCCGGGTCTGTTTCAGCCTGGGGCAGGCATTCGGCTAGAGACACCAGAGACTTCATCCCCAGGGTGAACTCACGTACATAACTGTCATCTTGTGAGGCCCGTGTTGAAAAAGCCATGATGGCCAAGCCAGAGACAGGGCATTTACAATCTACAGGAGGGAGAGAACTTTCATTACCATGGACAAGAGAAGGAACAAGGGGAATTGTTTTCTTACCCTTGATCTCAAGATTGCCTGCCCCATGCATTATGGAACAGTGGCAGCCTCTCTACAAATAGGATTGAATGCCCACACAAAAAAGTATTGTGAAGGCAATTAGTTCCTTCTGAACACTGTACCCTTCCGGCATGTGGGATATTAAATGTGTTAGAAAACCAGGAAATAGAGAATGAAGGTGATTGAGAAGGAGCTAGGGGATGGGAAACGCCTCTGAAAACTAATCCCTGCTCTAAATCGGAGCTCCACCAAAGTCAATGGAGTCAAGGTCACATCCTGATCTCAGTTACCCTGCAGTAAATCTAGTGACTATATGGAACTAAATGGAGTCTGGGATGGATTCTGATCTTAATTACTCCAGTGCAAGACTAGAGTGACCCCACTGACCTCACTGGAGTGAAGTCCAGATTCTAAACTCCACTCCCCCAGTGTAAATTCTGAGTGACCCTACTGACTCTGGATGAACAGTGTTTTAACTGAGATGAGAATCTGTCCCACTGAATTTGCCATCTGGAACCAAGTCTGTCTAACCCACAATCCTGGCTGCCTTCCTGGACCAAATCAGACCATCTATAGCTCAGTATAAATCCATCCCCTGCCACACCAGATCAAATCAGTGTGCCCAATCTGCAGCCCACCACCACCACCACCCAGGATCAAACCAATGGGATCATCTAGCCCAGTATCTCCCCTTCCCCCCCGCACTGGTTTAGACCTTCTGATCTCTCTTTGTCCCCGGTACAACACTGGACAGTGCCTCCGGGGGACAGGCTTTCCCCAAGCTCCCCATTACAAAAGTACCATGAAATAATCCCTACCCCACCCCACCCACCGCTGCTGCCACCACCACCACTTACCTTTCTGCTCGCTTCAAACCTCTTCTCTTCTGTAACTGAACCAAGTGCCTGAGTCGCGGCGATATTTATACAGGGCTCTGTTGATCAAGGACTCAGCCTAGTGGTGTGTTAGTGTCTCTGCATGACCTCAGCTGAATCTTGAAATCTCAACATCCAATGAGGTTACACGTAGGAAAACACCTTTGATCACTTGTCCAGAAGGTGAGCACTAACCCTCAGCATCCGTGGGTGAATTGCAGCTGGGATGGTTCCATCCAACCTCCCTAAAAGCCAGTTCCAAATGGACACGGGATTCTCCTTTTGGAAACCCAGGAGTCCCAAGTCCCTGCAGTGTTGCTTGCACTGATCTCCTCAGCTCTAGGTGAGGTTTCCTGATCCCCAGACAGAACTTCCTCGTTGCTCATTCTCTGCCCCCTCTCAGCAATCCTGCTCCTTCCATACAGTTCTCAAACTTCAACAATGATTGCTGCTTTATAGATCTCTAGCTATAAAACCAGTAGGTACCACTGTGATCATCTAGTCTGATCTCCTGCATAGCACACACCACAGGGCTTCCCTGAATTAATTCCTGTTTGAATTACTGCATTTCTTCTAGAAAAAAAGATTTCATCTTGCTTTAATAATGACTTCTCATACCCCCCTAAACAGAACTGGAGTTACAGCCTGGGCACAACATTGCATTTATCCACAGGGGCTGCACATTCCTCTTCTGAGGGCCTCTTCTGGTTGACTTGACACAACCCAGTACTTCTGGGTTTTGTAATTCGTTCAGCTTCTAGCCACCTGAGCTAGTGAACTGACCACAGAGGGCTGAGTGGATAACTTCCCTGGCCCCAGCACTGCTGTATCTTTCCATCCTGTCATTTCCCCGTTGAATAGGTTACCAGAAAGCTGCAAATCATCTCATTTTCAGGACCTCTCTGTCCACACATTCCATGGGAATAAAACTCTGCTGTCCCTGCTCTAACCACTAGATCACCCTCACCTTGCAGAGCCAGGAATAGAACCCAGGAGCCCTGGCTCCCAGCTCTAACCAATAGACCTCACCCAGAGTTGGGAATAGAAGCCAGGAATGCATAGCATTATCATGTGCATTGCAGTAGTGCCTCAGGGCCTGAGTCACAAACCAGGTCTCCACTGTGCTAGGTGCTGTACAAACTGAACAAAAAGATGGTGCCTGCCCCAAAGAAATTCCAAAAGGGTACGTCCAAACTGCACACTTCCTAGATGGCGTGTAGCGTCCCTACACTGAACAGGTGTGAATAGCAGTGTAGATGGACTCGCCTGAACCCGGCTGCAGTGAGAGACTCCAGCAATGAGGAAAGGCTCTGTCAGTGGGGAGGCAACAGGGAAAGCCTCCATCAGCGGGGACAGGGCCGAGCTATACATACCCTCCGCACCGCCGCCTGTAGTGTGCAATGTAGACACAGCCCAGGTTACATGGCCCAGTTTGCCCACCTCAAAAACACCCGAGTCAAGGTTTGCTTCTCCAGAGAGCTGAGGGGCCAAAAGGATGGGTGCTTCTAGAGGTCTAAGGAGGGAGGCTCTAATGGAGCACCCAAAGATCCAACATGGTAGGCAGGGTGTCTGGTTTATGGGGTGGAGGGGGAGGAATGGAGAAGAAAACACACACCTACATACTGCCTAAACATAATATTAAGGAAATTCAAAGAGTGTCAAAACATTCATAAGCTGTTTTTTCACTCAGGGATGTTCGCATCCAAAACATATCCTCCAAATG